>NC_137081.1:55861353-56515767 GCF_951640355.1 Cnephaeus nilssonii
AGAGCAGAGGAGGACCTGAACAACCCTCCAGGGGTCCCAC
Organism: Cnephaeus nilssonii; assembly: GCF_951640355.1. Lineage (NCBI taxonomy): Eukaryota > Metazoa > Chordata > Mammalia > Chiroptera > Vespertilionidae > Cnephaeus > Cnephaeus nilssonii. The sequence continues at coordinate 55,861,394 of NC_137081.1, forward strand.
ACATCTGTTATCTGAAGGGCGCCAAGCTGGAGACCTGAGACACACAGATGCCCGGGCCTGCCTGCAGAAACTTAAGTGCAGTCTGTCTGGGATGAGACGTGAAAACAAGGGCTCTTAAATTCCCTGGATGATGCCACTACGCACCTGGGACCAGAATCTACTAAACTAATCAGAATGCTTCATTTTAGAGAGGAAAGAGATGTGCAAAGAGCTCAATTCAACGTTGCTCAAGTCAGGCAGCTGAGCAGCCTGAGTCAGGACTACAATCCGTGTCTCCTGACCCTCACGTCAGGACAAGCATGCCTACTATGAAAGTGTGGAGGGAATAAACCAGGGGGAGCCACTCTCAGAAAATCCTGGCCTCAAATCCCATTATGAGAAACTAAAGAACAAACGCCTGGAAATACGTAGGGACGTGAGTGACCTTGAGATTGGACTGGGGAGACTTCGAGATATGCCTGGATTTCACTGCCCTGCTGCATCCGGATGGAACCCAACCTCCAACAAATGCAACTCATTGGTGAGGAGGGCAGATTCTTGGAACTCCACCGGCGAGATCCAATCCGGAAAATTTTTTACCCAGATGAGCCCAGCGTGATAAAAGAAACGCCAAGGAATGTAAAAGCCGATGCTTCATTCTGTCGGCTGTGCACAGAGCCAGTGCTGTCTGCAAAGAAGAGGGCGGGCCCTGACAGACCGACCTTCACAGAGCGTGCTAACCCCTCTCAGGAAGAGCCCGGTGCATGAACGCTCCGGCTGACGTGCATTGAGCCATTACATTACCGAGCAGTGTGCTTCTTACCTATAATTCCACTGTCCTTGCTCTCCAGGGTGGAACTAGGGCTGCTAATGGTCTCACAGGGACTTTTGTTGGCTGCCGTCTTGCTGACACAGCTATTCAAGGTTGAGCAGGGGCTATCGGTGCTAGGAGATGCGGTGCTGCTTGTTAGTGTGGAGCAAGGACTGATGCCTTGGCTCAGAGCTGTGCACTGTAAGACGAACGGAAGGAGGTAAGTTAGCAGGGCTCACACAGGACGCTTCGACACATGCTTTTGCTTTTGATGCTAAAACAACCACAAGAAAAACAGGAAAGTGGAAAACAGTTTTTAAAATCTTGGGAGCTTACTAACTATACATAGGTCTCCGAAAGTTTAAGGAAAACATCCTTGTTCTGATTTTTTTTTTTTTTTATGGCAAGGGCACTCTCAGAAATAATTGAGTGGGAACGCACGTTTGGAAAACAGAAATAGCAAACAGGCCGACTTCCTCTCATTTCAAGTCTGCAGAAGACAAATGGGTCCTCTGACCTCTGTACGGAAAATCTGGGAACTCTGTGTTTGTCATGTTTCACGGGCGCCGCAACCCGCTTCAATTCCTGGAGATTTATGGGCTCGGGGGCAGGGGGAGGGAGACTGGTGGCCAGTGCGATCTCATCCGAGGCATGACGCCCATGCAGAGACCCTGGCAGGGGCAGCAGCGCCGGCCCTCATTGCTATTCAGCGGACACATCTCCGCTCAGAAGTGGCAGGCTGCCATGCCCCGGGATGGGGAGTGCTCTCTGGTAGATGAACCACTTGGTTTCATCTCATTTTGTCTCTGCCTCATCTCCTATAAATCTTTTCCTCACCCCGCTGACCCTCCAAAATCTCAAGTGCTAAAAAAAAAAAAAAAAAAAGGCACAGGAAAGCATATACCAAAGCAGCCACATGAGAAGAATGGGGCTATAAAGATAAAAGGAGCGTCATTACTGAGGAATCCTCTCAGCCACTTGGATTCATTTAGCCACTCTTCTCCAGGTGGTGACTGCGGAAGGTTAATGTGGACATTTTCTTAAGTTCTGCACCCTCCTGCATCTCCCCCTCCCCCTCTCCCGCCCGCCCCCTGCAAAAACCCACAAGAAGTTGCAATACATTTCAATACACACAACAGCCCAAACTCATTTGACTAAACAGTGACTTCCGCCCTCCAGGTGGGAGAAGACGGCTGTCCCTTCATTCATCCTCTGGGCAGGTATGGGATGCAGTGGGCTCCTCGGGCATTACCATGGTTTCATTTTTTTCTTCAATGGTTATGTGTGTGGCACTTGGGATCCCTTCTCCCAGTAAAAATCCCAGCCTTGTCAACAGTTCTTGAGCTGCCGGCGAACAGCTCGGTTCATTATCGGCCTTTGCTTCTGGAACAAAGAAAGAAAACAATGAAGATGCCCTCTGGGGAGTTTCACTATCACATCTGGGGAGCTGGCACCACAGCTGCCTGTCTGGTGCTCTTGTGTATTTTTATAAAATGCACGAAGTTTGACACTGTTGCCTGTCCTCAGGCAATGCATGCTCATTAAGAGGCTGTGACACGTTAGGAAAAGAGGAAAAGAGAAACTCCAAGGGCAAAGGGTGAAATACTTGACCTGAATCAGAAGAACCCAGTGTTATTATCTGAAAGCTATTCTTAGTTCCATGTCATGTGAAAAACGGGCACGTCAGACACCAAAAGCAGAAAAAGGCCTTCATCTTCCTCTTTTAAGAGCAGTGTGGCCAATGCCCACAGAAGACTGAAATAAAGTAACACGCAACAGGCATGCTGGCAAGGTGGGGGCAGGACCACTTCGGTGGAAATTTGCTCTGCAGAACCCTAACCGTAACCGTAACCCTAACCCTAACCCTGCAGCAGTGACAGACATCCAGGATTCCAACTCAAGGGCTAATCACCAGAAGTCCAAGTTGAAACCAAGATTTTTAAATCCCAGTGAAATGTGTCCCAAGAGACAGGATCCAATAATACACCTTATGGTCCATCCAAATGTGGAAAAATCGGGCTGTGTTCTCAACATACTCCATATTAAAGCTAGAAGCACCTTTACCTGAATGTTGCAGGGTATGCTCGGAAAACTTTCCTTTCTTATCTGATCTAAGGCTGGTCGTCTTGGTTTTTGCACTTCAGAAATGTTTATCGTTGGGTTTGATGTAAATGCTGAGCTGTAGGTTAAGCTTGTATCCAGAAGCCTAATTACTTAATTATGGTTGACAAAATGATAGTCACATTAATTCTCACACCTCTCTTACATTTTAAAATCAGCATCCATCAGGGAATGAAATAATGTAGAAAGCAAACTGCTTACTGAAGTTAGAGCTTAAGAACAATATGCAACTTGTAACAGTCTCTCATCTTAATGTTTTGTTCATTCTGCTAAATTGTCTAGAGCTGTACATTCATGAACCAATTTTCCCTAGATGTGTAAATCTGCAGATAAGAGATAACAGGTCTTAGAAAAATACAATAAGGGAAGAACAAAATAGCAACGTTACCTTTGAGTTGTAATATCGGCACCAAAGTTCAATGCTGACTGCCTTTTGTTGGGAATCTCGAAAATCATAATAAGCAGAGCTGAGAGCACCACCTGTATTACCCTCACTCACACGAAGGAGAAGCACCCACCCCCTGCGTCCTCTCAAAGGCTTCCAATGCTTGGGGTGGGAAGAAGAACTGTTTACCAACGTGGATGTTTTTTACTAGTAGTTGCTCGAGAAAACTAGGGGTAAAATAACCCAGGCTTCATTGCCTGGGCTAAGAGAGCCCCGGATCATTGGAGTCAAACTCATAACAAGAAGGGGAAGTGGGCCCAAGCCAACAGGGTTAAGGGAGCCACCCGAGGGGCAGTCAGCCACACCCTCAGCCACTCTAGAGAGGCCCCTTCCCATCAGACATCTCAACCACGTTTTGATTCTCAAGGTACACAGGCATCTGGGTGAGGAAGGCAGGAACCAAACCAAATGGGCACAACCCAGGCACACCCAAGGGCTGAACCACTTCAGAACAGGATCAGTCCCACCCTCATTGCCCAGGGCTCAGGCAGGGCGGCTGCTTTATCTTAGGTGGCAGCTGGACCAGAGGAAAAAAACAGGATGCCCATGAAAAGAAGAAGAAGTGGGTCAAGGGGCAGAACCCAGCAGTTTCTCTGCTCCACGCCCCCCTTTCCTTTCGAAACAATCTCTATATTGCTACCCAAGTGTGACTGTGCCCCAGAATGTCTAGCTTCCAGTTCAACCTGAAACACTCTGGGGAAAGAGCCAGAAACGACTCCCAGTTGGCAGCTGCTGTGGAGGCAGGGAGAGCAGCTGCACAGGCTTGGCCGCCACAAAATTCACCCTGAAGACAAAGCCTACGGCTCACTTGGGGCTCGCTCCCAGACCCTGCAGCTGTGTAGGTCCTGCAGGGAACAGGGGTGCCCCTGGCCCAGTCACTGCTGCCTCCGCACTGCATCTGCAGACACACGGCCCAGACTATCAGACAAGTAGTCATCCAAACCTCCCCCTTACAAGCTGGGGAGCAGTGGCAATTCCAGGCTTTCTGCCTGAATTGACAAGACACCCAAATGTACGATTAACTTGTTCTCGAAACTGTTCAACCTGGACTTTGCTTCTACCCAAGTTCTAAAACCTACTGAGGTTTGAAATGAATGGTCAGACATTATCTCAGTTTTTGCATTCATTAAGAAACTGCGATTATTTTTCTTCTGAAAGCTTCCCAACTATCCTTTGAAATTACTCTCTTCTACAATGTCATCCCAATGACCTCCCCCCCACCTCAGAAGTTCCCTTCAGTCTGAATTCCTCAATCCACATCAAGCCGTCTGCATCTTTCCTTCCCTAGCTCACAAAGCCTTCTCTCACTGAACTTTTCATTCTGGAAGAAGGACACCCGGGTAAAGTGTGACAATGACAATTTGGAAGAGATGAGCTGCTTGGGAACTCACTTTGATGCACTTGACTATGAAATGGAAAAGCATTTCTGCCTCCATAGTTGATCACCAAATCCTGAGATCTGAACAGCCAGAGAGGATTTTCTTTAAGCGAATTCTTACTTCAAAATGACCCTCCAAACCAAAATCCACTGGGATACTCTAAAGTTTCTTTTCATCTGTGCAGTTAATATTAAATCACTGATCAATAATGGCTGTAATGTACCCAATACCAGTGGGATTAAGGGATGAGAGAAAGACCTCATCTCTTAACAATGCTTTACATCTCACAGATTTAAATATCCAGAGAATTTACAATGGCTGTATTTGGAGTTGAGAGAATAATTTGCTTTACTCCTTAGGAATCCATTAGGCAAATGGAGAGTGATATTACGCCCAACACTTTCAAAGAATCCTCAAAGATCATATCATTGTGGAATATCATGTGGAGAAGGGCAAAGGGAATTTCTTGGATCACTTCCTGTCTGCCTCTTTTTAGCTATTCACACCTGTTGGACCGTGTCCGGGGCAGGGACATTCAGGTGTGTAGTCCATAAACTGACTGGCTCCCCAGTTACCGCCACTGTAACTCCAAACCTATTTGTGCCCTTGATAGTCATTCCCTCGCCCTCCCCCGCGGAGGAGGGAGGTCTCAGAGAAAAGGTCTTTTCCACATTAAAGCTATTCTGGACCCTTTACAGTGTTAACCTCTTTAATTTCCTCACCAGGGAAGTAGCCAAAAGCTACTTCTTATATGTTGGTAAGGCTCAAAAAAATGTGGGCAACACCTTATAAACCAAACATCTTTGAGATAAGATGCTGTATCGAAGTTGGTCATTTGTCTTAGCAATTTTAACACCAAGAGCCCCCCTTTTTTACTAACATATAATTTTCAGGTTCCATGAACTCATATCTATATTTAATGTGACTACATTTCTCTTACCTAAAAAAACAGCTCTGTTTATATTTTTTCTGTCTTATATAACTATTTTCTGAACTCACCATTCCCTCAGAAGAACAAATTCCCTCCTTTTTTTCTGATTATCAAACTGTTCCAACTTGGCCCACACTTACTGCATTCATTTCCCATCTTCTTAAAGCCAGACTGTCAGAACTGTGAAGGTCCCTGGAGATTACCAAAGATCATCCCATCAAGAGAAGCCTCCTCTCCACTCTCATCCTCCTCAAATTCTACTGAGCTCTGGGCATTACAGACAATGTCCAGCCACTTACTAGGTGCAGGATCTTTAATATCAGCTTCCAAGGCAATATTTCTGAATCGTCTGATAAATGAAACATGGTTTTGATTGATGTTAAAGCCCTTCCTCTGCTTCTGCATATCTCTGACCTGCTCCTTGCCCAACATCTGGTCTTCGTGCCCTTTACCTACCAGCATTTGCCTGTTCTTTCTAGCTGCTCCTTCTCCTAAGCCATCAACCATGCCCCCCTCCTTGGATCCCCCAAAACAGGATTTATAGAGGCGTATCCACCCATGAACCTGCACTGGTTCTGTTGGTTTCTAGACTCTAATTTAAAAAAACATAGTTAACATACAAGTTACTATTAAGCTTTTTATCTCATCCACCCCCTATTGAATTATCACCAAATCTTAACATTCTTCTTTCAAAATGTATCCTGAATTAGACTTTTTCTCTTCATTCACCCTGCCTCTTATTTCTAAAGTCCTCAGCTACTCAAGTCTAGATAACCAAACACTTTGGTGTCAGTGCTCATTCTTAAAAATTGAGGACTCCAAAGAGCTTTGGCTTATGTGGATTATAAATATTTATGTTTTACATATTAGGAATAAAAAAATAATAATTTAAGCCCGGACGGCATGGCTCAGTGGTTGAGTATCAACCTGTGAACCAGGAGGTAAAGGTTCGATTCCCGGTCTGGGCACATGACTGGGTTTTGGGCTTGATCCACTGTGGGGGGCGTGCAGGAAACAGCCTATCAATGATTCCCTCTCATCACTGATGTTTCTATCTCTCTGCCCCTCTGAAATCAATAAAAATATATTTAAAGAATGATAATAATAATTTAAAAATGCATGTTAATGAATTTAAAGTTAATAAACATTACAACTTAAAAAATAACTATTTTTCATTTTAAAAGTTAATTAAAAAGGGTATTATTTTACATTTGTGCCAATCTTTTTAATGTCTCATTTAATAGAAGACAGCTAGATTTTAATGTCTGCTTCTACATTCAATCTACTATGATATATTCTTTTAGTTGAAATATGTGAATAATTGTGGCCTCAGACAGATATGTAGTTGGGAAAGGGAGAAACCTTTTTAGTTAATTATACATATTCTTTGATATCTCATTAAAACTTGACAAGTAGTTATTTCTTAAAGGTTAGTACCAATGTTGATTCGGAATCCATAGCAATGAACTTTTTGTACTCTGTTACAGTAAAATCCAACAGTCTGTTTTATGCTTCAAATGAATTTTTACCCATGCAAAATTTTGTAACATCATGCTTTGGGTCATTTAAAAAATACTGGTTTTGTAGATCTGGTTTTACAAATGTTGATGGATTTTATTACACAATACCAAAAGAATCCCATTCATTAATATCACCACAGACTTCAATTAAAAAGTTATAGTAAATAAATTGAGAGACAAAAATCACATAATCATATCAATCAATGCAAAAAAAAGCATTTGACAAAATCCAACACCCTTTCTTGATAAGAACTCTCAGCAAAGTGGGTATAGAGGGATCATACCTCAACATAATAAAAGCTTTATATGACAAACCTACAGCCAACATCATACTCAATGGGCAAAAACTAAATTCATTTCCCGTAAGAACAGGAACAAGACAGGGATGCCCACTTTAACCACTCCTATTCGATCTAGTATTGGAAGTGCTAGCCATAGCAATCAGACAAGAAAGAGAAACAAAAGGCATCCAAATTAGAAAAAAAATAAGTAAAACTGTCATTATTCTCAGATGACATGATACTGCACATAGAAAACCCCAAAGACTCCATCAAAAAATTGCTAGACTTGTTAAAGGAATTCGGCAATGTAGCAGGATACAAAAATTAACACCCAGAAATCTATGGCTTTTTTTATACACCAATAATGAACTCACAGAAAGAGAAACAAAAATAAAAATAAAAAAAATCCCGTTTACCATTGCACCAAAAAAAATTAAGATACCTAGGAATAAACTTAATTAAGGATGTAAAAGACCTATACTCTGAAAACTACAGGACGTTGAAAAAAGAGAAAGAAGAAGACATAAACATATGGAAGAACATACTGTGTTCATGGATTGGTAGAATCATCATCATTAAAATGTCCATACTACCCAAAGTAATCTATAGATTCAATGCAATCCCCATTAAAGTACCAATGGCATATTTCACAGACCTAGAACAAACTCTCCAAAAATTCATCTGGAATAAAAAAAAAGACCCCAAATAGCCACAGCAATCCTGAGAAAGAAGACCAAAGTTGGAGGGAATCACAATACCAGATATTAAGCTGTATTACCAAGCCGCGGTTTTCAAAACTGCCTGGTACTAGCACAAGGACAGAAATATAGACCAATGGAACAGAACAGAGAACCCAGAAATAGATCCAAGCCATTATGCTCAATTAATATTTGCCAAAGGAGGCAAGAGCATACAATGGAGTCAAGACAGTCTCTTCAATAAATGGTGCTGGGAAATTTGGTCAGATACATGCAAAAAAATGAAACTAGATCACCAACTTACACCATACACAAAAACAAACTCAAAATGGCTAAAGGACTTAAATGTAAGACCGGAAACCATAAAAATCTTAGAAGTTTCCATAGGCAGCAAAATATCAGAAATGTTGTAGCAGTATCTTTACCGATACTGCTCCTAGGGCAATGGAAACTAAGGAGAAAATAAACAAATGGGACTGCATCAAAATAAAAAGCTTCTGTACAGCAAAAGAAACCATCAACAAAACAACAAGAAAGACCACTGCATGGGAGAACAAATTTGCCAATGCTATTTCAGATAAGGGTTTAATCTCCAAAATTTACAGAGAACTCATACAAATTAACAAAAGGAAGATAAACAATCCAGTCAAAAAATGGGCAAAGGTCCTATATAGACACTTTTTGAAAGAGGATATGTAGAAGGCCAAGAGACATATGAAAACATGCTCAAAGTCACTAATCATCTGAGAGATGCAAATCAAAACAACAATAGGTATCATCTCACACCTGTCAGAATGGCTATCATCAACAAATCAACAAACGACAAGTGCTGGTGAGGATGTAGAGAAAAAGGAACCCTCTTGCACTGCTGGTGGGAATGCAGACTGGATCGGGCCTAAAAGGGCAGTCAGACATCCCTCTCACAATCCAAAACTGCTGGCTCCCAACTGCTCGCCTGCCTGCCTTCCTGATTGCCCCTAACTACCTCTGCCTGCCTGCCTGATCGCCCCCTAACCACTCCCCTGCCGGCCTGATTGCCCCAACTGCCCTCCCCTGCCGGCCTGATCTCACCCCCAACTGCCCTCCCCTGCCAGCCTGACTGTCCCCTAACTGCTCCCCCATGCCGGCCTGATCTCACCTCTAACTACTTGCTCCCCTGCCGGCCTGATCGCTCCTAACTGCCTCTGCCTCGGCTCCGCCACTGTGGCTTTGTCCGGAAGGAAGTCAGACATCCGGTCTAATTAGCATATTACCCTTTTATTAGTCTAGATATTCATTTTGTGCCTATTAGAGAAAATGGCTGTCAAATACCAGATTCCGAATAAGCATGGTTTGTTGGTCATTCTTTCAAATAAAACCGATGGCCCATTTAAAGAAAAAAAAACAAAAAAACAAAAAACAAGACTGTTCAGCTTGCAATGCAGTCACACCAGTGCTTTTCTGGGGGACAACCAGCCTCTTCCAGCAGGCAGAAGTGCTTTCTGCAGACCTCATTTCATCCGCACAGAATATCAAAAAGATGAGTACTCAAGGGTCAAGATTTAATAACATTCATTATTTTTAGTCTTTCATCAAGACATTCTTCAGTGAATTATTTTTGATGCAAGTGAGTGGTGGTGGAAAACATCCTGTGGGGACCTAAAATAGCAGGTTGCCCCTACCTTGGCATGAACTAAGGAATCAGAAGTTTTACCAATGATTCTTCACACCAGCAGTGCAAATCTTGCAAGAGAAATGGGAATACCTTCTTAGTGTTATTATGAAAAGAGTTTCGATCTTAGGGATCCCTACAAGTAACACCTAGAAGTCCACAGCCTACACACACTTTGAGAACCTCTGCCTTAAGTGTCCAATTGTATTATATTCTCCCTTTTCTTAAAAATAAATGAATAAGCTGTCCCAGGCAGTGTGCTTCAACCTATGGATCAGGAGGTCACGGTTCTATTCCCAGTCAGAACATATACCCGGGTTTCGGGCTCGATCCCCAGTGGCATGCAGGAGGCAGCCAGTGAATGATTCTCTCTCATCATTAATGTTTCTCTCTCTCTCTCTCTCTCTCTCTCTCTCTCTCTCTCTCTCTCTCTCCCTCCCTCCCTCCCTCTCCTTTCTACTCTGAAATCAATAAAAATATATTTTAAAAAATGAATAAGCCATACTCTCACACACTCCTCACCCTAATAACTGACCTCTCATCTTCCCTTACCTTCTCAACCCCTTGAGATAAAAACAGGGGTCATTCCCCACAAATTCCACTTCCTTATCACCTACCTACAACTCAAACTCATTCGCCTTCATAACTCTCCTCAAACATCCCTATTAAGCACAGTAATTGGTGTTTAGAACAGTCCACCTCCTCTTTCGTTATTCCTGTATATTTTGACCTTACAAATACTGTCCTGCAAGGGGCAAGTGGCAACCACCATAAAAGACACACAAGAGGGAAAATCCATGGTTCCAGGATATATGAGGTCTCACGGGGTCTTCTCCTGTCCCTTTGCTGGTGCTCCTCAGTCCTCTTCTCTCAATGACCTTGTCCTTGGTCTAACACAGTGGTTGGCAAACTCATTAGTCAACAGAGCCAAATATCAACAGTACAACGATTGAAAATTTCTTTTGAGAGCCAAATTTTTTAAACTTAAACTTCTTCTAACACCACTTCTTCAAAATAGACTCGCCCAGGCCGTGGTATTTTGTGGAAGAGCCACACTCAAGGGGCCAAAGAGCCGCGTGTGGCTCGCGAGCCGCAGTTTGCCAACCACAGGTCTAACATATCTGATCTCTAAACAAATGGCTGCCCAGGTGACATCCTGAACTCTTTCTTGAGCACCAGTTTGGTTTTCCCACTGTTCATTGGACACTTTTACCTAATGCTCTACCAGCACCTCAAACCCACCTGGAACTGAACTCAAACTAAAATGGATGGTTTCCTCTCCTCCATTGCTCTAAATGTACTCTCAAAGCCTGGAAGTGGGCAGGGGTGAGCTAGAAGAGGTCAGTGGGAGGACAAGGGGGACACATATAATACTTTCAACAATAATGATTTAAAATAAGTAAATAAAAAGCCTGGAAGTCATCATCTTTGTCTCTAACAGCTCCTGGCCCTTGCAATTTCTCATGAATCTTCCTATTCATCACCTCTTCTTCCCTGATCCTGTTCTAATTTGAGATCTTATTTTCTCACTTTACAGCCTTTCTCTGATCCTAGCCTCCTTCCTGCCTCATTCCATCCTATGCCAGGTAAATCTTAAGGCATAGGTCCAACCAATTAAGTGTTTCCTGGTGCCTTCATGTGCACCCGATTCATCACACAGCTGGAATCAGTCAACACTACTTCCCCCCTCGCATTATAATCACTCTGTACACAGGCCTTTAATCCGCAACCAGACTCTAAGCCTCTGTGAAGAAAAGACCTATGCTTGATAACCCATCTCAAATAGCATCCAACATAGAGCTTTTCACAGCATAGGAATGTAATTAATATTTATTTAAGGAAGTAGAGAATGAATGGACATTCTACCTCTAGTCTCTCTTCACCACACACATACCAGGTGTGTCCCCTCTCTGTACTTTAATTTAATAAAACTTTATTTGACCATTCATCAAATAGTCCATCACCATTCTAAGAAGAAGCTGAAAATTAATAGCAGGATCTAGGTTATCCCTTGGGAAAGGAAGAAGAATAAGATCAGGAGAAAGCAGTTATGTTTTATTTGTTAACTTAAGGAGTGGGTAGACAAATGTCATTAGTCTTTACATCTTTTCATTCTCTACATCTTTTTAAATGCCTGAAAAAATAACCAAAAACATAAGGCATCGATAATAACTTAAACATAGATCCAAAAAAGACCCACACCTCCCAATAAGAGAGTTTGGCATTTAATGATTCTGCTGTTTTGTATGTCAGTTTTACTTGCTAACCAGACTGCCAGAAAAAATGTTTAATCATATTTTGAGATTGATCTTCACCGAGCAATGACTCATAAGACTAAAACTTTCTCACCCCTCCCCATCAAAGCTTGCTCAAGTAGCTAATGACAGATTGAAGCAGACCTAAATGGATTATCATTGCCCTTAATTTAAAGAAACACAGCTGTGAATCCTATTATAACTTAATAATCCCCTCTAACTTACCTGGTTTTTTACTTGCCCTTAAGGCAAAGGTATTATTTTGTGGGTAAATGACCTTTTCCCCCTAAACAATATGTTGCTTTACGATAGAAGGTTTACTTGTGGAGAACTCATTCTGTGTGACAGAGCCATTTGATAGGAAAAGAGGAATTGTATTTTGTTTGAGGACCTTATTAATTCCCTCTTTCTTGCCGGAGTAGAAAATGCTGTTCTTCAAAAATAAATTAAAACATTGAATAAAGTAGAATGTCTTTCCCTAAAGATGTATCCAGATGAATTCAAACTTTTAACAGGTTCATTGCTTGCATTAAAAATGTTCATCTGGGAGAGGAACCAAGATGGCGGCAAAGTTAAACAACTAACTGCCGCCTCGCACAACAATTTCAAAAATACAACTAAAAGACAAAACGTCTACCACCCAGAACCACAGGAAAGCTGGCTGAGTGGAAGATTTACAACTAAGAAGAGAAAGGAGCACAAATGCTGAAAAGCTGAGGTACGGAGGCACGTGAATCGGGCTGGTGGCGGGAGACTGGGCACGCGGCTTGTTTTCAACCCGAAGGGAGACAAGCTCCCGATCACTCTGAAATCCAGTTTCTGGGGACACACGGGGGACCCAGACGCCTATGGGGAGAAGCTGGACTCTCGGCCATTGGGCCGGAAAGTGAGAGTGACTTTTTTGCAGAGGTGCGCCCAGCAATCATTGTTTACTGCGCTGGAGCGCGGGACACAGGGACTTGGAAACACGGAAAGGCAGAGACGGCTGGCTGGCAGCCATCGCTGTTTGCCATGCCCTAGCCTAGTGACGCCCTGAGAAACCGCCCCACACATTCTACAAACCCGCCCAGGCTCCACACAGTGGCTTTTGCATATAAATGGCCTGTTCTGTGGCAGCTTAACCAAATTAACTGCAGCTCCAGTCAGACTGCTCCAAAACCGCCCAAGCAAAGAGGAGAAAACTGTAGTTCTTGCTGTAGCTCCTGCTGGGGGGCCTCAGACAGTAGCTGACCTGCACCCCATTGGAGATCCAGACACTAGTGTATCTAGTGGTCGGTGTGAGATGACACCAGATTTCAACCACTCTCATAAGGGACACATTCAAGAGGCAGACTCAGTGAGCACCAAAGCCCTACTGGAACAAGTCCTGCCCCATAAACGTGTCTCCAGCACAGCAATTCTTCTGTTATAGACACAGCGGGTCCTCATAGCCAATTGGCCTGGAGGTCAATTCCTCCCAGTGACACCAACAACAATCAAGACTTAACTACAACAAGGCTGTACACACAGTTCACAAAGGGGTACACCAAGAGTATCCACCTCAGGTAACTGGGAGGCTGACCCGTTGAACCAATAGGACACCTAGTACACAAAGCTACCCAACCAACTCAGGGAAGCAGTGAAAATGAGGAGGCAAGGAAACAGATCCCAAATGAAAGAAATGAAGGAGAACAAACGACTGGACATAGAGTTCAAAACCACGGTTAGAAGGTTTTTCAAGAATTTCATGGAAAAGGCCGATAAATTTAATGAGACCCTCGAGGATATGAAAAAGGACCAACTAGAAATTAAACATACACTGACTGAAATAAAAAATATTATACAGAGACCCAACAGCAGACTAGAGGAATGCAAGAATCAAGTCAAAGATTTGGAATACAAAGAGGCAAAGGACACTCCCCCAGAGAAGCAAGAAGAGAAGAGAATTCAGAAAGTTGAAGACAGTGTAAGAAGCCTCTGGGACAACTTCAAGCGTACCAACATCAGAATTATGGGGGTGCCAGAAGAAGAGAGAGAGCAAGACGCTGAAAACCTATTTGAAGAAATAATGACTGAAAACTTCCCCCACCTGATGAAAGAAATAGACTTACAAGTCCAAGAAGCGCACAGAACCCCAAACAAAAGGAATCCAAAGAATACCATACCAAGACACATCATAATTAAAATGCCAAGGGCAAAAGACAAAGAGAGAATCTTACAAGCAGCAAGAGAAAAACAGTTAGTTACCTACAAGGGAGCACCCATACGATTGTCAGCTGATTTCTCAACAGAAACTATGCAGGCCAGATGGGAGTGGCAAGAAATATTCAAAGTGATGAACAGCAAGAACCTACAACCAAGACTACTCTACCCAGCAAAGTTATCATGCAGAATTGAAGGGCAGATAAAGAGTTTCACAGATAAGAAAAAGCTAAAGGAGTACATCACCACCAAACCAGTATTATATGAAATGCTGAAAGGTATTCTTTAAAAAGAGGAAAAAGAAAAAAGATAAAAATGATGAACAACAAATACATATCTATCAACAAGTGAATCTAAAAGTCAAGTGAATTAAAAATCTGAGTAACAGAATAAACTGGTGAACATAATAGAATCAGAGGCATAGAATGGGAGTGGATTGATAATTCTCAGGGGAAAAGGGGTGTCTGTGTGGGGGTACAGGAAGAGACTGGACAAAAATCATACACCTATGGATAAGGACAGTGCGGGGGAGGTAAGGGGAGAGGGGAGTGGGAACCAGGTGGTGGGGAGATATGGGGGGAAAAAAGGAGAAACAATTGTAATAATCTGAACAATAAAGATTTATTAAATTAAAAAAATCAGTTTTTTAAAAAAATGTTCATCTGTCCATATAACCACTTCCCAGGTAGTTAAAATACTCAACTTATATGTAACTGTAGTTACTTATAAATTAATAATTTTAAAGTGCTCATTGATTTTTACTTTGATTTAAATTGTATACAGAGAGCCAAGAATCAAGAATTTATGGAGCTACATGACCATAAAGCAAAGCAGCTAGCCTGGAGAGGGTATGGCAAACATTTAGGAAGAACATTTAGGAAGCTATTTCATGAGTCTATGTGAAATTTTGAAAGCACTTTGCTAGGAGCTATTTTCATAGAGTTTGTTATTCTGATGAAGACTGAGATGCTATTATTGACAGCACCTGGAAAAATGTCTTAGAGATTAAAAAAAAAATGCCCAAAGGAATATGGAAAGCATAAGCCCAAGTTTTAAACTAAAACTTAAGTGATGACATGAAACCCTAGAAGTGGATCTGTACAGGCTTGGGTCAAACTCAAACTCAATTAGCTTTAATTCAGCCCAGCCTCTCCAGTAGGTTCAATGACCTGGACATAAAATGTACATGTTAATATGTCAAACTTAATTCCATTGAAATTTAAAGGATTCCATGGGAATTACAAAACACAGCATCCTTGGCTCTTTGTCAACTTGGATTCTGTTAGGCAACCACCTCCTCCTCACCTAACAGATAACTCTGCTTGGTCTTCCACCTACACCATCACTAACCACATGTGCCCATAAACATGAACAACACCCTTTTCCAGACACCTAAAAAAGAGAAAACGTACCCTGTTTTTTAATTCTATGCAAAACGTCTGGAAACTTCTTGTCCTTATTCACAGCCCAGGTATGTCATAATTTCAGATCCCCTGGAGACTGATGTCAAATCCAAGAGCTTAAGTCTTAGCAGTGAGTGCTCATGAAAACTACAGGCAACTCCAGCAATATCCATCACTACACTTGAATTTAGCTCAGCTGGCGGCCAAGCATAAGAATGCCTCCGTACCCCGAGAAAGAGAGCCAATTCCGCCTTGAGCAAGAGGAGGGAAGTTGACAATGGAAGCTATTTATAAACTTTTTTCTTTGCCCAATGAAAATCCTAAATTTCTCCCCCATTCTCACTCTAGCAGAAGTCATAAACTCTAGACAGGAACTCAACAATACTCTCCATCAGGGAGGAAGAGGTTATATAATGGAGGTTAGGCGAGCCAAAATGCCAGGGACATAACCACCCAGGATTACTAAGACTTTGGGGGTGGGAATGAGGGCAAAAGGTGGCAGGCTTATTCTGAAATGGGGAGATGACTGATACTTACTTTAGAGGAACAGTGTTTTATTTTTCCATTCAACACTCAGAACATAAATGAGAGAACAGATCAACACACGGACACCCTGCACATATGAATTCACAACAAAGAGGGTCCCCATGTATGTAGGATGGCCATCCTAACCAGATACCACCGTGGACTCTCCAGTCTTCATCACCACACACCCTGCCTATCCCTCAGCACAAATCCTAGTGTGAACCCCCTACTGACTGGGTGCCTAATGACTGGGTGCCTGGCCAGAGGAAAAAGGGTGGAATTTCTCATGCTAAGCTGCACACACCACCTCCTCTTCCCTGTTCCACATGCCCAGCTCCTGGTCCCATCTCATCCACCACCCATCCCAAACTCCGCTTCCCAATTTTCATATTTTGCTAATCCCTCCTCTCTCAATTCATTTTTAGCTTTATTTTCAGCACTACCACCCTACTCCATGTTCCTACCCACTCCCCACCACGCAAAATGTAGAAACACAGAATACACACCTGGTGGTTAGCACATAAAGGGGCTGTATGTCCACATCCCACAACTCAGGAGAGCAGGGTGCCAGATATTTCTAAGTGCAAATATGGATGTGTTTTCCTGTCTCTTTCAGCATTACTACATGAGCTTGTGCCCACACTGAGGGTAAAACAGTTTCCCTACGTAGGCCAGGGTTCCTTAACATGTTTATTTAGGAAAATAGGATGTAAATTCAAAACACAAATTAAAGACCAAAGAGTTGTCAGTTGGGCAACCCCCTACCCCAAGAAAGGAACAAAGGAGTAAATTCTTAAATTGATTTTAAAAAATAAAGAATTATTGATACATCTATGAAATGCTATAAGTTTGTAATGCCTGTTACACATATTTCCAGATATAGGGGGGAAAGCAAAATATAAAATGTCTTCTTGAAAAGGTTTCAATGAGTTTGGGTTTTTTGGGTGTGTGTGTTGTTTTCTGCCCCACTTCTATATTCCCCTAAAGAAAAACTTTAGATGTTAAGAAATAAGCTTTCAAAAGCTACCAGATGGTTTTAAGTAAGCTAGTTATTAGAAGCTTCATGCAGCTAACGTTTCAGCTTTCCAGTGAAAGCCTGTTGTTGAATATTCTAAAACGATGGGGTACTAAAAAACAAAACAAAGTCTTGGAAGCAGTCTCGTGGCTGCTTTTTCATATTCCCCCATGCCGGGGAGGTCAAACTTGAGAGGAAATAAGAGTGAACCCTTAAACAATGCATATGTATTTTTTTACCCACTCAGCTAGTCCTACACTATGCACATAATTCCAAGAATGCACATTAGTTGAACAGACCTCTGTAACTAGCTGAGGGGGGAAAAAATCTCCCTAACACATTGAGTTTAGCAAAAGCATTCCTGCAAGAGGCACTCAAGTTTCACTCAGAAATGAAAAGTCCTTACGTACAATCTTGGGGGGGGGGGGAGGGGGAAGGATCATTGAAAACAGATTCTTACCATTCTCATTAGGCTCTGTTGGCTGGGACACGTCTCTGAACGGGATTATAACTGCATCTCCAGGCACTCTGGGGCTTTCCACATACTTGGGCTTCCTGACGGGACCTGTAGTGGGAAAGATCTGAGTGTGGCTAATTTTTTCCAGATGCAAAGCTCAGCATGTGCAGTGTGTGTCCTCACCAGGACCCAAACATGCCTAAAGGAAGAGCCAGCCCACTCCCCTCCCTTGAGCGCGCGCGCGCACACACACACACACACACACACACACACACACACACAGTCATCTCGGTACAGACACGGGAATGTCCAGCCTGGGCTGCCAAAGAAGTGGGTAAGGTCAGTTTTGAGAATGTAAACTTGGACAGAAACCAAGCTGCTCTTCTGCGGTGAAGTCCCTACAGCTGTCCTCGGTGTGTGTCAAGTAAGTGATTTTGACATGTTCGAACCTGGATGGCTCGTGGCAAAGGATTTTATCTTTGGAATTTTTCTTCAACTGGGACAAAGATGATTGGGTGGCTTTTTCGCTCCGAAGTCTGGAGGCAGGGATTGCAAACAGCCAGCCTGTAATATCAACACACTCAGAGCAGCCTCAGAATGCAGGCATTTTATCAGGCTGTGACGCATGGCAACTGTGTGGGGTAGAGAAGACGACTGCTTTCTTGGCAGCTGACACGGCTGCCTGCAAACAGGCGCAGCAGCCAGTCCGGCCGGCATGTGAATCAGAGATACAAGAGAGCTTCAGAGTCAAATCTCTCACTTCTCCCGCAACCCCAACTTATCAGGAAATCTGGAATTCTTACTGAGACTGAATGGAACCCTCTCACATTGCTAGGGCAATGCACAGCAGCCACTCTGGAAAACAGTTTGGCAGTTCCTCAAAAGGGTTAAACAAAGAGTGACCAATTGACCCAGCAATTCCACTTCTATGTGAATGTACGTTCCAACAAACATTGGTGCGTGAATGTTCCTAGTTGCATTATTCATAACAGCCAAATGTCCATCAACTGATGACAAGATGTTATATATCCACACACTGGAATATTATTGGGCAATAAAAAGGAATGGAGCTCTAATTCAGGCGTCCCATAACATGGGTGAAACCTGAAAACATTGTGCTAACTGAAAAAAGCCAGTTGCCAAAGACCACATACTATATGATTGCATTCACATGAATGTCCGGAAGAGACAAATTAATAAGAGACAAAATATGAATCGTTGACAGGGGCTGGGAGATGTGCAGACTGGGTGATGGCTTACGGGTATGGGACTTCTTTCTAGGGTGATAAAAATGTTCTAAAATTAGGGTATGCTGATGGTTGCACAACCTGTGACTATGCTAGAAATTGCTATAGTGTACACTTTAATGAGTAAATTGTATGCTATGAGAATTATATCTAAATAAATCTGCTTACCTCCAAAAAAGATTACCTATTTTGTCTGCTCATTTGAAACATCATATTACATTTTGGTCCCAAATCCCACTGGACTCTCATTTTCTTTGGTTGCCTGATACTGAACGTGGGCTTCTAACAAGGCCACAGAGCCAGGAAACATTTCACACAGGTTAAGAGGAAGGGTGGTGGGAAGGGGGCCAGACAGGGGGCCACAGCCCTGAGCCACGGTCCTGACCCTCTGGGGACCTCGGCTCCCTCACCACACACATGAAGGGATGAGTCAGCCTAATTCTGAGCATCCTCCTGTGTCAAACATCTTACACATCTGAGAAATTCTGTTCCGAATGAGGTTTATGGTGAGAGATGCTGCCATCTAAAGGTTTCCTGCAAAAGCATCTCTACTACCATAAAAATAATCCAATTCCCAGACAGCTATATAATGCACAACATCTTAAACAAACAAAAAACTACATTATCAAAGAAGTGCATGGTAGCATGGGTACTAGACAAATAGGGATATTATTTCCAACTTTCCAACTTTGGACACCCTCGTTTCTGAAACCTTTTAATCCTCCAGGATCCAATCTGAGATTCCACTGCATTCCGTTGCATTTAGTCATCCTGTCTCCCCCTCCTTTCTCTTCCTGGCAATTCCTCAGTCTTGCCTTGTTTCTCATGACCGTGACTATTTTGAAGCCTTCTGGTCGGTATTTTATACTATTTCCCTCGATTTGGATTTGTCTGATGTTTCCTTCAGATTAGATTTGGGTTATAGGCTTTTGGAAGACACCACGGGGTGGCATGCCCTGCTCATCACATCTTATTGTAATATCTCATGATTTCAACATGACTTTTACTGGTGAAATAACCATGATCACTTAGGGAGGTCTATCATGTCTCTCCACTATAAGGTTTTCAGTTTTCCTTTTCTTTCCTCTGCTCCTTGTAAGTGAGTCACTAAGTTCAGACCACACTCAAAGGAGAGGAGAATTAAGGTACACCTCCCAGAGGAAAGAGTGTCAAGGAATTTTTGGAATTTGTTAAAAACACCACAGTAATTAGTGAGTGTTTGGGGGGAGGTACTTTGAGCTAACTTTAGCACTCATCTGTGGTGCTGCCTGCAGCATTTATTACTGAGGGGCTCCAATGGTGATTTCATACTTTCCTCATTTCTTTACATGTATTACTTGGAATTCTTCTCTAAGGAATGTCTGTCCATGTCAGAAAGGGATTGTTGTTGTAAGGTTAAAATGGAATGGTTATAGGGGAAGAGGGAGAATATGCTCACAATATAGATGGATGATATAGGCTTCATAACAAGAATACAGAGCATGATTCAGATTTTATCTAAGACATACACATATTTATAAAGAAATATGTGTGGAGGGAAAGACAGGGGGAAAGGGCAAACTAGGAACTAAGAAACTAAGATATTTGCTGTGGAGGACCCAGAAACTGGGAAGGGCCCGAACAGGGCAGGCAGAAAACGGAATCAGGGCAAATATGAGAATTTTTCTTCATGTTTGGTTTGGGACCTAGTCACGACGGTAAAGAGATCACAGATGTATTTCCCTCTGGTCATCTGCTCTTTTCTATTTAAAGTACTTAGGAGAGATAATGAACTTTATTATTATTGCCTGCTTATTTGAATTGCCCCTGTCAGTAACCATGCCACTTACACAAGAGTTACCTGTAAGTTTCTGCTCGCATTAACTCTTCAGGGTATATAACAGCAGATCTAAAAAGATCTACTTCCTGGCTCCAATCTCCCTACCCCATACGTCCTTCATAAATATTTTCTAATAGTAAGTACTTTATTAAAATGTGAGTTATGTGCTATGGGCATACAATGGTCATTATGAACAGCTGGAACACCGAACCCCAATGTCACGCAGTGCCTTCAGAAAGCATTCATGCCCACCCATTTAATTGTCTGAACTGTGTTCTGTTCAGAGACTAACCGCTAACTATAATAATTACTCAGCACTGAGGAGTGAGGGTATCAAGAGCCTGTAGGCTGACCACAGTGAGCAGTGATGCTAGATACAAAAGGAGACCTGGAATATACTAAAGTAAATAAGATGTGTCTTAGGTGGTCACACAAGACTAAGCACTTGCAAATATTAATTCATTCAATCCTAATAACTTTGGGAGAAAAGCACTATTTCCCCCATTTTTAGTTCAGGAAATTGAGGCTCCAACCAGTTAATCTGCTCATGGCCCAGACACGGCAAAGCAGAAATGCAAAGAGTTTTGGGGTCTGTGCAGGTGTGAAGCCCACATACTAAATCCCCCTTAGCACTTATAAGAGTAGGAAATCCAGATTAAATACGCATTTATAGAAAAGGCCAGGGCAGTGGAACCTCCCACCATCCAATCGTCCATGGACCTTGGCTAAACAGTCATGCTTACTTGTCTCTGATCCCGTCTAACTTTTACTAGGATTTTAAGTATTATGAGGTGAATATAAACAACGGCTCTCCAACATGGTCCTTTTATTTAAGTAGCTTTTTACAAAAAGCAGGGCCTCAAACACTATAAAACAAGGTAAGTTTATAACTATAGAGATTTATTCATCCCCCTCTCAATTGCTCATTAGAGAATTTATGTGCACTTTCCATTAAACATAGCAGATGAACCCTCGTTTGCCTTCACTCCCTTTTAAAATACCATTAAAGTTGCACTAAAGGGATTTGAGAGCGACCAATGGAGAAAGGAGATAACCACAGGCAAGAAACCAAACTTCTGAAAAGTTGGAAACAGATTGCCAAGGAGCAGTGGATGGAGCTGACTAGAAAAGGTGAGTGCTGGGAGGGAGACAGGAGAACTCAGTTTTAGACAGGAGACACCTCTGAAGGCAGGGGCACAGGTGGGGTCAAACACAGGACAATGGGTTGAAAATCTATTTATGACCTCACCCCCCACTCCAAACCAGGAGCATCCCTTCCCTCATCCTGGAGACTGAGTTTTTCTCTGAAAAGGTTGAAAACTAAGACAATGGAGACTCAAGAGCTGAACTCTTGGGTGCTACACTAAATAACAGATTAAGAAAAAATTCTACATGCAGATTGGTGGGTCCAATGTGGACACATGCTCCCTCTTAGTTATAAAAACACCACCAACAAGCTAGCCCACTGTGGTAAGAAGAAACTAAAGGATTTCTCTCTGGGGAAACTCAACAAGAGAAAAGACCTATAAATAATCACAGTTGGAGACATGCCAAGAAATGACGGGTCCTATCCTGGTGAGGTAGCTCAGTTGGTTACAGCATTGCCCGGATACACCAAGGTTTCCGGTTTGATCTCTGGACAGGGCACATAGAAGAATCACCCAATGAATCAACAAAGAAACAGCACCCTTAAACGATACGCTAGATAAGATGGATTTAATTGATATTCACAGAACATTTCATCCCAAAGCTGCAGAATATACATTCTTCTCAAGTGCACATGGAACATTCTCAAAGACAGACCACATGTTAGGACACAGAACAAGTCTCTACAAGTTCAAGAAGACTGAAATCATATCAAGTATCTTCTTAGATCACATCAGCATGAAGCTAGAAATCAGCTATAATGAAAACACTCAAAGACATTCAAACACATAGAAGCTAAATAGTGTGTTATTAAACAGTGAATGAATTACAAATAAGATCAAGGATGAAATAAAAAACTTCCTGGAAACAAATGAAAATGAACACACAACAAGGACTATTTTATGGGACACAGCAAAAATAGTCCTGAGCGAGAAGTTCACAGTGTTACAGGCCTAAAGATCAGAGCAAAAATAAATGACATAGAGACTAATAAAAAAAGAAAAGAAAAAAAGAAAAGAAAAGATCAATGAAACCAAGAGCTGGTTCTTTAAAAAAAATAAAGAAGATTGATGAACCTTTAGCCAGACTCATCAAGAAATAAAGAGAGAGGATGCAAATAAATAAAACCAGAAATGAAAGTGATGAAGTAATAACTGACACCACAGATATATAAAGGATTGTGAGAAAATACTATGAGCAACTATATGCCAACAAACTGGACAACCTGGGCAAAATGAACAAATTCCTAGAAACATATAATCTTCCAAGACTGATTCAGGAAGACTCAGAAAATCTGAATAGGCCAATAACAACTAAAGAAATTGAAGAAGTAATGAAAAACAACAACAACTCCCAACTAACAAAAGTCCTGGACCAGCTATATTTACGGGTGAGTTTTATCAAACATTCAAAGAAGAACTAAAAATTATCCTCCTCAAATTATTCCAAAAACCTCAAGAGGGAAGAGTTACAATTTTTTTTTACAAGGCCAGCATTATCCTAATTCCAAAACCAGATAAAGACACTACAAAGAAAGAAATTACAGGCGAATAGTGTGATGAACATAGATGCTAAAATCCTCAACGAAATATTAGCAAATCGGATCCAACAATACACCATGACCAAGTGGAATTTATTCCAGGATGCAAGGTTGGTACAATATTCACAAATCAATAAATGTGTTCTAGCACATAAACAAAATGAAGGATAAAAATCACATGATCAATCCTGGATGCTGTGGCTCATTCATTGAGCACTGTCCCATGCCCCAAAAGATCACTGGCTCAATTCCCGGTCAGGGCACATGCCCAGGTTGCACGTTCAATCCCCGGTTGGGGCATGTATACGATGTTTCTCCCACATCTCTCTCTCTCTCTCTCTCTCTCTCTCTCTCTCTCTCTCTCTCTCTTCTCCTCCTCCTCCTCCTCCTCCCTCCCTCCCTCCCTCCCTCCCTCTTCTTTTCTCTCTAAAATTAACAGAAACATAATTTTAAGAATCACATCATATCAATTGATATAGAAAAAGCATTTGACAAAATCCAACACCCATTCTTGATAAAAACTCTCAGCAAAGTGGGAATAGAGGGAACATACCTCAACATAGTAATGGTCAAATATGACAAACCTACAGCCAACATCATACTCAATGGGCAAATACTAAAAGAGTTTCCCTTAAAAAACAGGAACAAGACAAGAATGTCCACTTTCACCACTCTTATTCAACCTAGTACTAGAAGTCTTAGCAATAGCAATCACATAAGAAGAAAAAATAAAAGGCACCCAAATTGGAAAGAAGGAATTAAAACTGTCATTAGTTGCAGATAACATGATAGTGTACATAGAAAACCCTAAAGACTCCACCAAAAAACTACTAGGTTTAATAAATGAATTTGGCAAAGTAGCAGGAACAAAATTAATATCCAGAAATTGGTGGCATTTTTATATATCAATAATGAACTCTCAGAAAGAAACTAAGAAAACAGTCCCATTTACCACTGCAATGAAAAATATAAGGAACCTAGGAATAGACTTACCCAAGAAGGTAAAAGACCTATACTCAGAAAACTATAAGACATTGAAAAAAAAAAAGAAAGAAAGAAAGAAACAAAGGAA
Organism: Cnephaeus nilssonii; assembly: GCF_951640355.1. Taxonomy (NCBI): domain Eukaryota; kingdom Metazoa; phylum Chordata; class Mammalia; order Chiroptera; family Vespertilionidae; genus Cnephaeus; species Cnephaeus nilssonii. Next base: position 55,885,870 of record NC_137081.1, read on the forward strand.
GATGCAAACAAGTGGGAGAAAATACTGTGTTCACAGACTGGAAGAATTAACATCATTAAGATGTTCATACTACCCAAAGCAATATATATATATATATATATATATATACATACATACATATATATATATATATATACACACACACACACACACACACACACACACACACACACATATCTCAGCATACTTCATAGATCTAAAACAACTATTCCAAGAATTTATGTGGAACCTAAAAAGACACCAAATAGTAGCAGTAATCTTGAGAAAGAAGAACAAAGTTGGAGGGATCACAATACCGTATATCAAACTATAGTACAAAGCCACTGTAACCAAAACAGCCTGGTACAGGCACAAAAGCAGGCATATAGATCAATGGAATAGAACACGGACCCCAGAAATCGACCCACCATGCCAATATGGTCAATTAATATATTTGACAAAGGAGGCAAGAGCATATAATGGAGTAAAGACAGTCTCTTCAATACATGGTGTTGGGAAAACTGTACAGGTACATGCAAAAAAATGAAACTGTACCATCTACTTACACAACACACAAGCATAAACTTAAAATGGATAAAAGACTTAAATGTAAGCTGTGAAACCATAAAAATCTTAGAAACCATAGGCAGTAAAATCTCAGACATCTCATGTAGCAGAATTTTCACCAATACACCTCCTAGGGCAAAAGAAACAAAAGAAAAAATAAACAATTAGGACTATATCAAACTAAAAAGCTTCTGCACAGCAAAAGAAACCATCCTCAAAATTAAAAGTGAACTCACTGTATGGGAAAACGTATTTGCCAGTGATATGTCTAATAAGGGGTTAATTTTCAAAATATATAAAGAACTCATAGGAAGACAAACAATCCAATTAAAAAGTGGGCAAGAGACCTTAGTAGATACTTCTCCAGATAAAACATGCAGATGGCCAAGAGCCATATGAAAATATGCTCAATGTCACTAATCATCAGAGAGATGCAAATAATACCACAATGAGATATCACCTCACATCAGTCAGAATGGCTACCATCAATAATCCAACAAACAGCAAGTTTTGGCGAGGATGTGGGATAAAGGGAACCCTAATACACTGCTGGGATGTGGGAATGCAGACTGGTGCAGCCACTGTGAAAAACAGTATGGAGATTCCTAAAAAAATAAAAAATGGAACTGCAGCTTGACCCAGTGATCCAACTTCTGGGAAAATATCCTAAGAATCCTGAAACCAATCAGAAAACAAACATATGCACCCTTATGTTCATAGCAGTGTTATTTACAATAGCTAAGATCTGGAAACAGCCCAACTGCCAATCAAGAGATGAATGGATGAAAAAGCTGTAGTACATTTACATAATGGAATACTATGCAGCAGTAAAAAAGAAGGATCTTTTATCCTTTGAGATCGAATGGATGAACCTGGAGATTATTATGCTAAATGAAATAAGCCAGTCAGAGGAAGACAAATATCACATGATTGTACTTATATGTGGAATCAAATGAACAAAATAAACTGATGAACAAATAGGTCCAGAGACATGGAAGCATGGAACAGACTGACAGATCTCAGAGGGAAGATGAGAGTGAGGGGGCAGCCAGGGATGGGCAGAGATTAACCAAAGAACTTACATGCATATAGGCATAGCCCATGGACACAGTCAATAAAAATAAATTTTTAAAAATAAACAACCAACGAATGCATAAATAAATAGGAAACAATTTGTTTCTCTTTCTCTCTCTAAATAAAAAAAAAAGGGCAGGTCCCTGACCAATTACTCTACCTATAGCATGCACTCAATATATACCTGCCATTTTCAATCAGCATTTTAGCACCTCACACTTACTAGTACATATAGACTAGGATCACCAGACAGTCCAGGAAAGACCCTACCCTTAAAGACAGCCACCAAAACACGTTAGAAAAGGAACTCTGAGGAATCACAGAAAACAGGAGGAATGTTCCCCAGAATGAGACGAGCTACTGCATCCACTCCATGAGGGGCTACTGACAAAGAGTCCCTGGGGTGGTCAGTTGAGCAGACTGACCTCAGAATTGGGACAAGTGGAGGCCACTGTAATCAGGAGGCACTGATCTTACACTTCAACTGTCATCTATTAAACCACAATGACAATTATTTCTATACCACGAAGATGAAAAACTCCCCCTAAATGAAGTGGCCACATTCCTAGTGAAGTGCTCAACTGTGGAGAGCAGCTGCAGCATTGGATAGGTTCAAGCCTTGCACTAATGAGAGGGCAAGTGCTGCCAAAACAGAGCTTGATAGAGTTCTCAGGTGCAGGAAATTAAGTAGATTCGAAACTCGGGAGAACATTGTAAACATCTTGACCACACCCTTGCTTTGCCTCGTGGAATCTGACTATAAAATAAAGACTTGGCTTACAGGCTAAGGCACTGTCTCTACATCCGAGAACAGTGCCCCACCTAGCCCCACCTAAAGTCTCTTGTCTGTTTTCTTTAATCCTTCACCACCCCTCCTCAGGTTCACCATTGGCCGAGCTGAGCGTGGTTCATATGGCATCCAACATGGGGCCTGAGTATGGGGGAATTATAATTGTAAGGTGAAAGGACGCTCCAGTGAAGCAAGTGCAAAAAGCGAAAGTAAGGTAGGGTGCAAGGTTTGGTAGCAGCTGGGTGTAAAACATGGGAAGTTCAGGATCTCAGGAAAGGGATCTCTAAAACAATGCTCCAAGAAGCGTAGTCAAATTCTTAAATTTCTTAAGTTTTGTCCAAGGAAGATGTAGATTAGAAAGGAAGATGGAAAATAAGTTAACTGAGAGACTGTTTTGTGACATCTCAAGGGTCCTGAGGTGACACAAAGATCTACTCTCTCTAAAAGAAATACTTTTTGGACAATGGTTTAGACCAGATCTGGTGATGATGTGGGGCAGTGGTTATGTTTGTATCTTTCCAGAGGTAGCAGCGCAGCCGATTTGGGTGCCAGGGTATTGTGTGTATCACCGCGGTGGACCCAGAGAAGCTCCTTGTCCCTCCGTTTAAAAGACTGAGAGTTGCCCTGATGATAGTGATGCGGAAGAAGATAACGAAGGCTACACAAGGGGCTGAGGTGCAACATGGGGTCAGCTGAATAAGTTAATGACTGAGGCCCAGCAAATGGTAGAAAAGCGGGGAGTGGAAGCTACTCCTTCAGCCATGTTTCTGGCTATGCTAGCATTGGTTAGCTGCCAGTCTTCTGTAAAGTCTTGCGCAGCCAAATCTGAGGACTCTGAGTAGATATACACCAGCAGTAAAAGAAACTTTCATTTTGTGGAAATAGTTCTGAAAATGTTAACATATCTGTGGTTTAGTTTCTCTCTTGTTGCTGTGGTGCATTGACATTATTTTGTTGTTGTTTTGTTAATAACCAGTTTTGTTCTTGATGTTTTGGTTATGCTGCATAATTTGCCTAAAGCTTTTGATGTCAAGTAAACAAGAGCAAGTTTTTACTTTTATGTTTATTGTAGTAGCTTAAAGTTTTGGACAATTCCTAATTTTGGAATAATCCTTATAAGTCCAAGTGATTGTGATGAATAATGTAAATAGAAGTGATTAAAAACAAAAAAGGGGGAGATGTGAAGAGCGGCTACAGCACAGGTTCAAGCCTCGGACTAATGAGAGGGCACAGTCCTCACATGGCAAAGCCATGTGCAGGCCCCAACTTGGAGGGCAAAGCCCTCCCAGCACAATTGGCTGTAAGCTTGACCTTATGGTCCGAACTTGTGGTCCCATGTGGCCGAGTGATGTGGGCTGCAGGAGGTGCAGCAAGTGCTGCCAAAACAAAGCTTGATAGAGTTCTCAGGTGCATGTAATTAAGTAGATTCGAAACTCGAAAGAACATTGTAAACTTCTTGACCACGCCCTTGCTTTGCCTCGTGGGATCTGACTATAAAATAAAGACTCGGCTTATAGGCTGTGGCACTGCCTCTCCATCCGAGAACAGTATCCTACCTGGCCCCACCTATATTCTCTTGTCTGTTTTCTTTAATCCTTCACCTCCCCTCCTCAGGTTCACCACTGGCTGTGCTAAGTGCGGTTCACTCAACAGTGATCAAAACTGAACAATGCATCTCCCCAACACCCCCTGACTCAGGGGAACCACTGTCAGTGTCTTGCCTCCCACAGCTTCCTGTTTAAAATGAAATGCTCAACATTCCCTAGCATAATTCCCCACTTTACATAAACCAGGCGCTATCAGGTTAATCTCCCCAAGTCGATCAGAATGCAAAACCACATAATCATTACCCCGAAAGCATGGTATTCCGGCTACAACTATGTTTTAAGGCAAGAGGCTCTTAAAAATGAGGCAAGACTGTCAGGTATTAGCTTGAAAATCAGCTCATCTAGCAGCGCGGGCTGCCCTGCCACACTGCCTCACCTCCCATCACTCCTGGGCAGCTGACAGGGCGGGGCCTCTAAGGAAGACCCCCTTCTCCCATCAGGGTCTAGGGCTGTGGCTGGAGCACCAACTTAACCAGTTTACAAGGTTTGAGGTAAATGGGGATCATTCTTGAGCATAAATTAAATCCACCTCATTGCACCTCTGGATGGATCCCTTTCCTCATCCCAGTTCCCTCATTCTCCATCCCCCGCCCCCACCCCTACCCCCAATTCTCTACTATGTGATTCTTCGGAAGCAGGCTCTCAAAGTTAAAGCGCTCGTAAGATGAAGAGAAACACAAAACATGCTAAAAAGGTTAAACAGGTACCCATTTGTGCAGCTTGCACGCCAAGAGCTCCTGCCAGCTCCTTCCATTATGCAGGAGGGCCTGTCAGTCTGGGGGGACGCGGCCTCCCCCGCTTAATCACTTCATCCAGGACCTGGGAGGCACCGCATTCTCCCCATTCAGTCTCCAGCCTTCGTGTAAACATACTTTACCCAGCGGCCAGCTTTCCTACTCTTTTTGACATTTTAATCACACAGCTGACTATTTTGCTGCTTAGAAACTGCCATATAAGGAATTTTTTTTTAAAGGGATGGCAGAAATAAACCAAACTGGGCTTTATCTTCGGGCAGTGAGAGAGAGAGGGCAGGGGGTCCTTTTCATTCCTGAGCGTTTTAGTTAAAAATATTATATATATATACACGAAAGCAGTATATGGGACGAGCACACCTGAGGCTATTTATTGCATTTAAAAGAGATCTTACATTTCTCACAACATCTGGAGACTGTGAAAAACGATACTGTGTGGTATCAATCATTTTAGAGTTTTTGGGTTTTTTTAGCATCTTGACCTTTCACAGTAAAGGTTCCTGTCCATTTTATCTGGTCTAGGTTTTCATTTCACACTGGGAAATGTTCACAACAAGGAGAGAAAAAGGAAAAGGAGATGAGTAAGAGGCCTTTGGGGGAGTGTGAGGGGGGAACCTTTATCACCAGCGCAAATGTCATTCAATAGCCATTTCCAAATGGTAAACTCTGGTAAACCGGCAGAACCCAGGCTTGGATTTTTAAAGAGCACGATACCTAGGCTTCTAAAGTTGGACCCCTCTCCCTCGTATACCCCATAAAGGAAGTATTGGGGGGAGAAAGGAGGAGACAGAATTTGGAACTGAGAAGGGGGGAAACTTAACGCTCTGTAAGAGAGACCTGGGCTGACAACACCCCCCCCACACCTGTGTCCCTTGCTGAGTGGAAGCAGGTGGGTGACCAGGTGGGGCTGGCTGCCCACAACCCTGGGTTTATATGAGGGGTGAGAGCCTCGTGAAAGGTTTCTCTATGAGGGAAGGAGCAAGACGCTGAACTGACCCAGTCAAAACTTCTCAACTCGAGAGGAGGACAATTCCAAGCACAGTGTGTTGTCTGTCCATCACTTGGATTTCTCCTGTGGGAACAGAGGAGGGGCTGTAAGTAAAACCTAAAACGCTGCTTGAGACGGCTCTACTCCAGGGAGCGACAAAGGGCCGCCGGAGGCTCCCGACACACACGCCTGGGCACTGGGAGCTGATGGGGGCAGGGCTCCAGGAGAGAAATGCACCAGCAGTAGCGGCAGCCGCCCTAGTCATGAGCACAGGTGACAACCCCAGGGGGCATCCAGAAACTTCTTTAACAAGGGCCTGGGGCCTTGTGCAAGGAGAGGAGGGTCGGAAGTCTGTGCAACCTGAGTTATTACTGCTAATGTGACTTCATCCACACACAAGGACAGGTGGGTCTGGGAAATTTAGAATGCAATTCTAGGGAAGAAGAAATGAAAACAAGGCGGTAAGAGGGGGAGAGGGGGAACATGGGTCATCGGCTAATGGGTGGATGTAAATAAACATCCATTATCAAAAGGTGCTTAAATCTAGTGGGAAAGCAGTGTATCAAAACGCAGCCATGCTCCTTCCAGCAGGCGCCATTAAGACAGACGTGGACAAAGATTTTCAAGTCTGTTTGCAGGGTGCGTGTTTGCAGCACTGTGAGTACAATAAACTCCTCGCTCAACAATAATCCAAGTGATGTTTCTACTTCCTTCCAGTGCAGCTTGATCGGACTGCTGTTATAGACTGTATGCAATTGCTGTATGTAGTAAAGCAGAGAAATTCGTTCGTTCACTTCATTTACTCAGGTATCTGTTGCAAGTCCACTGCGTGCCAGGCACGGGGTGAGATCCTGAGGACCTCCGCTGAGGGGACAAGAATCTTTATTACCTCGTTTGAATTTTATTTCAAAACAATTCAACATACACAGTGTGACATAAATGTGTGTCAGTTGGCTTTACTCTATCACCTAAAGGCAATTCATTGTCTTAATCTGGAATACAGGCTCCAGGAGTAGTTCACTAGCTTTTAATCAAGAGTCCACAGTAAGTCAGTTAGTGAACCATCCTTGTCACCAGCCAACACCAAGGATATGCTAATGGGCACACGTGGAGTTAGAAGTGGATTTGCACACTAGCTGAATTTCTGACTTTGTTAATGAGTGTAATGGTAGTTGGAAGTCTATTTTCAGTAGTGAAATTTATGATACTTGAGGTAAGAGGACTGACTAGAAATATCACAGACGCGCTCTGGCCCTTGCTGACCCAGGTATGAAGAACTAGCAGGCCCTTGGAAAGGTACCCGAGACTTGGTAAGTAAATGGCGCCAGGCCCAGAGAATGGCTAGGCCCCAGATGCAAAATAGCAGGATGCAGGAATTTAGTCTGTGGTAGGCAGAACTCCAAAGATGTCACCCCAAAGTGCCCATCTCCTCGTTACTGAATCAAACATACTCTGGGGACTGCTGTGAGGGGCTCTGCAGATGGATAAGAAATAAGTTTCTAATCAGCTGACCTTAAACTATAGAGTCCCCTGGATTACTGGGTGGCCCAAAATAATCACAGAAACCCTCAAAAGCAGAAAGAGCAAGAGTGAAGGTCAGTCTTCATCTCATGAGCACACGTGACACACACCTGGGGGGCTTCCAGAAACTTCCAAAAACCCATTTACAAGTGCCTTGTGTAAGGAGAGGAAGGTAGCAAGTCAGTGTAATCTGAGTTATTACTCCTACTGTGACTTCATCCACACCCAAGGAACATGAGATGAGGCGGGGGGGGGGGGGGGGCAGGCGGTCCTGGACAAAGGACTCAGCCCTTCTGGACCTGACAGATTGCTGGCCTGGACGACGGAGCAAGGAGGCCACAGAACAGGATTGAAGCCAGCCTACAGAAGTCAAGAACAATCCCCAGCCCAGAGCCAGCAAGGAAATGGGGACCTCAATCCTACAGCCGCCTGGCACTGGATTTTGCCGACCTGAACGAGCCTCCATAAAGGAAACAGCCCTGCCGCATCTTCAGCTCAGCCCCTGAAACCCAGAGCCAAGACCCACCGGCTGTGCCACGCTGTGCCTGGCTTCTCACCTCGGAACGTGAGATAAGTTTGTGTTGAGCTGATACATTCATAGCAATGCCTTAGGGCAGTGGTCGGCAAACCGCGGCTCACGAGCCACATGCGGCTCTTTGGCCCCTTGAGTGTTCTAACGCCACTTCTTCAAAATAGACTCGCCCTGGCCGAAAACCGACTTCTGTGCATGGGCCACGAAGTTTCAATCTCACTGTACGTGCGCGCCCGCTCGTGGTATTTTGTGGAAGAGCCACATTCAAGGGGCCAAAGAGCCGCATGTGGCTCGTGAGACGCGGTTTGCCGACCACGGCCTTAGGGCAACAATAGGAAACTAGTACATTGTCTATGAAATACTGTCATACTTGCTACAGGTGAACACTGAATGCAAGGTGCTCGCAGGGCATCGACCCCTGCAAGGGACAGAGCTGGGACTCTACTAGACATACAGAACTAGTTACACGGCTGTGTCATGCCAACCTGGTAATAAATCTACATATGAGCAGAATTCAGTCTGAGACTTGTTTTCATTCAGACCTGAGTGAGTTTATAGGGGAGAAATCTCTAGCGCTCACCTCCTCTAACTCTGGTAATAATTATAATTTACCATAAAAAATTGAATACCTGCAGTTGGTTTCGTTATGCGGGTAAGAATCATTAACCAAACGGTGACATAATGAATAACCACAAACCTTGGTTTAAAATGTCTCTGGAAGATCAAAGTCCTCCCGGACATGGAAATTTCAGTGTCTCTCGGGAACTAGGGCAGGGCCTCCTGCTTTTCACACTAGCAGGAAAGGAGCCCTAAGCTGCACGATCAAGTTAACTGACTCCAAAAAGAGGGAGGCGGGGTCCTTGAGCACTTTCTTCCCCTGTGGGTTCAGACCAGTGGTGCTAAGAGAGGGGTCTCAAGGCCAGCAGCAACAGCAGCAGCTGAGCTCTCGTTAGAAGTGAATTCTCAGCCTGAGGTGAGGCCAGGGCACTGAGGGATTCGGGTGCACACTCGGGTCGGCCTGTCTGGTGTTAGCGATACCACACCCGGCCCATTCTCTGCGGCAGCTTACGCGGAACTATGAAGATCAGACAGGAAGAGTCACCAGTGACACATGACTTGGGAAGGACAGCGGCAGTGAAGGGGAGAGGCAGGATCTGTGCTGGGCTGAGGATGAGGTGGGGGTGACCTGTTCCCACGGGGCGTGCGCAGGGGTGGGGAGAGAGTGTTACCCACTTCCCATTCCCACGGAAGCAGGACAGCCTGCCTCTTGCTGGCTCCCTCACAGTGCTCATCACAGTGCTAGGTACTCAGATAGTTATTAATTTTGACAAGAAAAGGTTTCCTTCTGCTTTTTTAATGCATTTAACTTACTTGCTGTAAATGAATAATGTCTAAGGGATTTCCTGATTTGGGAATATTTTTCAAGTAGTCATGCAGCACAGTGGCTACCATGGAATCCTGTTCTAACCTCATTCCTTCTTTCTGTCAAGGGCAGGAGACTTGGGGGAAGGAAAAGGAAGGAGTGGAGAGAAAGGCCTGGGTCCCAGAGGTTCCCACCTGTTGGCCGGTGCGCCATGAGTCCTCCCTAACCATCCTGGAGAGGGCAGGAGAGGAGGAGCAGTACTGTGTCTCACTCATCAGCTCTCCCTCCATCCTCCACAGTGGCCAAGACTTCTCCATCCTCCTCAAACAAACCTCGGCTACACACACACATGCACACCCCACGTGTGCTCCACACAGGAACCCTCAGGAACCCTCAGCTCCTACATCGCAGAGATGATGGCCACTAGGAGGAAACACCTGAAATGTTCCTCTGCTCCATCCTCGCGCTCACTTACAACGATTCTCATCCTGTCACTCCATGAAAGCTAACCCTGCACCTGTGCTCAGGTGTCAAAATCAAAGGTAAGAAAAGACGAGAGAGATGCAGAATCCAAAAGTTTCTACAGAGAAAGAGCTATAAAAATTGTTGCTCTGAATAGGAGGATTTTCCCATTTAATCAAAGATTAACCTGACTAGGTTGCACTGAGACCACTCAGAGGGCCCAGTTAGACAACGAGCTACCACTGTACACCTAGCAGAACGGCTACAATGCAGGAAAACTATTTTTGATGATTAGAAACTGCTGGTGAAGATGCAGAGCAACAGGAACTCTCCTACATTGCTGGTGGGAATGCAAAATCGTACAACCACTTTGGAAAACAACTGGCATTTCCACATAAAGTTAAACACCCTGTGACCAAGCAATTCCACAAATGGGGACTGACCCAAGAGAAATGAAATTGTATATTCACCCAAAAGACCTGTAGGCACATATTTATAGCAATTCTATTCATAATCACAAAAAACTCGAAGCTACTCAAATGTCCTTCAACTGGTGAATGGATAAACCATGGTATATCCATGCCATGGAATAAAGTAAAGAGGTACTGACGCCTACTACAACATGATGAATTTCAAATGTATTATTCGCAGCGAAAGAAGCCACACTCAAAAGGCTGTAGACTGTATGACTCCATGTACTAGTACATGACATTCTGGAAAAGCAAACTACAGGCGTGGACAGCAGGCTGTTCTCCAGGGGGCAGGGGCTGACTGCCAAGGGGCAGGATGAGGCACTACTCTGTACTTCACTGCGGTGGTGGTCACACAACTCTATGCATCTGTCAAGGCTCACAGCTCTGTAAATCAAAAAGAATTTAGTGAAAAATCATAATTAAAAAGAAGGGGGGGCTCATGTAGGGGGTCCATCTGTGCAGGGGAGCACTGCTCTCGCTGTATGAAGCCTCCACCCTGGGCAAAGGTCTCTGACCCACGAGAGGCAGAAACAGCTAGAGGCCAGCCCAGCATCGACCATCCCCTCCATCTTGGTAAGAGCCCTAATTTTTAACTGGTCACTGTTTTTGAAAAGTACCCAACACTTCGAAAGAGAAAAAAAAAAAATTACAGTCTCTTCAGTGGGTGCTGCTGGGTGGTGTATGTGATGCGGACTCTCCAGGCTGGTCTCATTGCATAGGTGTGGGGACCTGACTATCAACTGGATTGTTTCACAGCTCTGCAAACTGCAAAAAACTGATAGCTATGCAAACGATTCCTGTCCACAGCCATGCAAATGAACTCTGTCTGACAGAGAATGCAAATCTCTGTACTCCAAATCCTCATTTAAACCAGTCTTAACCTCTCCCTCAGTCCCTCCTTAATTAATGAGCTAAATAAAATGGTTGACATATGACCTTCTTCTATTTGCATGTCATATTTTTGCCGTTTTGAGAAATGCTTTAGCAGCACAGTGCATTGTGTGAATAAGACTGCATTTTCCGGCCTCCTTGGCAGCTAGGTAAATGCAGCCAGCGAGAGGACAGTGGGCATTAGGGGGCATTCCAAGGAAGGCTGCGTGAGGGGAGCTGACCCAGCCGGGAGAGGTCCCTTTCTGCCGTTCTTGCTTCCCTCCTCTGGCAGGAAAGGGTGGCCTGCTAGCTGGTGCTCTAACAATCATCCTGGACCACACGGTAACCTTGTGGTAGGAGGGTATGGTAGCTTATAATGGCTCCCAAGGATGTGTGCTGGACCAAAACCCTAGGACCTGTAACTGTTACTTTATTCAGAAAAGTGATCTAGGCGCATGTAATTAAGGATCTTGAGATAAAAGCTTCACCCTAGACTACTGTCCGGGTGGGCCTGGAATGCCATCACAAGGAACTTTCTAACCAAAAGGCAGAGGGAGATGAGGCATCGCACAGCCAGAGGTTCCGAGTGAAGACAGAAGGAATGGAGGGAGGCAGCCACAAACCAAGGGTTGCCAGGAACCCCTAAGAGCTAGAAGAGACGGGGAACAGATCCTCCCCAGAGCCTCCTGAGGGAGCACAGCTCTGCTCACACCTTGACTTCCGACTCTGGCCTCCACGAAGGGGAGAGAACAAACCTCTGCTTTTTGAGTGCAGGATGTTATGGCGGCCCCAGGAGACTAAGACAGAGGTGAGCAGCAAGACAGAAGCCTGGCTCCCTGATGACACCTTGAAGTCCACCTACCCCGGACTGTTAACAAAAGAGAGAAATACACTGAGTGGCCAGATTACTATGATCTCTGAACGCATAATAATCTGGCCACTCAATATATATATAGTATATATATGTATGTATATATATGTATGTTAGAGGCCCGGTGCATGAATTCGTGCATGGGTGGGATCCGGCCAGCCTGGCCAGAGGGAGGGGACATGGGCAGTTGGCCGGCCTGCCTGCTGGTCGAACTCCTGGTCGAGGGGACAATTTGCATATTAGCCTTTTATTATATAGGATATACACTGAGTGGCCAGATTATTATGCGTTCAGAGATCATAATAATCTGGTCACTAGTGTAAATTATTTTCTTGTTTAAGCTATTATGTAGTATTTGACTGTCTTTTGCTTGAAGCCAAGCAATCCCCATATGGTAACCTACTGGGGTCATGAATTACTGGCCCTGACCTCACCTCGCCTGAGCTGATCTAGAATACTGGTGGTCTGGCAATCTCAGCAAGACTAAAAATTAAGTGACGAGTCAAACCCAAAATATTGACGAATGGTGTTATATTTAGGAATAAGTTTGCATCACGGGGCATCAGCAGGGAATGTATCCAGGAGAGGATTTTTAGTTTTTAAAAATGTAACATGGAGTATCGGACTGCTTGGCTTAGATTCCTATTTGAAATATGTAACTTTTAGCTTCAAGTGAAATTCATTTTAAATGTTTAATTTTAATTAAATTATAACCATAAGACTTACAAATTGCATTTAAAGGCTTATGGAAAGCCGTGGTTTAAATTTTTACTTATAATACGTTGAGCAGTAATTTGAAAGTCTGATCGTCTGTACACAAACTGCTGCTGCTGCTCTCAGACGTCAAATGCTCATTTTAACAACAGTGGCTCCACTGTCTACAGTCAGTCTCCCGCTTCCAAACTACTCAGGAGCTCAAGACCCTCCCATCCCAGAAAGAAAGAGGGAGAGAAAGAAAGAGAGAGAGAGAGAGAGAGAGAGAGAGAGAGAGAGAGAGAGAGAGAGAAAAGAAAGGGAAAAAAGCTCAAGTCCATCACTGTCTACAGCCTGTTCCCCTTCTCACCACCCCCCACAGCTCTGGTCCCTCAGCTGAATTCTAGAACCTTCCACAGCCTCTGACTCACTGCCATCGCTGTATGCTTGCCAGCGTCCCCAACAGACTAGACTCTCTGCCCCAGACACCATCCTGAGGTCAGGAGCAGCGGCACCCGCTGAGCACGGTCAGAGGGCCGGTGTGTCAGGCCACACACAGCGGCCTCTGCCCGTCCAGAGCCCCCACGACAGGCTCCACGGAGACTGGGAGTCGGGGCACCGCAGAGGTTAGGCTGCGAGCTTGAGGCCAACGCCCTTCTCCAAGCCCTTTGGTGAGGAGGTCACATTGAAAGCCCGTGATTTCCATGATCTGGGAAAACATCAGGAGCCTACGAGAGCAGCAGCAAAGTGGTATTTTGGGCTCAGCCATGATCTCTTTCAAGTACGAACAGGACAGGCTGCCCTGGCAGATGACACAGGTGACCCATGGCATCACTGACTAGGGGCCAGGTGAGGAGCCACAGGCAGAGCCATCTCCTACCGCGGAACCGCTGTGAGCGACCCGACGGCCACAACCCTCAGCAGCACCGCATCACCTCTTCAGTGTCCCGGGCGCAGGACACAACGGAGAGAAGGCTTTCCACAGAACTGAGGGGCCGTCAGCATCTTTTAGAGGTCTTCTCATCTGCCCAAGAAACTGCAATTTCACCTCACCGCCCTCTCAACAGCGGATCAAAATAAACATGAAGTTAGAACTCCTGGCAACACTGATGGATTACAACAAAAAGAGTACCTGCTTTTTTTTTTTTAAACCAACTCTAACAGGCTGTCACACGAAATCTCCACTTTAGTCACCTTGGTCAACCACAGGCCACATTAAAGGATCCCAGCAACTCACCCAACTCTCGGGATCTGAGGACTCCTCCTGTGGATGTAAACATTCCTGAAGGCAGAGAGCTGCTAATCTCCTAACCGCCCCCACCTCCCCGCAACACACACACACACACACACACACACACACATTCCCACACATCACAGTGAGCTTTAGAGGGCTCCCTGGCTGCTTTCCACGGAAGCTTAAACGTCATAGGCCTGATTGCAAAAACATCTTCAAACATCTGGGCAAAGAAGAATGAAACTATTAAATTAAGCCCACAACCTACAGCCAAAGAAAAATAGCTCCAGAAGGTCAGGATTTCAACCTGTTGCCCTTTTACACTTCAGCTATTAAACAGTTTTTGAATAATCAAGAGGAAAAAGCTTTCCTTCAGACACATATTAAAAGTTAACAGTTAATATGCCCAAAGAAATAAATTGGGAATTTTAACTTCAAAGTGTTTACTTTTTATGTGAACCCAGGTGTGTATACACGCAAGGTCAGAGGCAACTTCTCTTTTCTTTAAGACTTTGCAATGTTGTTTTTTTCTTAAAAGTACTTTTTTATTAGACAGCATGCAGGTCAGCAGTCATGGAATTCCACAAAAACTGTCCCTAGAACACACTGACCCTCCAGCAGTGACCACACGGTGGCGCTGCTTCAATGCTAATTTCAGACTAAATCCCGAAGTGTGTTTCTTTACCAGCAAGGCAACAATGCTTGCGCCCATTAGCATTGTGAAGTCCTTGAATGCTTTTTTCTTTAAGGTTTCAGGTAACACACATATGGTTAACAGTCCATATGGCAGAATTAAACTGCTGAGGCAGCAACTCCGCCCCCATTTTAGGCTTGACCTAACAGAATTCCAACATACTAGGCCCCTGCAAAGGCTGATCAGCCTCACTTGCAGCCAAGAAGACAACACTGGGGGGTGGGGGGCAGGGGGGATGCTGCAAAAGGACCTCAGGGCTCACTGCCTCACAGTATAACACTGCCATTTCATCTACCTAGGAATCTATGCTGATATCCTATGTAACAAAAGGGTACTATGCAAATTGACCCTAATGGCAGAACGACCAGAATGACCGCTGGACCAGACACTATGAGGCGCGCTGACCACCTCTTGGTCCCCTTCCCCAGCCAACAGGCTCTGGTCGCCTGATGGCCACCCACTGCGGGGCCGGGGCCAATGATCCGGCGGGAATAGCCGACCTCTCGGTCCCTTCCCCTGGCCGTCAAGCACCGATCACCCGATGGCGAGCGGGGAACTGGGAGTGGGTGAGGGTCGGGTGGGCTGCAGGCAGCTGGGGAAGATGGCTCTGATTGCAGGCCAGGCCTAGGGACCATACCTGCACACGAATTTCAGGCCTCTAGTACTAGTATAAGTAAGTAAATTGGGGAAGAAGAGATAAACCTCCCATGCAGAAAAACTCTAAAAAATGTACGTAGGTAGTCCACTCTCAAGGAGGTGAGCATCACTCCCACCCTTCATGGTGGGCTACGCACAGTGACTTCCCTCCCAGGAGCACAGCATGGAGAGGGACGTAAGGAAAAGAGTAACTTTACCCTGAGAAACCTGACGACCACTACCCGGTCAGGTAACCCAGGTGATTATAAACTGGGCTGAGCTACATTGCTAGTGTGTACCATCAGCACGATGTGATGAGAAGGGCACTTTTCGCCTGGGGTCGTCCTCCCGGAAAACCCACAGCTCCAGTCTAATCACGAGGAAAACAGAAATCCCAGCAGAGGGGCATCCTACAAAACACCTGAACGGTATGCTATGCCTCAAAACTGCCCAGGTCATCAAAACCAAGGGAAGTCTGAGAAATTGTCTCGGCCCAGAGGAGCCCAAGGGGACACGACAAGTAAATGTAATGAATAAGATTAGGTATAAACGAAAGAAACACCAGGGAAGTATGGACTTTAGCTAATAATGTTCATTACTTGTAACAACGTGTCATACTAATGTACTAGGTAATAACTGGGGGAAACTAGGTATGTGGTTTCTGGGAACTCAACTATCTCTGGAGCTTCTCTATAAAATTAAAACCATTCTAAAAAAGTTTATTTTAAAAAGTTCACTCAAGGTGCAAATGATAATTAAGAGACACCTTCACATATAGAAGATTCCCTCTACCTTCTGCATGAGGAATTCAGGCTCACAGTGCCTTGACACTCATCACAGAGGAGGGAGGCTGTGACAGGCTGAACTGTGTTCCCCCAAATTCAGATGTTGATGCCCTAACTCCAATGTCAACAGAATGTGATTGTATTTGGAGAAGAAGCCTTTAAAGAAGTTGAATAAGTTAAAATGAGGCCACTGGGATGGACCCTAATTCGATCCGAGTGGTATCTTTAAAAAAGAAAAAATTTTCCATTTTATTATTTTTCCCCATCATTACTTACCCCCCTGTACCCTCTGCCACCTCCCCCACCTCCCCCGCTCCTCCCAACAATCACCGTACACTGTTATCCGTGTCCATGAGTTCTTTCTCTTTTTCCTTTCTTAAAGCAGAAATTTGGACATGCAGACACCAGGGATGAAAGACCACGTGAGGACACAGCGAGAAGATGGTCTTCTGCAAGCAAGGAGACGGGCCTTAGGAGAAACTAAATCTGCCGACACCTTGTCATGCCTTCGAGCCTCCTAACTGTAGACAATAAACGTCTGCTGTTGCCCATGGTGTGTGGTACTTGGCCATGGCAGCCCGAGCTGACTAATTCGAGGGTGAAGCCAAAACACACACAGCGTCACTGGCGTCACAGAACAACGGCAGGAACGCAGACCTTGCTGGCTTCTGTGCCATCTGTGCCTTTTGGGAGGGATTTGACCTAAGGCTGCTGTTCTGGGTGACAGTGGAGTGGAGTGGAAATGACCCGGGGGCTTTGGGGTCAGGCAGACTGAAGTTCAAATCCCAGCCAGTCATTAACTGGCTGTGTAACCTTCAGGCAAGTCATCTACACTCTTGGGTTTCTCCATCGACTCTAAGTGGGGCTGGTACCTATACCTCAGGGTTAAAAATGTTTATCTAAAGCAGGCATCCTCAAACTACGGCCCGCGGGCCACATGCGGGTATTTTTGCCGTTTTGTGTTTTTTACTTCAAAATAAGATATGTGCAGTGTGCATAGGAATTTGTTCATAGTTTTTTTAAAACTATAGTCCGGCCCTCCAACGGTCTGAGGGACAGTGAACTGGCCCCCTGTTTAAAAAGTTTGAGGACCCCTGATCTAAAGCGTCTGGGGCATGGTAAGCACTGAATAAATACTAAGTTTCCACTCCCCGTTTCCTTTCCTCTAAGTCAGGTTGGCCAAGGAAGGACTAGAGGCCAAACCTGTCCCATTGCATGTTTTATAGATAAAGGGCAAGCAGAACACAGCCATGCGTGGTCGTTTATGCATTGTCTGCGGCTGATCTGCACTACAGCGGCAGAGCTGAGTAGTTAAAACACAGACCTTGTGGCCTTCAAAGCCTAAACTATTCAACACCTGGTCAATGACAGGAATGTTTGTTGACTCTACTCTAAGGTCATCAATTACCCTATTTTCAAAGGCTAACAAACACTTTCCATTCCTTATCGTACTTGACCTTCACAGCATTTGGCACAGATGCCCTGTCTTGAAATCCTTCCTCCTCCCTTGAGGGCAGTGCGTGTGAAACAACCAAGATGCAAGATATTCAAGGTCAAACTTGCTGTCCCTACCTGACCAACCTGTTTCTGTATTCCACAGTGTAGTCAACATACCAGCATCTACACCCGTAGGGACAGGAATCCCAGAAATGGAGTCGCATTACACCTGTCAGAGCCTTACGGTCCTCACCTAAAATACGAGAATAATGACCACCCTGGAGACACCTGGTAACTACCTGGTGCATAGGGGAAAATGTAAAGCCACTAGCACAATTTTTAGAATCTGGACCCATCTAGAAAACCAAGCTTCTAGCATGCTTCCCAGCTGGGTGGAAAGAATGAGGTAAGGGTGTGAAGAGAGGGGGATCCCTCATCTCTCTGGTCTGTTGGGCAGTCTAGGGCAGAGTCCCGGGGATAGTCCACTTCTCCCAACTGCTGGGCCAGTACTTCCTGTGTGACATTACCGGGAAAGGCCTGGCAAGGCCTGGCCCTGAGCCATTTTGCACTTTTCTTCCTTCCCTAATTTTCATATCCAACAGGTCACTACAACCTATAGATTCTTTTTTCCTAAAACTTTCTCAAATTGACCTCCACCTCCCTCCATTCTCCTTGGTCACTGCAGGGGCTTAAACCACTTTACTTCATTCGAATCATTGCAAAGAGTCCCAACCAGTCTCCCTTAACTCCAAGAGGGCCTGTATAGAATGAATACTGGTAGTTACTGTCTGAGCATTCAAATCTATTTATTTCATCCCGCTACCTAAAATATGGTCAAACACCACCACTGCCAAAAGAATAAAATGCTTGCTGGCTCCCCCTGTATTTCCATCCTCATCTAATGCCACCTGCCCGCCATGCCCTGAGAGCTCCAGCCACGTGCCTGCACGCCCTCCAGACTTCATGTGGGCTGTTCTTTCCCGATGGGACAGCCGTCCTGCCCAACCCAACCCCTGGAAGCACCTACTTGCCATGTAACCCCTAACTCAACCTTCAAGAACCCACTCCAAAATCACATACAGCTGGAACCTCATTGGCTCCCCCCAAAAGGTTTGTTTGTCCCTTCTCTGTGATGTCACAACTTTGTAGACACCTCACTGCTTTAACTGTCGTTATCTGTCTCATAAACCGAGAGGTCCCCAAAGCTTTGGGCCAAGTATTTATTCACCTTTACATCTACCTCACCTCTAGCCCAGGCTCCAACACTCAGCTGATGCTCAATAAACCTGCAGGAAGCAAATGTTTATGGAAACTCGATGAGAAAAAGATTGAAGCTCCTCAGAGTGTCTCTGAGGCCATTCGGAAAAATAAAGGACACCACCCAAAAAATGTCCTATCCACCTACACAGCAGCCTCTTATGATGAAAGGGGCTCTGGAAAAATATTGTGCCAACTTAGCTGCCAGCAAGTCTAGGAGACCTGGCGGGGGGTTTGGGGGTGTGTGAGAACGAGCCCAGAGGGCACAAGTCCATAAAAAGGGACTGTTTTTAAAGGCCAAGGGCACACAAACTAAGAATTTCCACTTTGAAAGGAAGAAACAGGGGATGTAAGCGACAAAAATACTGAAAGGGGGTCAAAATCCCAATAAAAATGTGATTTTCTTAAGCAGTCTGCTAGCTTGTTTCTTTCTCGTTTCAGGTTAAACATGTCAGACTCAACAGTCTTTATTTTTATCCCTTCTGTGCATCCTGATGAAATCTACCTGCAACACAGTGAGAATAAGTCAAGGTGCCACAGG
Organism: Cnephaeus nilssonii; assembly: GCF_951640355.1. NCBI lineage: Eukaryota > Metazoa > Chordata > Mammalia > Chiroptera > Vespertilionidae > Cnephaeus > Cnephaeus nilssonii. Next base: position 55,904,996 of record NC_137081.1, read on the forward strand.
TATCAAGCTACGGTAAGATTTTTCCTGCCTTGAAAGGAGCTAGAATTCCTCGAGTGTTCATTACAACATCACAAACTTAAGAAAAACATATAGTCAAAGCTAATACTGAGTCACCATCAATTCCTCAGAAACTGCTGAGTGTGTACTTCCTGACCTGGTGGGCTGGAATCATTTTCTCCCGACTTAAGAGGGCTCAGGTGGCCACTCTGGGGCACCTTTCTCAGCCCCACAGATTCAACCCGTACCACACGACAACGCATAGATGCTGGGTTTGCTTCCCGGTGGATTGCTTCTCACACTCCTTCAAAACTCAGTTCCTTGTGTTTCTCACGGGTGGATCTTCCTCACTTTCAATGACAGCTACAACAGGACCAAGAATAAGTAAACAAGACATTGGCTGGAGCAGCACACACTACGGGAAATGAAAATCAATGAGATAGCGAACACGTCGCTGCCACAGAAGCTGTGAATGGGTCAGCTAGCCCACAACACCATGCCCAGAACTTACCAATGCAAATGCAAATAATAATTTAGTTGGAACAGTTTCCTCAACAGTTACTAACCCAAATCCAAATAGCAACCATCAGGCTTGAAGGGTCTCTGCACTAAAGCGGTGGTGGCTTCCCTGCCTCACGTCAGAGAAACAGATTGAAGACTGAAGTCAAGAGCATGAAGGAAATCTTACCCTTTGCGACAGCATGGAGGGACCCAGAGAGCATTGCACTAAGTGAAACAAGCCAGTCAGAGAAAGACAAGTATCATATGATCTCACTCATATGTGGGAATCTGATGAACAAAATACACAAGCAAAACAGAAACAGACTCATAGAGAGAGAGCACACTGACAGCTGTCTGAGGGGAGGGGTTGTGGGGGGGTTTGGGTAAAAAAGGTGAAGGATTAAGAAAATAACAACTCATAGACACAGGCAACAGTATGGTGATTACCAGAGGGGAAGGGGGATAGGTGGATGGGGGGTAAAAGGGGGGTAAATGGTGATGGAAGGAGAATTGACTTGGGGTGGTGAACTCACTCACAATGCAATAGAACTGTACACCTGAAAAGTATGTAACTACCAATTGTCACCCCAATAAATTCAATAAAAAAATAAGAGGATGAAGTGTAAGAGAGGCCGGCAAAGGGGGAGAGGCAAATCACTTAACCTTACCAGTCGGGGCAGTAGCAGCATTTCTCGGGTGTGTTTTAGGGGCCAGGCTCTTTACAACATTCCCCCTGTCTCTCAAAGACCTAAATGGTAAAGCATTTCTTCTCATCTCCAGATGAGGAAAGCAAGAATCAGAGAGGTTGCCAAGTAACTTCCAAGGACACAGGGCTACGGAGAACAAGGACTGGGGATTTGAAACCAGGTCTGTTCTAATCTTTTAGGGCCAGAAACTTCCCATGACACTGCATAGAGAGCTTGGGTAGGAATTCTCTATTTAGAAGGCAGAGAGGGAAGAGAATTCAAGCTTATCTAACGGAGATAAGATCTGCTTAAACATCACAATTTCTAAAATTAAAAAAGATCACACTCTGAGAATCTGTGATACACACACACACACACACACACACACACACTCACTCACACACACACAAACTTCAATGCATACATATGAGTGCATGTATACCTTCTTGACCCAAGGATACATTTTTCATTGATTCTAGAGAGAGAGGAAGGGGGAGAGGGAGAGAGAACCCCGGAAGGCTGCCTCTCACCTGCACCTCAACCAGGGATTAACTGAGTATGTGCTCTGACCGGGAATCAAACCATCGACCCTCAGTTGCATGGGACAACGTTTCAAACAACTGAGCCACAGCGGTCAGGGCTCATTCAAATTTTAGAGTACACACATCTAGTTCTAATAAGAACTACGTAACTGAAAGAAATGTACATTGTTTTGTAAAAGTGAAATATTTTAAATAAAGGCTATCTCTATTGAATTTTTGCTGAAGAACCTGAAGTCCACAATCATATTTTTTGATTGACACAACAGCCCATGAGGCTCAGTCCAGTATCTCTAACTTTCCATAGCAAACATTTCCCAATCAAATATTAACACTAGACTCCAGGATGTGTGCAACTGGCACATATTCTCTTGTGATTCCTGAAGACCCTCAACATCCAGAGGCCTTGTGAAACATTCCTGAAGACCCTCAACATCCAGAGGCCTTGTGAAACACCCAGACAGAAGGGCCAGTAATGTGCCTGCATTCTCGAGTGACACTTCTGTGCAGTGTGGCATGGAGTGATGGCCTGGGCACAGTGACCGTACATGCAGTCAACTGCATCTGCTCCGCAAAACGGGGCCAAATCTGGAGGAGGAGAGATGCACCTGTTGCTCCCCCGGCCAGTCGTGGCCCCCACCGGTCCCTCACATAATGGGCTTCTGGGTGTCTGAAGTACACATTTCTGGTACAATGCAGACCTAAGCCAAGCCATCTCCTTCGTCTGGGGCTTGTCCAAATAAAAGGCAGTCTGTGTTAAAGGCAGAAGAAAGGCAGCTGTGCCATCCGGAGACAGTGTGTCTGCACCTGGCACTTATGGGCCACGTAAGGGATGTTCGCGGGAACCCCGACACGCAGGTCTCTGCCGGACCTGCTGGCTTCCTCACTTCCCTGCGGAAGGAACAGCCCTGTAGCTGCCCTGATGCACAGTGTCAGGCAGTAACTGCTCGACGTCCACGGGAGTGTGGCTCACCCTGCCTGGCGAGCCAATCTGGACCGTTTGGAGCACGTGCTCACCCCATCAGCTTCGTGAGTCACTGTCTCTCATTTCCACAGGAGCTCACGGGAGCATCACAAATTACTGAGGCGGGGCATCCCACCTTTCCGCTTTCCACCTCATTTCTTATTTCTGCTGAAAACTACTGCTTTCTTCCATTTCTGCACTTACCACACGCGTTCTAAGAGCTGGCTTCCCTCACAGGGCAATTTTACAGACATAACATGTTCATCGCAAATCCCGTGCAAACCAAAGGAAGACGAGTAACACCCGTAGTCGGTGGCAGAGCAGGAGCGAGAACCCAGACGTCAGGCCGCCGGGGCGTTACTGCTGCTCTCGCGTGCTGTTCACAGGGAACAAAGCCTGCCGCACATCCAAGAGACACGTGCTTGCCAGAACACACACAGATCTGAGGGTGAGCTCCCGCTGGAGAGCATCTGGCTGAGGATACGGGGCTGAGAGGATGGAGACTGTGGGAATCCATTCTGGGCCACCGAGACAGATGAAGGAAGCTGAAGCTGGGCTCTGAGGCAGACGGTTCCCCTGAAACAGCAAGCCCACAGGGGAACCAGAGGGTCAGCCCTGGGCTTCACAGGCCACATTCTTTTTAAACCTCACCTCCCCTGTGAGAGAAGCACTATGGTCATTACCCCGTCTCACGATGAGGGATCACTCAGAACACCGACAACACCAAACATGGGTGAGGACACGGAGCGACAGGGATTCTCACGTGTGGCTGGTGGGCATGCAAAGTGGCACAGCCACTTCGGAAGACAGTTTGGCAGTTTCTTACAAACTGAACACACTCTTACACACAATCCAGTCATCGTGCTCCTTGGGGTTTACCCAAAGGCACTGAAAACGTACGTCCACACAACACTTTGCACCAGGTGTTGATAGCAGCTTTGTTCAAAACTTGGAAGCAACCAAGATGTCCCTTGGGTAAGTCAACGAATGAAAATACTGTACTACATTCAGACAACTGAATACTATCCAGTGCTACAAAGAATGAGCTAACAAGCCATGAAAAGACATGTAGGAACTTTTAATGCCTATTACTAAGTGAAAGAAACCAACGATGCAATATTCTGGAAAAGGCAAAACTGTGGAAACAGCAAAAAGATCAGCAGTTTCCGGGGGTTCAAGGTGGGGTGGAGAGAGAGAAACAGGGCAGTGAAAATATTCAGTGTGACACCTAATGATAGATACATGTCATTACACATTTGTCCAAACTCACAGAATGTCTAATCTACACAGTGAACCCTAAGGTAAGTTATGGGCGCTCTGGGTGACAGTGAAGTATCAGGGTAGGGGTACTGATTTAACAAATGCACCTCTCTGGTGGGATATGTTGATAATGGTGGAGGCTGAGCCGGTGTGGGGGCTGAGGGTATATGAGAAATCTCTGTACCTTCTAGTCCATTTCCCTGTGAACCCAAAACTGCTCTAAAAACTAAAATCTGCCCTCCTAGCCAGTTTGGCTCAGTGGTTAGAGCATTGGCCTGCAGACTGAAGGCTCCTGGGTTCGATTCTGGTCAAGGGCACGTACCTTGGTTGCAGGCTCCTCCCCAGCCCAGGCCCTGGCCAGAGAGCATACAGGAGGCAACCAATCGATGTGTTTGTCTCACATTGATATTCCTCTCTGTCTTTCCCTCTCTCTTCCACTCTCTCTAAAAATCAATGGAAAAATATCCTCAGGTGAGGATTAAAAAATAATAATAAATAAAAATAATTTTTTTTAAAGTGAACTCATCATCAGCCAATTAGCACCCATGACCAATAAAGGAGGACTTCGTTGGTAGTGGAAGTAACAAGAAAGCTACAGCTCCTTGGAAGAGTCTCCTCAGTTGTAGTTCTCCGAACCTTTGTGCAGAGAAAGGATTCAGGGCGGAACAGGGTTAGCCATCACTCTACGTAAGCCCTCCGAGCGAGGCAAAGCTTACGGGTTTCAAGGCTCCAGGCCCGACTACTGAAGACTTTCCCACTGGTCCCATGGTCCCTGTGGGAAGGCACCTGGTTCTCATGGGCCCCTCTCCTACACCAACACCCTGCACTCACTGTACTTCCCACTCAGGCCCTGCACACCCGGCCCCTGGCCTGGAGCACAGCCAGCCACCCTGCTCACACAGGCCTTCCCAGCCAACGGGAGCTGCAAGTGGCAACACCCATCTCCCCTTCTGACCCTTCCTACTCGACACTAACGTTCATTCCTGTGCGACGGAGATGCCGTGGCTTCCGTGGGCTTCTGCTTCTCTGTGAGTCAGACGCGACCAGAAAGAAGATTCCCACCGCTGCTTACCCCTGCCCCCATCCATTTTCTTGAGATAAAAAGGCTCGTTTCTAAGCATGGGGTTGGGTTGGTTCCAGCCGCCATCAGAGCCATCTGACACCACCACAGGCGCAGCTGACACTGCTGTAAAGTGTGACGGGATAAAACCTGCAGTCATCATTCACCTGGGGGGGGGCGGGCAATGGGGGGGGGGGGATCATGCAGCAAACATGCCAAAGCCTGAGAATACAGGAGAGTGGCAGGAGCACAGAGAAGCAGGGCAGAGAAGGCTGCCGGCAAACCCAGTTTAACACATCCTCCTCTTGCTCGGCCGGCATGGCTCAGTGGTTGAGCATCGACCTATGAGCCAAGAGGTCACGGTTCAATTCCCGGTCAAGGGCACATGCCCAGTTGCAGGCTCAATTCCCAGTGTGGGGCCTGCAGGAGACAGCCGATGGATGATTCTCTCATCATTGATCAGTCTCTCTCTCCCTCTCCCTTCCTCTCTGAAATCAATAAACATATCTTTAAAACATACTCCCCTTTGCTCACTGCCTGATGAGAGCGAGGCCCTGAGAGAGAGCTAGGACTTTAATCAGTTCTCTCTAGATGAGGGAAGGTGTGTTCCTAGCTTTATAAATGTAACGGAGCATTATGTTTACATTGCCATATCCATTAGTATTTCAACCAACCATACGCCGTTGATGAATGCCCACTACTGAAGTCTCATTCACTGAACAGGTGCACACCTGTCCCCTCACAAGGGTGACTGAAGGAGGGGCTCAGACCCTGTGTTCCAGGCTCCAAGGGGAACACACAAAGACCCGGGGCTCCCAGCGCGTCAGGGCGGACGGAGTTGGCGCACCATGCTATGGAGGTTTGCAGTAAGAAGTGATTTCTCACGTAGGGAAAAGGAGAGACACAAAGGAAGGCTGGATGGAGCAGAGATGCAAGCCACGCCAACTCGGACAGGGGAAGTTCTGGCCTAGGGCACAGGGAAGAGAATTCGCAAAGGGGTAAGTGGAACAACAAGGCTGGGTCAGGGCACAGCGATGCCTGGGTCAATCTAAGAGCCCTCAGTGGGAAAAGAATGATCTTTTCCATAAATGCTGCTGGGACAACTGGATAGTCACATGTAAAAGAGTGAGGTTGGCTCCGACCTCACGCCATACACAAAAGTATGAACTCACAAAAGCGATGGCAGGCCTACATGGACGAGTTAAAACCGGGAAGCCTCTTAGGAAAAAACAAAGGTGCAAGCCTCTGTGGCCATGGATTAGGCAATGGTGTCTTAGATATGACATCGAAGGACAGCAACAAAAGAATAAATAAACTGGACTACATCAAAATAAAAAATTCTGTGCCTGAAACAATAGTATCAAAAATATGAAAAAAAGCCTGGCTGGTGTGTCTAAGTTGATTGGGGTTCATCCCATGTACTGGGAGGTCGCCGGTTCAATTCCAGGTCAGAGTTGCAGGCTTGAACCCCAATAGAGTTGCCATATGATGGCACAATCCCACTGCCAGGTATTATCCGAGGAAAAAAGGGATACATCCACACAAAAACAATACACACATACATACATAAATGTTCACATATGTCATAAACTGAAGAATGGATTTTTAAAGTGTGGTATGCACATAGAAAAAAAATTGGCAATGAAATAGAATGAAGTAGTGACACATGCTACAACATGGATGAACCTAGAAGACACTGTTACCTGCAAAAAGCCAGTCACAAGAAACTACATGTTATATGATTCTATTTATATGAAATGCCCAGAATAGGCCAAATGTAGAAGCAGGAAGCAGATTAGTGGTTGCTGAAGGCAGGGGGGTAGGGGTTTGAGATGAGAGGTGGGTAGGAAGGAATGTGGAGTGAGTGCTAATGAGAATTTTTTAAAGAGATAAAAATGTTCTATAATTAGATTGTAATGATGGTTTCATAACCCTGTAAAAATGCTAAAAAAAAAACCACATTGAACTGTAAACTTTAAATGAGTTATATGTTATGTAAAATATCTCAATAAAGCTGTTTTTAAGAAATGCAATGGGATAAATCACAGTGAAAAAATTTTAATTTGAGAAAATAAAAAACTTCTGTGAGTCATAAAACACTGTAAACCTAATTAAGTGGAAAATGATGAACTGGGAAAAAATTTTTAATAACCTACATGACTGATAGCCTTAAAACAAACAAGAAAGCTGTGATAATTCAGTAAGACATAGATAATGCCCCAGTAGAACAGAGGCCAACTATTACAAATATTCCCCAAAGAAAAAAGCACACATGACCAATCTTCTGTAATAATAAAAGCGTAATATGCTAATTAGACCGGACATCCTTCCGGATGACCTTCCAGACAAAGCCGGGCCTGTGAGGGAAGCCTGGGTCCCGGGTCCCAGAGGGAAGCCGGTGCCAGCAGCCAGGGGAAGGAAGGCCTAGTCTTGCATGAATTTCGTGCATCGGGCCTCTGGTAAGTATATAAAAACTCATTCTGGACATTGGTAAGTTTTTACCCAGTAATCCCACTTTTATAGTCTATTCCAGTGATTTTCAGCTGGTGTGCCATTAAGAACTTTTAAAACTTGCAATACCTGTCGATTTAGTCAAGGGCACTGACCTCTTTTTACTTAGTCTGTCAAATTTAAAAAATGACAACAGCCAACACAACAATAGCCATCTGGTGTGAATGGATCAAAATGACACTTATTTTTTTGTCAGATCGACAAAAAATATATTTTCTGGTGTGCTGCAGAATTGTAGTAATTAGTTTATGTGTGCCATGAGATGAAAAGGGTTGAAAATCGCTGGTCTGTTTAAAGAAAGATGCCTTTAAATTAATATTCAAGAATGTTCTTCTGCTGTTCTTTATTAAGTGGAAAACTGGGAACCTCTTACTTGTCCAGTGGTTGGGGGAATGGGCAAATACGTCTCTACAGAAACAAGGCAGGAAAGACATTCAACCAAGCATCAGAAGTAGCTGTTTTCTGGGGTATGAAGGAAACCAAGATTTACTGTATCTTTATTTTGTACATTTTTGTAATATGGTTTCCTCCTGCAATATCATTTCCAAAATTTAGAAAATAAAGAAACAAAAACCTATGTATTTTCTTGAAAAGGAACTATGAGATAATCACATTCTTCATCAGTGGTACATGTTAGACTCGCCTGGGAAGCTTTTAAGAAACCCCAATGCTCAGGCCATGCCTCATATGCATCCAATCAGAATCTCTGAAGGTATGACCCAGGCATCAGTATTCTTTAAAACTCTGGGGTGGTTTTGAGGAACGAGCCATATCCTATTTGGGTGAACCAGGACTCAGGGGCAGGGGGATAAATGGCACGCAAAGGTCCTAGGTTCACGGTGGAGCAAACACAGGCACCCAGTTCTAGGTGTGAACACAGAACAGAAAGTGTGTGTGTCCCAATCATGGCTGCACGTGGCAGTAACTCCTCGAAGGAGGTTACCCTCTAACGAGTCTCCAGGAGAAAAAGAGAATGTTGTCCTGTTGACCACAGCAGGCAAAACTATCCTTGCTGCAGGTCCGATCCCTGACCGGGGCCCTGACCACTCAAAGGTGAAGGCAGAGCCCAGGACTAGCTTGCTGGACTGCGCGTTCCCTGTGTTATGCTCCACCTCCCCGAGAAGGAGCCTCAGACACGCGTGTGCACAACTGTAAGCCTATGACCTCCCCACGTACATGCAGCCAGAACACAAAGCCACGTCATGAACACCCCAAGGTCAACAACGGACAGACAGAACAGTGCAGACGGCATAGGAGAATGTGCTGGAGACAGAGGGGAGGACCTGGGCTTAGGCCAAGATCCGCCAATAAGTTGTACATCGGGGCAAGTTCCACTCAGATGCGCGGTCTTTGGTTCCGTATCTGCAAATAGGCCTGATGGGTGTGCGATAGAGGCCTTGCCATCGCTAACTTGTCTGTGATCCTCCATGGTCCTCACCACAAAGCACAGACCTGGGGTGGCAGCTAAGAGGGGAAGCCAGCTGAGTATTGTTCTGACCTTGAACTTGACCTGACGCAGCTGTGATAATTCCCCTGACAGTATCGTGGAGAGAAAGAAAATGGAAATCCGTCAGAGAGGTGTAGACAGAAGAAGTTCAAACGAGGAAGGTTCCAGAATGAGTTCCTCAGCCTCCTTGTCCTAATTCTCGGGAGTTCACAACTCGGCGGGACAAAGAACCTACCAGCGCCATCCACTTAACACCGTTCCCGGAAGAGGTTCGCTCCAAAAGAGGCCTCTCCGAGAATGCCAGAGGGCAAGCGGAATCAATGCGGCTTTTCTGGAAAGTGGCTGGGCTCTACGTATCAAGAATCTTTAAATACGCAGTCCACTCAGTTCAGTAATTCCACTTCTGGGAACCGCCACGGTTGAGATACCAGCTGTGTATTAAAAATGACTGCAGTGACTGGACAAAAATATTCACATCGGGAGTTCTGGAGACTGGCTGCCCAACTCTGTGAATGTACTTAACACTACTGACCTGCACATTAAAATTCGTTAAAAATCAGGAATGGGAAATGGAAACAATGGACATTAAATATCAAGTTCTTCAAGCAAACTGGAAACTACACATGATATACTATTAAATGAAAAAAGGCAGAGCACATGTGGTCTCCGGTTTAGGTGGAGTAGATTAAAAAATAAAAAAAGCCGAAACCGGTTTGGCTCAGTGGATAGAGTGTCGGTCTGCGGACTGAAGGGTCCCAGGTTCGATTCTGGTCAAGGGCATGCACATTGGTTGCGGGCACATCCCCAGTGGGGTGTGTGCAGGAGGCAGCTTGTCGATGTTTCTCTCATTGATGTTTCTGGCTCTCTGTCCCTCTCCCTTCCTCTCTGTGAAAAATCAATAAAATATATTTTAAAAAAATAAAATAAATAAAAAACAACTAGAAAAATCAAAACGCTTAGAGTAGTTGTGTCTCTCTGCTGGGATCTCCAGTTTTCCACAGAAACACTCTAGCGGGTGAGGGAGGGCGGGGCCTGGCAGACATGAACTCACGGTCCAAGAATCAAAGGGCAGAATGACTTCCACTTTACAGCCTGTCCGCTTTGAGGTTTTTCCCTTAAAGAAACTGACAGCCAGGGGGGTTTTCAAAACTGCTACATCAGCTCTGTCAGCAGAGCCAGACCTGGAACCGGAAGCAGCAAAGGTGCAAACAGCCTGCAGGACCCAGTGCCCCCACACAGGCGAGGGTGAGGAAAGCAGCATCACCCGCTGGCCACCACCTGCTGTCCTAGCCATCGCAGTGTTTTAACCGGCTGCTTCTCCTTCAGGCAGGACCTTTGGATTGTCTCATAATGGGCCTGGAGTGACCTGGGAAATGTAATCCAAATAGAAAGTAACTAATGACGTTACTAATAGACAAACCACAGGAAATGGGCTTTGCTCTTCTCTGGAAGACAAAAGGATACACTACAAACATTAATGAATTCTTAATCCAGAAAGGCTTGCACTAGCCACAGAATTACTTTAATGGACACTGGTCCTTGTTTTCATGACCAGAAAATGTATTTTTTCATTTAGAAAAAAAAAAAAACCACACACACATACAATTTTGAAATACTCAGAAAACTGCATCTTTCAACTAGCAGTAAAAAATAATATATATATATATATATATATAAATATATACATATACATATATATATAAATATATACATATACATATATATATGTATATATGTATAAATACACACACACACACACACACAAATGGAGCAAGATAGGGGGAGAGGAAATAAAAATAATAATTAGGAATCTAAGTGGAACGTAAGAAACTCAATCACGTAAAATGCAGGGTCACAGTACTGCAAGGTTAATGAAACTGTGTCTGGCCCAGAGTTCCCATGGCCCAGGAGCTAACCACCACCTGTACCCGTATACAAACTTTCATTAATACGGGCTGTGTGAGCGCCTATTACAGGGGTTTATAGAAGTTGACCTTTGCTAGAATAAATAGTTTTGTCCTTGACAGTTGCTTGATTAGCGTCAATTAGTGAAGAGTTTCTATCCAAACAAGTAAAACAGGTTTGGTGGTGTGTGTGTGTGTGTTTTTAAGCACCTTCTTAAAAGAGAAAGGGGTTTTGTCTTAAAAATAAGAACAACAGTCATCAAGGTAATTCCAGAGCTGGATCTGAAAGATGACAGGATCCCGCTCAGGTGGGGGGAGCCCCTGGGGAGGGCGCCACACCTAGGGGGGCTGTAGGCACAGCACACCGTGATTCCTGCATGGTTAGCAACGACAGGGCTACCTCTTTAAATAGATGGCCATTTTTACATCCAGGGCACGTTCACAACCATATGCCAGCTATTTTTACAGGCAGGTAGAACATCAGGGCTCTGGATAGTTTTCCAACAATATGGCTGAGACAGAAATCTGTGTGTAAGACGCTGTGGGGAAAACGCAGTTTATTTCTCTGATGGCGTCTGAGTCACTGCCATTGTTAAGCAAGCTTCCCTGCCCTTACCTTTCCTTTTCGAATTAAAATGAGGAAGAAAATAAAGCCAAGGTACCACTGGGCGACACAAATCTGGGCACGACACAAGCACGGCTCCGCTGGAGGAGAGCCTGCTGAGTGTATTTAATTAGCATTTGGGCCCACAGTTTCTAATATGGAGGATATTTTCTTCACTCGATGAAAAGGCTGGATGTTGCAGAACTACTTCCTTCTATTCATAAGGCCTTGCAAAGATTTTAGCAGAAGTAAATGCTGTCCCTATGGAGAAAAACAAACTCTTGGATATTTTCTCAAAACCAAGGACATGTAATGTGGTCAGGACACAGGACCAAGGCCTTGTCAGGGCCTTCCCTGCAGGTAAGCTTGTAGCCTGCTGGAGGGCCACACTTCCCAGGCTCACCATGCTACTCGCTGCTACCTAACGTCCCACTGAAGTGCCACTAAATAACCAAATAAACTGGAACTGTGTGAGGTGATGGATGCATTAACTAACCTTACTATAATCATTTTCCAATACATGCAGATATAAACTTGTATGGATATGTGTCAAGTTGTATCTCAATAAAGCTGAAAACAAAACAAACCAAATACAGTTAAAAAGAAGACTTAAGCATGGCCAGTGTGGTTCAGTGATGGAGTATCGCCCATGAACCAGGAGGTCACAGTTCAATTCCCAGTCAGGGCACATACCAGGGTTGCAGGTTTAATCTCCAGTGGGGGGGCGTGCAGGAGGCAGCCGATCTATCCCTCTCCCTTCCTCTCTCTAAAATCAATAAAAATATATTTAAAAAGAAGATTTAAGTCCTACTAAAACAAAGAGTGAATTTGTTATTAATAATGAAATTATATCTGAAATGCAGTATTCCCTGTCTCTCAAGTGCGTGCTTGTCCCAAGACTCAAGCAACAAGTCATCTATAGTAGCACAGACCACAGGGGAGACACTGTCCTAACAATCAACTCTCTGCACTCGGCATTACCCTCCACCGAGGTCCTTGAGAGTCCAGATGGGCTCGAATTCTATCATCTATTTTATGTAGATGAGGGATGCTTAGAGAAGACACCTGCCCGGTCCTTAACCATCAGACGTGGGAAGTGCATAAACACACTACTGCAAGGGCAAAGGACAAGTGATGTGGCCGATTAAAGGAAAAGGAAAACACTGTGCAGAGTTTATAGAAAGGCAGTGTGGAAATTGTGATTCAAAAGAAGAAATCTGCCAGAGATACAGCGGTTGGGGGAGGACAAAGAGAAGGAAGAAAAGACATTCCAGGAATTTCCCCAAATACTGATAAACAGGTCAAATTCCTTGGCACAGGAAATCGCTTCATACCAAAAAGGTCTCCCAGTTCCAGCGAATGACTGGGTTGTAAACAATGTTTGTCCAAAATAAGAAAGTTCTAGAATCATCAAATATTTTGGACACTCACCAACTCATAGCGCATTTCTAACAGCCTTAAAAGTTGCCTTCTTAATTTTACCTCCCCACCAACTGCAAATAGCCACTAAATGATTCTGAAATAATGCACTTGATATCAAGAAACACAAATATTTAGGAAACCAGAAAAACAAACACAATTTTTACAGTCCGGGGCACATTTTAGAATAACTCCAAACATGTGACGTGTTGATGAGAGCATTCTGCGCTGGCCCCATTATCAGGAAGGCCCAAACCATCCCACCCTCAGCAAACAAGTACTCAGCAAAACTCAAAGAAGGTCAAAGGACTTTTATGACCCCAGGTATCAGCATTTTGGAAAGGCTTTCTGCACATCTGACTCATAACCTCTCCAAGCTAAGTAACGTTGGGTTTGTATTGGCAATGTTAACTATAAAAGTTGGTAAGCGTGAGGAACGCGAAAAACACTTTAACCAAATAATCCATCCATCCCTTCCCTGACACTTTACAAGTTTGAATTTTCACAAATAATTAAATTTTATAGCTGTTCAAGTGCCAGATGATGTAATCAAAGAAAATACATCGGTATATGACACTTGACAGTAATAACTGTTATCAGATTACACTTGCCCAAATCCAAAACCTTTAAGTGCACCAGTGTGTTTAGAAAAGTGTTCCCTAATTCATGAGCAAGAAAACAACAAAATCGATGGTTAACGTTAATATTGATAACAAGGTCTGGAATCTTTATAAAAGTCTAGCCTGGGTAATCAATATACTTTATATACAAGTTGAACTAAGAAAATGAATCCATTCATAATTCTTAAGATTTCCTTTTTCCAGAAGTCATTGTACAAAGGAAAAACCTGCTCCCAGATTTCTTAGAGGCACTAGTTTTGCTTAATTTCAATGCGTGTATTGCATATATATCCAAGACCCTGGTCTGGGTGCTGTGCTGTTGCTTGCTTACCTGGGGATTTTTTGTTTGATCTTGATTGCGCCGAGTGAGACTGTCGCGGCAGCAGAGGTGAAGACGGCAGAGACATGGAGACACCCTTGGCCAAGCTCACCCTGTAGGTGTCCTCAGCCATAGGAAGGCTGCTCACAGAGAAGTCGCCACCATGGCCAGAGGGCAGGACAGGAGGGGAAGTCTCTGGACCAAAGTCACCTCCTGGAGTGGAGAAAGGAAACCTTAGGTTAGACCAGCCATCACAGGTAGAAGCAAATTTAATTCCAAAGAACTACATTCTTAGAATGTAATTCCCATATAGCATATGGGTGGGCACTGAATGTTTTTAACAACTTTTCCCCCCTCTCTGCCACTCTTAAGGACCTTTAACACTGTGAGAGAAACTTCAAGTCTCACCACTCAAGCATCAATAAACTGCCCCACACCCTTTTCTGCACCATACCAACTGGTCTGATTTCATTTGTAACAATGGGTCCAGAAAGCCACTGATCTGAGATTAGATCAAGATCAAGTATGAATGACCCACAAGAAGATTTGATTTCAGCCTAAAGAAAGATAGGTATCAATAGAATAGATTCAAACACCAAGATCCATTCCACAATTCTCTGGCCTCCTACCAGTTCAACGCAAAAAAACACACACAAAAAAACCCCCAAAAACAAAAACAAACAAAAATAACCTCCAAGGGAGAGTCTAGCCCACTTCAACATTCCTCCCCAGTTCTCTCATCTGATCCACGTCACACACCCCATGGCACAGGGTGGACCCTCCTGTAACTCAACCAGCCCAAACCCTTAGTCCTGAGACCGGAACCTGGCTCACTTATTAAAGCAGGTTCTCCTTGGCATTCAGTCCCTAAATGAACTTAAGGACAAACAAGCTTACTGTTATGAAATTAAGCATTCTGGAGTAAGCAGCTCCAAAGAAAAAATACAGAGGGTGCAATTGGAAGAGAATGAATAGGCTAGGACCAGCCTCACCAGAAATAAACCACACACACCCCCAGTCCAGTCCTCAAGTACTCAGACACAGACGCTTCTCCTATTGTTCCTCTTGACCCACCAACTCCTCCCTGTCCCCCGTTGAGAAGCAACTGAGGAAGTGCGGGCAGAGGAGGAGGTAAATCATTATCCTGATGATTAAAAACATCTTTAAGCCCTAACCAGTTTGGCTCAATGGATAGAGCGTCAGCCTTCGGACTGAAGGGTCCCGGGTTCGATTCCGGTCAAGGGCATGTACCTTGGTTGCGGGCACATCCCCGGTAGGGGGTGTGCAGGAGGCAGCTGGTAGATGTTTCTCTCTCATCGATGTTTCTAACTCTCTATCCCTCTCCCTTCCTCTCTGTAAAAAAACAATAAAATATATATATATATATTTTTTTACCCCTTGAGGGATGTCCGACTGCCCGTTGGGTGGGATCGGGCCTAAATGGACAGTCGGACATCCCTCTCACAATCCAGGATTGCTGGCTCCCAACCAATAAAATATATTTAAAAAAAAACAAAAAACATCTTCAAGCTTTCAATAATATATGGAGAACTGGAAAGTGTTAGACAGTTTTTTCACAAGCAAACTAGGCTGACCAATGTTATCCAAGTGGCTCTCATGACCAGTCCCTGCCAGCTCGTGGGTGTCATCTTAGGAATGCAAACAGGGGCTGTGCCTGCAGGAATGGCGCCTGGTCACCTGATTCCTGGATGTTTAGCAAGAAACTCCAGGAGACAGAGGAGAACTTGGAAAGCACTAAGGCCACAGCCCACAACCCCAGGGGGTTTACACACAAAGGATGTGGGGTGGGGCCCTGAAGAGGTGGCACTGGGTCTCCATGTGGTTAGAAGAGAACCACCCTGCCCCGTGGCTGCCCTTAAGCCCCTATACCACCGTCCCAGGCAGTCAGTGGCTGTGGGGTGCCTGACAGGAGCAGGCGTGGTGACAGGCACTGTCTTTCCCACTCACACAGGAGCATTTCTGACCTATAAAAAACAACAACAGCCCAGTAGCTCAGCAGCTGAGCGTCGACCTGGAGGTGACAGTTCCATTCCCGGTCAGGGCCCATGCCTGGGTTGTGGGCTTGATCCCCAGTGTGGGGCGTGCAGGAGGCAGCCCGTCAATGATTCTCTCTCATCGATGTTTCTCTCTCTCTCTCCCTTCCTCTCTGAAATTAAAAAAAAAAAATTTCTTTAAAACAGCCCAGATTTCAACTCCCTGAATTTGAATGGGGACACAAAATTAGGGAGAAATGCATCTATTGTGACAATACCAGAAATCAAAAGTAAAGCTCACTACTGAGACAGGGTTTATTTTCTTAAATACTTAGTATCCTCTAAGGGGATACAAGAGAAACTGGGAATTCAAGGCTAAAAGAGAATTGGAGTTTCCTAATTAGAAAAACTGCCCCAAAACTTTGTTTATATCAAGCAATACAAATATTTTCATTAACTCCAAGTCTGGTGGGGAGTTTCCAAGGCATGCTGCAGCCACCAGGCTCTTCGGCCTTCGCACAGCTGCTCTCCAGCACTTTGGTTTCATGTGGTCGGCAGTAACACGTGACTTAGAGATGACGTTTGGGAAGGAAGGGTTTCCATTTCAAGTTTAGTTTGACATCACACTGTAAGATCAGTCCCAAATATGTTGTTCGGTTGGTCTGTTTTGCAGACACAATGAACGATTCCTAGCTTCTAGCTTCTTTTATAAGAAAGGGAGAGACGTTTTATGCATGAACAGGTGGCACAAAGCACGCGGGGTGATCCAGTGGCTGAGAAGCTAAAGACAGAAGCTGTCGAGCCTGGTGCTTTAACTGCACGAGGGCAAAGGGGTTCAGGTCAAAGTCAGTCTGGCAAGTGCATCACAAGGAGGCAGCCGACGCCAGGGCAGATGGCGAGACTCTCTCAGGGGCATCCGTGAGAACTATACGATATGGTCTGGGCAACAGAAACCAGGATTTCTCCGCTGATTGAACATTCCTCAGCAGATGCTTATTAAAGAGGTTTAGGAGGAATTGAAAACATCTCACTGCAACGACCAGCAGGGCTGGCACTTTTCTGTGAGTCTGGAACCGCTGTTTTTGTTGTAGCTGTGACCTGTGTCATTCCCTCCTCAGTGAAGTGATGGGAGGCACACTTCACGTTGCTGCAGCAGAAAGGCCCAGCCAGGTAGGACGGCGCATCCTCTCCCGCGTATGAAAACCACAACGTCCACCACAAAGGATGTGCCAGGCCCCCTCCCGTTCCCCCGGCAGGTGTTTCCCGTGGAACATTTATACCCACGGCCCGAGATGCTGGTAATCCCAGAGAGCACTGGTCCAGTCATTGTTTCACAGGCAGGAAGCTGGAGCATGGGGGTTAACCATGAGGAGAAGGTTAGGGCTTCCCCCCAAAGTCTCCCCAACCAGCCAGCTCAGGCTGTGACGTGCTCACTACTCTACACGATTAAGGACTTTACTTTGGGGGGGGGGGGGGTGTAGGTGGGGGGAGATTTTCCTAAACCGACATGCTTTTAAATGAGTTAAATCTATAAAGCAGGGGTGGGGAACCTTTTTTCTGCCAAGGGCCATCTGGATATTATAGCATCATTCTCAGGCCATTCAAAATTATCAACTTAAAAATTAGCCTGCTATATTTGGTCAAACATTTAATTAACTCATCCCTAATGCCTTGGCAGGGCCAAATGATTTTGAGGGCCTTATACGGCATGCAGACTGGACATTCCCCACCCCTTCTATAAGGGGTCGGTACATTTTTGCTATACAGGTCACATACAGTCTGTCATTTACACACACACACACACACACACACCTTTTCTTATTTTAAAATCATCAAAATTCTCTGATTTCCAAAAATAAAAGACTAGAAAGGGCACAGGGCATAAGGTTCTTCCTATTTGTAATAAATGTAAGTAAATACTCAAAAACATACACACAAAAGACCTGCAAATCCAAGTCACAGTTTGCAAAGATAATGGCACCATCAAAGGGGAGAAAGCCATCCAATTAGGCGTTTTAAATTGGCAAAAATGGCTTTTTGATAATGGTTCATTTTATTTCCCCCCCACTTTTTACAGACTGTGAAAAGGGATTTAAATGCACAATGAGAAGGAATGGGAATCTGGGAGATAATGCATGCTTAAAGGCGGCTATGCAGAATGCCACGTCCAGCCCTACAGATTAAAGTACACGGAGTGCGGGATTAGAGAAGGCTTTAAAGAACGAGGGCAATGGAGCCAGAGAGATGAAAGCAAAAGCACATTTCAGAAGGACCTGAGAAAGGCAAGGGTGAGCTCAGACATTCAGGTAAATAGGTCTGCAGATGCAGGAAATAAGGTTTCCATTTATTGTGCTGTTGAGTGGCTAGGTGGAGGAGGGGAAAGGGAGGCTCTGAATAGAAGGAGAAAAGATGTTCTGTGTAGCCAGTTCCAGAAATCGGGGCTCGGGCGATACACTTAACTGGGGCATTAAATGTGTTAGGCATCTTTTATGCCGTCCCTGCCCGGGAGTGCACTAACGTTTCTTAAACATATTTTCCAACGTAAGGTTTTATAACCATATAACTCACATATATTTACAGAAACCTAGAAAATGGGAAAAGATTTCCTCCCACAAGATCCAATATCATTTTCAGAGACTTCGGAAGGCACTCCCTGAAACGGAAAGCACTTTAAACCATTTTACATCTTACAGGGTCTCCCCAAGTACCCCGCCAGACTGACTGTTCATGCGCATTTTCAAAAAAGGAAGATGAATGTTTCTGAGAAAGCAATTTTCCCAAATATTATTCACATAGTTGTGACTAATTCCCAAACAATATTGCTAAAAGGCAACAAACCCCCAGAATACAGAAAAACCTGGTCAATAGGACAAGTTTAGCCTTTTGTCTTCAAAACTTGGACCAAATGGGCTCTAAACAGAAATCAGTACATACTATCTTCACCGTTTATTCTTAATACTCAGTGTTACAGAACCAAATGCACTTTCTATCCTGAAACAGAGGATGAGGAAACAGACTGGCTTTTGTTTCCTCTGACTGCTGAAGTTTTCCCCAGAAGGCGTGTCATCATTTAGAGTTGCCGAGCTTTAAGAATATAGGAACGCAGAAAAAACCCCACTCCCGAGCCCCGGAGGGGTACCCTTAAAAATAATAAATATGGTTTCTTTAGACGTACTTACTATGTGTTGAGACAGGGTTTCAGACTCTTCATATCTATGCCTTCCTATCCTCCCAACCACCCCATGCCGTAGGTGCTAGCCTTGTGCCCCTCCTTCAGTAAGGAAACTGAGGCCCAGAAAGCATCCAGTACCTTGCCCGAGGACCCTGGCGCATGGCAGAGTCGAACTTGAACCCAGGCAGTCCCATCCGGAGTCCATTCTCTCCTCTCTCTCTCAGTAACGCTGCCCTGCGAAAAGGCGACTGACACAGGCCGTTCACCATTACGTCGTTCATATATTTAATAGGGAAAACCAAAAATAGTGTATGTAGGTCTACACGCAGTACTGGGCCACGGAGGGAAGAAGCTGTTCCCTCATCTGTTCTCACTTCTCGTGCTGGCTGCTTAATTAGCCCCACAGGCTCCTGGAACGCTCCCCTTGGGAGGCGCCCAGGCCCCGCAATCGTTAATTTCCTTTCAGTCGCACCTTATGCTGTTACCATACAAGCGAAGTGGATCCCAGATAGATGTTTAGTCATCGAGCACCCCAAATAGTTTCTCCTCGTCTCACTGTGTACTGTAATTTGTTAACTCTTGCCGTCTTCGGGGCCTGCCGCCTCTGCCCGGGTGAAGGCAGCGAATGCCACTCCCGACACACAGGACAAAGCATCCTGCCACTCTGCCTGGCCCAGGGGGAAGGAAGCAGGGAGGCAGCAACCTGCAGGATTCATCTTAAACAGGCGTGGAATTCATTACTCTACGTTTCCTTGTCAGGGGTGTTTGATACCCGGGTCCTGTGGGACCCGCCAGGCCTGCTGCTCCCACACATGAGGAGCTCCCCGAGGGCACAGAAGGAAGCCCGCGCCCTTCCAGGGAGGCTGTCCCGATGGGTCTGGGGTACGGCTCAGGCCTGGTCCTCGAAGCTCCCCGGGGGATGCTCATGTGCTGCTGGGGTGGATAACCACGGACTCAAGAAGGTGGTCAGAAAGATGTGTGTTCCGATCACAAGACAAAGAGGTGGGAGAGGTGCCCAAGGAAAGGAACTTGAGGGAATCCTCAACCATCCGAGGATTAAAATAAAGCTTCCATTATTCGAGCGGCACATTCCTGGAGTGCATGGAAGTATTTCCGTGAGTGTATCTGTATGCATACACACGCTATGTTTATATATAAATATATGTAAACGTTCACACGGGCACATGCAGGGAGGGTTCTAGAAGGGCACACAGGGGAACCGGTGGCTGCCTTTGGGAACAGGAACTGACCAACTGGGAGCGTGCATGAAGGTGTGCGCTTTTCTGTGGTTGACATCTTTTCTATGTGCACCCACTGCCTATGAATATTTTAGATTTACCTGGGATTGAGCCATGTGTAGATGTGAAGATGTTAAGCCTAAATGGGTGAAATGAAGTTCTATTCCACACAGACTGTGATCTGATGAGACCTCTGCTCTTTCAATGAAAAGCCAAAACCCCTCCCCCCAAAACAAAAAGTGGCGGGAGATTGAGACAACAGTTCATTAGTGAAAGGAAAAGAAATATCTTCTTGAAAACTCAAAGAAAGAAGACTGAGGAGAAATTCGGTAAACTGCATGGCACCTTCAGTAGAATATAGGGCAACATGGCCTCCATATCTTCCCTATGGTGTTTCCTTTTGGATTACTTTATCTAGAGGTTAGACTACGATTAAAGAGGAGGAAAGAAAAGGCAATAGCTAAGTTAGGATCCACATTTCAGGCATAAAGAGTAGAATTAACACTACAGAACGTCCTCAGTGCCCTAGCCGGTTTGGCTCAGTGGATAGAGCATCAGCAGACTGAAGGGTCCTTGGTTTGATTCTGGTCAAGGGCACATGCCTGGATTGCGGGCTCCATCCCAGTAAGGAGCATGCAGGAGGCAGCTGATCAATGATTCTCTCTCATCATTGATGTTTCTATCTCTCTCTCCCTCTCCCTTCCCCTCTGAAATCAATAAAAATATGTATTTTTTAAAAGTCCTCAGTGATGAACAAGCTTGAGAAGGTCTCCCCAGGGTGCTGAGAAAGGGTCCAACATATTCATCATGTGAGAAAAGATTATAAATATGGAAAGCAAAAGGTGTTTCTGAGAAGAAATAAGGATATAAGTTAATTTTTAAAACTCAAAGAAAAGAAAAACAATCTTTTTTGAATTGGGTTTTGCAGATATAAAAGGACCCACCATGCTGTAGGCTGTTTCCCTAAAGGGAGACCCACACCTGGACTCACCCTGGCAAAACCTGATGGTTTAAGAAAAAATTATCACAAGCATCCAGGTAAGTATATCGTTTTTAAAAAATTAATGGGCTACGAAACCACAGAGCCTTCCAAAGGAATCACCCAACTAACCACCCTCAGACTTTTTGCATTAGCTCCTAGGGCTGCTGTGTCTGAGACGACAGGAATGTACCCTGAAGCCTCTATGTCCAAAACCAAGTTGTTGGCAGGGTTCATGCTCTCTGTGAAGGCTCTAGGGGAGAATCCGGCCATGCCTTTATCTTAGTTTCTGGTGGTCAGTCTCTGCTTCCACCATCACGGGAATTCTTCTCTGCTAAGGAAGTCAGTCATAACGCATTAGGGCTCACCCTATCCCGGTAGGAGTGCATCTACATCTACAAAGACCCTACTTCCAAATAAGGTCACTTTCACAGGTACTGAGGGTTGGGACCTCAAAGTTATCTTTTTTTGGAGGACACAGTTCCACCCTCAATACTTCTCCAACACCAAAAGTCAGAAGTCAAAAACAACAACAACAACAACAAAAACACACACACACACACAAAAAAAAACCCCAAAACAAAAACACCTATGAAACTTGAGGGAGCAAACAGCATGATCCAACCATGTAAAACCGAACCAAGTTTTCTATTAACTGCCATACCAACTGAAAAACATTCTCAGATACTCAAAGTCTCAGAAAACGCATGCTCTACTTAATCCTTCTTGAGAAAAATGTTACCTACGAATCTCACTTAATTACTCCACAGTGGGGACATTATGATTTTAAAAAGAAGCAGTAAACTATAACCCAAGCCCAGCCTTCAAATGCTTCCCTCAACTGTCCCCTTCTGCCTCCACTCCCTCCTCATGCAGGAAGAGTGTTTTCCGAACAATAGCCTTCACCCCATAGTGCAGAAAGGGCCTCTTACTTTATCTGGTGACCTCTTCAAACAACAGCGCCCAGTGCCAGAGCTTGCTAACAATGGCTAACGTTTCTCACGTGACTGTGACACTGGGCAGAGAAAGCTCTCTTCGCCCCCACTCCCCCCAACCAAGCAGAGTAACGCACCACAGGGACCGTTCCCATTGCCGAGGAACTGAAATTACACAAAAGAAGAGTCTGAGTTTACCATAGGGTCACCGTTTTTTAAAACACATGGAATAAACCTTTAAAGCCAGTATGCACAGTTTTGTATAGGCCAGTGATGGGCAACCTTTTGAGCTTGGTGTTTCAAACTTCACCAAAAAACTGAGCATAACTTGGGTAGTGTGTCACTTTGAGGAAAAAACATTATTTCGCGATATTTATAGTTTAAATAACATAAATGTTTCATCCTCGGCATGCGGCCGCCTCAGCGGCCGCGTGTCATCAGAAATGGCACTGACACGCGTGTCAGAGGTTCGCCATCACTGGTATAGGCCTTATGAAGAAAACGTGAAAATAACATGCAACACAAAAACTGAAGAGGAATTTCGATAAAATGTAGGTGGTGGGGATTCTTAAGAGGGTGGAAAAGTATCAATGTGTTTTCTCCTCCCCTTTTCTTTTACATTTTAAGGTTGAACTATGTTCTGAGATTTTTATAATGAGAATGTTTTATAAAACACTTTATTTTCCATTAAACATTTATTTGAAACATAAATTTCCTTTTAACTCCCAGAGGTTTTGCAACAAGCACCCCCTCCACCCACCCCCCACCACCCACCCCCACACAGACCTGTCTATCAAGGTCCTGCTCCGAGTCTCCTCCCCGGGAAGGAGGGCTCACTTTTTCAGAGCCAGGCACCTCTGACTATGCCTCCTGGTTTTACTCAGTCTACCTGGCTCAGACGTGCCCTGGTCCATCTAGCCCACCTGTCCATAGCCATCTCTCCCCCAGTCTCACGGATGTCAGACGTCTATGTCATTGATTGCTCTCATGGTGAAGTTCTGGACTGGCTTCCTCCTACAGCACCATGTGGTCCAAGGCCAGGGTCCTTACTACTGTATGTACTTCCAAGTCATTAAAAGGAACCTCGCTGACCTGGCTCTGTCTACACTGACTTCTCTGCTTTTCACTTCCAGGCTCCAACCAATAAATCCTTCTCTTAACATTAAACTTTTCCCCAAACCACCACCTGAATATACCCTTTTAATTTAGGACATAGAAAACTCTTTTTCCATATAACCTTCTGGGGGTGAGGGGAGAAGAGTGACGTGAGGAATGATGAGGGTGGGACCCCCAGGCTACACAGCTCACCTCTATGTGAGTGATGTCCCGGGCAGTGCAATGAGGCAGCCCTGGGGACCGCAACGACACACTGTACACCCGATTCCCAAAGCTATCCTGCATCTCGGTTCCACACCCAGGCCCACTACGACTGCTGGAGAACACGTGCCCTGAACTTCACATTAAGTGAGTACGCAAGTAACACAAAGGATGTATAATGAGCTCTGTTTTAACTATATATCTAACTAGAGGCCCGGTGAATGAAAATTCATGCACTGGAGTGGGGGCATCCCTCAGCCCGGCCTGCCCCCTCTCACAGTCCGGGAGCCCTCAGGGGCTGGAGGCAACCCGGCAATCAGGGGAAGGCGACGCCCCCATCACACCTCTGCTGCTGCCACTGCCGGCAGCGCAAGCCTTGGCCGGCCCTGGTTACCTGAGCCTCGGTGGCCTTGGGCGGCTGGACAGCCGCCATCCGAGGCTTGTCTGTGCCTTGGGCTGGCCTTGTGCGGCTGGGGGGCTGAGGGGACTGGGGGACTCCGGAGGCAGGTGCGTAGAGCGGCCAGACCCGCCTGGGGGCGGGCCCAGCCGTGCCGTACGCCTGCCGCCCCTGTGGGGCTGAGGGAACCGGGCACCACCATCTTGTGGCTGGGGCGCCGCCATCTTTGAGGGTGTGGCATTCAATTAGCATATTCCTCCTTATTGTCTGTGGGCACTGCCATCTTTGTGAGGGCATGATGGTCAATTAGCATATTCCCTCTTTATTAGATAGGATGCTCATTGAATGTGTCTGCCCTAATGATGAGAATGGTTAAGCTGGCAGTATTAAGACTTTACTTTGTGCCCAGGTCAGTGTGGATCAGTGGCTGAGCATCGACCTATGAACTAGGAGGTCACAATTCGATCCCCAGACATGGCACATACCCAGGTTGTGGGTTTGATCCCCAGTGGGAAGGCAGCTAATGAATGATTCTCTCTCATCACTGATGTTGCTATCTCTCTCTCTCTCCCTTCCTGTCTTTCTGTCCTTCTTCCTCCTCTCTGAAATCAATAAAAATACGTATTTTTAAAAAAGACTTTACTCTGTGTACCAGACACCTTGCTAAGTACTTTATATACATTAGCTTATTCATACATCCTACCCCATTTAAAGTAAATGCTGCCATTGCCCTCTTGTTACAGATGAGGATACCATGGCTGAGAGAGGCTAAGCTATCTAGACTCCTGCAGCCTATAAGTGAAAAGTCCAGGTTTGAACCCAGGCCGTCAGAATTTCTAATCATGGAATCACATTGGTCTGCCTCCCCACACCATGTGGATTCCTTAACCAAGGTGGACACCAAGCTCAGAGTACTGTTTGGTGCTTAAGAAATTTTGACTATCATCTACAGATCATTTAGCAAGTCATGTTTCTCTGAATGATACTCATCAGGAACATTCTGT
Organism: Cnephaeus nilssonii; assembly: GCF_951640355.1. Lineage (NCBI taxonomy): Eukaryota > Metazoa > Chordata > Mammalia > Chiroptera > Vespertilionidae > Cnephaeus > Cnephaeus nilssonii. The sequence continues at coordinate 55,929,863 of NC_137081.1, forward strand.
CATATTGGACACGCTGACATTTTGGGGGTGGAAAAATAAGTGGAGGGAAATGGCTTTTAGAACAATACCGTAACCAGTACACCACCCCCTCACTAACTACGCAAATCCACACACTGGCAGTCCCGTCAGCAAAGCTGGCTGCCAACAGGCCTTCTTACAAGAGAAAGAGAGAATAAAAGGGAGCTGCTGCCATTTATTGTATTTCAACTCCTTACAAGGAAAATGGGGTCTATAAACATTTGGGGAAAAACGCCTCAAAGTTTCTAGGCAGCGTTTAAAGTTTCTTCCCCACAAAAACACATTAAAAATGCAATACAACCAATTCTAGAAAGAAGCAGCCTAAATCCATTGTGTACATGTGGCTGTTTCACAAGATCCTTTTCAGGCCTGCATTGCGGAGGCAGGGAGTGGGGAGAGAATGATATGACTATACTTTCTGCCTCTGTCATTTTATTTGCTGTATTTCTCCTCCAGCATCACCACCACAAATAAAAATAAACCACTGCTCAGTTGCTGAAACAGCAGCCTCAATGACATACCGGGTAAGATATCTTAGCAACAATGTCAATATTGTCTCACCACAGCTGACCGTATTAACATTCCACTCTAATTGTGATTTCTCAAATATAAAGCGGAATGCGAGCTACTCGCTTCATTCATTCTCTGAATTTCACTCTGGGAAAATCGCCCTCTAATATTTTCCATGCAGTTGCATGGGAAGTAAACATCACAATGGTATTCAATAGCTATTAGTTTTCGTGTGTCTAACTTGCGAGTGTGACAATAAGCCAATGTTGATGAGGAACCAGCACAAACACAAGAACCGAATAAAACAGACTGACAAACTACTTTGATCAAATAGCGTCCCTCGTTATTGCGGTAATGGAATCCTTTCACTCATCTGCTTGGACATCTATATTTGAAATTCATCTTTCCAGGCTGCCAAGAACAGGGTTGACTAGGTAAAGGGGGGAGCTCTTTCCCCTGAGCGTTCTCAACGTCACACATACACACCCCTCTGCCATGGCTGGCTGGGGCTGGCCCTGCATGCACACAGGAACGAAGAGCACGCCAGAGACTCCCAAAACTGGCTACTCATTCAGAAACCATTTTAAACAATACAGAAGCGTGGGCCCCCCTGCTGGTGAGTGAGTCAGGAGGCCTGATGGGAATTTTGAGTCACAGTAGCTCCAGTGAACCGGCCAGGTTTCGGAATCGCCAGACAACTACTAGAGCCAGTGCTCGCAAAGCTGAGGCAAAGAACACAACACCTGTCATGCACACACACTCAGTGCAGAACTCTGCTAAGGAGTCCTGTACTCAGGGCTCACATTCCCCCCCCGCCCCCCCCGCCCCCCCCCCCCCGCCCCAGTAAACACGTGCCCTCCTGGACTGTTTACAGCAACTGTCCCTCAGCACTCCGCTAAGACCCGGCTGGCTGTCCCTGCAGCCTCTGGGCCATCTGCAGCAGCTGAAGTGGCCAGGGTCACGTGTGCCACACATACAGGGAAACGAACGAAATAAAGTTAAGACGCCACCATTTACTAAGGCCTGGGAAGGAGGGCCAAGGGGTGGAAAAGCAAAGAAGCCAAAATGGTACAGAAATGACCATTAATTATAATAAGAGCAAACATTTATAAAACGTTTGCTATAATCCAGGCACTGTTCTAAGTACTTTGTACCTCACTGAATCCTCAAGACAACCAACAATCCTAGGAAGTCGATACTGTTAGCATCCCCATTTTACAGATGCAAAAACTGAAACAGTGAGATGAAGCAACCTGACCTAGAACTTGAACCTAGGCAACCTGGCTGCTGCACTGCCCTGCACACAGGCTTTGGAGACAGAGCGACAAACGGTTCAAATCCTGGCTCTGCCACTTGGTACCTGTGTAGTCTTAAGCTAGTTCTTTAACCTCTATAGATAAGCTATTGACTGTGTGAGGTAACTGTTCCTAAGTATTTAACATGGTATCTGATGCACAGTAAACACTCCAAGAGTAACTTTTACTAGTACTGCCATATTTTCTCCCAGGGGACCCACTTCCCGGTGAATCCAACTTTTAACTATCAAAAAAAAACCCAAAAGAAATTTAAATATTTGTATATTTTATTTCCTTGATTAATGGGCATTTTACAAAACCAAGGATACCATGTGGTAAAGGCAAAACAAATAAATTCCTTACATTATCAACAATATCATGCCTAAAGTTTAAAAAAACAAAAACCTTCATTTCATTTGACCTGTATGATTACTAACTTACACAGAGATTGATTATTACCTTCATTTTATAAGGCAAGAAAACTGAAGTTCAGAAAATGAAACGACTTGTTTAAAGAGAACTAGTGGGTATGTTCAAACTGGCCTCTTACTAAATTTTCTAAAGGCAAACCAGCAGAGTGCTTATTCATGTTTAAGATGCTGCTTCCATAAACCAGAGCGATTTGGGGTACTATTTGGGGAGTCCAGTAACCATGGTAACAATTTCATGGATGGAGGGAGAGAAACTCCAGAATTCCTAATCTTCAGAATCTTAGAGCTAAGGACTCAGAGCTCTAAGAGGTTTAATCAGATTAGCAGCGCCGAGACTCTCACACAGCGGGGACAGAAAGCTGACCCCCCTGAAATAATGATCTGTAACCTCTCAGTCAGTTTTCAACATTGAACTTACAGAATTAAAACAGAATCCTTCACTTAATTCTGCCAAAAATCAGGGATACCTTCAATGACATTTTTTAAGGTTTGATAACTCAAAATTAAACATGACATGCTTGAAAAGTAAGTTAAATGAACAGGCAGGACAGAGAAATTCAAGTCTTTACTTTTGACAAATACTTATATATCAAACACTAGCTGCCAAGCATGGATTGGAGCACTTGATAAATATTAACTCATTTGATCTTCAGAAGTGACCCAGGAGTAATTTACTCAGGTTGACACAGCTGGTAAGATGTGGAGAGTCCATCTACAAGTTCAGGCAGGACGGTTTCAAATGACCAGTAAACATAAAAAAAATGTGTTTGAATTCATTCTAAAGAACTGCATAATTAAAACAATGAGATACAATTTTTCCCTATCACACTGGCAACGATGAAATAGTTTGATTATAACCATGGTAAACATGTGAATAAACAAACATTCTCACATACAAAAGGTGGAATAGTAATTTAATGCCCCCTTTTTGAAGGGCAATTGGACAAAATCTAGGAAAATTATAAATGAACACATTTGTTGACCACCAGTTTTCTTACAACTATTCTCATGAAAGCAAAGGCAGTGTATACAAAGGGATTCACTGTAGTACTGATTGTAATGATGACAACAAAAAAGCTACAATCATTAATGGGGAAATAAATTATAAAATATTTGTCCAATATAATACTGAGCAACTTTTTAAAAACCTATATATTAGTATATGCTAACATAAAAAAAGTCTAAACATGCATTCAATCAACACAGTAATTTGCAAAATAAAACACATTGTAAGGTCTATGTGGGTTTTCTTAAGGATCTATACTTGTATGTGTATCTGTGTACATATACAGGGTGGGGCAGAAGTAGGTTTATAGTAGTATCCACTTTCAAATACAATAATCTATAATAATAAAAGGGTAATATGCTAATTAGACCAGACGTCCTTCCGGATGAAGCCGCAGTAGCGGGGGCTGAGCCCCTTGCACAAATTCCATGCATCAGGCCTCTAGTAAGTAATAATATAAGAATAAACTGTTTCACGTACTCACAAATGTAAACCTACAAAACTGTTTATTCTTGTTTTATTTATTAATTATTGTATTTGAAAGTGGATACAACTATGAGCCTGCTTTTGCCCCACCCTGAAAGATCAAATAAGATATCATTAACATGAACTGCCTTTGGAAAGTGAAAGGAAAAGCAGAAAAGAAATGGAGATGGTGTCTTTACTTTAAATATTATTGCATTGCTCTTTTTTAATATATATATTTTTTATTGATTTCAGAGAGGAAGGGAGAGATAGAAACATCAATAATGAGAGAGAATCATTGATCGACTGCCTCCTGCATGCCCCCAACTGGGGATCGAGCCCAGATCCCGGGCATGTGCCCTTGACCGGAATCAAACCCAGGACCCTTCAGTCCATAGGCTGATGCTCTATCCACTAAGCCAAATGGGCCACGGCTGCATTGCTCTTTTTAATTTAACTATTACAGGTATGGTATCTGAATGGCTTTACCAAAAAAATAGGATGGATTTATAATAGTCTCAAGGACACCAAACAAAAATGGGCTTTAAGATACAGAAAAAGAACTAGAGATATTACTCAAAGTGACGGAGTCTAGATTAAGACCTTCCTTGTAAGCATTTCAGAAATCATTTTTCCAGTGAAGGGGGAAAAAAAAAGCACTTCTGGGGAGGGGGCAGGGAGAGAACAACAACAAAACATCAAAATAAATATCCCTGGAGAGAGAAATTATAAATATAAAGGAAATCTACTGTCTCCTACTTTAAGGATCACTCAGTACTAGAAATAAAAATAAGGAAGCCAACCAGAGACACAGCAGAAACTGAACGAGTCTAGAATCAAAAACTACACTTCGATCCCAACTTTACTTTAGCTGCATGACCCGAGGCAGTGGCTCAATGCCTCTTTTCCAAATATTCCTCAAAAAGATGAAGATACTGAACTCCATTTCTAAAACCCTTCTAAATCTAAAACCTTTTATTGTATTGCTTTATCTTAGCTTAAAATAATTCCTACCCATAAGAATATGAAAATATAAGCCGTGGGTAAAAATCTGTACACTTAAAAATACGGTACCCAAGGCCTTGGCTGGTGTGGCTCAGTTGGTTGGCCGTCACCCTATGCACCAAAAGGTTGCCAGTTCGAGTCCTATTAGGGCACATGCCCAGATTATGGGCTCCCTCCCCAATAGGGGTTGTGCAGGAGACAGCTGATCAATGTTTTCCTTTCTCTCTCTCTCTCTCAAGTTAATAAAAACATTTTTTTAAAAAAAAATTCTCTCTTTAAAAAATACATGTAATTGAGATGCTTAACTGTCTGGAACTAGCCCTGCCTTCAGTCAGGAACTTGCCAGGAGCCACTTCCAGCACAGCCAGGGGGCAGGAAGCACTGAGTCCTTCTGACGGTGCTCAGAGGCAGGATGCTCTCAAACGCTGTGGAGAACCGGACACCTCGTTTGGATTTGTTTTATGCTTCTATCCTGGTTTCTCGATAAAATAAATGTCTAAATATAAGCAGGCAGACTAGAAGATCTCAACCCTCAGCACAAGCACAATTTCAAAAATGCAGGACGCACTTCTACCCATTTAAGCCAGGCAGCTTCACTATGAACACCTTAATGAAAATTCCTGTGTGCGTGACTTTATAAGGAAGCCCACGACCACACAACACTAGGGAAAGGGAAGAAGAGCCTCATAGGTTCCCAACAGAAAAAAATGTACAAGGACATAGACGATCATTGAAGAGAATATGTAAATGGGCACTCGATAGTCAAAGAAAAGAGGTCTGTCCATCTCAAAGAAATGTGAATGAAAAACAAATACAATGTGAACTAAAAACAAATACATGTTTTAACCTATAAAATTAACAAAGATTGCAATCCACAAATGCCCAATACTAGCAGGAGCCATGCAAGCAGGCATGCTCACACACTGCTTACACAGGCAGCGACCAATACAATCCTAGGAAACAGTTTGGCAAGAGGTATGATGAGCTTCTGAAAAGTTTGTTTCCTTTCACTATTAATTCCTTGCCTATAAATATTCTGCTAAAATAATCAGATTTGTACAAAGATATTTATGTTGCATATTTTTTAATGAATGAGAAAAACATGGAAACAATTAAAATGCACCCAAACAAAATCATGGTATATTGGTACAATAAAGTATTAGATATTTTTCAAAGACATTAAAAAGGATAAGCAAAAGATAAAAGACTATCTTCGGTTTCCGTTTTGTTTTTTACTCCTAGCAGTATTTTCCACATTTTCTCCAGTGTGCACGTACTACACTGGGCATTGATTCAAAGATCCATATATATTCTCACTTTAACTTTTCCCAAACCAAAATGTATCTAATAGTTGATGGCATACGAGAATCGCTATCGGCCAGGTAGCGGCTGCAATGGGGCGGTCACTGACTGTGCGAAGCCAGGTTATCACATCTGGTGGAGTAACTAGACAACTGTAACCCCTTTCAGGTTTCAGTCAATAAGCCACTTAAGGTCCACTCCGGAAAGAATAAGAACCTGGAGGTTATCGGGAAGCCTTCCATTAAAGCCTCCTTTTGAAATCTTCAAAGGATGGCATCAAACTGGCAGAATGGACGTCTACAGCTTGGAAGAGCGTCCAGGAGAAAACAGGGAAGACCTCAGGAAACACTGCAGCACCAGTGCCCTCGCCGGCAGAAGGTGCAGTGTGGGGAATGGATGTTGATCACTAGGTATAGAAAAGATTTAGAAGAATAGGTTTCTGAAAATAAATTTAAAATACCTCAACCAACTTATTTCATTTACATTTTCCTTCTGTTTTATGAAAAAAAAATTTGAGATACGTAGGAAAAAAGGAAATCTTCAGTAATATACAAGACATGTTAAGTAATAAAGTATTGTCAGTTTAATTGACAGTTATATCTTCCTTCGTAGTACATAAAATGGTGTGTTTTATAATCAATGAAATAAGGTATTACATTTATAATGAGAATAATAAAGACAAGTGCTATGGGCCAAATTGTGTGTGCCTCCCCACCCCCACCCCCATTCCTATGTTGAAGCCCTACCCCTCAATGCGATGGTATTAGGCATAGGGCCTTTGGGAGGGAATTAGGTTTAAATGAAGTCATGAGGGCGAGATTAGTGTCCTTATAAGAAACATCAGAGAGCCCGCTGTCTCTCTCTGCCCGTGAGGACACAGGGAGAAGGAAGCTTTCTGCAAGGACCTTCATCAGAAGCCACCTGTGCTGACGCCCTCATTTCAAACCTCCATGCTCCACGACTGTGAGAAAACAAATCTCTGTGTGTAAGGCACTCACTCTATGGTGTTTTTTATGGCAGCGTGAACTAAAACAAAAATCGAAATATTTTTAAGATCTGGTACTTGAAAAAAACATTTTCAACATTAACTCTGAAGTTACTCAGAAAATTTGCTTACAGTTGGGTGGGAACAAACCAACCCTTACAAAAACATAAAGCATTAAAAAACATATAAGCTTTAAATTTTGAGACCTGAAGTAAAAACGCAACCCTCAGCATGTCGGCAGTGTTCAGGTGGCTCTCTCCCATCCTTAACCTGGAGTTTGCATCTGGGCTCTCAGCCTCTGCTACAAGCCAGTCCATGGTCTAAAAAAACTCCAGACAAGTGCCCAAACCATTACAGCCACCTACATGCACGTCCTGTATCAGAAACATACTCACTCCATCATCTGTGCTTTGGGACTGGCTCAGGGCACACAGAGTCTCATCATGTACCAACTAGCAGTTTGCTGTCCCCAAACTTTCTTAAAAATGGTCAACTCTCTGACACAAATAAACTATAAGGGAGTAAAGAATTAAAAATCAGCTACTCAGGTCCTGTTTGTTTTTTTCCCCCTAAGATAGTGCTGTGGTCCCAGAACATAGGACAAGAATCTGAGTCTATGTTGGTAGCTTTGATGGCGGATGTGTCATAACTGGCCTGCCACCAAAGGGGAGAGAATGTGGGGGAAGGAGAGCAGAGAGACACAGATCCCACTTTCTGACTCCATGGTTTCAGATGTGGAAAAGGGTCTCTCAGTTTAATGCTCTACCCCATGGCTAGGGCTACCCAACTCATTACCCATATGGCCATCCTACTGGACAAGTGCAAGGCTAATGCCCTCATCAATGACCATTCAGAGGAATAATAAAAGCAGATCATCCTCCATGGAGAAAATAAGTCAATCTAGGTAAAAATCTTCGGTAGACCACCTCCCCTCTCAGAAACTATACTTGCCAGTGGATTCTACGAAATCAAGTGTTTTACATTTCTGTAAAATAGAAATAAAACCATGGAATTCCCCTTCAAGGAAATGAAAATAGGTCACATGAAAATTCCAATTGCGAGTTTTTTTTTATGGGAATTAAGAAGCTACCCATGACAAAGCTCTTTGAAAACTAGGTCTAATGAATGAGAAAAACATGGAAACAATACAAACTACAAACTACAACCATTGTTTTTTGTTGCTTTTTTTTTTTTACAGGAAAGCAGCATTAATGAAAAAAAATTATTTGTGAACATTAGATTTGACTGAAAAATGAACTCTGAATTGTTCATTTATATTTCCCTGTTAAGTTGCATTTCCTATTGCATTTACAAATATACATACAAAACCGTATCCAAGTAAGTAAGGGTTGTTTCAGAGTTTTGCCACATCCTCTATGATGACTTGGATAGGCTGTGACTTGCTGGAGGTCTTCTTGGTCATAAAAGGTGGAAGATCCAGGGTGAGCCTTGCTTTCACCTTCTTCTCGGTCCAGAGCTTTCTCTAATTATGTCTATCATAGGAAACAGGCAGCACAGGAAGGAGCAGTTTGGGCCATTATGTGTAGGTGTCTGACACCTGATAAATGCCCAGGAAGTACTGGCTCCCTCCCTTCTCTCTTTCACCCTTCAGATTTCCCTCAAGCCTGTGGGGAAGCTACAAACAGAACAGGGACAGGTGCTTCCACATATAAAGACCTTCATTAACTAAAAATGTGTTGAGATGAAACACCCCAGAAACTTTATAAACTGTACTTTGAAATCTATTGTTAAAGCTGCTCTCTGGCTCCTGAAATCCCTTGAGCAAGGGAAAAACAGGCCTTTTCGTTTAACTTCACAAAGAAAAAATATAAAATACAAGTAAATACCTGACATAGGCTAAAAGGTAAAATGAATGGTTTTCAAAGTATAAACCTCCATACAACAACAGTTCAGAGATTTCCCACTTTTGTTATGAGGGAAAGGGTACCGATAGCAGAAGAGCCTTTGGTATCCAAAGTTAATGGCAGAATCAGTATTTTGAAGTGGGAAGTCATGGAAAGAAGCTTCTAGAACATCACTCTTTTGCCTGCAATAACTCCTGCTTTCTCTTCAACAGAGAAGGAACTAGAAGTTTTAGGAGGGTTATGTTTGTTCTTTAAGGAGCCAGGGTGTTTCCTCAAGAAAGCCAAGCTGTACTGAATATCTAGAGGAAGCCAGATGTCAAGGGAGACAATGTTACAAAGATATTCTCTTATTTAACCCAACAGCATCCCTGTAAAATAGCTTGGCCAAATTAAGAGATTTGTCTACGTTCAAATAAACTGGGAAGTTATCAAGCTGGGATTAGAATCTGTACCTTCTAATTCTAAAAGTTGTGCTTCACCTAGACTTTGTGGCATGTATGAGGGACAACAAAGAGAAAACTGATAGAGGAAACAAACCAAAGGGAGCAGTATTGCTGCTCCTCGTAGAATCCGGCCAGGTCCCATCCCGTGTTTAAAGCATATCCTAATATTTTACAGATTGTGTTCAAATGCCCTGGTGAAGAGAAATACAATGGCTTTTCATTGAATTACTTCTGCTTGTTCTGTTGCTTGGGAAACATTTTTGGGGTCAGTTAACCAAATATCCAGAGCTCAGCAAGACAGCCCCTGCACTAAATTCCTAAATAATAGACCACAACCACAGAAAATGGGCAATGCCTCACAGAATAATCAAAAGCAGCTTCATATTTTCCAGATAAAACAAAGCATCGTTTGTGTCGAGGCATTTTTAGAAGGTACCACCGAAAACCAGACTGCAGCCTGGAATGGCTTAAAATACCACATTCAACAATCACATCAATGGCTTTTAAACTTTAGAGGCAAACAGCTTCCTTTTACTACAAATTCAAAGTGAAGGATTAGATGCAAAACTAACAGATTAATTCAGTACATGCACAAGCTTAGAGACTATCCAATGCCTTAATTAACACCATTACAAGTGTCTTTAGCCAACCAGCTGGGTTTTAACAACAAAAAGGTGAAGGTCAATTTTATTTTAAAAAATAAATTGCTTCAAACTAAGCCCCCCTGCTGAAAAACACACACACAGATAATTAAAAGGAAAGGAAAAGACTAATAAACAATTATTTTGGTATATTAAGCAACCTCTCCTTAATCAGTCTGTATTTTAATTAAGGCAGGACCACAATTAAAATTTCACTGAACTTTGCTCTTCTGCCTCAACTTGAAGCTACTTCCACACCAACATGGAGTAACTGGGAGCGTTGGGTAGGGCAAAGGACTATGGATTCAAGCCGGGCGGAGGGCAGGAGAAGGGCTGCACAGAGGGGGAGGCACCAACCCTCTCTAGGAGGACAAGAGGCCTTGCCTGTCAAACGCTTTCAAAATACTGTCACTATCTCCAGGGTTAAAACAAAACCAAAACCACTATCAACAGTGAGCTTAGATTACCGCATAGATGCTAGATAAAAATTATATTTTTAAAAATATATTTTCATTGATTTCAGAGAGGAAGGGAGAGGAAGAGAGGTAAAAACATCAATGATGAGAGAGAAACATTGATCAGCTGCCTCCTGCATGCCCCTACTGGGGATTGAGCCCACAACCCCTGGCCTGTGCCCTAACAAGGAATGGAACCGTGACCTCCTGGTTCATTGGTCGATGCTCAACCACTGAGCCACACCGGCTGGGCAAAATTACATTTCATTTCTTGGAGACCAGTAAGGAAAAAGGTCCAAAACACCAGCTAAGTACCATGTACTTACTACTTGGAAGCAGCAGCTAGCTATTAGAATGAGCGACACTAGATCTCTATGCCTGGTTCCTTTTTGAAGTACAGGGGATCTGTCCAATGTGTATAAGGTAAGAATCCTCTGCAATGCAAGTCTTGCGGGGAGGTAAAGTCCACCTTGCCCTATAGGAGCTAAGAAGTCCAAATACACACTTGTCCAGCCTCTCTTGCAGCTAGAGCTAAGGCACAGGACACAGGCTCAGCCATTTAGATGCATTTGCCCCACACGTTCAATTTCCCCTTAGCTATTCTTGAGCATTTTCTCTTTCAGGTAAATTTTTTAACCCAATGGTTATGCTGTGTTAAGAAAAATGATAGGATTTTGGAAGCAGCGAAAATACGTATCTTGCTATAATAGTTGGTAGATGTCATTATACATTTGTCCAAACCAGTGGTCAACAAACCGCGGCTCGCGAGCCACATGCAGCTCTTTGGACCCTTGAGTGTGGCTCTTCCACAAAATACCACGGCCTGGGCAAGTCTATTTTGAAGAAGTGGCGTTAGAAGTTAAAGTTTAAAAAATTTGGCTCTCAAAAGAAATTTCAACCATTGTACTTTTGATATTTGGCTCTGTTGACTAATGAGTTTGCCGACCACTGGTCCAAACCAACAGAATGTACCACACCAAGAGTGAACCTTAATGTAAACCTGGGTCTGGGGCGATAATGATGTATGTGTCCATGCAGGTTTATCAGTTGTAACAAATGAGCCATTCTGATGGGGGACAGTGACAATAGGTGAGGCTATGCATGAGTGCAGTCAGGGAGTATACAGAAAATCTCTGTAGCTTCCTTCTCAATGTTGCTATGAACCTACAACTGCTCTAAGAAAATAAAGCCTTAAAAAACTGGGATATCATTGGAGATTAAATGGAATCCTATCCTATATAATAAAAGCCTAATATGCTAAGTGTCCGGTTGTCCAGTCATCCATTCAACCAATCAAAGCATAATACGCTAATGATATGTTAAGGCCGCTCAACTGCTCACTATGACGTGCACTGACCATCAGGGGGCAGACAGTCAACCGGTTGACCAGTTTCTATGACATGCACTGACCACCAGGGGGCAAACACTCCGACTGGTATGTTAGTTTGCTGCTGGGGTCCGAATGATCAGGACTGAACGAGACAGGCCGGACATGCCCTGGAGCCCTCCTGTGGTCCCTCCCCGGCCCTGATCGTGCACCGGTGGGGTCCCTTGGCCTGGCCTGCACCCTCTCGCAATCTGGGACCCCTCGGGGATGTCAGAGAGCCAATTTTGGCCCAATCCCACAAGCCAGGCCGAGGTACCCCACTAGTGCACAAATTCGTGCACCGGGCCTCTAGTGTACAGATAATTTTGTAAGAACTAGTGGTTTAAGAAAAAACAAATCTGTCCATTCAGGAATATGATATTTCTCTCCATGTCTTCCTTTAAGTCCTTCAGTAATGTTTCAATATAAGGCTTGTACATTTCTTCTTGGGTTGTTATTTAAGTTTTTGTTTCAATTATCAAATGGGACTATTTTTTCTATTCATTTTCTAAACAGTGCTGCTGTACAGAAAATACATTCATGTTTTATGTTACTCTTATATTCACTCTAAACTCTTATTAGGTCCAGATTTGATGTCAGAATATGCCCATTCTTAGAGTGCAGTAATTATTTCATTTTCAAATTTAAATAACTTTAATAATTGTAACATGAAAGTGTTCTGATAATAAAAGTCACTTAAAATAAAGAGGCATGGTAGAAGGTTGTAGACTACTCTGGAGAGCTTTAAAAAAAAAAGAGTAAGACCTTATTTTTTGACATCAAGATCCTAATATAAGAGCACAGAGCAAAAAATGGAAAAAAAAAATAGATGCCCTCATCTGGCACTCACCACATTATGGTTTAATATCAATTTTTGTTCCCTTGGGCCTAACTCAAGGTCAAGAGAAAGACAGTGCTCATTTACCCTGATGGAGTGGTGGAGACAAGGTAAATTTACTTTTCCAAAACACGTATTGAAGTTTTTAATATTGCATTCTCCGATTTGATTCGATAACCTCCAGAAAACATTTTTTGCTCAGCTATAGACACTTCCTCGGTAAAAAAAGCATAATCATAAAAAAGACTTTTGCTATTTTTAGAGTTCATGCAATGGCTTTCAGTAGTTTAATACCGCACTGTACATAATATTTCAAAAAACTTTATATACATACTAGAGGCCCAGTGCACAAAATGTGTGCACAGGTGGGGTCCCTAGGCCTGACCAGCGATCAGGACCCATCAGGTTCCCTGCCTCCTCCTTCCCTCATCACCCACACACTGCCACCACGTGGTTCCCCACCTCCCTGCCTCCCCACCTCCTCCTTCCCTTGCCACCTGCATGCACCCACCCCCGGTACCCCATCACAGCCCGGGGCCCGGCCCCGATTGGGACCTGCCAGCCAGAGGGAGGGACCGGGAAGTTGGCAGGCAAGCCCCTATCGGGCAATTGGGGCCTGTTGGCAAGGGGGAGGGGCCAACCGCCACCATGGCGGGCGGGCAGCGGGCCAATCGGGGCCTGGCAGCCAGGGGAGAAACCAGGGGGGAAGGACCTGGGAGGTTGGCCACCGACCCCAAGGAGGGAGCCAGCCCTCAGCCCCCCTGGGAAAGGGGCTGCATCCACTGCCACCCACCCCTGGTTCCCTGTCCGAGCCTGGGGGCCCAGCCCCAATTGGGCGATCGGGGCCTGCCGGCCAGGAGAAGAGACTGGGAGGTTGGCCAGCAGGCCCCATCAGTGATCGGGGCCTGCAGGCTGGGGGCAGCTCCTGCATTGAGCATCTGCCCCATGGTAGTCAGTGCGCGTCATAGCAACTGGTCGTTCTGGTCATTCCATCATAACTGGTCGCCTAGGCTTTTATATATATAGATAATTTGAATTTCACTCCCTGCTAACATTTACCAGTAGTTTAAAGTAGATTCATGAGATATCTTCTTCTAGGGATAGGAGCTGGGGATATAACAACTTTTCAATACTTCGTAGTAATACTTATTTTCATTTGAAGAATAATAAATTAAACTCAGTGATCATTTTCCAAATTCCTAAAATAGGTTCAACATAAAAGTGTAGTTCAAGGTTGTCTGTAAAAACAATCTACAAAGGATAGGAAAAGTGAAGCTCAGTATTTTAGACAAATATTTCCTAAATTTCTATGATTGCAAGTTCAAGTATATAAAAATGAATTTTCCTTTGTGTTTACAACAAAGATTGGTTTTAATTGGAAACAGTAGAGCAAAATTTTTCCATATGCAGGAGATATTATTACCCAAGTTTCAGAGCCGTCTCAGTAGATTAGGCAGCTTCAATTTACAGAGAAACTTAGATCTGATTTACGTATATAATGAGAGTTGGCACAGAGCTGAGCATATAAATGGTCAAATTCCAAGTATTTTCCCCAATCATCTGTGACATATCTTCAAGATTTAAAATTCCATCTGCTTTGTTCCCCAACTAATATAACCGGGTTCTAGTTAAGAGGGAAAAGGCACATACCATACAGATGTTTTATGAGAAATGTTCTCATTGCTTTTTTTCAAGTTGGTTTGCATTACTGAAAAGCTATAGTGTGGGGCTTATTATTAAAAAATTATTCAGAAAACAACAACAACAAAAACACAATAGTAGTTGCTCAGGGAAATTAAACCCAAAATCACATGGTCTACAAATAAAAAAAATTTCAAATGTAAACTATGTTCACTGTCTGGTCCATCTGAAAGGCAGGTTGTCAAAATCATTCATATACTGTTATTTCACACTAGAAGCCCAGTGCACGAAATTTGCACATGAATAGAGTACCTAGGCCTGGCCAGCGATCAGGGCTGATCGGGGTCTTCCGGCTGCCAGCCTGGGCCTTCCTTCTGGCTGCCAGCTGGCGCCTTCCTTAGTTCTGTGCCGCCCCCTGGTGGTCAGTGCATGTCACAGCGAGAGATTGAACTCCCAGTCTCTCTATTGAACTCCAGAAGGGACAATTTGCATATTAGGCTTTTATATATATAGATTAGTTGGGACTGCTGTGAAAGACTCTGTTACTAAGGGGGTAGTTCTGGCTTGAAGACCCTGGCCACTGGTTGGCAGCTCTAGACAGATAGCTTAGGATCTAACTTTATGCTGAAAATTACAAAGAATCAAATAATAAAGGTCCTAGGATGAGTGTCAGAAGAGCCAAAACTAAAAAAAAAAAAAAAAAAAATTAATTATTTTTTAATTGCTTTCAGAGAAATAAAGAGAAGGATGTTTTGGCCATGACCCAATAGGGGATGAGTGTCCCTCTGGATGGAAATGATATGAACTGAAAATTCTCCATAGTAACAATTCTAATTAATTATTCAAAGCTACAGTTTGATTTTCTAAGGTTAAGAGCTAACTATGGTCTCCTGTTTCTATCATTAAAAACTGGTTTCTTCTTTATATCTGCTTACTCAGGAATTAAAGAGAAGCTTCTCATGGGATCTTAACAGCAACTTTATCACAAAGACCCCACTTTCAAGGTTAAGTGTGCCATTTTACAGGCTTGGTTTAAGGGATAACTAATAGAAAACGTGTCTAGGTTCCAGAATCAAAAAAGTTTTAACGTCCACTTTATCTGTAAGTACAGAAACAACAGATATTAACATTATCATATGGCATTACAAGATCTTTTGAATAAAGGAATTAACTATAATTCAGTGATGCTTTGGAAATAAGTGAATTTTTTTGTATTTTAAGAGAAATTAGAACTGAAATGCTAATCACTCAGTAACTTGGAAAACCAGCATTTCTCCAACGCTGGGTTAACATGAATTTAGACTGAAATGACACCATTTCAGGGAAATTAATCCATGCTAACAGAATTTTATTGCACAATACAGGCAGACACTGTGTAGTTTTTCTAGCAAGAGAAAGAGGGTGTAATACTGAGTGGTCACTAAAATGACCTTAGAACAGTTCTCCACATGGACTAGAATGGAGTCGCAATGACCACAAATGTACCGGACTCTACACACAGAAATGAAATCCAAGCCAAATTAGTTCTTATCAAAATAAAATTGGCACTGACTGGGCTACACCTGTTAAGGGGATAATCTGATACTCAAAAGAGGCGGACTAGTCAGCCAGCAGTTGGTCAAACAGAAAATGCAATTACATGTGGGAAAAGAGTAAAAACTTCCTAGAAACCAAATTCCTGGACACATCTGCTGTCCCACAATGTCTCAAACTGGAACTCTGGATCTGAATGACCTTTCAAAATTAGGAACAAGTCTTCTAGGGAAGGATTCGGTTCATAACCCAAACTCAATTTCAAAGTCACTTCTCATAAAAAAGCTAGACATGTATTTAGTTTCTCACAGCTCCAATATGCTGTCTGTTCTAACACGTATCACTTCTCGGATCCGTGCCCAAGGCAGGGACATGGGCCCAGCCTGGGCTGGGGTCCTGCTGCCACACCCACCAGGCTTGCTCACCCCAGCTCCTTCCTGTACACATACCTGGTTCCTTCTTGCTTCCCTTTCCTCCCTCTCGGCTCTTCTTCAGCACAGCCTTTAACATTTCCGACACTCCTTTGTTTCTAAAGGGAAAAGGAGGGGTGGGGAAGAGGAATTAACGGCTGTAAGTTAGAATATAACCTGCATATTGACATTAGCGGTAACTTGAGTTCAAATAAACAGATCATTTAGGATAAGATAAAGGTACCTTGAGTTTTACATTAATTTTCTATGACTAGAGATGGGGAACTAAATGCTAAAGACACAACGAGAGTTTCATCACTCTAAATGAAGTTCACTGTCTTACTATAAAAGTAAAAACAAACAAACAAACAAAACACGGAGTGCATTCTCAGCATTCCACATCTAATTAAGGTTATGAGGGTAGATCTGGGGACATCCCTGTCTGGTGTCTGGCATAGGAATGCGGGTCCTCCCAACCCTAGTTCATCAAAAGAAAACATTAAAACTGAGAATCAAAAAGATAACGATTAAGAAGGAAGCTACATGGTCCAGGGCATGTTTTACAGATGCTACTGATTATAGAACCACAAGGAAAACATTTGGGAAGGCTATCAGAATGAAACATACCTTATAAGCAATTGCAAAATAAACACAGTGGGAACACATTTTAAAACTGATGTCAGGGGATGTGATCAAACAGCACACACTAGCATGGGCTTTTACTACAAACAGTTATGAGTCTTTTGGGGGGTGGGAAGGAAGGAAAGCAGCACGGGCCAGTGGCATTAGGGCTGAATCCTTTCAATAAAACAGCTGTAGTTTTAAACAGGGTTGTACTGAGCATGCAAAAAAAAAAAACAGCACAATGGCCCAGGCCTAAGATGAAACATGAAACCATCCGACAGCAAAGAGACAGACAAAAGGACCATTATTTCATCCTTTGGGCCGTCTCCTTTAGCTCTCTCTTCCCTCCACTACTGAGATGAGATGAGATGGCTGGACAACTCCAAACAGTGACAAACCTGAGCGGGTTGTGTTACCCAGCACATCATCGCTAATGCACTGAAGAGAAGAAGGTAGAAGGCAAGCAGGCTGCTGCTGAAAGAAAACGGAAGAAAGAGGAGAGAGCAGGGAAGGCAGGGAGAAACTCGGACCTAGGTAGAGCAGAGCTCCCAAACCTGCCTCGTTCGCTGAATGGTTCAAGTGGCCTCGGTGGAACACCCCTCGTGACCTCTCAGCCCCAGAGTCAAGCACAGGTGCTGAGGGGATCGCTGAGCCTTGGAGAGTGTGCTGCCTGCCTGCCATTCACAGAATCCCGCCACAGTAAGTGTGCAGGGTGGCCTTCCTTATCATTTGGGTCCAGGCCTGTATTTATTTTTCCAAGCCCTTTGTTTTCCTGATGAAGACACAGAGCCTCGGAGGCTGACTTGCCCAGGGGTCAGGCAGCTAATGAGCACAGGGCCAGAATCCAAACTGCAGACTCCCAGGAAGCGAGGGTCCTCCGTCCTTCCTGTGGGCCCCACTCTCTTCTCCGGGCAATGAAGGCTTTGGGCAACAGCAGTCAAACACACAAACAAAAAATTCAACAAGCAAACAAACCTCAGAAATACTAGGGAGATCATATCTTCAGCAGAATTTGAGAAAGCGATACTAAAATGTATTGGAGTTAAATCATTTTCCCAACAAGTCTTTACACATAAAGGGGGCATGACTTAGAGCCCAATTCTTTTTAAAAATGCTACTGTGAGCCCAGCCAGGCATGGCTCAGTGGTTGAGCTTTGACCTATGAGCCAGGAAGGTCACAGTTCAATTCCTGGCCAGGGCACATGCTCGCTCAGGTTGTGGGCTTAACCCCTAGTAGGGGGCGTGCAGGAGGCACCCAATTAACGATTCTCCCTCATCATTGATGTTTCTATCTCTCTCTCCCTCTCCCTTCCTCTCTGAAATCAATAAAAGTATGTTTTATTTTGTTTTAATGCTACTTTGAATGAACCCAGGGAAAAAAAGATTCCACCTAAAGGGCCAACACTGAATCTGGAAGAGGACTCAGTGTGTTCCACAGGGACACTGTGGAGAGACAGCTTTCTCCTACAGCCACACTTAAAAGAAACAGGGCAGCATGTGCTATAAAAGAATAGTAGGCAAAATCAAATAAAGAGATGCCTAGTAAGCACAGACATTTTTTTCAGGGTTTGTCATTTAGCAAAGACTATACACTTTACAAATAAAACAAAGAAAAACCTAGAAGAGCTCGTCCAAGGCCCCTTTTGAACTGTTCCAGAATAATCCTGATTAATCACCCAGTTGGCACCAATCCACAGCCCATCCATCGTGCCTCTTGGAAATAGGTACCACAGGACAAAGACTGGTAGACACTGACTTGGGCAGCTCATCCCAGACACCGTGTATGCCTATTGTGAGGGAGCTCAGCTGTTTTTAGCATAGTCACATCTTCCACATCAGTGGTCTTAAAGTGAACGAGGCTATCAAATATTTGCTGCAATTTTTTTTTTCAGCTCCTGCTTTCCTCCATAAATAGCAAGTCAAGGGAAAGAACTTATATATTCAAAAGCTATTCAAACTATGACCTGGAGACACCAATTGATTATACTTGAGTACAAAAGTAAGCAACCCCTACATACACACACCTGGAAGGGAAAAAAATAAGACTATTCCCAGTGAGTTAAATTCTAAAATTGACACAGATCAGAGTGGAGCTATGCAAAGTCACCAGGAGTCCCAATGACTTAATTGAAACTTGATTTCATTAACGTACCTACCTAAAGACTGTGCCCTTCTGAAGGGGGTGTGGGGTCAGAGAGAGCAACTATAGTAATGGGCTGGAGGGGCCGACACTGGTGGTATAGAGTCCACAGAAGCCCATCTGACACTTACAAACACACACTATGTACTTACAAACGCACACCCCACATCCGATTCTAGAAGGGGACCATCAGGCTTGCAGAGCCCAATGCTATGAAACACTGGCATCACATAGCTACGTTCCCTTGTCCTGATACTGTTCTCACTGAGAAGCGCCTCATAACTTGGCTCCTTTGTCAGCCTAACAACAGTGGGGAGTGGGCTGGTCCAGTCAACCCCACACAACTGCCTGGCCTGATGACAGACACTCTGGGAATAAATAAATGGATGCCCTGACTTTAAACAAAAGCTCTCATGAGTTCTGTTAAAGCAAGTCACTTTGCAAAGTACCATCTATTGGAGAATATCGAGTTTCGGACCCCAGTATGAATTCCGAAAGGAAGGCAGTGGTAGATTCCTGAATGGAAATGCCACCACGAAGCAGTCACGAAGGCAGCCGGCAGGCTCTCCCTGAATGACACCTTCGGCATCATCATCACACATCCCTTCCACAGCAACGTCAATACTACCATTTTCCCCTAAAAAGGGAGAAAAATGTCCTGCCACAGAAGTCAGCCACATAGAAATGATGCAAACCAGCCTTCCAGACACAGTCATTCAGACCCAACTGATTAAATGACAAGCCCAACACACTGAAATGGAGCGGCCAGAAGCTATCGACTTGCTGCTTGGGGATAATACATGGGGTCAGGAAGCACTTACAGACAAGCATTACAGGATAAAACATAAAAAATAGTGTCCTTTTTCACTTTAACTATAGTATGGACCAAAATACACAGGCTCACCTCAAATAAATGCTGGCCAAATAGAATCCCTCGATTTCTCCCCATAAAACCTTAGTTTCTAGGATAGCAAGTAATACAAATATATGATTGGATTTGAATACGTAAAATATTTGGGGGGAAAAAAACCACAGAGAACTTCAGCTGTCATTTCTGTAAGTTATACACTTTTGAGAAAGAGAGGAACGACCAGCCTCTAGGTCCCAACAACTGAAATTAACCAATGGGAGAGAATTTCCTATAATATTCATTTAATAAATAACAAAATAAAATGTGAGGACATGCCATTACCCTTTGAAGACCAATGATCTGAAGTCACCCACATTTCCTTATTTCTCTACTATCATGCAACATCTAACTTTTCCAAATGCTACAGAGTCTTCCTTTTAAAAGCCCCAGAAACTAAATCAACTATCAAGCTTACTTTCCCTTCTTGGATTTCTTCTTTAATGCATAAAGTCTTCGGGGATAGGCACAATGTTCCCCATGTGCCTATGTGTTAGCATTCTACACAGTGATTCCCATGGTATATAAAATATAATAAAAATTAGCCTCAATAAAACAGTGGGATGAATTCAATACAAGCCAAACTCTATTCCATAAGTAATCATAATGGCAGTTATTGTAGCCATGACCAACTTGTCTAAAATCAGACTAGCAAAAGCATTAAAAAATTTCCTCTTCTGGACTGCCATCCTGCCTGTTTATACAATTCCAAGTTGAATCTCTGAGCTGAGGACAGGGACTATGTTTATTGGTTAATAGATACAAACGGAAGCCAGAACACAGGCTTTGCACCCACTCTGTTCTCAATATTTGTTGACAGATTTAACGAGGCTGCAATGAACACAGATGAGAGATTTCTTCCAAATCAAGCAATTAAGCAACACTTATCGGAGTTTATAAGTTACTAAGAACATTCCTATATATCCTCATTCACAAGGAATGCAAGAAACCTCAGTTAAGTCCATGTGACATCAGGCAATGGGATATGAAGGAGGAACATGCTGCCTTTTGTAAAATCCCTTCATGTCCACACCTGAATTAACCTTAAAATCTCACGGTAAGAATAAAATCTTCTTACCCAGTTATCCTGAATAAATACTTCCTTTGTGCACACTCCAGTTGAAAGAGCTTCTCCCACCCAACTATCCATCTGACCTCAGAGCACAGCTGTCTCTGAAGGGTCTCTCTTGTTTTGTTAAATAAATCAAAGCCAGAGTAGCAATATTTACAAGTGAACACATTGGGAACTAAGATGTACATAATTTTTGTTGTTGTTAATCATCATCCAAATATTTTTCTTATTTTTCAGAGAGAGTGGGAAGGCAGGAGGAGGAGAGACAGAGAAAAACATCTATGTGAGAGAGACACATCACATGGTTATCTCCTGAAGTCAGCTCTACCAGGACAGGGGATTGAGCCTACCAACCAGATACGTGCCCTTGACCGGGATCAAACCCAGGACCCTTCGGTCCACAGGCTGACACTCTATCCACTGAGCCAAACTGGGTAGGGCAAGATGTACATAGTTTTAAAGAAATATATATATTTTTTTATTTCAGAGAAGGAAGAGGCGTCAAAAACATCCTCAATTTTAGGGACTCGACATTTTTTCCCTCAACACAGTAAGGTATGAGACATCTAAATAGTCTTCTCTTCTGTATCTACCTTCAGAACTTTTTTTTGCATTAGCAACCTTTAGTGTTTATCAAAAGAAAGGAAATGGGTGGTGGCAGTGGGGGGGTTGAAGCAACCTACAAGATAAATAATACAAAAAGAGCAAATAATAGAAAACAAAGCAGAACAGAGATCGCACTGGGAAGTGGGGGAGGGAGGCTATCAAAGGGGGCACTGGCTGGTGGGTGGAAATTCACGGGAAACTGCATTCTAGAAGCTTCCTGAAAGCAAGAACCATATCTCAACATTCTTTTAAGAGATCCCATGAGGCTGGGAAAAACCAACTCTTGATGAATACTTGAAATTCCAGGAGGGCTCGCTCACATTTTTTCCCCTATGGTGGAAAAAGCCTAGGAATCAACAGACCTCATCCAATAGGCCTGGTCTCAGCATTGTGACTGGGAACCCGTCACTGAATTTCTCTAGGATTCAGCTGCTTTGTCCAGAAAAGCTGTGGGAGAGGGGAGTGGACTACTGCTCAAGCAACCAGAAAGCAATCGTGATAATAAGTAAAGAATCAGCCTTTGGTTTTGCTTAACTTGCATAGTTGGGAAATATGGCATCATTAGGTTATAATTTATTCCCTAAGACACATAGGCCCAACCATTTGGTCTTTATTCAAACCTATTCTACAAATTGTGCCTCTCATTCTGTTCTTTTCTTTACAGTTAGGTTTGCCTTAGGGCAAGACGACTTCAGATGTGAATGTGAGTTATTAAAAGCATAAGCAATTGACTGTCACAAGTGATGTAAATTTAACACCATTTGGGGCAGGAAGTCTGAACTCCAATGTTTAAGTTCTGATGTACAAAATTAAGTGGAAACTTCCTATTAGATTAAAACCACTTTCAACCTATATTTAAGATATTCTGTAGGAAGATAACACAAATTCTTTTAGGAAAAGTGTTTTAATATATGTGACTCGTGGCCTGGCCAGGTGGTTCACTTGGTTGGAGCATCGCCCTGTACACCAAAAGGTTGAGGGTTTGATTCCCAGTCAGGGCACATACCTAGGTCTCAGGTTCAATCCCCCAGTCGAGGCACGTATGGGAGATAACTGATGTTTCCCTCCTACATCGATGTTTCTCACTTTCTCTCTCTCCCTTCCTCTCTCTCTCTAAAAGTCAATTAAACATATCCTCAGACGAGGATTAAAAGAAATATCTGACTCCCCTAAGCTGGTCTTTCAAGTTGCTGGAAAATGACTATACCTAAGTTTGTTTAGAGAAGTTCTCATTTTGAAATACTACCTGGCAAAAAGGAAATTTCACTTTTGGAGAAAAATGTGAAGAATATACTTCCTTCTGGATACAAGAGCCCTTTTTGTATATTGTGAAGGAATTTGGCAAACCAACCTCTAATACTGCCTTCTCCATAAAGCCTTCACAGGCCACGGTACTCAAAAGGAGTCTTTAATGGCACATCCCACTTCGTACTGATACATGGTTACCAATTAGAATCACAGAGGAAAATGTTGAACTCTATAAATCCCTATGGCACCTAGCAAAGCACCTTATGAGATACAACAAACACTAAAATAAATAAATGAACAAACAAACTTTAAATGAATGAGTAGCAGGGTTGTATGAAGAACAATCAAAACCAATGGCAATTTTCTCCTACAATGGGTTGGACTAATAGTTTAAGAAGAATTTTTCTGGTACCAAGTACTAATTTTCAAGTTTATGGTCAAAATTACGTGGCTTATACATGATGTACAGCACAAAGAATCAAAGCTGAACAGGAAGAGAGCAAGGCCTTTCAGAGGTATGACAGTCAGAGAGAACAGAGATGGTATCCTAAAGACATCAAAGAGCAAACACAGTCAGGGTAAGTGGATGAAAAAGTTTGGTCCTTTTTAATGAACTTTAGAATTTTGGATGTGGGACAATTCCGGAAAATGACAAAGTCCACACAATAGCTAATAATACCATGGCTTGGTAAAGTAGAATGTCCTCAAGTGAGGGTTGTTGGAAGCAAAGAAGTCAAGAAACTTTATTCTTGACTAAAGGCCCGATGCACAAAGATTCGTGCAAGAATGGGCCTTCCTTCCCCTGGCTGCTGGCACCGCCTTTGCTCCGGCCAGAGCTGCCTTTCCAGCTTCCCACGCTACCCAGAGGCCTGGAGCAGCTGGGGTGGTGTGGAACACCTGCATCGTCGCCATGGCGACGACACAAGCATCCCGCCCCACCCCAGCTGCTTGGTGCCTGCATATGCAAATTAACCTGCCATTTTTTTGTTGGGTTAATTTGCATAGTCACTCCTGATTGGCTTGTGGGCATCATGAAGGTATGGTCCATTTGCATCTTACTCTTTTATTAGTGTAGATTTGGGAAGGGTCATTCAGATGCTAATGCAGGAGGCAAAATTTGGGCTATCAACCACTATCCTCTAACTAGTATTTGTTTACATATCAGGTAAGATGAAGAGTTTTACATACATATATAATCTCATTTTATCCTCAAAATATCATCTATAAAATACTCTTTTCTTTTCATAAATAAGAAAAGTTTAGAGATATTGACAACTCTCCCAAGGTCACACAATGAATAAAGGAGGAGCTGGGACTTGAACCCCAGGCAAGCCACTTGATGAATCTGGGGGAGAGGGAACAGAGAGATGACCAGGAGAGCACAGAATACTAGCCTCAAAGCCAAGGTGGCTTTTGCATGGAGGTGACAGTGTAGTTGTTATGGATCCAGCCAAGAAAAACTGAGAGAAAGCCAACGTCAACTCTGGGCCTTGGGAGCCATAAGGCCAAAAGCTCATGGAGAGCCACCTACGGTTTGAAGATGAACCCCAGTCTTTGAATGTTGTCCCATCCTCTCCCACATAGCTCTGTGGAGGGCATGATGAGGGTCACAGGGTGCTCCTCAGCGTCAAGTTTACAACAACTGGAGACCCATGTCCCAACCTTCATTATGGCTCTGAGCTCCATAACCACCACACTTGATGATATGCTCTTCTTTTTTCCCTTCTCCTTCCTTTTGAATTTTCTGCTTGTATCATACAATAGAGCTCTGATTTCTAACTCACACTGACCACTTTCTTGCTGTGTAACAATTATAACTCCCCGAATGGAGGTAGGAGGAGGCTTTACTAAATAAAATAAATAAATAATGGTTTTGGGCAAGCGGCTTTGCCTTCCACAGAAGTTTCTAATGGGAACACTGCTCCCTTTGCTGCTTGACTGGACAATTTCAGATCTCTTCCCCTGTAGGTGTTATATTTTAAGGAAGAAACTTTATTTCTTGCTCATAAAACCACTGTAATTACAGGAGCAGGTAAACCACCACAGTTGAAAAAGAGCCCCTGGAGGAATCTATGGCCCAGCGAGAGGCCTTTCGACTGAAAGGAGAAGAGACCTTGAGGATATGTCAGAAAGTCCATTTTTCAAAAAGTGTTAAAAGCCACTCGGTCAATCAATGTCAGCTGAATGAAGTCTGGTATTATAAATCTAAAGAAATTAAATTTTTTAAATTGCACTGCATCTGGCCTCAAAGTGAAAAAGGTCAGATGACTTCAAAGATGCCCGGTGAAAGGCAGCTATTCATTACTGACAGATCTCCTCCTTATGTAGCTGACAGAAGGATCTTTCACTTGAAGCCCGAATACAAGACATCAAACCCCTCCTCCACTGCTGTCAGTGATTCCCCACGATGCTCTGAACAGGTTACAGTCTCCCCAGGCCCTGATTTCATTAGGATGGGAGTTCTCCATACCCATGCGGGCTTTTTGTTGTTTCTTAACTCCCCAGGTGATTCTAATGTGTGGCCACCATCACTTAACTTACTACTTACTAACTATATTCCAGGCCCTACTATAAGCATTATATGTATACTAGAGGCCCGGTGCACAAAATTTGTGCACTGGGGTGGGGGGGTGTCCCTCAGCCCAGCCTTCACCCTCTCCAATCTGAGACCCCTTGCAGTCGGACATCCCTCTTGCAATCCGGGATGGCTGGCTTGCAATCCGGGACGGCTCGCAATCTGGGACAGCCTGCCTGCCAGCCTGATCACCCCTAACCACTCCCCTGACAGCTTGATCAATGCCTAACTGCTCCTCTGCTGGCCCAATTGCCCCCAACTGCCCTCCCCTGCCAGCCCGATCGTCCTTAACTGCCCTCCCCTGCCTGGTAACCCCCAACTGCCCTCCCCTGCAGGCCTGGTCGCCCCCAACTGCCCTTCCCTGCTGGCCTGGTCGCCCCTAACTGCTCTCCCCTGCTGGCCTGATCACCCACAACTACCCTCCCCTGCCGGCTATCTTGTGGCAGCCATCTTTGACCACATGGGGGTGGCCATCTTGTGTGAGGGTGTGAGGGTCAATTTGCATATTACCTCTTTATTATATAAGATACTAGTAGCCCTGCGCATGAATCCGTGCGCCAGTAGCTCTCTGCCGCCCTCCTGTAGCTCCTCCCACCCCCCTCTCCCCTCCTCCCCTTCTAGCTTGCTGCCCTGCCCCCTCCTGTAGCTTTTCACCACCCGCTTGTAGTTTGCTACCCCACCCTCCTGCAGATCCGTGATCTGGGCGTTAGGCGGTTGGTCGTTAGGCCTCAAGGCGCAACAGATAATTAGCATATTCCTCTCTTATTATATAGGATAGTCATTTAATCCTCACACGCACCCTCTGCAGAAGGTACAGTACTATAAATATCTCCATTCTACAAAGTCACAGAGGGGCTAGTGACATGCCCAGGGTCACACAGCACAGCTCATGGGGCAGAGCCCAGGGTGCCCATCTAGGCAGTCTGGCTCCAGAGCCTAACCATGCAATCCCTATCCCATGCCTCCTTTTTTTTGGGGGGGGGGGGGGAAAGATAAAAATGAAAGAGACTAGCTCCTAGGGGCCTGGTGAGGTGATCATAGACAAAACCTCATGTAGGGGGGAAAAATCATATTTGGACACACATACACTATCCCCGAACAGCATCCCATGCCTCAAATCTATCTTTAAAAAGAGAATTTACCTCTATTGAGAAACACCTGCTGTTCAGTTTCTTAAGTTCTTCTAGGCATACACTTATCAGAGTTCTTTCAAACTACATAGTTGTCAGTTTGTGGCCTGGAGGCACCATTCAACAAAATACATTCTAGAATAAGCAAGCCCTTCCTGAGCCCACGGCCAGAACACTGGGAGGTGTGCCATACTGCCCATGGGGAAGATCATTTGGGGCAGAGACCTTTGTCTCGCATGAGCGATGCTTCCCCTAATCCTAACATGTACCCAGAAGGTAGAAACTATGCTATTCAAGAGGAGCTCGAAAACTGCCCTCTGCTGCCCGTTTCTTACTGAATGAATTGCATGAAGCTTGTTAAAAGGTGATGGGATGGGGCAAGGAATGGCCTGGTGCTCAAACTTTCTTTCTCTGGGCAGTTTTACACAATCAATATCATAAAGTTTTCATCTTAGACATCAAATTTTACATATAAATTAGGGTATGCCTACTGTGAAGAGCTGAATCAAATTTATACAAGCCACACAGCATCCTCTCTTCACATAACTAAAGCAAGTAACACACACATCACTGTACTTTTACCCGAAGTTTGTAAGGGAAACAATTCCCGGCCATACACATTTGGTGGCAGTAAGCAGTGTTAAAGGGGATGGCCACCAGGGCCTATGAGAAAGGTCTCATGGGAATGGACAATGGCTTTATTTTTTCATTCACTCTAATAGCCCCAAAGTGGGGAATACCAGAGCTCCAGATGATAAAAGTCAAAGACAAGTTATGCCAGGAAACAAAAGCTAAGTATGCTAAGACTTTATTTTTTAACTAGAGGCCCGGTGCACGAAATTCGTGCACGGGGTTGGGGTGTCCCTCAGCCCAGCCTGCACCCTCTCCAATCTGGGACCCCTCAAGGGCAGACGGACATCCCTCTCACAATCCAGGATTGCTGGCTCCGAACTGCTTGCCTGCCTGCCTTCCTGATTGCCCCTAACCACTTGCCAGCAATCCTAGGATCGGGCCTAAATGGGCAGTCGGACATCCCTCTCACAATCCAGGATTGCTGGCTCCGAACTGCTTGCCTGCCTGCCAGCCTGATCACCCCCTAACCACTCTCCTGCCAGCCTGATCAATGCCTAACTGTTCCCCTGCCAGCCCAGTCATCCCCAACTGCCTTCCCCTGACAGCCCGGTCACCCCCAAATGCTCTCCCCTCCTATTACCTCTTTAGTAGATAGGGTTTTTTTCTTTAACATATTGGACTGTGTACCTGCCGTGGTCTTCACAAACCAGTAAAAAATGTAAACCCAAACTAAAAGTGTCATAAAATAAACTTAAACAGGAATTTCATGAGACCTTAGAAAGGTGATATGATGTGGTTGTTTCTTTCTTTTTTCTTTCTTTCTTTTTCTTGATGTTTCAACTTTTGTCCTTTCTTTCTTTTTTCCTTTTATTCCTTTTCTGTCCTCTCTTTCTCTTAACTTTTCCGTTGGTAGAATTGTCAGTACTTGAATCTGTCTTGCTTCCAGAAGACAAAGAAGAGGGAAACACACAGTCATCTGAAGAAAAAGATGATCTATGATGGGATCGGTGGTGTTTCTGGTTTTGCTCTTTTCCCGGTTTGATTGTCATTTCTGCCGGCCCCGGCATCTTCAGGACTTGTGCATGGGCACTTCTTATTCATGTCTACAAAACCTCCCTGCCGTGGTGAAAACTGTAGGGGAAATGGCCTTCCTGGGTGGGCTCAAGCTCTGCCCAAGGTGCTGAGGAACCAGGGTGGGGAGCACTCTGCACCACCGCTGCAGAGCCAACCTCCGGACCTCGGGGTACTCTCCAGTAATGTAACTGCAATCTCCAGGTTTGCCTTCAGAAATTAGTTGTAAGTTACTTCCGATGTGAAACCCTACCTCAGACATTTCCATGTGGTTCCTAAAGATTTTAAACAAAACCCATTTACCTCCCTAACCTGGTCAGAACTTTCTACCCAATGGGAGAGGTTTGCTGGGCAGCATCGCCCAGATATCACTGCCCATCTGGAATCACTCGGCTGGCGGCAAGGGAAGTTCCAAGGCTATAGTGTATGGGGGGGATCACTCCATGGGGGTGCAGCCTGACACCCCAGGCTGCCTCTTGGAGGGAATAGCTCTGGGGGGCACGGCTGCCTCCCAGGCCTACACCCCCCAGCTGCAGATGGGAGCTGATCTCAGAGGGGGCAGGGTGGGGAGGGTGGGGAGGGAGGTGTATAGGCAGCCTGGGTCTCCCAGGCCCACAGCCCAGGCTGGGACAGGCAGCAGACGGCTCCTGCCATGCACGGGAACCTCGCAGGCCCAATGCCCAGGCCACTGTGGGCAGCTGATCACGCCGGCCTTGTGCAGTCGCCTCCCAGACCCACAGCCCGGGCCTCGGCAGGCAGCTGATTGTGCACGCCATGCACAATGTAACTGCAATGTCCAGACCAGACCCACGGCCCGGGTGCAAGCAGGCAGCGGATCAAGGCGGCCCTGCGCGGCGCCTCCCAGACCCACTGCCCGGGTCGCAGAGGGCAGCTGATCAAGGCAGCTGGTCTCGGAGGGCAGATGATGGAGGCAGCCTTGCGCGGGCGCCTCCCAGACCCACGGCCCAGGTCGCGGAGGGCAGCCGATGGAGGCGGCCATGCGCGGGCGCCTCCCAGACCCACGGCCAGGGTCCGGGAGGGCAGCCGATGGAGGCGGCCGTGCGCAGGCGCCTCCAGACCCACGGCCAGGGTCGGGGCATGAAGCTGATCATGGCGGCCGAGCGCGGGCGCCTCCCAGACCCACGGCCAGTTTCAGGGCTAGGAGAGGATCTGGCCGGAGGGCAAAGCCGCCTCCTAGGCCAACAGGCTGGGCCGCTCGCTGCCTTCTCTCAGCGGCAGCCTTCCCTGGGACTGGGGGACTCCTGCGGGCCTGAGAGGACTGGGCGCCGCCATCTTGTGTCTATGGGCGCCGCCATTTTTGTCGCTGAGTGATGGTTAATTTGCATATTACTCTATTATTAGATAGGATGTTAACAAACCCAGTCTCAAAGCATGATGACAAAGATACAAGGGTGCCATCCAAGGCAAGAGTTTGCAATCTTTTAAGTGCCATGAACTGCTTCAGCAACCTAGACCCTCTAGTCAGAATGCTTAGAAATGATTTTGACATTAAAAATATGAATACCAAAAAAAATCAATCATATTGAAACACAGATATCAAAATACTATTTAAAAAGCAAATCTGTGATAATAGTAACGTGTGCTTCTTAATGCACAAAATACAAGATGCAGCTGCAGGTCTAATAGCTACTGTAGTTTTCTAGGCAGTGATAGGCATAAGTAATAGCTTAAACCACCTCCAATAATGTGATACAAAAATCTCATTTGTGTGTGCCAAAGCCCCAGGTGCTACTGATAGTACACGGTTTGCTGCCCACTTTCAGGATTGAAGCAAAGGCCACATTTTGGTGAGAGGTTAGTGAAAATGAAGATGTAAAATCTTTTCCACCCATCCAAATTCACATCCATCCAATGAAGTCCATCAATGGTCCCCAGGGGGAGGGACCCTGACCCAGAGAATCAGAGTCAGACTCCCTGGAACAATTACTCAGACTTGCCAAGAGCTCGGCTAATAACTCATGCTTCTAAAGAAACAGTAGCTCAGTTTTATCCCCTTCACGGAACCACTGACATTCAGAGCACTAAACAGTAATCTACTGATTGGCAAACATTAGCAGGATTGAGTATTCCACATATGCACCACTCCTAGCAAGCCAATGCCAAGCCCTATGATTAGTTTTCAGAGTAGTCTGTAAAAGCTCTGTTTAACCAGAAAGTCCATCATCGCCAATTAGAAACTCACCAACAGTAATGAGCCTGGTATTGAAGGAGAAAGACCTGTGGAAATTTACAGGGAGACAATATACAAAAACAGGAAAGCCAGGTTAAATATTTGGGACAGGTATACTTTATATTGGTTTAGCTGCTTTCTTGGATGCTCTACTTATCTATTTTAAAAACATTTAAGATCGAGCAATTACTTGGATCAGACTTTCCTAACGAGGGTGGTACCCAAGGCTTGGCCTCTCCCACCCCCCACTGCCTCTGGTACAGTCAGGCCTTTTCCCAGCTGCCTGCCCTAAATCCGGGGATGCCCTGATTTATAAATATAATTCAGAGTCCAAAATACATGAACTTACGTTGGGCTATTGCCAATTTCCCATGGATCCTGGGTAACCGAGACGGGTTTTGTTTTCATGGTTAGGGCCTACAACAACAGCTGCAAGAGCGTTAAGACTTTTTCTAGACTCATAAAATGACCTAAGTCTGGCTCATTGTCTCAGCTGTGGCAGCAGCCAAACTTCCCAGAAAGACGCGAGCCTTGTGTGGTTCTAGAAAAGCTGGGAAGGTCGCTCTGCACTCACCTGAAGGCATCCAAGCCTGGCCCAGCAGCCAAAAGCACTTCTGCTAAATGTTCAATTACAGGCTAATGCCTAGGCATTGGGTTACAGATGTTATTTTCTCAGGAGTCCCATAGAATTTTAATCAAACCTATGACATTCAAGCTTTACACCAGAAGTGATGTGACAGGCCATGTACGAACATCAGATGTCTGTTCTGTAAAACCCAGTGAAAGGCTCAATTAAAGTCCTTAGTAAGCCCGCAGTGAAACCTTTGATCATGGACTCTGTCACCACTTCCCTTAACACATACAGACGGCATGAGACACGGCTCAGCCCTGAGGAACAGAATGGGCATTGTGAAGCGGCACAGAAACCTCACGTGCACGGACAAGTGCACACAGGCCACTTTTCTTCCAGGTTGGGGGTGGGGTGGTGGAGTGGTGAGTTTCAGAAGCTGCAGTCTCCAAAAGGAGAAGGGTCCTTGTACACATACATGCAGCACAGTTACCAAGTTATTTCCTAAATATGAGTGTGTGGTCCAAATGCCTCTGCTTAAGGGGGGGAAACCCAATTAAAACCCAGTGGAAAATAGGAACACATGTTTCTTGAATGCCTTTGAATCAGAAACAAAGGATGTGAAGTTGTTCCGAGATCTAATGAAGATGTCGCACAGCTGTACTGTTTTCGTGGTCTCCGTGTAACATCTTTCTAGTACAACAGGATAAGTGAGTCTGCATCAAAGCTGGATATAAAAATACAATTTTTTAAAGATCTGGTCCTTGTTTTTATGTACTCAAACTTCCCAAGCCAACTCCTTTCTGCCTTCTCACAAACCTAAGAAGCCCATATTGCAATGGACTAATAATTCATTGAAAACCTAAAAGACATTTCATTTCCAACTCAGAGTTATAGTATGACTTCTGAAAATTAACTCCTCTTAACACTGTAAATCTGCTACAAATCGAAGGCCTAAATTTATTCCACCCGTCCAACAAACCACCATGAAAGTACCAATAGACGACCCTGCGGCCGGCACTGCCAAGTTTTCCCCTATGAGGTAGCTTGTTTAGTCCTCACAACAAGAAGCGGGGAGGAACTATAGTTGTCCTCACTGACAGAGATCAAGAAATTGAGACTCAGAGAAACCCAGCAGCAGCCTGCCCTGGCCACCTGCACCCTGACCACTGCACTCCACTTCCTCTCTTGGAGAAAGACACTAGAACTCCGCCCTGGGCACAGTGACCTTGGCTCCCAAGATGAAATGATGTGTAAGACCAGCTTCTGCTGCGCAAGCATGGGGCCTAAGGACAGCATCATGACAAAACTCCAACATTATCGTGATCATTTGGTTTTATTTAAAACTGTATCACCATGAATTCCTAACATTTACTCCTAGCCTCTGACAGAGAAACTGGGTGCCATAAGCTCAAATACCCAATTCCAAACCAACTGATCTTGGCTCTCTTTTCTCTCTACCGCTTTCCTTGAAAAAAAAAAAAAAAAAAAGATCTTAAAACCATGTTTTCAACTGCCAGCTCTATGAGGCAGCTCAAAGATCTGCTTCCCCATGGTTTTACCTGTGCTACCGTGATAGCACTTATTCCCGGCTGGCTGGCATCAATCCCGGCAACACAAACTCATGTCCAAAACTAAGCTCATCTTCCTCTTCCCCCAACCTCCAAAACCCACTCACCAGCCTGTGTCCCACCAGACCCAAGGCCTCTATATCCTCATGGCCTCGGTCCTAGTCTGATAAACGTCCATCGAGTTACTAAATCCATCACCAAATCCATCTCCTCTCCACCCCCTCCCACCATCCTGGGGAGGCCCTCACTACCCCACGGGACTGCTCCAAAGCCCGCAGCCTGGTTTCTCTAACTTCAGCCCAGATACGGTGCATCCGAGTCACCTGGAGGGCTTGTTAAGTGTCTCTGAGTTTCAGGTGTGAGATGGAGACTTTATATTTCTCACAAGTCCCAGCTGATGATGATGATGCCGCTCCTCAGGGTCCCCGCTCCTGCTTCAGACCCTCCTCCCTCCCTTCGCATCGCAGGGAGTTCTTCCGGAATCCTGTCTTCAGAGGCTGGCTTAAGCCTTTTAACATCTGAGAGTGTAGGCCTGCGATAACTAAACGTGGGCAGTAAAAGCTACTCCTCACCAAGGACCTGCCATCATCAGGTACATTATCTCTGTCACTTTGCAGTTAAAACAACCCTATAAAATACACATTACCCCAAATCTTATAGGGTAATTCTGTAAAAAAATAAATAAAAATCAAGACGCAGAATGGTTAAATGATTTCTAAATTCTACCATGACAAATTGGTTTTATGTATTCATTAAAGGGGACCCTCTCCCCAGACAAACTTTGTTACCGCAATAGGATGGAAGGGGAGAACTAGGAAGGAAAGCCAACAGCGTTTTCTTCTCAGGATGGACACAAGGAGCGACCTATGAGGAAACAAAACACAGAATGCTCTGGGCCACCTTTCGGAGAGGCGCACCTGAGTGGGCCAACTACTGACTTCCACAATGAAAAAGAACTTCTCAAAGATATCCCCGAATTTTAAGGCACTTTCCCTTGTGCCATCCCTTCTGATTCTCATAAAAAACCCCTCTGAGGACACGGCAGCATGATCCCACCATCCTAATCTCAAACAGCACAGCTAACACTCAGCTAACAGAACCAGGGATGGAACCCGGATGAAGACACGGATCATGGCTTTGCCATTAAGAGTCTTATCGTTAGCACCTCCTATGTGAGAAGAAAAATATAGTGTGACACACTACCAATATGAATAAATCTCAGTTCCTGCCCTCAACAGAGTCAACCTACTCACCTGTCTAAAACAACACAGTTCCTGATGGCGAAGGCTTTGGAGTCAGGCAGACCAGCCTATAGGTTTAAAATCCCAAAATCCTAACTCCACTGTGCTTTACATGCCCTTTGATCCTGGGCTATAACTTAATCTCTGTGAACCTTAGATTCCTCATTTATAACAGAGATGATATACCACAGAATCACTGTGAAAATTAGAGATAAACTCGTGAGAAGTACCTGGGACTATGCTTAGCATGAAATACATACTACATAAATAGTCAAAATTGTCTCATGTTATTAGAGCTGCTGATATAGGCCCAAGTACAACCTCTAAAGCCCATAATAATAAAATGTCAGTGGAATGGCCTTTCCCCCTCTTGTTTGGAACATTAAAATGATAGGCCTGAATGGCCAATTAAAATATGGGGCTGTCTGGGGGAGGGTGAAGGATGAGTCACACTTCTGGCTTGAATATACTGCCAATGACCAAAGTGGGAAAGCAGACAGAAGCAAGGGGGTGAGGGGACTTGGAGGGGGGGGCGGGGGTTAGAGGGTCAGGAGGCAGGCAATAATTAGAAGATAAATTAGTTCAGTTTGGATATCACAAGTTAAGAGAACATATGAGTCATCCAAGTAGAAATGCCTAAAAGACTGCTTGAGATGAGGGTGAACCAGAGAGAGACTTGAGGGCCATTAACCTGTGGGTGGTAGTTGAAGTCATGGGAGCCCTGAGGTCCCCCAAAGAGGCTGAGCAGACTAAAGAAAACCACCAAGGATGAAAGCCCAGGAAACGGGAATATTTAAAGGCAAACACAGCAGGACCTCGGAAGAAATGAAAGGAAAAGAAAAGCAGTCAAGAATGGTGCACAGGAACCCAGAGGAGAAAGTTGCAAATGAGGAGTGCTACAGAAAAGTCATGTTAAGAGTCCTATCAGAGGCCAACTGTGACCTTCACAAGAACAGTTTCCATGACGTTGCAGCCATGGAAACCAGATGATGGGTCTTCTGTAATGTCCCTCCTCAACGGCAAAATTCTGTGATTTCAAAATAGAAACTCCCCATTTTCCATTAAACCCATCATATTATTAAAACCTCACCCAAGAATGGGTTGTAAGATTTTCTTTCATAGAAAGGGACCTAGTTAAAAACCACAAAAACCATTTAAAATTATCTTTCCTAGTAAGCTCCTACCTACTTAAAGTTGGTCCCAGGGAAGGAGAAAATAAAAATTAGCTAATTCTCTGCCATCCAAAAAAACCCGGAGAAGAAAAAAAAAAAAAGTATAACTTACTAAATAAATGTGCTGTCCAAAAAAATCTCTAAGGGCAATACACTTAAATTGCTACTTCAATGTTACTTTCAGAACTGTATTACCACAGGTCAAAAGGCTTTGGCTTCAGTATGCAAATCTATGCATGCTTTAGTAAAATTCCATGCGAACAGAGTCCCACCTGGATTTCTAAATAAACCTAAGCTCTTGTTAAATATAGTAAATTGTTCTTCAATGTCCTTGTATACTTACAACCGTAGAAAGTGTTGTCACAGGCAATTTTAAATTAAAGTTATAAAATGGTTCTGCGATGCAAATTATGGCACAACAAGGGAATGTTTGGGTTGGCAGGATAAACTGGTGAAACTAGTTAGGAGAGTTCAAAAATAATCCCCCCCCAAACATCTGCTCAGGCTAAGAAAGAGGTTTTTGTTTTGTGGTTGTTTTTTTTAAGTCTATTCCACATACAAATATTTTTCAAGTAGTTACACACATCATCTTTTGAGGAGCTTTAAAAAGAAACAAACCTACCCAGCAAGGACTCGCTCTCCACGCCTGAAACTCCAACCTGGCACACCTGGGCGCGTCTCCATATCCCCCGTTCTAAAGCTTCAGGGGAGATTCCGATATGGACACCCCTGCCAGGCTCCTGTTGAGAAGCTTTGCCTTTAGAAGGACCACCCCCAAAGTTTTGGGGAGCAGTCTGGCTGCTCTGTTCTTCATGGATGAACAGGGCATGGCAGGAGGGGTGAGTGCAGAATAGGAAATCCTGCTAGCAAGCCACACCAGACAGATGGCAGAGTGCACCTGCGTATCACATGGGCGTCTCAAGAATTCAGAGGTTTGGAAGCAGCTTTAATCTTGACCCCCACCTCCTGCGGAGGAGCATTTCCAACGCGCACAGAGAAAGGACCAGTGAGGTTTTCAGCCGCCCCGTCAACCATTCTGTCCTCGGATTCCCACCCCATTGCCTGGACTGCAAGCAGCTGAGCATACAGGAGGACGGTCCTCCAAGCTGTGCTCACTGAAGATGGGGCTGGAGACTGCGCTCAGCCAATTCTCTCTCTTCGTAGGGGAAGGAGGAAATAGTTGAGCCCCACTACATGCTACACATTGGAGATAGGGAATGCAAATAAAAGATGAATACAACAAAAATGACCCACCAGGAACCTCCAGTCTGACTAGACCCCCTGAAATAGGTACTTCTTTTTCGCAACATAGAGCTAGGGCTGCGGTACAGGAAAACCACAGGCAGAAGGCCAGCAACTGCCCTGACGTCCTAACGCCACACAAACCTAAAACCCTCCCTGAAACCTGGGGGAAGAGGACCACACAGCTCGGAATGAGTTACAAGACGGCCTGCAAAACAGGTGGGAGACAGAGCCTGTGCCCGCTGTAACTGGTGAGACCCTGAAAAGCCAACCGGGGGAGAGCAGGAAGGTAAGGCCGGTTGTAAATGTCCCCGTTTGTGTCCCGGTAGCTAAGGAGGGGCTTGTAATTAAACTTCACAGAGTTCCTCGTGGGGAACGGGGAACGGGAGAATGAGAATGATAAAAAATAGACAGTCAGTCTGACAGTATTAAAAATCTGAACAGCGTTGATCAGTTGTGCTTCTCTGAATGCCAACTGTAAGCCAAAGATACTAATCATTCACTCAACACACATTACATGTTTTCGGTGGGAAAGGACTGTGCTAGACACTATAAAGCAGGCGTCCTCAAACTACAGCCCGCGGGCCACATGTGGGTGTTTTTTGCCGTTTTGTTTTTTTTACTTCAAAATAAGATCTGTGCAGTGTGCATAGGAATTTGTTCATAGTTTTTTTTAAACTATAGTCCGGCCCTCCAACAGTCTGAGGGACAGTGAACTGACCCCCTGTTTAAAAAGTTTGAGGACCCCTACTATAAAGAGACCAAAAAGCCCTGAAATGGGCACAACCAAGTAAAATTAGAAAGGTCTTAAAAGAATGAACTGAAGCATCCATATCATCAAGAGGACTTTAACACAGTACCTCAGTGTTTAAATTACCCTTAAATTCGTATGAATAAAAACCAGATTTACCTTCAAAACCCTCCCAGTTTTCAGAAAATAGCGTACCTTGGAAAGGCTGGTCTGTCGGTGCAGGCCGCACTTGCCTCGCCTCACCCCGGGCTCCGCTGGCTCGCAACAGAGAGGCGCTGTCTCCTTGGGGCGCCGGCCAAGTTCCTCCGGACAAGCCGGCCACAGAAAGCTGGGAAACTGGGAAATAGAAAACCTGTCAGCACACTCACCCTGGGAGACACGCAGCACAGACTGTGTAACACCAGTTACAACCTCCTGCAAGTCCCCTCGACGCCACGGTGGAGAGGAAAGAGACAGCAGCTTATCCACGGACTGTTCACCAAGGGAACGGCAGGGCGACGGGCCGGCAAACCCGAGAAAACTTCTGAAACCTTCTGCTCAAGGTGACCGGGGCCTTCACTGAAAGCCCCTTGCCTGGAGCAAGGCACTGAAGGGTCCCACTGACCTCCGCCACCACTCAGGTTTTTCTCCTTAAGGGGTGCTCGTGCGTTTAAAGCCCAGCACACAAGGAAATGTTTCAGGTTTAAGATAAGAAGCCAAGGAGCCCTCCGACACTCGGGTTTCTGAGGTTCTCCACCAGAATGCCTCCTTTCCTTCCCATATCTCCTGCCTCCCTCCTCACAGGTCCAGCTCTCCACACCCACCACTTCCGAACACCGCACTCCCCCCGCCCCAATGTCACGCTTTAGCTCTCCCCGTCCCCTCATCCTGAACACCTCCCTCCCACTCTGGAAATGATCCTCCCCCACACTCAGCTCAGGTGTCACCTGTCCTTCCCCTGCACTCAGAGCACCTGGCTGGGACCTGTGTTCCAGCGTTTGCTTCCTTCTGCCTTGACCTCCCCTCCTACCCGTTTCTCAAGCGCAGGTCTCACCTGCCGTCCCCTACACCTTCCTCCTGCTCTGATCCCAGGTAGGGGCGGATGCTCCACCGTGTGTGTTGACTAAAGGATTCCAACCAGAGGTTTCCCATGACTGACTCAGTCTTTCCCTGGGAAACATCCTGTCACCCCAATCCTGGGAAAAGTTCCTCTCCAAGGGAGCTGTCCATGCTCAGACACACAGACAACCCAGCCCTCACCCAAGTCCGCGGCTGGGCTCCATTGCCAAAAAGGACGAAAACGTGGGCAGTCAGGTTTGGGCCAACCAAACCCCCGTGGCGGGGCACCGGAGCACTAATAGGTTTGTGCACGCAAAGGCTGGCTGAGGCCTTTCCTCCCTTTTAAGTCTGTTTAATGAGGAGCTCCCGACGCCACGCCCCCTCACCCACCAGGGTTTCAAACGAAGATGAGAAGGAGCGCGGGGCGCTTTGCTCTGGGAGGAGACCAGGTGACCCCTGGGGCGGGTTCCATCTCCCCCCAGCTCAGATCCGAGGAGCTCTCATTCAAGCAGGATGCAGAGGAGACACCGCCACGAACCAGGTGGTCCCCCGAGTCCAATGTGTGAAGTTTCCTCCGAGAAGCCTCATCTCCTGCATGCTGCCCGGGCTTCGAAGCCCCCGGGCTCCTTCCTCGCCAGCTTGCTGACCTCGCGGGGGCAGCGTGGAAGCATTCACTGCAGGACAGCACCACCTGCTGAATAGCAGCTCAAATATCTGAGGCGTCCTCCTATTATTGGCTGACAAAAAAGGATCACCTGCCGCTTTGCTGAGGGCCCTGGCAGCCAGGGAGGGAATCATCCATCTCCCAGCTGCCGCCAGCACTCAGCCAAGCTCCTTCCACAAAGCACACCTCAGCGGAAAAGGCGGGCTCCTCATTTGTCCCAGCACGACAGACAGACCGGTAGGAAAGGGTATCCGTCGCAGCCGCAGCATGCCCACTGCCTGACAGACCCTCTGCCCAGAGGACCCACGGAGGAGTGTGCCCTTCACAGCAGATGTCACAGGTCACGTTCACACATCCTTTCTCTCTGGCCCCTTCTCCACCTACAGCAGCGCACGTAGGGCAGGGGATGCGTGCTTTCTGACTTTAAGACCGCAAAGGCACCACTATAGATTACAGGCTTGCAGAGGTCCCAAGGCGAGGCGGCTTCCTGCAAGAAGGACGGTCCCGGCAGCCTGTTTTTGTGGGGATGAGATCACAGAGCTCAGATTCTGTGCTTGGTCCTACATGGGTTTTAAGGGCTGATTTCGGTAATTACAGAAAGGAGAAAGGGAGGTCAACGAGACCAGAGGAACTCTGGGTGGTGTTTGAGAAGTTACTTATAACTACAGTTAGATCACTCACTGGCCGGACGCAGGGGAGAAACTGCCTGGCGTTTTCCTTTTTTTTTTTTTTGTCCTTCAGAATCTATTTTAAATAGGCAAAAAGATGGAACTTTTTACTTGTTTGATTTTGACATTTCTCTGTTCAAAGGCCTTTTCAGTGCACAATCCAAAATGTGGGCCCAAGAAAGTTTTGGAAAAGAAGCTTTAGGCCACAAAATAGTCTCAGGGAAAATGCAAAAGATGACAAAATACACTTGCTGAAGGAATTTTTATGGAACCGAAACACAACAGTTTAGAGACTAACTGAATGAAGACCTTCAAGGGCTTTTTGTTTTCAGATCTAATTTCCAATTGGCTCAAGAAAAAAACACACAACAACCTTAAAATGTTTTTGAGAAGAATTATTAGGGTTTACCTCCTAGTCATCCCTCTCTCTCAAGAATGAACAGAGAGACTTCAAAGTTGTTTATCCAAAAGAAGTGACATATTTTTCTCTCTCAAGTATCCTCCTAAAAATGTAACACTGAGTCTCCTCAGACCACAAAACAAAGACGAGGCATTCATGGTCCGCGGCATGTGACCATCGAGTCCCTGTGACAGCCTAAGCCCTCGGGGGGACAGGGCTCCCAGCACTGATGCTGCTGCCCCAGAAAGCGAGGCCTGGAGAGGTGAGACGGCGTGAAGAAGGCACTCCGCCACAACCTGTGGCGTCTCCGAGTTCATCGGGAGGCTCCCGTCACCCTCCACTGTGCGGACAGAGTGGAAAACAATACCCCAGAAATCCTAAAAGAAAGCTCTCGTTTTTGTTTCATTGGAATGCTGGGTGCTTGTGGAAAGCAGGGCTCCAATAAAGAAGGAAGGTAGCACGAAGGAGAACTCTGTGGGGATCCAGCTCACACTTGAGACATGAGTGGCAAAAGGCATTATTTCAAAATATCAATGTGCATTTCAAATCGTGAGGCTTTCATTTTCCTTGAGACGGGTGTACTGCTAGTACCCGGTACTGTTACATCTGTCAACTACCGGAGGTATTTCGGTCCTCACCACCTATCAGAATCTCCTGAGGAGCTTCAAAAATCCTGATGCCCAGAAGAGCTGAAACAGAATCTCTGGGCATGGGGCCCAACTGCTGGTACTCTTTAAGGCTGGCCCGCTGATTCTGTGGCATAGCCCCTGACCTATTCCTAGGGTGTTTCCTTTTCCTCTTGGGAGGATGGGAGAAATACAAATGGATTGAGAGAAGAGCTGGAAGAAATTGAAGTAACAACCTGCCGGTGAGATCGCTGGGGCAAAGTGAGGCCTGGAGGTGCACCCCATCCCTCACCCCGCTGAGGGAAAAGACAGGAGTGGGGACAGACTGGCCTGTTCGTTACCTAAGTGAGCGCTGGCTGGCTCCTATCATTGAGTCGGCAAGAGGTATCAAAACTCACCTGTAAAGAACATTCCTTTGTCAAGTGTTTGCTACGTGAGAAGTGATGTAACGTGATGGCTTTCACGTGCGAAGAAACTACTAAGCTATTTACCACTATGATTTCTCCTGGTTCTTCTAGTAATAGCACTTACAACTTCTATGTGTTTTTACTGGCAATCCCTATTTTCTTGTTCACCAAATGTGACAAAGCACACACTCATTATAGGATTTCTGCCTGGGGTTACAATGCCCAAAGCACAGAGCTTTCCTAGGTATAAAACCGCTGGCTCATAAGAGGGCTGAACCCAAACTTGATTTCAATTAGCATCATGAGGTTCTCCTATGTGAGAGTGACCGGGTAAAAAAGAGAGCCTGCGCCCCTGGGTGAAGGGTCAGGACTGCGGGAACACTATCTCCAGCTGAGGAGCTAAGTTCGCTCTCGCTTCCATGTTACATAATTCTTAGTCACCTGCTCTCTATTTGCTCTGTAATCCAGTGACAAAAACCAGGCTGTCCACCTTGGATGTCTCCTTCCAATTTCTGTCTCTCATGGGGGAATTAATCAGCTTTGCCTTACTCATCCTTTGCCACCTGTACCAGAAAGACCTGGACTATTCCCGGGCACCACCCCAAACTAATGAAAAGCCCAAGAGTCTGCACTTCAACCAAGCACACAGACACGATACACAGTCTGGGGCCCTCATCAATTCTGCCTTTGAAATGGACTTACCAGATGTCCTGCTAAATCTCTCCATAGCCGCTGCCACTTCCTAACTGTGGTTTCATCAACTCACCCTCCTCCTTGGCCTCCCAATGTATCTGGTCTCACCCATGTGTACTGGACTGCACGGCCACTTACTCAAATACCACTTGGAGCCCCACACTGCTGGCTCCACGTTCCTGACTCAAGTCACTTTCTCTGAACTCACGCTCAACGCAAAACGTCTCTGCCACTTTCAACTGAGGGTTTGCGGTCTATTAGTTCTCTCTCCCAACAGAACATGAAGCTTCATGAAGCCAGGATCGCCATCATCCCCCCGTATCTTCCGCAGGGCCCAGTACATCTTAGGTTTCAAGAACAGTGGTTGACAGATCATCGAAGCCCCTGCCTCAGTCCCAGCTTTTTCTCTCATTCACCTTCTTCTCACTTTCCCTGAGAAAACTTTCGTTCTCTCCTTTCCCTTCCAAAATTGGCAAGGGTGAGAGAAGATCTGCATATCAGTGGAGGAAAGAGAGAAGCAGTCATAAGCTAGCAACCTCAACTATCCAGAGAACAGCTGGGAACCAAGATTTAGTCTTTCCAGCTGCCAAAATCTGTGGCAACATGCATGCACCATTCATAAGAGAACTTCCCAACCTCTTGCAAGCTCCATCCAACAGCTCTTTCCCCGGCTCTCCCCAGAGCTATTTCACTCTGCCTTTAGATACAATTCTAGCAGGAGGGAAATATTTGGTTTCCCAGGTCACCGTAAATGAAGAGGGTGGAGAGCGAGTGCTAGATCAAGGCACAATGACAGCCCTGAGAAGCTATGACTGACAGGAGACAACTTATAAATCCGAAACCAAAGATTAGAGGCTGTTAGAGTTTAAATAGCCTTCCAGTCCCCAAAAGTGTCCAAGGGACACCAAAAACAAAGCATTTCGAAACAGTACACTTAGTGGCTCTAAGCTTACCCCAGGCACGAAGAAAGGTTATTCACTTTCAGTGGGTCCCCAGCCACTATATCCAGGGGGAGACTATGCCCACAAGGCCAACCTCAGTCCCTGAGACCCAAGAGTTCTAAAAAAAAAGGGGGGAGGGCACTGTATCCAACTGCAATGCACTGTCTCTATGTGGTCTCAAATAGCCCTGAGCACAGGGACAGACTTTCAAAAGGAGGCACAGAACCCTCAACATTGCCATTGTGATCTGGAACCTACCATCTAGCTACTCCCAACCTCAGCACACACTCCTCACTTCTCATCCACCTTCTCTTGTATCTGTGAGTAAAGCTCCTCACCAGATGAGACACTTCCTTGAGCAGAGAGACTGCCACTTTGCATGGACGCCATGCCCCCATCATCGCCCCTCACAGCTGATGGGCTTGTTCCTTGGCCAGGTCAATCTGTCCAGAAGCCCTAAGGCCAGATGATCTTAGGGAGGGAGGCATTTAAATGAGTGTGCTTTAAAATAGTCCAAGCATTTCTGTAATCCCCAGAGGTATTGGTTTTCCTGCTTTCTTATGGAGTTAAAAAAAAAAAGGTTTAAACAAACAACAAGTGTTGGCGAGAATGTGGAGAACCCTCATTGTGCACTGTTGGTGGGAATGCAGATTGGTGCAGTCAGTCTGGAAAGCAGCATAGAATTACCTCAAAACATTAAAAATGGAACTGCCGTATGACCCAGCAATTCCACTTCTGAGAATATATCCACAGAAACCTGAAACACTGATTCAAAAGAATAGACAGATCCCTATGTTTTTGCAGCGTTATTTACAATAGCCAAGATATGGAAGCAGCCAAGTGCCCATCAGTAGATGAGTGGATAAAAAAGGTGTGGTACGTTTACACAAGGGAATACAACTTGGCCGCAAAAAAAACGGGGGGTGGGAGTGGGGAATCTTACCCTTTGCAACAATGCTAAGTGAAATAAGCCAGTCAGAGAAAGATAAGTACCATATAATTTCACTTATATGTGGAATCGAATGAAAAAAATAGGCTAACAAACAAAACAGAAACAGACTCATACATACAAAGACTGAGAGCTGTCAGAGGGGAGAAGATAAGGGGGCTGTATGAAAAAAACCTCATAGACAGACAACAG
Organism: Cnephaeus nilssonii; assembly: GCF_951640355.1. Lineage (NCBI taxonomy): Eukaryota > Metazoa > Chordata > Mammalia > Chiroptera > Vespertilionidae > Cnephaeus > Cnephaeus nilssonii. The sequence continues at coordinate 55,973,332 of NC_137081.1, forward strand.
TATGGTGATTACCAGAGGAAAAGGGGGGTGGAGGGAGTAAGTGGAGAGTAAAGGGGGATAAATGGTGATGGAAGGAGACTTGACTTGGGGTGGTGAACACACAATACAATGCGCAGATGATATGTTATAGAACTATACCCCTAAAAACTATATCATTTTATTAACCAACTAGAGGCCTGGTGCGCGACATTCATGCACTGAGTGGGGGGTGTCCCTCAGCCCAGCCTGCGCCCTTTCGAAGTCCGGGAGCCCTCGGGGGATGTCCGACTGCTGCTTAGGCCCGCTCCCTGCATCCTTAGCGCTGCTGCGGAGGTGGGCCGCTGCGCTTGCCAGCCGTCAGGCCGGCTTGTGGCTGAGCAGCGCTCCCCCTGTGGGAGCGCACTGACCACCAGGGGGCAACTCCTGCATTGAGTGTCTGCCCCGTGGTGTTCAGTGTGCGTCATAGCGACCAGTCATTCCGCCATTCGGTTGATTTGTATATTACCCTTTGATTATATAGGATGTCATCCCAATAAACTCAATTAAAAATTATTTTTAAATAGGTTTAGCCTAGGCCCAGTACTCAGATGGTTAGAGCATCATCCTGATACACCAAGGTTGCAGAGGTTCAATCCCCAGGCAGGGCACATACAAGAATCATTAACGAATGCATAACTCAGTGGAACAACAAATCGATGTTTCTTTCTCTCTCTCTTTCTAAAAATCAATCAACCAATAAAATTTAAAAATGAGAGACCGACTTCTAAAAAAATGGTTTAAATGTTAGATACTGTGATTAATGGGGCAAGCTTCAGTTTATCTTAAAATCTAATCTCCATGGGTTATAGAACCAAGGAATAAATTCTAGGTGTGCCTATCTGAACCTCAAAGTTTAGGGTGAGGTTTTCCTTGATCTAAAGCAACCTAACCTCAAGTAACTTCAATCATTCAGAAATGATACTGGGTAACTTCATATTTATGTCTTGATAAGTAACAGCATGCAAAAATATTGATTTGCTTTAGGTTCAGTAAAGACTGTACTTTAATGAATTTAATTCATAGTTCTATAATATGAGGTTATGATTTACACTTGGATTTTTAAAATCTAAACTGAACTAAAAACTAAATCTATTTCCAGATTCCCAAAAATAATTCTGTCTTGTTTTAAGCTCATTGGTGACTATGCCACTTACACTCTAAGATCCGGTCATTTACAAACAGGGTGCAGTGACCCACTCGGGCGCTGGAAACGTCTCTGCAGTTCGGAGCAGGCTGTCCAGGACTGCCTGGCCTGCTGTGTTCAGCTCTGTGGCCCTTCCTCCCCTACTGCTGAAGCTTCCTGACCCTTGCCCCCACCTTCCCCTCACTGGCTCGAGCCAGCAAGAAATTCTAGAAGAGAGATTTAACAACTCGGGCCAAGTTGCTCGTGTTGCTTAACAGGCCCTGACCTTCTGTCTAATAACTTGATTTCTTTCTCCTGCATTCCACAGGCTCACTCACCCTCTTACTCAGTTATGATAACTGTGCCCGAGTCCCTCTCTCTTGATAACCTGCAAGTCCCTGTGGGCTGAGGTGCTGCCTTCTCTTGGCAATCCTCCAGGGGACTGGCGGTCTACCCCGCCTCCACATGGCCACCAAAGGTCAGGGCACATGGGTGCCCGTGTCAGACCACTCCGATGGCCTGGGTCACCCCAGAGCCCCATGTGCCAGTGCACTAGCACTGAAAACCCCGCTCTTTCCTCCTGGCACACTGAACTTCCGCCCAGCCACAAACACCAGGTCTGCTGCCCCTACCACATGCCCCCCACCCCTGGGCAGGGAGTTCCAGGCCCAAATTGGGCCTCACTAGGGAATGACTCAGATCACAAGAAGCCGGGGGTCCCCTGGCCAGAACAAGTAAGTCACAAGATCTGGATCCTACCCTATCGAAAATCTAAACTCCAGCAAGAAAACATCGACAAAGCAAGAGAAAATAGGATATATCTTCTCCCTGAGGACAACACCCCCATATTGACAGGGTACGCTGAAGCCATGGCACCCTCATTCACAGGCTCTAAGGCAGTGGTTCTCCACCTTCCTAATGCCGCGACCCTTCAATACGGTTCCTCATGTTGTGGTGACCCCCAACCATAAAATTATTTTCGTTGCTACTTCATAACTGTAATTTTGCTACTGTTATGAATCATAATGTAAATATCTGTGTTTTCTGATGGTCTTCGGCGACCCTGCTAGCGGTTCTCAACCTGTGGGTTGCCTAAGACCATCGGAAAACACAGATATTTACATTACGATTCTTAACAGTAGCAAAATTACAGTTATGAAGTAGCAACGAAAACAATTTTATGGTTAGGGGTCACCACAACATGAGGAACTGTATTGAAGGGTCGCGGCATTAGGAAGGTTGAGAACCACTGCTCTAAGGTAAAACCTGAGGACTATCAGAGAAATGGCTACAACTGTGTCTTCCCTGTGTGGAGGGGAATCAGAGGGATTCTTATAAACCATTCCCAAGCTAACACCTATGACTCCTAAAATCACAAATACGAAAATAAGCATATAAATACTCCTCCCCAAGGAAATCAAGTCATCTTCTAAAACCCTATTAAGGAAGCTAGATTTATATGTACATTTTTATCAAGATCCTTAAAAATCAGACATTAAAAACTAGCTGGCTAAACTGTCTGCCACTTCAAAATAACATGCAAAACAGAAACCTTCATTTTCTGGTCAAACCCATCATTTTCTACAGAATTCTAGCCTTTTCTACTTTCTACCACTATTTTACAGAAAGGCTTTTCCCCCTTGGCTTTGTATCTTTGCTTTTTGATCTGAACAATCCTGAAAACCCCAACCTTGCCATTTTTTCCAGTCCTGGGAAGGAATAACACCAGTCATTTAAAAACCAAAAGCAGTGTCAACACTTCCTCAATGACACAGCTGCTCTGAGTGACCAGTGAATAAAAGTTTGTTTTTCTTTTCTTGGAAAATGATGGCATCTCTTTAAAATAATTCTCCAAGTTACTGAACATGGTCAACAACAGTAAGGCCTTCGTGAAGAAGGGAGCACTAACTACCTATGACCAAACAGAGCAAATGCACATGAACAAGAGGGGCTGCCCTGTGACTCCAGGCAGAAGGAGACCCAGTCTGTATGCCACGCGTTACATGGGACACACTGCTGCCTATTACAAACCTAAAAAAAGAAAAGAAAAATTAGGCATATGAGTCATCAATCCCACTTCTGGGTATTTACCCAAAAGCACTGAAATCAGGATCCCAGAGAGATATTAGCACTCCCATACTCAGGGCAGCACCATTCACAGTAGCCAAGAGGTAGACGCAACCTAAATGTCCATTGGCAGGTGAATGGGTAAAGAATATGTCGCATACAAACTCAATGGGATATTATTCCTTTAAAAGGAAGGAAACCCTATCCCATGCTACAACACAGATGATTCTTGAAGGTCAAATACTAGATGACCCCAACTCAGATGCAATATCGAAGGCAGTCAAACTCATAGAAGCAGAAAGTGGAATGGCAGCTGCCAGGGGCTGAGGGGAGGGTGGAAGTGGGAAAGGTTGTTCAATGGCTATAACGTGATGCAAAAATGCAAAAGTTCCAGAGATCTGCAAGACAACATTATGCTTACAGTTAATAACACTGTACTCCTTGGGGAGGATGGGGGGGGGGGCGGGGGTATTGGGGGAAGAAGGACACATATGTAACACCTTAATCAATAAAGAAATTAAAAAAATATATACTGTACTCTTGAAATTTTGGGAAGAGGGCAGATCTCATGTCATGTGTTTCTTTTACCACAATTATTTTTAAAAGGAGGAAACAGGCTCAGGATTTGAGATTATGCTAGTTTCCAAGCTCCCATCCCTTCTACCGCTTCACACTGCCTCCGTGAAAGGAAATACAATCAGTACAGATTAGAATATGATTAAGGTCTAGAGCGCAGGGTGGGGGGAATGGGGAGGGGACAGGAAACCAAAGAAGGATGGAGTGGCTGAGGAAGCTCCAGAAGGAAGTCTGATCCCTGCAGGATCAAGCTGAGCCTGTGGAGATGGCAACAAGCCTGGCACCTGACTGAGTGCAGACACAAGCCAAGAAGGCCTGCGAGGAAAAGAGCTTTCAAAGGCCACCGGGGTAGTGTCAGGTAAAACACTGACAGCTGAAAACTGAAGCAAAACCAAAGGAACTGCTCCGAGTACTCTACGCCATTTATAACCTAGTCTTCAGAGGTGTTTTCCGAACCCCAGAAATGGCCTTGCTGTAGGACAAATAAGTAATATCAAAAGTCCTAAGGCACAGCCCTCCATCAGGGCGAGTCTGACCTAAATGATCAGAAATAAGACCAGAGAAACTACAAACCATTTCTAAAGGAAGGAATGAAAATATTAGAGTGATGCCTCACTTACCTAACATTCCTGAAACATTGGGAATGCTAAATAAATGAATCTTTTAGATAATGAAACTGTTCCCTTTAAGCAAAACCTGTGTTGACAGGGGATACCTGCATACAGACTCATATTGGATGGGTATTAGGGAATTATCCTCATTTTATTGTGTGATAATGGCACGGAGGGGTGGGCATCTTTCCTTACCAGTTAGAGATGCATAACGAACTCTTTAGAAGTGAAAAAACAACGCACGGTCAGTAAAACAAGATTGTCAAACTGTTAGTATTTGTGACGCTGGTAGATCATTACGTGCCTCACAACTTGAATGTTTTTGACGATTTCTATGATGACTTTTAAGAGCCATTTGGAGTAAAACTGTCCCTAACATTTACTACCCCTATTCCAGCTATCTTATTAGCATACAAAGATATCTCTCTACCTGGACTGTCCTTTATTCCACCCAGACAACTCCTATTCAGTCCCCAAGTCCCTGCCAGCTCCCTCCGTTCACTCTAGAGCAGATCTCTCAATTTCCCCTGGGCTCCCACTATACCCCATTCTTCTCTATGATGAACCCCATATTACATGACCGTTTATCTGCATATGAATCCATGTGCTCCCCCTATTCTGTAAGAAATATGCCTGAGGCCCAGGACATGGTATGCACCAGATAAATGTTTGGAAATTAAAAGACCTCGTCTGGGGTGATCACAAAAACCCAGTCACCGTGCCGCCCGGGGGTCTTAGGAAGGCCTGTCAGGCTGCGCAGCCTGTGTCCTGGCACAGTCAAGCCTACGGACTGTGCAGCCTGCCTCCACTTCTCATTTCCAGGCTGTCATTTCTTACGGGCAGAACCCCGACACGCATCCCTGTTCACAGTTCCAGCGGCCTCCAGGTAAAAGAAGAGACCCCGGGCACACACTAAGGGGAAAGGTGCATATAAGACACATGAACGAGCTATTCTGGACACAGGGCATTTCTGCTTAATTCCCAAACCGCGACTGTGCTGGGGAGGACAAGATTGCTGGGTGACAGCTGTGCCTGTGCATTATCTCCATCTCCTTCCTGATAACAGACCACTGAGAGCACCAGTGGAGAAAGAGTGGCATTCCGGCCACTCCCCTGACAAGTAGTGCCACCTCCAGGGCGTGACAACACTTCCCCTCCACTGCCTTCAAGTCGTTTTTTTTTCTTCTTCTTCTAGGGAGGGAGGAAGGGAGGGAGGGTGGGAGGGAATCGATGGGAAAAACATGGATTGGCCTTCAAGTCCTCAATGATCAAAGTAGGAGTGCCTCCAAAGGCTGTTGTAAAACAAGTAAAATAATGTATATTCAGGGTTTTCAAACCTATTTTTAAGTGGAATTCCTTTCTTGTACAATTTTGAAGTGATGAAAAGAAGCTGATCTCTCTATTAATTTCCCTAGGGAAAATTTTCAGCTATCTTCAGTTTTAAATTAGTTTAATGGGAGTTTACAAGTCCCCTCACCAGTCTTCCAAATTTGACTTGATGGCCTGAATCACACACTCTGGCCTTTAATTATACCCCATCTATTGTTTACCCTTCTCTTGCATGTGGGACAATATGATAAAGCAGAAAAGATGGGAACTCTGAAGTCACAATAAGCTGGATTCTTGGGCTGGCTTGTCAGTACTTTTCATATACTTTTTTTTTTAAACTTTAGAGCAATTTTTTGAGTGTCTGTGGGAGACATTAAATTTGGAAAGGAAAAAAAAGCCACATATCTTAAGTTCGGTAATTCCTTCTGTTTTAAGTTCAGTTGTACTCTGTTCAATTTAAATAAAATTAAACCTACTATTTTATTTTAAACATCTGCAGTAAACTTCTGAATGACAAAACTACATCTCCGTGTATTTTGAAACATTTTTGAACCAGAAGCACAGGTTACTTTTTGTCCTTGGGAAAATAACTTTTTAAAAGGAAAGCCTTAATAATTTTCAGTTGAATGAGAAAAGGGTCCAAACCCTGCCTTCCAGCTTCAAACATGGATCTGAACCACTGACACCTACAGAAGTGTGTGGGCAAGGGGTCAGATACGAAATAAATGTGATGACCACCGCATCACTCAATATATAAACGACCTGTCAAACTTTCTCCTAACATTCTCATGGACAGTACTATCTGTAAGATGATCAGGTCATCGTTTAGCTTAGGGTCCTGTGCTAATGAGTAAGAACTTGAGTCTCTTTCCTTAGCCTCTGGTCACTCCAGACTCCAGGCATCTCACAAAGCACAGGAGACGGTCCAAAACCACATCAGTACTACCAAACCGTTTCCAGTACCTGGAAATCACCCGCCGGTCAGACGTGGTACATATGAGTGATAACACATTCCTACACGTTAACTTAACAAGCCCTGTTTTCCCACAGATGACGGAAAGATAAAAGCAGAAGCACTATGGTGTCTGGAAAAAGACTCTTAGACAGGAAGCCAGAAAAAAAGGAGACAATGGCTACACCACACAACCGATGAGTGTATGCAAGAGGGTTTTGTCTACACCGCTCAACAGATGTGTGTGTCCAAAGGGCTCTGGCTGTACCGCAAAACAGATGTGTGACCTTGGACTAGTCTCTTAAACTCATTGTCCCTGACCAGCTTCCTATGCAAAGGCAGTGAATTGGATGAGATGTGTTCAAGCTCTTCCAATTCTAAAATTCAAACTAAACCCACATATTCTTAATTGAGTATGAATTAAAAGAAGTAAGGTGTGTAAAATCCTTAGCACAGTGGCCAGCGTGCCGTAAGCACGACATAAATGCCAGCAGCCATTATTAAAACACGGAGATTCAGGTCTGCGTGTGTTCTACAGAGCATAGATTTGCCTTTCTTTGTGGGATTTTCGAAAGGAAAAAAACACACACACACACTTTAAAGTCCCATTTTAATCAGCATTGTTAAATCAAAGGAGCCCAGAATGAAACAATAAATTATGAAGCTCTCCATGAAAGGATATTAAGCCTCTCAAAAGCGACTGGCTTTGTTTTGTTTCAAATTGGGCTCTCAGTGAACTCTTGGCAACAGGTGGGAAGAAAGCAGGAGTGCTGGAAAGCCTCGCCTGCCCAGCACGCTCAGAAAACTGCTAGATGGAAGTTGCAGCTGGGGAAGCAAAGATCTGCAAGGCCCTGCCTCTGGGTCCAAACAATGCAAGTGAAGAGTGTCCCCAGGGCACAAACTGTGGAGCGCCCTGGATTTGTGAAAGGTTATCTTGCAACCTCAGGAGCAAAGGACTCCAACTAGCTGCTCACAGGCTGGGTGTTTGTGATTGAGTTAGGTTGCCAGCACTTAGAAACTGACAGGTCGCACATGAATAAGGAGCTCTAACTTCTCTTGGAAATGTGGAAGTGCCAGCGGTATTGAGCCCGCATTCCCACTCAGCGGCAACCTACAGTAGGCGAGTGGCACCTTTACCTCCAGTGCTCCCTTATTTAGTCCTGACCCTGGGGCTGGGTGGGCTGCTCTGACCATGTTCCTTTGCCCACTCCTCCTGCACATAATCAAGGAGCAGCTCAGGCTCAGGCTCTGGAGCAGAGATTACTGGGCTACTAGCATCTCTGCTCTGCCACATACTAGTCATGCTACTGTCTTCGGCAAGTAATTCACCTCTCAGTTTCCCATCTGCAAAACTGGGGTAGTAATAGCATTTACCTCATAGGGCTGGTGGGAGGGGAATTGTGCTTAGAGCTGTGCCTGATACACAGCAACTGCTCTATAAATATTAGATGTTACGACTTTCTGGTCCCTAAAGGCACATGCATTTGGAGCTTCTGTCCTAGAACTTCAGCACTCTAACATGATGTACTAAATTTGTTATGATCAAAAAGAAAATGGCATATGGCAAAAGCTATTCAAATACAACTTGAGAATTACTAAACCCACTGGACACAAACGACAAATATTACAGATTTCACTGACATGAGGAACCTAGAGGAGGCAAAGTCATAGAGACAGAATGTAGAACAGAGGTTAGAAGGGCGGGGGAAGTGGGGGAAGAGGAGTCAGTGTTTAATAGTACAGAGTCTCTCTTGGGGATGATGAAGAAGGTGTGCAGATGGATGGATGATGGTGATAACTGTGCAATAATCTAAATGTACTTAATGCCATTGAATTAGTCACTTAAAAATGTTTAAAATGGCCCTGGCTGGTGTGTGTCATCCCACACACCGAAAGGCTGCTGGTTCAATTCCCAGTCAGGGCACATGCCAGAATTGTGGGTTCAATACCCAGTGGGGGTGCCTACAGGGGGAGGTAACCGATCAACGTTTCTCTCTCACATCAATGTTTCTCTTTCTCCCCCTCTCCCTCCTTCCTCTCCCTCTAAAAATCAACAGAACTATATCCTCAGGTAAGGATTTAAAAAAATGGTTAAAATGTAAATTTATATGTATTTTATTTTTTTAATGTTTGAGTGCATAACATGCCTGTTGTTTCTCTTTTTTAATTAAATGTATTGGGGTGAATTGGTTAATAACATAGAAGTTTCAGGTACATTTTTATAATAATAAACATTTTTATTTGCTATGTATCTTTTAGCACAATTTTTTTTAAATGAAGTACTAGCGCCAACATAATTTGGCCTTCTGCTATTTGCTAGAATTAAGTCGTTAATGATCGCAAAGACCCCAAATGCACTATAAGTTCATGTATTCAAAAGCCAACTATGTACTGCATTTCCCATAGTAGTTTAGGAAAAAACAATATTAATTATCTTAACAGCTGTGCAGCACAACAGTGGGCTTTCTTCTCAACCTGGGGCCTCGTGGGAATGCATCTGTAGCAAATACAGTGTGAGGCCGGTGGGATGGACTTTTATACCTGCCTCCAGCAGTCGGGCTGTCCTTCCTTCCCTATGAAATGCTCCACACACACACCCGTTCTCTCTTTTCTCTCAACAAATATACAGAATGGGAGGCTTCCCGCCAAGCACAGTAAAAATGGCTACCTGTGCGCTGTGGGATGCTGGGCAACCATGACAAGAGATGTTGATCTCCACGCCTGTCCTAGAATAGCATTCAAAATGCACACACGCCCGAGTCCTGCCAGGCTATAAATGAACACGCACAAGAGCATGCCCCAAACCACTGCAACCAGGGTCTTGTTTTTAAATTTCTACATACAGCTACTTTCTATGGTACCTGTCCTTCATTAAATTATATATTTCTATACAAGCAATTTTAAAGCAATTTTGAAAACTGCATTTAACCTGAGAAACACACACAACCCAAAGGTATGACCAGTATATGTTTGCAGTCTTCCAACCCAGAACCACTCTAAGTATTTCTTTCCGAACATTTACAGGACCCTCCCTGTAATGAGTTTAGAACCTTGAGTCGGACAAACTGCACCTAGTTCTCTCTCAGAGGAAACTGCACTACACTTGGAAGTTTCTTAAATAAACTGATGATTTTGGGGCAGGAAAGATCCCTTTAAGTATTACTGAAAATTCAAAATTCAACATATAGCAATATGTTTTATCCTTTAAATAATTACCTTCTGAGAACCAACCCACGCTTGCTGAGTGGGAGAACTACCTGGTACCCTGATTTCCACTGCTGCCAGATAATTAAGAGACCAGCTCCTGTGAGTCCTATATTTAAACCCTCAAACTCTGGGGATCATTTTCCCCTGCTAGGAAAAAAAAAAGATTCCAAAAAGACTAACAGGGAAAAGATCATAGGCAAAGTGCACAGTTTACATCTCTTTAAAACCAATGTGTACATCAAACGGCAAGTATTTTTATACTCCAGGCATCAAAGCAGGAGAAGATAAATGTTTTTAAACCTGGAAAAACAGCCTGGAGCAAAACTCTCACCATCTGAGAAATGGCTTCAGTCCACCAACCAGCATGGCAGGCCTGCGGAGTATGGCTGCTTCTGTTGTGAGTAGGAAACTTGGCCTCCCTGTCCAAGCTGCATACAAACCAAACAGCAAATATTCAACAGGGCCGGGACAGTCACTGAATTAGGAGACTGAGAAGAGAGGGTAACCCCAGGATCTGCTGATGTTAAGGGCTGAATTGTGCGCGCTCTCCCCCCATCCCCCAAATTCACGTTGAAATTCTATCTCCCAGTACCTGAGGATGAGATTTTATTTGGAGATAGGGTCTTTAAACAGAGTAATCATGTTAAAATGAGGTCATCAGGGTGGGCCCTAACACAGTATGACTGGTGTCCTTATAAAAAGGGAAAATTTGCCCGGCCAATGTGGCTCAGTGGTTGAGCATTGACCTATGAACCAGGAGGGCACATGCCCGGGCTGTGGGCTCAATCCCCAGTTCGGGGGGAGCAGGAGGCAGCCGATCAATGACTCTCTCTCATCATTAATGTTTCTATCCCTCTCTCCCTCTCCCTTCTTCTCTGAAATCAATAAAAAGCTAATTTTTTAAAAAGAGATATTTGAACACAGGGACAGATGTGGACAGAGGAAAGGTGATGTGACAAGGGAGAAGACAGTCATCTATAAGCCAAGGAGGGAGGCCGAGAACACGTCCTTCCCTCAACTCCTGGGCTGGGACTTCCAGCCTCTGGAACTGGGAGACAGCACACTTCGGTGGCCTAGGCCCCCCAGTCTGTGGCACTTTGCTATGGCCGCCTTAGCAGACTAATACAGCTATTCACCAGCCCTGAGGCCTCAGACTCCACACAATCCAGTCCTCAAGGGCCTCTCCAATCCAGTGGATACAAGGCAACACCCAAGTCGATAAAGGCTGTGTAGCCTGTCAGCACGGCGTCAGGCACAGCGGGTTACAGAAGAAATCTAAAACCCTCTCTAACGGGTAAGATTCCTCAGGGGAGGAACAACCTAAGACAGGCACAGTTGCAGAGGGGCCATCAGGAGAGAACTTGGGGGTCAACAGAGGTGGGGCACAGACCTTCACCCCCCTAACTTAGCAGGGGCCTGAACCCTCACCCCTTCTGAAAGAAGTCTCCTGCCCCAATGGCTGCTTAACGTCCCATGCCCAGCTCAAATCGGGACCCAGGTAACAGAGACTTGGCCGACAGCAGCTGCCCTCTCACTGCAACAAGAATTGTTTGAGTTGTCTTGAACCCATGGTGAGAGGAAGTGGATTTTTGATATCTAAATCCAGCCTACCACCAGGAATGCTCAGGGCCTACTCAAGAAGGCTAATAATCCTTTCCAATAATATTTCAGGGTAAAATCAGATTGTTGTTAGAGTAATAAATTTGACAGTGAAATAGTAGTCAAGTTTTCAGGCTAATTTAAATTGGCTAATTGAAGCAAGCGAATATTCTAGAAAAATTAATAGTACTGGACAAAAAACAGTTCCTAAAGTGTTAACTAAAATTTTTATTGATAGTTCATCTCATGATAAAATTGCATAACAGGTAATGAACCTAAAGCAGTCATATTATAGTGCAAAAAACAAAATTTAAAAGCTATCAAGACTACATTAAAAAATTTTCAAAAGCCTCCTAATATTTAAATCAAAAAAGGGGGGGATAGTAGAAGAATATCATGTAAGGAAAAATATCCTGTAAGTAAATTACATCTAGAAAATTTGTACTTTAGAAAAATAATTATAATGCTAAAAGCAAGACACTCATGAAAAACACACATGGTGTCAAAACAAGCCAGAGGAGCCGAAACCGGTTTGGTTCATTGGATAGAGCGTCGGTCTGTGGACTGAACGGTCCCAGGTTCGATTCCAGTCAAGGGCATGTACATTGGCTGCGGGCACATCCCTGGTAGGGGGTGTGCAGGAGGCAGCTGGTCGATGATTCTCTCTCATCGATGTATCTAGCTCTCTATCCCTCTCCCTTCCTCTCTGTAAAAAATCAATAAAATATATATATTTTTAAAAAAAAACAAGCCAGAGGAAAATCATTTGGGCAAAAAATGAAAAAGGATCCCAAGTCAAATTTATAGGAAATATTCCTTTATTAACTTTTGGTCGAGAATATGTTTGTATATTTTCAGAAAACAACTCCGAGACCATGTGGATTCCGGCAACAGAGAGGAATCGACAGGACTACTCCAGCCATGAAGACAGAAAAGAAGCAGTCCAGAGATGGAAGACGCTGACGTCACCTTGCCATACTAGCAGTCAGCAGCTGTGCGTCACTGCAGGTTGCCCAGGACCAAACCAGAGAGGGTCGGACCTGCATTACCACCATTTGTCCACCATCCAGAACTGAAATATCATTGCTGACATGTGCACATAAGGAACTGTTTGACATTGAAATTGGGTCGCAAAAGAACTGTTGGCCCAGAAAGAAACTCACTTCAGACTGATTCATTTGCCTTTTAGCATAACCATTATTGCTCATCTCATTTTTGGTTCTTATAAGTGTATTTCTAGTAGCACATGATCTCACTCATCTAGGGGAAATGATGAACAACATGGACTGATGAACAAGAACAGACCCAGAAACAAGGAGGAATGGATCAGACTGTCAGGCCTCAGAGGGAGGGTAGAGGAGGGAGGGGATATAGGGGAGAGATCAACCAAAGGACTTGTGTGCATGCATATGAGCCTAACCAGTGGTTTAGGACAACAGGGGGGTGGGGGCATGCGTGGGGAGGGGTGTGGGATGGGAATGGGGGGATGAGGACAAATATGTGATACCTTAATCAATAAAGAAATTTAAAAAATAAATAAATAAAAATAAAACCCTCTCTAACCTCTCCCGCCGGATCTTCCCACCTAGCTGGCACAGAGACTATATAATGCATTGCAGATTGGCCACACTGCTATAAACCAGGGCCAAGAATGTATTTTATTTTAAATCAGATTCTTTACTTGTCATCCAACCAGCAAAAGAGCAGAGCCCACTTTTAAGATAGGACTTTTTCCCAGGACAAATGGCAAGTACGTCATAAATGGTCTCGTGTTCGGTGAAGTTTGGGTACATCGGAATGTGTTATCCTCTATGTCTCACCCCCTTGGGACACAATTTTACTGCAGCGATATGACATAACTGCCCCGCTTTGTCCACCAAACAGAATACAGTACGTACGCCTTCAATATGTCAGCCTGTTTCATCTTCCTACATACATAATTGATTTTCAACATTTTATGCTCCAGTTACTGACCCAAAGCAGATTGGGACAAGTTCACATTTCAAATGCTCCTTCCTCTAAAGCAGTGGTTCTGAACCTTTCTAATGCCGCGACCCTTTAATACAGTTCCTCATGTTGTGGTGACCCCCCCAACCATAAAATTATTTTCATTGCTACTTCATACCTGTAATTTTGCTACTGTTATGAATCGTAATGTAAATATCTGTGTTTTCTGATGGTCTTAGGCGACCCTGTTAGCGGTTCTCAACCTGTGGGTCGCGACACATATAGGGAACAGTGCCACGTATAGGATGAGAAGTAACCACAGAGAAGAAGGAATTGTCTTTCTTCAGAACCCTGAAAGCATAGTTACTCGCACTCCCAGTAGAAACAGAATTAGGACCAATGTCAAACAAAAATTAAAAGCTTAAATTTCCCTTAAAAAAAAAAAGTAGAGCTATATATTTAGGTCATTTTATTTTTAACCACAGCCTTCTAAATGACCTGAATATCCCAACATCCACTCTAAATGACAGGTTTTGCAATTCCTATGAATAATTTAGTTGGGCAAATCTGTTTTACTTGTTGAATAAAAATGTTCCTTTAGAAAATGACAAGCCAGTTGCCCAGAATAATGTTCAGTCTGAATAGCTTCCATTACTCTTAGGGGAAAATGGCGCATGAGGGAGAGAACATCTTTAAAAACTGGGTCTCCTGCAGGGCAGAGGTTCAACAGCCAGATGGGAAGGGGCAGTGTTGTTTACCTGAAATTTCCCATCTATTCACCATCTCTCAACAATAAAAACCTAGCCCCAACCGATTTGGCTCAGTGGATAGAGCATTCATTGGCCTGCGGACAGAAGGGTCCTGAGTTTGACTCCGATCAAGGGCATGTACTTCGGTTGCAGTCTCCCAGCCCTGGTCTGGGGCATGCGGGAGGCAACCAATCGATGTGCCTCTCTCACATCGGTGTTTCTCTCTGTCTCTCCCTCTCCCTTCCACTCTCTCTAAAAATCAAAGGAAAAGAATATCCTCGAGTGAGGATTCAAAAAAACCTAGACATACCAAGATATTTTAAAGTTCCAAACGTGTTTGAATTCAGTTTCTGAAAGACACTGCTATCAGCACACTCAATTACAGTGACTTTCTTAGAAAATGGAGTGAGGAATCTATCCTGGGACATTTGCTTCCACTACAATGGACACAACAGCCACACCAGCCTCAGCAACAATATGGTTAATGGCTTTTTTTGTTTGTTTTGTTTTTGTCTTTAAATCCAACCTCACTCTTACAAAACCAGGATCTCAAATAGAAGAAAATCAATGCATCCAAAAGGTGGTTGGCTTTGGGGAGCAAAACAGCATTTATTCCTGGTGGGAAAGCAAAGGGGATGGAGCGGGGTCTGCCTGGCTCCTGTTTCCTTTCGTGTGGAGGGCAGGCCTCTGGTTTACCTCTGGGTCTCTCTCCGGGGCCCTCGCTCACCCTTTCCTAGAAGCCCTTGCTGCTTGGGAACTGAAGCTGAGGACAGGGGCCCAGCCACTCTCCCTTTCCGGTGCCAGGCTAGCCTGGATGCACACATTTCAGTCTTCTACAGTCCGGCTGCATGAACGCAGGCCTCCATGCCCAGCACTACCTGTGAGCAGCCCGGCAAGCCCGACGATCGTGGAATTCAGTATTAGGAAGCCCACTGTTGACACGCATTTAAAGTCATATTCTCCAACATTAGTTCTGTCATTTAAAAAAAAATACAACTTGAATTCCTGATGTCTTCTTTTTTCTGTCTCTATCAGAACCATTTCAGAACTCAGACTGGCAGGAAAACCTGGGGTGTCATTTATTGGCCCCCTTCAAGTCCCAATAATCCCCCCCCCCAAAATGAGTTTTTCCTCTTTGAGGGGCAGAATTTGATATCTTGGTATCTTTAAAAGTTTTACTTCTAAGTAAACTCTGGGAAAATAGAACAATTCTAATACCCAAAACACTGACTTTTTTTTCTTCATTTCATTCAAAACACAGATGATCACTGCTACAGCTATTAGGACCATTTCTCCGGGTATTCCAGCTCAGCCACTCAAGTAGTGGCCGCTGAGTGAGCCTGTCCATGTTCTTCATCCTCGTTTATAAAATGGAAATAGTGATATCCCTACCTCGTATGGATGGCTTACAGTGAATGAAATAATGTGGACTAACTATTGCACATCATGTACCTGGAACACACACATAGGTAGCGCTATCTAATGCCACCTCCCACCTTCATCCATTCCAAGTGGACATTCTCATTTAGAACCCAAAGGGGCTCTAGGAGATTATTCCAATAAACCTTTCTTTTATCTTGAGACAAGGAAATTGAGACCCAATGTGAGTCAGTGACCTGCCAAAGGTCACACCGAAGAAAAAAAATTTTAAAGCTTTCATTCACTTCTACTAACACATACTTCTGAATGTTGTTTCCTCCCCACATCCTTGAAATAGAACTGACAGGTTATAATCTGTGCACTGGAGCCACGTGGACCGACAATGGGGAGGAGGACTCGCAGGGTTTGCAGGCATGCCCGCCGTAGGCCGAGCCCTCGGCTCTCGCTCCCACAGCTTCTCATTCAAAGGGTGAGGAAGGGCAGCCGCATTCCCCTGATGAGTCATGTTTCTGAAGTCAGTATAACTTTTCCTTGAGTCACTCTTAGTGAGGTCACTTTTCTCAAGGACTCCCGGCAACCCCCCATGCTTATTTTTATCAGTTTCTAATTCTATCCCAGTCACTTCTAAGTATTTGCCAGCTATCCCAGTGTCTCAGGTCGACCATCAAAGCCACAAACTCATCAACCAGTTGATAGCGAGCGTGATTAAGCCTCTTTTACAGAGAATTGAGGACAGAAATATTTACTACTGGTGCTCTCTGAATGATATTATGTCATTTACGAAAACTTATCCCATCTTTTAAGGAAGTTGCTAAGGGAACGAAAAGTACCCATAAACGTCCCTATTTGCTATTTCTACTCCTTCTTTACTATCCGGCCCACCTATTTTCAGAAGAGGTTTTTTTTTTTCTCTCTTGTTGTGAAATGCTCTGCAGAATATACTCCAATAGCACTTAAGTATTTAATTTATGGATAATCAATAAAATGCCATCACTGTTGAGATGCTCTCAGATTCCGCTTTTGTTCAGTACTAAGTACGTAGTTTTGCGCAATTTCAAATGAAACTTTGCCCAATCTACCATTTCTTTCTCCAGTCTGCTCTTAGTTCCTTCAGAAATAATCATTTCGATTCTAAATCTGTCTGGAATTCCCAACTTTTCATAGCAGTTTAACCCAGTCCCAGAGATAACAGAAAACTGGAGATGATGGTCTACCCCAACCACCCTCCCAAATCCATTCACAGTCATTACCACCCACTGGCCTGAGGTGGGCACCGATGCCGATGCCGCCAGGCTGATGGCGTCGACTTTGCGTGCTGCCACAGGACTCTCCCAGGTACCCAAACAGTGGTTTGTTAACTTGATCCCTTCGTGTGTGAGCTTTTAATCCAAAAGCAGGTGAACTATCTGACAGTATCAGAAAACGTTAATTTGTAGGGAAACGAAGACTAGTTTACCGCCAAATATCCCACAATAACGACAGTCAGTGCCCCACTCCAGGCCCTCTGCTCCTGCCCTTCCGGAGCCTTTACCCTAATCTCTCCTGGGGCTGCAATCAGAGCGGCCGCCTCCCTGCCCCTCTACCCGCTCTCAGCTCCTGCCAAAGTCAAGTCCAGTGACTTCACCTTATTTCCATTTTCTCGCTTCCAAATGATTAACCTGACTTCCCTGCTACTCCATTCAGGTCTATTCCTTTCAAATAGCTGGAATACCTTTCAAACTTAAAAGCAATTTTGCATACTTCGCATATGAACTATATATTTTTTTTCTCCAGCATGTCCGGCATAATTAGTTAGGAGGAAGCGTTTAGACCAGTGATGGCGAACCTATGACACGCGTGTCAGCACTGACACGCGTAGCCATTTCTGATGACACGCGGCCGCTGAGGCGGCCGCATGCCGAGGATGAAACATTTGCAAAATAATGTTTTTTCCTCAAAGTGACAGACTACCCGAGTTATGCTCAGTTTTTTGGCAAAGTTTGACACACCAAGCTCAAAAGGTTGCCCATCACTGGTTTAGACCATTCTAACAGGGACATGTTAATCTGTAGGAGTGTGACCACCTCACCAACGTTTTCAAGCAGATGGCTAGGGAGAGCCTTCTAGTTTACACCCCAAAACATCCTACACTCAGTCTGCCTGATGGTCTACCTCTCTGTCAACTTCTCATCCACATATCGGTCCAAAAAACTAGCAAACCCTTCCTCAAAAAGTACCGCGTGCTTTCTTCTCTAGATTACTTTCAGTTCTTCTAAAACAGATAAAAAGAGGAAGGTACAGGTGATCTCCTGGGTAAGAAAGAAATATTAGAATGTCTAATCGTGTTCACTTAATTCTTTTATTTTTATTTTTGTGTATTTTATAATGCAAATAGCTTAATTATAAACAATTTGTGATTATAATTCATAAATATATAAATGTTGCAGGTATAAGCAAAAAGTATTTTATTGATAGGATTGCTGTGTCCAAAATGTTTAGGCTACTGGGCTAAACACTAACACCCTCTTATAATATGTAATTTTGGTGCTCTATGGACAACTTTTTCTAAAATGTTTATTCTAGTTGTTTGGCTAATAAAATATTTTGTATTCATGCCGTGTTCAGATGGTAACATAATATTCTTATTACTAAAATCAGACCTCACTCTTAGCTTTCCCATTATATCTTTGCCTGATATTTTCTCATTCAAGTCTGTTCTTACAGATAGTCTTCATAGCTTAAAAAAGTTTTAGTCTTTACTTCAAAAAGAAAACCAAGTAAACAAACATCCTTTTAAAAATAAATGACACTCAAGGAAAATTTTCAAACAAATATAGCACTTACAAAGTATAGGCACTATGCTAAGTTGTTTCTCATTTAGTCCTCATAACATTATAATTATAAAACTATATCATATAATATTCATTTTAATAAAATGAATTTTAAAAGTTCAGGAAGAGATTAAACAGGAAGAGATTATATGTATATACACACAGCCCATGGACAAACATTAGTGTGCGGAAGGCCTGGGGAGGGGGCGGGAGCAGGGTAGAGAGGGTCAAAGGGGAAAAAAATGGGGGACATTTGTAATCCTTTCAACAATAAAGTTTTCAAAAATTCATGTTTTTAATCAATGGAGACATTTACTTTGCGAAACTTAAGCCAACTTTAAAATCATAGTAAGTGATGTTTTCAGGAAGAGGTTTCTGAGGACATAGTGCTCTGTGCCTTCCACGTTCTTCTTCTACCTACTGTCTAGGAGTCTGTTAATGTGTGGCCTTGGGCGGGCCGTTTAACCTCTCTGTGCCTCCCAACGCTTATCTGCATTCAGGCCATCCATTGGGTCCCTACCCAGTTCGTTGGGCTGGGGGGTACAGCAGTGAACAAAAGACAAGATCCTATTCTCATGGAGCCTGAGGTAACCCCAGGAAGGCACTGGCCCCGAAGATGACCACTCATTATGATGTTAGCCGTTATTATTTCACTAAACTAAGCGCTACCTTAGTCATCATTACCTTAGGCCTAGTTTCATTTTAAGGGAAATCCAATTTGCCTCTTCTACCTAAGCCCCAATGGGAAAAAGGGCAGAGAAGGGGACAGGTAAATGATTCATCAGAATTGGTGCCAACAAGCTTATTGACCCTCTACCTTTTCTTGAAAAGAACTGTTGCAAAGCTCTGTAGATCCAGCCAGCTACTGGGGTAAAACATAGTACATCCAGGAACAAGGTTCTGCAAACGACTTTTGGTAGATAGCAGCATCCTGCTGCACTGGATCCTCCCAGGACTCACACTTTCTGATGATGCTGATGAAGGTCCATTTACACCTGGAGGTTACGGCTCAGCTGCTGCTGCGCATCTGACAGCAGCAAAATTTAACTGCAGAGCAACCGAATCCCTAGTGATGCTGGCTCCCAGGCTGCCCTTCCAGGACCTGCCAGGAGAGCATCTCTTTATTTATTCAGCGTTATTATGTAATCACGACCACAGGCCTCGCTCTCCATGGCCACCACTGACGAAGCAAGCATTGCTCAAGAAGCCTGCCTTTCTTTCAGTGCAGAATCTAAAACCACCAGCAGGAGACTGAAAGGATTCTGCTGGATCCAAAGTAAACACGAGAAGTAAAATGATAACAGGAACTCTCAAAGGAGCACTTCCCTCATAAACAGCTAAGATCACTTCACAAACACCTCACCAAACTCAAATATCTGAACAGGCCCGCATCCCCGGCCAGGGGTCACAAGTGCCACTGGCCACCCCTGAGGACAGGATACACCTTAGGAGTCTTAGGTTACGACCTCAAAAACTTCGGGAGGAGCCAGGTCAAGTCTATTTCCTAATATATGTGTTTTATACCAGTCTGCTAAAAGGAAAGAAAATCTGCGGCCGTTCGCTGATCGGCTACGAAGCCAGGGAGTTGGCCATGGTCTGACCTCACCCTTGGAATCTGCTGTCCACGTTAGAAAAACAGTCAGTCCTCCGCACCACTGCCTCCTCCCCATAGTCATGCCCCTAAATTCAACTTCAGGTTGTTGATTTCAGACGTATGGGTGGAAGGGAGGGAGGGAGGGAGGGAGGGAGGGAGGGAGGGAGGGAGGGAGGGAGGGAGGGAGGGAGGGAGAAAAGAAAGGGAAGGGAAGGAGGGAGGGAGGAAGGAGGGAGGGAGGAAGGAGGGAGGGAGGAACCAGAAAGTAGGTACAGGCTAGCCCTATCTCTGCGCTGTCCACACCTCCCACTACGAGTCCCAATCTGGGAAGAATCTTCTCCCAACAAGACTGTCTAAAGACAGCAGACATATCCCCCCCAATACCGGGCCCGATGCTTCTCTGGAGCCCCAACCTCCTTCTAAGACCAGGTCAGTGTTACCTGGACTTCCCACCAGCCCCCTCACAGCCCCCTCACAGCCCACGCACAGCCTGGACACCAGAGGACTGTTCTTGCATCCGACCTCTCAACCCTGTGGTCCTGCTGCTCCCCCCCCCTCCCCTTCCAGCCCTATGCCAAAAACCCCTCCCTCTCCCTTCTCCACTACAGACTCTGGAACCTTCTTTTTATTGTTAAATTCCTAGGGGCTACTACTAAAGGCTTTGGAGTCAGAGGGATCTGGCAGCACCAGTCTCTACCATTTTCTGGATGCATGACCTTGGGCCAGTTGACTAATCTCTTCAAACCTGAGATGCCGCCCGCACCTATCCAGCAGGGTTTAAATGAAAAATACGCATAAAGCATTTAGCAAAACCCCCCAACATACATTCATATATTTAATAAGTTCCCATTTTGTACCAGAAAAATGTTTCATAAATGGTAGCAATTATCATTTTCTCCCTCCATCACCTTTTAATTTTTTATGGTGGTAAAATCCACACAACGTTAAATGTATCCACTTTAGCAAGTGCACACTCCAGTGGCATTAAGAACATTCACAATGTTGTGCAGCCATCACCACCATCTACCTCTAGCACTTTCTCAGCTTCCTAAACGGAAACTGTACCCTTTAAATACTAAATTGCCATCCCCTCTCAACCCTTTGACAGGGCCTCTCTCCACTGGGAGGTGCTGGCTGAGCCCATCTCTCTTCCAACCTCATGTAAAAATTCAGCCTCCTTGGAGGCTCTCAGAGTTCTCACTGGCACCTACCTATTTTTGGTAACTTCTGTTCACTGGGAAAGAAATGGGAGAGAGACTTCGTTCTCAATTTTCTCTTCAGCCAGAGGTCAGCTCCTAAAACAACAAGAGCAGAAGGGGGTGGTGAAGAAGGGGGTGGTCAGAGGGGCCTGGACACCCAGATTAGAATCCCGTTACTTATTAACTATGTGACTTGGGCAATTACTTAAGCCCTGGGGAGGTTAAGTTTCCTCACATAGAAATGGGGGTGATAACTGCACCTATTCACAGAGCTGCTGTTGAGTGAGCAATTCGAAGCACTGGGAGCAGAGCGCAGCACACAGCACCGAGGGACTCCAGTTCCTGGCACCCTCACTGCAAGTGACACTCTACCCCTTGCTCCTGATTCTAGTCTGCCATTCCCAGGGCCACGCCTTAGAGTTAGAGGGCACAACTCAACACTCTTAACCTCCTGTCCTTGTAGTGCTTCCTGGAGTGTGTCCCGTCTTCATTCCCTAGCAGTGTGGACCCCATCAGTGATCATCTGACTCAGGCCCTTGTCACACCCTCCATTCTCTGCAACCCTCTTCTTCTGTCTCACCCGTGGGAATCAATGCCACACCTCAGCGTCCCCACACTGAACCCTGGACCCAACGTTCCCAAAGGGAAGTCACACCACTCACTACATTTGAATGTCTCTGACCCAGAAAGGCCCTCAGTATCCTAAAAAAAGGCCCCTTCCATCCCCCTCAGCAACCATCTCAAACTGCCACCACCATTCCCCTCAACCCTGCTCTACAAAGGCCCTCTCCTCCCTTTAACCAGAAAACCAGCCCAGCCAGCGTGACATGCCAGCACTGACTTCCTGCCCCTGTTCCTGACCCACCATGGAGGTACATGCACAGCCCGGATTCTCCCCTTCACTGCTCTTCCCGTCAACCATCCCATGGGCCCCTCCTGCAGCTCCCTCCTGCCTCCACACTGCCTCCACACTCACCCATTTCGTACACACACACACACACACACACACACACACACACACACACTCACTGTTTACCCTCCACGCCTCAGCTGTCCTCTCGGCCCCACCCACACGGCCTCACCTAGCTACGCCCTTGAGATGAAGCTCAAGAACCACCTCCTCCAGGAAGTCTCCCCTCACTCCTCAGATTCCTTTAACTTCTGCAAACCTCACTGTGCCACTTCCTCTGATTGAGTCTCTCCCTGAGAACAGAGGCTTCAGGGTCCGCTGTGAATCCTCAGGGCCCAGCCCAGTCGGGGTAATAACTATTGAATAAATCAAAGGGTGAGCACAGCAGCCCTGCAGTGTTTTATTAAAATGTTTTATTAAAAACAGGACCGATTAAGATTCATAACCAGCCACTTGCACATGATGCCATACATTTTCTTCCTCTGATCTAGATTGAGAAACATCCCTCCCCCTGGCTTCCCAGAACAAGTATTCCTTTGATGAAAGAAAAAAAACAAAAAAAAACAAAAAAAAACACTACTTCCTCCTCAACCAAAACAGAAAACCTAAAATAGCAGTTTATGAAAAATATCCAGCTAACACTGGCTTAGGTAGGAATCAGCGCTGTTGTCCAGGCTGAAGCGCAGAAAGGGAAGTTTACTTTGGACGGCTACTTAAGGGAGGCAACGATACTCAAGTCCTAAATAAGAAAACTGACCATCATTATAAGTCTCGGGTCTATTTATAAGGCCAGGGAGGAAGAGGAAGCGAGTAACTCCGGTGGAAATTTCCTTGCTTTGTTTAGTTTTACTTCATGTATGGCTTCCATGCTGATTTCTGGAAACTAACTTACGATTTATTTTATAGGAAGCCATTTCGAAGGGCCCCGGGGGCCCATCGGTTTAGGGATGAAAGCTTGGCATACACCATGACATCACTCTGACCTTCCTCAGCAACTTCCTATCCGACAAAACCTAGATGTGTGCTCTGTCAACAAGATATTTGTGTTTGTCCCCGGCCTCCGGTTTGGTTCCTGATTAGTTTTAAAATCATTATGCGCCCAGGCTGAATAGGGCTACTGTTAGCAGCTGTAAAGTCCTCTTCTGGGCAGATCCCCAAGTCTGTGGCCTTCGGGGAGTGATTTCTGTCCTTTCCGTATAATTACACTCTCCTGATTGATGAGCTGATCAGTCCTCCTACCCCCCCCCCCCCCCCAATCAGGAGCTAAAGCCTCTCCCTTCCGGCTCTATTTATCTTCCCAGAGGACCAGGGGTGAGGGAAGAATGCTGTGGGGAGGGAGGCTTGGGCATTATACCTGACAGCGTGAACGCTCAGCACCGTCCCTGTCCAGACCCGCCATCCCTTCCCGCTGTCTTGAAAGCTGCCCACCTTGGTTAATGCCAAGGCAGGTATTGGAAATATGTGGCCGCTATTTCCTGGGACCCCACAATGGCCCCATGCCCCAAGCACAGATCCATTTCAGTCAAGCATGGTGCCCTAATCACACACATCCGTGATCACCTCTGCAAGTGCCTGCATAGCCTACATCCTCTCCAACTTTTCTTCCTCCTCTGTGATCAGCAGGGCAGGACGGGCAGTGTCAACTCTGAGCCCCTGGCAGGCGCTGGACGGCAGCCGGGGCAGAAGCTCCATTTGAAACAGGCTTTTGTCTTTTTGTTTTTTAGGGGAAGAGGATTCTTCCACAAGGAAGATGGCTCTTCTCTCTACATAAATTTATATATATTTATTTCACTCTTTTGGGTCATAATGCAGGACTACACTGTGTATTTTGTTGTTTAAATCACTCTCGCTTTGGCTATTAGGAGCTCTCTGAGGGTTGGCTCCTAGTCCTCTTGACATGCCCACATCCTTTGTGTTTTTTGTTGTTGTTGTGTTGTTTCTTTGAGCACTTCCTTATATTCTGGCAATACAAGACGCTCTGTACCTATAATTACCCATTTCTCCAAGGAGCCCTGGTTACTCTGTATTTAGAAACCAAGATCTGGGTATGTTGTTGCTTCTGGGTGTCATTGCTTCCAAGCCCTCGCAGCGGACAGATCCAGGAAATGCACAGATGTATACTAACCCATGAATGCATCACACATCTATAATGACTTCTGTATCTATCCTAAGCTAAACATAACCGCATACTGATATCTCCGCTCTAACCTAGCACTACCTGACTCACTGCAGCCTTTCTTGCTTATCTGTAACGTCCCTCTCCAACAGTGGGAAATCCAGCTCACCCTCCACCATCCATTTACTTATTTGTTCAACTCCTGAATACATGTAAAGTAGTTTCAGAATCGTTAACCTGTACGTCCATGAGAAACAACCTTACCAACTAGGGTACAGTGTAAAAGTACAGTTCCTGTTGTCTTTAGCCTGCCAGTGTCTGGTCAAAACACCATTTTCCCGTTACTCAGGTTCATGCCTTTTGTCCTCACCCCTGCGCTGAGGTTATGTCATACTTGTAAATCAGGTAGACTCTTCTGTCACAGTCTGCATTCACCCTGGGCACACACCCCTCTCTGGCTTTTTTTTTTTTTAATTTGTATACAGTTCCTGCATAAAGTTCTTTTCTAGCTTTATTGGGATATAATTGAGAAATAAAATTGGAAGATATTTACAGTGTACAATGTGATGTTTTGATAATACATAGACATTATGAAAGGATTCCTCCCGAGTTAATGAACAAATCCAGCTCATATATTTACTTTTTTGGTGAAAACATTTAAATTTTACTCTCTTAGCACATTTAAATTATACAACACAGTGTTATGAACTATAGTCACCATGTTATACATTAGGTCCTCAGACCTTATTCATCTTACAATTGTAACCTTCTACCAAACTCTCTATTTCCTCTTCCCCCAGCCCCTGGCAACCACTTTTCCACTGTCTCTATGAATTTGACTTTTTTTTAATGATTCCACATATAAATAACATGCAGTGTTCGTCTTTGTCTGACTCATTTCAATTAGCATAATGCCCTCTAGTTCCATCCATGTTGTCACAAATGACAGGATGTCCTTCTTTATTAAGGCTAAATGTTATTCCATTGTTTATATACTAGTATACCACATTTTCTTTACTCATTCATGGGCTGATGGATGCATAGGTTGTCTGCTTAAGTTCTCTAGTGCCTGTTTTATCTAAAGAAGCAGTCTATTTAAATACCTGGCATTGCTTTCTAATGGTCTACATGTTTTATTTTATCCTTCGTACTTTAACACTTATTTCTAAGTGTACCTCACAACGTGATAACTCAGATACTAATAAAATGGACAGATTCTACAAATTTATTTATTTATTTTTTAAAATATATTTTTATTGATTTCAGAGAAGAAGGGAGAGGGAAAGAGAGATAGAAACATCAATGATGAGAGAGAATCATTGATCGGCTGCCTCCTGCAGGCCTCCTACTGGGGACCAAGCCCGTAACCCAGGCATGTGCTCTTTTGACTGAAATCGAACCCAGGACCCTTCAGCCTGCAGGCTGACGCTCTGTCCACTGAGCCAAACCAGCTAGGGCTTCAAACTTATTTTTTAAATTACTATGGTAAGTTGATTTTAACACAGTCTAATTGCTGGAGTTCTTTCAATATAACTGTGGAAAGTGAATGCTCATTCCCGTGTTATTTAAAATTTAGCCCCCTGGCCAGTGTGGCTCAGTGGTTGAGCATGGACCTATGCACCAAGAGGTCATGGTTTGATTCCAGGTCAGGGCACATGCCTAGGTTGCAGGCTCCATCCCCAGTCGGGGGCATGCAGGAGGCAGCCAATCAATGATTCTCTGAAATCAACAAAATCAATGATTCTCTCTCATCTCTCTCATCATCTCTCTCTCCCTCTCCCTTCCTCTCTGAAATCAATAAAATCAATATTATTTTTTAAAAATAATATTCAATAATAAGTAAGTAGTTAAAAAAAACTATGTTACACCTATAGGCTGGAATATGAAATACATGCAATCATTAGAAATCATTTATAAAATACGTACAGTATGAGTTAATACGCACCATAAGTGTGTGTATGTAAAAACAGCAAACTATACCATAAAAAGTACAGTGTATCACTGAACATCTTCTCTAATAAAAAGGTAATATGCAAATTAACCATCACTCCGCTACATAAGCCAGCCCATCAGCCAAGCCACGCCCACCAGCCAATCAGGGCGAGTTTGCAAATTAACCCAAACCAAGATGGCTACAGCCACAGAGAGCAAGGTTTCCCAGGTAACAGAGCAAGCCAAGCTTTCCATAGCCGTTGCAGGCCTAAGCCTCCACTCAAGCTACAAAGTTTCAATTATAGAAGGTAAACAAATTCAAACAAATGGCGGCAGAATGGAGCTTGAGAGAGCAGGCCAGGGTTGCCGGCGGCAACAGGGGAAGCAAAGCTTTCCGCACACCCTGTCCAGGCCCACCCGCTTAAGGCTACAAAGTTTCAATTGTAGAAGGTGAATTAACTGCCACAGAAATGGCTGCCACCCCGGAGGGAGCAGCAGGCTTGGCTCCACTCCAGGCTACAAAGTTTCAATTGTAGAAGGAAAATAAATCCCAGATACCAGGGCCTCTGCTTGGGTTGCCAGGGGGCGTGGCCGACCTGCAAACCACCACAGGCCCCTCGCTCAGGCCGCCCCATGCCCCAAGGGAACCCCACCCTGATCTGGGACACCCTTCAGGGCAAACCAGCTGGCCCCCACCCATGCACCAGGCCTCTATCTTATCTAATAAAAGAGTAATATACAGATTAATCATCACTGCAACACACAATATAGCTGCCCCCATGTGGTCAAAGATCCTGCCCCCATGTGGACACAAGATGGCCACTACAAGATGGCCAGCAGGGGAGGGCAGTTGGGAGGCACCCGGCCTGCAAGGGAGGGCAGTTGAGAGGGACCAGGCTTGCGAGGGAGGGCAGTTGGAGGTGATCAACCCTGCAGGAGAGGGCAGTTAGGGGTGACCAGGCTGGCAGAGGAGGGAAGTTGGGGGCAAACAGGCTGGCAGGGGAGCAGTTAAGCATCAACCAGGCTGGCAGCGGAGTGGTTAGGGGGTGATCAGGCTGGCAGGCAGAAGCGGTTAGGGGCAATCAGGAAGGCAGGCAGGCAAGCAGTTGGGAGCCAGCAGTCCTGGATTGTGAGAGGGATGTCCGACTGCCTGTTTAGGCCCGATCCCACCAGGATCGGGCCTAAACGGGCAGTCGGACATCCCTCCAGGAGTCCCAGATTGGAGAGGGTACAGGCTGGGTTGAGGGACAACCCCCCACCGTGCACGAATTTCGTGCACTGGGCTTCTAGTATGTAATATATGTGTATGTCTATGAAAAGAAAGCATTGAAAGGACATATGCCAAAAAAATTATTTTTTGTGTTCCTTTTTGCCTTAATTTGTAATTGAAATTAAAGGAAAGAAGACTGAGTGAATGACTGACTGTTGTTTGGGCAACTTTACAGAGGATTCTCCTAAGACATGTGTTGGACCAGACAAACAGGAAGAAACAACATCAGGGGCTGTGTACCAAGTTCCACATCGCATTCAGGTAGAAGATGCAAAGAAATGTGATCAAAAATTGCATGGCTGGTGGATGCCTTGGGTCAGCTATAACCTGAAACTAACATATAAAAGGCAAAGACAGTGGTTCCTGTGCTAATATGCTTACTATACAGACAGAAGTGTAAGAGTGGAACTGAGAGTGTCTAGGAAGCATCCTGAGAAATGTAGGGCATGGATGGATAAAGGGCAGGAAAGATTTAAATTTGGGGCGGGAAGCAGTGTCAATGGAGCTGGTATTAACCCCCACCCCCCACCCCCATTCACTTAGAAGTCTTCTCATTATCCCTTTCTATAAAAATCCAAGGAAGACCTTAAGCAATGACAGCCACAAGTCAGCTTCAATTGAAAGTGCCCTGCCCTCTGGCAATCCGCCCTCTGGCAAGGCGCTCAGGGGGTAAGAATGGGGAGCATTACCTAATAGGATCTGGTTAGCCTCTAGCAGATTTGAAAACACTCAAGTGGCTGATAACAGGAGCCTAACTCTGGGCTTTCAAAGTTTAACATTTTACATTGGAATTTACACTCCCATCCCTATTTGTAAAAAGAGAGTAGCACAAATGAACACATGGTAACCACCCATTACACTGAAAAAGTACAACGGCAATAATGATCAACTCCCAGCTTCTCATGCACAGCCCTGTGCCCACCAGCCAGCCACCTCGAGAACAGATCCCACACAGATGCAAACCCAAAGAGAGCTACAGGACAGTGGCAAACACATTGGCAACACACCCTGGGAATCTCCATACGAAGAGTGAAAGTTTAGGAGGAACTAGTATTTGCTGAACATTTAACTAGACAGGGCAGCAGGTGATTTATGCACATTCTCTCTTAGTCTTCACAGCCAGCAAGAGAAGGGAGGATTAGCCCTATAAATGGTCACTCAATTCCAAACTAGCAAAATTTATACGTCCTCAGCTCTGTCGAGCTCCAAGCATGTATTTTTTCCACTTAGAGTGGTGCCGTATGTGTCAACAAACTCAAAGGCAGACTTAAACATACCTTTAGTATCACTTCTAAAAAATCTAATCAGTTTTCTCAAAATAGTTCTTTTACAATATAATTGATATGATGCCAAGAATTCAAGTTAAAAATCTAAAAGCATATTCAAGCCCCAATGCAACAGTTTAACAACTTTCAATTTAGTAAAATAATATTATAAAGCCCACAAATAAATCAACTTAATTATAATTTGTAAGTTAAAAAAAAAAGATTGCAAATCTAAAATAATAAAAACTTTTGGGCTATATGAAGATCTCAAATTGAGACATAAACACCGAGATTGATTTTTTTCATTCTCAATGAGGACTAATTTAGTTTGTATTCTAAACTGTATTACCCTCTTCCTCTCTGTATTTTTCTCCTCCTCTTCCACTCACTCCACCGTTCCCCCAAAAGCGGTTCTCCTTCTACCATTAATTGCAGAACAACACAACAGTTCTATTTTGTGATGTATAAACCATGGAGGAAAAAAAGGTTAGGACTCACTGACAGTTTAATCTACATTGTCCTGAGATAGAAATCCCCCTGGAAAGTTAAAACTAGATATGTCAAGTACACCAGTTTCTCTTTGTAAACCACCTGAAGAGTTTCTCATATTAAAATGAGTTAACTTCTTCAGCACTCTTTAGGTGATTTAGAGTGATACTGTCAAATCCACTCCACAGATGTTTGCAGTATTAATGCCAAACACCTCAGCATATTCATTCACACAGGAGGCACTCAAATGCTACTTGCTAAGGAGTAAAAGCAACTCAGGATAAAAGACAATCCTATATAATAAAAGGGTAATATGCAAATTAACCCTAACGGTGGAACAACCAGAAAGACTGCTGGACCAGTCACTATGAGGCAAACTGACCACCTCTCAGTCCCTTTCCCGGGCCAGCAGGCTCCGATCGCCTGATGGTGAACGGGGAACCGGGGGTGGTTGGTGGGGGACTCGGGCAGTGCCAGGCCAAGGCCCCTGCCCTGCCGGTCGCCCCCCCCCCCCAGAAGGTGAACTGCAGCAGGGGCGGGGCCAGCAAGCGGGCAGGAACAGCTGACCTCTCGGTCCCTTCCCCGGCCATCAGGCACCGATCACACGATGGTGAACGAGGAACTGGGGGTGGGTGGGGGTGGGGGGCAGGGCCGGCCGTGGGGGGAGATGGCCCCGATCACAGGCCAGGCCTAGGGACCCGTGCACGAATTTCATGCGCCAGGCTCTAGTTATAGTTAGAGGGGGGGGGGGGGGGGGTAACACTAGAGAACTTTAGTAATTAACCTTTTAAAATTTTAAGAAGTTTGAGGGTTGAAATTTGGAGGTGGGGAGAAAGGAAATACCTATATTTTGAAGAGGAGAAGAAAATGTTTGTGTGTGTGTTTTTTTTTAATATGGACTATAAAAGTGTGGACAAAAAAGGGCCACATGCTAACCTGACTAACTCAGGGAAGGCCTGTGTGGCGGCCTTGCAAACTTACAAGACCTAAAGCAACCACAAAGGATGGTCTGAAATTAAAACCTTTTAATTAAAAAGCAGTTTATAATGGGTAGTCATGTCCTAGGCCAGTATCTTCCTGGACAAAGATCAACTTGGATCTTTACTAAGCCTATTGTCTTTTTGCATCTAAGATAACATATCTGTGGGATGTCAGGGTAACTTGTAACTTCCCCTTTTCTGGACCCCTCGGGGACAACAAATGGGTGCAGACCACAAATTCCCTCATTGTTAGTTATCTTGTTAATTGTTGACTGTCAGCTATCATGTACCCACCTGTGTAAAAGAAGTATGTGTCTATCATTTTACTTTTCATCCAATCCCAGAGGTTTCCCCATTTTGCTTTTTCCCGCCTCCCTAATCTATCACCAATGAATTTCACGTAACTCACTTAACGTCTCCTCCTTGGATTTGTCATGTATAAAACAAGGTGAAAAACCACCATTCTCTGGAGCATTATCCCAATACATTGAGATTCTGCTTACAGTTTGGCTCAAACCCACAAAAATTCTTCACAGGTTTGAATGTTTTCTTACATTAACAAAGTATGTAAATAATGAAAAAAACAGTATACAAGTAACTTTTAAATAGGAAAAATTGTCCAATCCTACCATCCAAATAGCTTGCAGTTTTTTCCTATGTACACAAATACATTTAAAGGGGCCTAGCCTAGAACCTGCATATGGTAGACCCTTAAATGTGTCAAATAATTACTTAATACATACTTTGAAGGGGGAGAAAGGCATAAATGTGATTACAGCATGCATACTATTTTGTAACCTGCTGTTATTTTCAACAACAGTAATTAGAAGAC
Source organism: Cnephaeus nilssonii (assembly GCF_951640355.1). Lineage (NCBI taxonomy): Eukaryota > Metazoa > Chordata > Mammalia > Chiroptera > Vespertilionidae > Cnephaeus > Cnephaeus nilssonii. The sequence continues at coordinate 56,004,287 of NC_137081.1, forward strand.
ATCTTTCCATATCACTTCCCTCAGCTCCCTCTTGCCTTGCACGAAGTTCCTTACTTTTCCATTGTATGGGTGGCAAGGTTTCCCCTAAGCTCCTTTTGAGGTAAACATTTGATTTCCCCACTTTTGGTTGTTATGAAGCAATCCTTCAGTGAATACCCATGTATATAACTTTATGTGTTTGTATAATTATTACCTTAGCATACATTTCTAGAGCTGGAATTTCTGGGTCAATGAGTTGGCATGTTTTAAATTAGCACATTGACGGTTGCCCTCCATAACAGTTGTCCCCATTTATTATCCCAACACTATGTGACAGTACTAATCCACCCATCATCCTTACCCACACTGGCATTATTCTTTTTCATCAAACCATCAGGAAAAAAGTTATATTCCGTGAACACCTACCATGGTGCCATCTTAAAACCTCGTATGTATTATGACAGCCCCGTGGAGGTCAGCAGGTGTCCACATGCACTTTAGACCTGTTCAACTGATGGGAAACCAATACCCAGATATGTTAAGTGACTTGCCCAAGGTCATACAACTTGCTAAAGATGTTGCTTGGGTTTGACCCCAGTTCATTTACCTTCAGATTCTACATACCAGAGCAATTAAATTTCATGAAAAGGTCAAAGTCCTGTTCACGCATTCTAAATGAAACCTAGCCATCTCTTCTCCCAGAAAAACCAACTGAAAATTCTGATTTTAAGAACAGGGGAAGCCCTGGCTGATGGGTAGCTTAGTTGGCCGGAGTGTTGTCACGCACACCAAAAGGTTACAGGTTCAGATTCCTGGTCAGGGCACATAACTAGGTTGCAGGTTCTATCCCCTGTTGGGGCGAGTATAGGAGGGAACAGATCGGTTTGTTTCGAATCTCTCTTTCTCTCTCTCTCCTCCCCTTCTCCATCTTCCCCCCCACACACACACACACACACACCCTTCTCCTTCCTCTCTCTCTCTCTCTAAAAATCAATAAAAACATATCCTCAGGTGAGGGTTGAAAAAAAGAAAAGAGGAACATGGACTTAGGAGAACTGAACTTGTGGTTGAGTTCAGCCCCTTACAGGTAGCTGTGTGTGACTTTGGGAAGACTACTTAACCTAAATTTCTTTCCTTGGCTCAAAATAACCATATCTACCATCTTTACCATAAAGTGCTCTTGTAAAGTCCAAAAGGAACATCCACTCCTTCAAAAAATACTTGCTGAGCCGTTTTCCTGTGCCCTGCACTGTGGTGACAAAGAGGCTACCCTGCCCCAAGGGTCTAGGAAGAAATAAACCTCATCCCAGAAAACTAGACAGCTGTGATGGAGAGTTCTGAGGTAGAGAGCTTCCGGGGCCAATGGTACAGGAACCACCGTGTTCCACACAACAGCAGCTATTCAAAAAGGTAGGGGGAACCACAGCACAACCCTAGGGGAAACGCATGAAATCACATTAAACAGAAAAGTCTATATAAGTGAATGTGTATTTTAATCACAGTCATATTTTTTACAAAGGCATATGCAAGGAATGGAAGGGAATAAGAACATGGATGTTGTATCAAACAAATAACATCCTTTTTCCAAACTGTACAGGGCATCATTTAGCATTTATAATTCCTAAAGTATTTTAATTGCTGTGAGAGCACAGATGGAAGTGATTAATTCTGACTGAAATAATGTATGTGAAAGTGGGAAACTCTAAAACCCCCCATGAATGGTATTATCGACAGAGCATGAACTAATCCAGCATTCTGCATAACAGCATTGCAGTGCAGCCGCACAAGTTATTTTTACTCCCTGCTGCTTGGTTTCTGGCTCACCTGATAATGCACAACATTAGTCATTTCTTTACAGTATTTTCCTTTTTAAAAGAAATACATGCATGCGAAAAACGGCCGAACAGTACAAAAGGGTCTGCAGTGAAATCCAAGGCTGTTGTCTGTCCCAGACTGTCATCTCCCTCCCAAAGGCAAGAATATAATAATATTCTTGGAAGTTTCTCCTTAAGGTCACATATAAACCATTCTTTTAACATCTGCAGATCACTTTATTGTATGGACGCACCATTTATTTAATCAGACTCTGCACTACAAAAATGTCAGACAGTGCCATTAAACACTATCTATATAATTATTTTTCCTTACATTTTGATTTTCCAACCTAGCCAGGCACCAGAACCTTCACAGACACCAGGCTCTCTGGGCTCACTTCCCAGTACTCCCTGCTCCCAGCCAAACCCAAGCTGAGTATAGTTCTCCGAAATACTCCATCCATTGCTCATGCTGTTGCTTTGGCTGAAACCCACCCCACCTTCCTTTGCTTGGTTAATTCTTACTCAATATTTCCAGAAAGGGTTCAGGTATAACCCCTCCTGGAAGGTGAGGATCTCCCAACCCTCGGGGCACAGGAACAGCTGCAGGATCAGCTCCAGTTACACCCTAGGTCTCGGCACCTAACCTCCTCATCGTGAATGTGTATGTCAGCCCGGACCACCAAATTTCAAGTTCCTCCGGGCCAGAAACCTTATCTTACGTACCTTTTGGCGGGCCAGAGGTTGGTACTAAGTCGGGCACACTAATTATATTTAACTTGAGTCAAGGTGAAATGAATAAGGAAACTTCTAAACACCTATTAGGTGCCAAGCCCTATTCTAGATGTACTATACAAACATTATTTCTCACTGAGTACAATGATCCCCATTTTACAAATGAAGAAACCAAGGCCCTGAAGTTAAGAAACTTGTCCAGAAACCAAGTGTGCTCCAGAATCATTCACTGCTCTTTCCATTTTGCTGTTGATGTGTTTCTTTTTAAAATTGTATTTATTGATTTGAGAGAGAAAGACAGAGAAATATTTATTTGCTGTTCTGCCTATTTATGCATTCATTGGTTGATTCTTGCATGTGCCCTGCCTGGGGATCAAGCCCACAATCTTGGCATATTGGGGCAACACTAACCAATTGAGGTACCTGGCCAGGGTCTTGCTTACATGTTGTTGTTGTTAATCCTCACCTAAAGATATTTTTCCCATTGATTTTTTTTTAGAGAGTGAAAGGGAGGGAGAGAGGAAGGGGGAGAGAGAGAGGGAAGAGAGAGAAAGAGGAGAGAGAGAGAGAAACATCAATGTGAAAGAGACACATTGATCAGTTGCCTCCCATATGCAACCGAACTGTGCTGGGGATCGAACCTGTAACCCTTAGGTACACAGGTACATGTCCTTGACTGGGAATCAAACCCAAGACCTTTTGGTATGCAGGCTGATGCTCTAACCACTGAGTACAATGGATACCCATTTTACAGATGAAGAAACCGAGGCCCTGAAATTAAGAAACTTGTCCAAGGACATAGGGAGCCACACCGGCCAGGGCTCACTTACATGTTTTGATGCTAAAAGTCAAGTGAAGAGGTCACATACACAGTCCTGAAAGACAGAATATCTTCAAAATTATTTTGGATTATCTAAGAGCACTGTAGTCCCCCAAAATATCCAGACAGAAATAATTTACAATATAGGACTAAAATGGCAGAAAACACCCTTAAAAGATTTCAAATTTGACCAACTCTGCACAGACAACCACCCAGAATGCCTACAATGGGCAAGGGGTTGGACAAAACGGCGGCACTGCAGGAGCAGGTGCCAGGGTCCTGTTACCCGGCTGTGAGAGCTGGGGCCGGGCATGGACCCTCATCTGAAAACTGGGTGCAGTAAGAATGCCTGCTTTCTCTCATAGCCTTTAAGAGAATGAAATTATGTGATTTAAGGAAAAGAACTAGCACAGAGTCAGGCACGAAGCTGAGGGCTCAGTTGGCTTTTCTTCAGTAACTGAACAAATCAACCAGAGAGCAAGCCGACCGCCTCCTGTCCCCTCCACCAGGGCAGGGCGCTGGGAAGCCCTGTGATTGACATAGGAAGTAGAGATGGCATTTAGCAAAGGTGGGAAAACAAGAGGAAGCTGATTCTCCCTCCCACACATGAGAAAAAATGAACTAATCAGCAGCAAGCAGTTAATGAACCCAAACTTGTTCACAAGGGGAGACAAAGAAGCGAAAATTATTCCAAGGGTAACCACGTACCAACAAAAAAGACCAATAGACTGAACACTAAAACAGAACAACAACAAAACTTTCTTTCCTATTTCCAGCCAAATAAGAATGCCTCTTAATTCTAGAAGGAAGGTAGAACAAGGCAGGTAATGCTTATAAAGAAATGCACTGCCAACTGGCGTAAGCAGGCACTCAGGTGGCTGAGGGAGGCAGCCCCCCCGCCCCCCAAGATGAAGGGAGTATGGCTGGGTTCAGGTCTACATGGTTTGACTTTATGTCACTCAATTCCCAAAACAACCTTCAAAAATACCCACCACCTTCCAAAGTCACAGAAAACAAGCTTAGGGAGACTGGGTTACCTGCCCAGGTCATGCTGAGACTAAAGGACTAAATTGGGACCTGAACCCAGTTTGTCTGGCTTCAAAGCCTCCACTCATCCAAAAAGCACCACCTGTGACAAAATGGGTGAAGGGGGTCAAATGGCACAAATTCCCAGTTATAAAATAAACTAGAGGCCCGATGCACAAAATTCATGCAAGAGTAGACCTTCCTTCCCCTGGATGCCGGCACCTGCTTCCCTCTGGCACGGGGGACCAGGGCTTCCCTCTGGCCGCCAGCAGGCACCCGGGACCTGGGCTTCCCTCGCAGCCCCGGCTTTGTCAGGAAGGTCGTCCGGAAGGACATCCGGTCTAATTAGCATATTATGCTTTTATTATTATAGGTAAGTCCTAAGGATACCATGTACAGCATGTGACTGATGTTAACAATACTGTACTGCATACTTGAGAGTTGCTGAGAGAGTAAATCTTAACAGTTCTCATCACAAGGAAAAAGCATTTATAATTATAGGTGGTGATGGATGTTAGCTAGACCATTATGGTGATCATTTAGCAATATATATACAAATATAGAATCATTATGTTGTACACCTGAAACTAAAAGGAGTCTGATGTTACATGTCAACTATATCTCAATTTTTTAAAAAGACACAATTGACAGAGAGGAAAGGGAGAAGGACCTCAGACTGTGGTTATGACTAATAACAAGTAGATGGTCAAATAACCAGTTGGTTGATGGGTTTGAAACCTAGATTTCAAACAGTTGAGTACTTTTCAGTGACTTCCTTTCCAGTTTTATTGAGATACTCGAGCCCGGTGCATGAAATTCATGCACAGGTAGGGTCCCTAGGCCTGGCTGGCGATCAGGTCCAATCAGGGCCTTCCTTCATTCCATGACGACCCCTGGTGGTCAGTGCATGTCATAGCGAGCGACTGAACTCCTGGTCTCCCAGTCGAACTCCCAAGGGGACACTTTGCATATTAGCCTTTTATATATATAGATTATTGACATAGAACATCTGTAAGTTTAAGGTCTATGTGATGATTTAATACACATTTCACAAAAGGATTACCGCAATTAGATTACTTACCACCACCCCATCACGTAATTACCATTTGTGGGTGTGTGTGTATGTGTGTGTGTGTTGACAACAGTTAAGATCTATTGTCTTAACAACTTACAAATATATAATACAGTTTTGCTACATACAGTCACCATGCTGTACATTAGATCCCCGTTCAATGACCTTTAACCTGTGACAACATAGGCCAGTCCCAGGCAAACCAAGAACCCCAGGCTCCTCACCCTCCATGTGCCAGGTTCCCTCCTCCAACCTCTTCTCCAGAAGCAAGAAAAACACTCAGAATCTAATTTCACTAGAAATCTCTTGCCAAAGGTCCACTTAATAAAAGGCTAAAACAAACCTAATTCTTAGGGCTTGGTACTTTTGAGTATTAATCCAAATAACTAAAAAGCATCCTTGGCAGAATTAAATATTACTGTACCTAAATTCCTAAAAACAAGAAATTTCCTTACATGTGGCTTTTTACCAGAGAGCAACATCATACTGTTTAAGGAGCCATCAAAAGCTCCCTGAAAGAAGTGAAATGAACCATTCTTAAAAGCATGATCCCGTCACAACCTGCCTCCCTCAACCCAGGGTCTTGATATAAATGCAGATCGCTAAACCCCACTCCAGACCCACGGAACCAACCCCCGTGGGCAGGGCCAGGAACTGTGTGCTCAGAGTAAGTGCCCCAGGGGCTTCCCATGTGCAATGCTGGTTAGGACTAGGGGCTACTGACCCAACCCTCCTACAGAAGTTCTATCCCAACTCTACCCTGAGGACTTCAAGGGGTGTCTACAGGGAGGCTGGGATGCCACTCCAAGAACCAAATTCCCAGCTGCCTACTGGCATTTCCAAGTGGGTATCCCAGGGGGGCCCAAACCCTGCCTCTCCCCTCCTGAGAGAGTTCTCGGTTACTTGTTCGTTCACTGTCCAACCTTGCTGCCCTGCCTGGCAACAGCTTTCCTTTCTGCCTCCAGTCAGCTGCCAAGTAGTGTAAGTCCTCACTTATCATCCACAGGTTCTGTGGCTTTAAGCGAAACGGCGGCGAGTCAGGAAATCAGTTTGACCCTAGACTGCTATAAACGACAGGTTAAGCTCCTACAGCATCTCATTGCATCACAGCGGCGTGATAGAAGAAATTACCTTGAACCACACAATGTTATTCAAGGGCCTGCTGCATTCCTTTTCTGTTCTGGAAGAAGCTTCCATTCCACCCCGAAAATCACCTCCCATGCACGGCCTTCTCTGTGTTCTCATTCCCTCTGTTGTACAAGCACAGGACTGTCCACCTGAGGTCAAATCTCGGCTGAGCCAGGTGCCTGAGAGCCCGTTTCCTTCTCTGCAAAACGAGGAGGATGACGACAGCACTCTATGAAAAGTTTTCTTGCTTGGATGACATGGGCTAATGCTCCCTAAATGCACAATAAAAGGAATTCAACGGACAGGAGCTCTCTTCCTCCCATTAACTCTGGCTCAAACATCATCTCTCACCTGACCTACTTCAAAAGCCTCATCACGGAGAGCGCTGCCGCCCATCTGTCCCCACGCCGGTCTCCTCCACACCACCGCTGCCAAAGCTTTCCTCCAACCCAGCTCTGATTACATCACCTCTCTGCTTCCGAACCTTCGACAGCTCAGGCTCACTTTACACGATCAAGTCCGTACTTCTCAGGCTGGCAGGCAGGGCCTTGTGCAATCTGGCTCTCTCCTCCCTGCCACTGTACCCAAATGCCGAGCGCCATCTGCTCTAGTAACAACACCCCAAACATGACTTGTATTTTCATGCCTCCGGGGCTCTGCTCATGGAGCTTCCTTCATGGAGAGCCCCTCACCTCTCCCCACCTAGCACCCTTCACCTCCAGTCACCCACTCTTCCTCCACTTCCTCCTCCTCTTCCCTTCTTCCTCCTCCTCTTCTCCTCCCTACCTCCTCTTCTTCCTCCCCTTCCTCCTCCTCTTCCTCCTCCCCCTCCTCTGTACTCTCCCGCTGCACACATCTCGAATGTGTACTATGCATGCACTCATGTCCTCTGACACAGAGCTGGGCCTCACACTCAGAAGGGCACAGTGACAGCCCTCAGGAAATATTTGTTGGGAAAATGAATGCGAGACGTCCACCACCCTTCCGCAAATGAAAACAGTTTCTAATTTGTCAAACAGTTAACACCTTCATGGTAACTTTTTACTTCTAAAACTCATAAGGATATTATATTTGTTGAGCAAGCTAAGGCTGCTCTTTATGAAGGAAGCAAAAAAAAAAAAAAGAACCCTGTGAAGGTGAAATGTCTTTAAAAATTCCCTTGGCTTAGAAGGCAATCACTACCCCTTTAGATATGGCATCTCCTCACTTTTTCCATGATGGGAGAGGGAAATCACGCTCTTTGATTCCCCCTCGCTTGACTTTTGGTATGTGGAGCTGGACAGCTTAAAGAGTCCTCAAACAAGCCATTTCCAAAAGGAAGGGATAAATAAAACGGTTGCTTAGCGGTATGGGAAAGGTGTAAGAAGCTCGCGAGCAGCTGGACTTGCATGTCCTTAGGGCACCAAGTTCATTCTCAGAGAACTGGCCCTGCATGCGCAGGGAGCCCGGGAGCCCCTGTCCCTGAGACCTTTTCTTGTGTAAGCCACAGCCAGACCAAATGCCCCGACCCGTGGAGGCAGCTGCCAGAGGGAACACTTCTTGGTTTACCCATAAATGCCAAGAAGGCCAGGCCCATAAATGTCTATTTAAGCAGCCTCCAAAGTGTTCCTTGACTTCTTTTTTTTTTTTTTTAAATACATTTTATTGATTTTTTACAGAGAGGAAGGGAGAGGGAGAGAGAGTTAGAAACATTGATGAGAGAGAAACATCAATCAGCTGCCTCCTGCACACCCCCTACTGGGGATGTGCCCGTAACCAAGGTACATGCCCTTGGCCGGAATCGAACCTGGGACCCTTGAGTCCGCAGGCCAACGCTCTATCCACTGAGCCAAACCGGTTAGGGCTGTTCCTTGACTTCTGTTCAAAACTTACTTCTCCCTTTACGTGAGTCTTTCATAGGGCACAAGGACCGTGAGGCGCGTTCTCCCCCCCTCCGTCCCCCACGGTGAGGACCTGGCCCTTTAGGGACACGCTGACCCTCTCCTCTAGGGAAGCCTGTTCTCCTGGTTGGCGATTGCCCTCTTCAGAAACACACACCTAGGACTTGACGGTGGTGCTACAGACGCCACAGAAATAAAACAAAGACTACCATGCTCCAACAAAACTCTACTGAAGTCGAGGAGTGGCTCATGTTCTCTGTCTTATTAAATAAATGGGTTTTGAAAATACTGATTTTCATTAAAACCAGACAGCTGGCTAACAGTATCCTTATGCCAATAATAAAATACCCTTTTTTTTCTTTGGTTCCTCTTTCTCTATAAATTACCATCTGAAACTGCCCCACTTGTTTGTTTAAAACATTTCTTATAAACATCTAACTTTTTAAAAAAATATATATTTTATTGATTTTTTTACAGAGAGGAAGAGAGAGGGATAGAGAGTTAGAAACATCGATGAGAGAGAAACATCCATCAGCTGCCTCTTGCACACCCCCTACTGGGGATGTGCCCGCAACCAAGGTACATGCCCCTGACCGGAATCGAACCTGGGACCCTTGAGTCCGCAGGCCGACGCTCTATCCACTGAGCCAAACCGGTTTCGGCTAAACATCTAACTTTTAATATAAGCAACCAACTAACTAAACAAATCATCTTGAAATCAAGGTTTTATCTGGACTTCCGTAACGAGCACCTTAAAATTAGCAGTTTCAACAACACTCAGGACAAAAACTTCCATTCAACTACGGATCCAGAAAGCTGAATTTTAAAATATAGTGAAGAGAAGGAAAAGAAAGACAAGGACCTGTTTTGGGCACCTATGAGCCAAGCCTCGTGCTAAGTGTTTTATGTAGGTTTTCACCTTTAGTCTTGGCAGGAACCCTATGAAACAGGAATTACTACCCCATTTTACAGACAAAGAAACAGAGGTCAAGTAAGCTGCCTGGAGCTACACACAAAACCATGGTGCATCTGGCTTCAAAGATCACAAATTTCCACTATAGCCTATATATTTGTATTTTTAAAAGGGGAAGAAAGAAAATGAGGGAGGGAGGGAGGGAGAGAAGAAGGGAGGGAGGGCGGGGAAGGGGGAGGGGAAGGGAAGGAGAGAGGGGGGGAGGGGGGGAGAGAGAGAGAGAGAGAGAGAGAGAGAGAGAGAGAGAGAGAGAGAGAGAGAGATTAATGTATTGTTCTAGTTACAAAGTACCTGTTCTATCCAAGGCACCTTATTATTCAAAAGAGGCAAATTTTAATGCATAAAACAGTATTCTTGCTTGCTAAGGGATTAAACATAAGAATGTGCTGGGAACTGCCTGTGATAGCTACCATTTATCACACAAAGCAACTTTATGTATAGTACGCTATTCTTCATTAAGACTCACAAAATTCCTTTATGTTTAATTTTTCCCAGACATACAACAAGCACTTGGAAGGATATCAAGGGGGAAAAAAACCCTTAAACAGCAAATTAAGTTAGCAAAGTCAGCAACGATAAGAACTTTTATTTACATGTCTTGTGTTTCCAAGACAATGTACACATGAAACTATCGCTCTGAGTCACTTCGTTACAAAAAGGTCCGATCGCTATGCTGCACACCTGAAACTAATATAAACATCGTCCATATGTCAGATATAATTGAAAAATAAAGAAATTGTTTTTAAAAAGAAAAATTATCACCCTGAGGGCATACTTAAGATTTATGGCTGTATTTCAAATTGCAAAAGCATTTATCAAAAAAACATTGTGTTAAAATTTATCAAATAGAAGAATTCATGCATATTCCTAAATCAATGGGCATAGAAATAAATCTTTATGGAATAGTGTTTTAACATTGCAATTCAGATACCCTGTCATTCTGAATCAAATTTAACCACCAAAAATGTTTAACACCCAAGCCATTTTACCCAAGAGGCACATGGTTTCTAGTCTTAAAATATACTGAAAACGTATACCCATTTAACCAGGCCAACTGTTCAGAATACCATCATGTTCCAACCACAACTGGAATAAATTAAACTAGCACCTCTTTGATATACTAATAAAATTAATTTCCAACATACTCTAAGCCTTTACTTTTTTTTGTTGTTGTTGTTGTTGTTAATCCTCACCCGAGGATATTTTTCCATTGATTTTTTGGGAGAGTGGAAGAGAGAGGGAAAGACAGAGAGAAACACATCAATTGGTTGTCTCCTGCACAAGCCCGACCAGGGTCCTGGCTGAGGAGGAGCCTGAAACCAAGGTACGTGCCCTTGACTGGAATCGAACCCGGGACCCTTTAGTCTGCAGGCCAATATTCTATCCACTGAGCCAAATTGGCTGGCAGCCTTTACTTCTTTATACTTTTTAAAAAAAGACTACTTATGTATTGCTAAATTAATGTCTATTCACAAGTCACAGGAGAAAAAGGCAGAGTCTAGGAACTATTCTTGTCAAAAAATTTAACCTGAATCTAAATATGCCTTTAGATCTAACCTCTACTTTATAAAAAATACAGGAGACAAAGGGACAAGGCAAACACCACCACAGGAAACAACTGCAGAAGATGAGACAGCCCACCAGCCTCTTCTAAAAGTCAGGGAGAGGGAGAGGGGGTGAGGTAGCATTCGTCTACATTTAAAAAGACTGAAGGGACAAAAACAATGACACACACGGTGCAATATGTGAACTTTGGCTGAATCCTGGTTTCAGAAAACCAAATGGTGACATATGAGGGACAACGAAACGACATGAAGAAATTACTGTGAATTTTATTAAAAGTGATAATGGGTGGTGATATTTTTTACAAATGCATATGAAAGTTTGTTAGGTGAAATTATATAATGTCTGAAATTACCTTTAAAATATTTCAGCAAAATAAACAGCCCAACACTGTTCTCTAGCCAAAAAGATGCTTTGCACCAAAGTTTCTACAGCTCAACGCATTTGGGAAATACTAAACACTCTGTTCCCTTTCAAGGAGCTTCAGAATGAACATTATTTGTAAGGGTGCTCAAAATTCCTGCAGTTAAAAACAAAAATATCTGTTTTACTTCGGTAGCCCAGATAGTCCCAGTTATTTGAACACAGAAACGTTTTTCCCTACATACCATCTATTCATTTCTTGAGAATTTCTTGAGAATCAGTTTCCTATGGAACCCACTTTGGGAATTCCCAAAGGTAAGCGCTCTAAATCACACACATGTTTCAAGAACTCTGAATAATAAAAAATTCACTATTGCATCTATTTGCAACTTAGGGGCTACTCACTTTTTCTATCTTTTGCATCTATAGATAAGTAGATGTTTACTCTGTAAGTTAACGTGTTTTCATTTTAATTCAGACTCGCTCTATAATAAGCATGTCAAACGCGCAGCCTGCGGGCCGCATGAGGCCCACAACGAATATTTTTGCGGCCCAGCCAGTATAACCGTATGTAAGAAATGTTTTAATAAAAATTTCGTAACTTAATTTTTACAAGATCCTGTTGTACATAATTATTAATAACGAACTACAACGTTTGATAATGACTGATTACTATAATCGTGTTGCATTCATTTCCCTTACATACCTTGCACGCAAACGCACCATTTCTCTGCACTAATACCAGCAGCAAATATTTTAGCAGCCGATTGCCGTGTCATTATTTTGCTTTTGGAGAACAAGAAAAATGGGTTTATTTGCATTATGCTTATTAATTTATGCAGTTATTCTGTGTCTGGTAAGTTAATGTTCAAGAAAAAATATTAATTTTTATTCAAATGTTCTATTATTTTATGTTACGATTACTCATTTACTTAAGCCCTTTGTATTCAGCATGTCTCTATTAAAATAAACCTACGTTTCTATGAAAATTGAAGCTTTTGTTTTTTGCAGCCCACATAAACTTAGACCTTGTTTATTTGGCCCATGTTAGCCTTAGAGTTTGACATGCTTGCTCTATAATATGAAATTACCACTGTAAAATTTCCCTCAAATGCAGTTAAATTTTACTTGGAAATCTGTAACGGAATAGATTTCAAGTTTACCCAAGCTGTCAAACCACATCTAGTTTTCACTTTCAAAACTACCTTATGATTTTTCAAAGGTTTCCCCAACTCTCTCCAATGACTCCTGGAAATAAGTTACTGGCTTCACAGTAACAAAACATATCACAAACCTAAAATCAGGGGGGGACAATGGTAAGATATGTACACATATAATACCTTAATAAAAAAATTAAAACAAAAAAAACAAAAAAAAAAACCCTAAAATCAAAACTCTTAAGACGGTCTTTCGGGTGGTACTTAAGGGTTTCCAGTAATTTACCTCAAAGTCTGCCAGATTTCCATCTTTATGCACGAGAAGTGGTCCCATTGTTATAAACACATCCTTTGGCTAGTTGAACAACTAGATCCCAAGACAGATTCATCTTACCACAAATCCTACTTACTTCCTGGCTAAAAGTTTTGTTTGTTTTTTATAGTTTTTTATTTACTTTTTTTTTTTTTTATCCTCACCCAAGGATATTTTTCCCATTGATTTTTAGAGAGACTGGGAGGGAGGGAGGAAGGGAGGAAGGGAGGGAGGGAGGGAGGGAGAGAGAGAGAGGGAGAGAGAGAGAGAGAGAGAGAGAGAGAGAGAGAGAGAGAGAGAGAGAGAGAGAAACATGGATGTGAAAGAGACACGTCAATTGGTTGCCTCCAGCACCTGCCACAGGGCTGGAATCAAACCTGCAACATAGGTACATGCCTTGACCAGGAATCAAACCCACAACCCTTAGGTTCACAGGCCAATGCTCTAACCACTGAGTTTTCAAAACTGCCAGAGCTTCACGGTTAAAAGTTTTATAGCAAGATTTCCACTAATATCTGGTTGGGGATTTTTTTGTGGGTTTTTTTTGTCTTTTGGTTTTTGTGTGTGTGTTTTTTTTCTTTTGAGAAAAACTGCATCCTATTCCATTTAAGAGCCTCAACACTTTAAAACTTTGGAAACACTCTTAAAAGAAAACAAAAATGGCTAACAAAGAAATCTGAGCTACAAGTCACTGCTACAAGGAAACTATCAAATTTGATGTCTCCCTTGCATCTGGGAAGCAATTTACAACGTTCAAAACCCTTTCATATACATTCTGTCATTTGACCCTCAAAACCCTGGAGAGATGTCTGTTTTCCATCATGATAACATATATTTAACATGGCTCAACTTGAAAGCCGACAACTTGTCAACCCTCAATTATCCTTACTATGGAGAGAATATCGGCATAAATAATTTGATTCAGCTGAGCGGTGTAGAGTCCAAGACTCCTGCCTCCGGACAGGGACGCTCCAGGCGACCCCACCACAGGGCCCCGCTCCCAGGATTCCGCTTGGTGGTCCTTGCTGTCCACAGGCATTTAGATCTTCATACATCTCATCCGCCAGAACTTCCCTGTCACTCCACAAGGAGAGAAGTCTCTGCTCTGAACTTCCTGCATCTGCCTAGATTGTCCAGTGATGTTTTTGCACCATCATCCCAGGGCGTTTCCCATTTTCACCCGTGTCGGTGATCCATCGTGAGAGAAGGACAATGTGCAACTACAGGCAACAGGTGTGAAGGCAGACGAGACATGACCCAGGTTTGCTTCCTGAATCCTCCTGTCCTGGCCACATGCACTCCCTGCCCTCACATCCCTTACATGCTCATGAAGTGCTCCCCCTCCTAAGGTTGTTGAGAGATGAAGGCCAGAGCACCTCCCCACAGCAACTGGCATGAGCTGTGTGTAATTAACAACGGTGGCTTTCCAGTCTGCCTCCATTTCTCCGAGACGGGAAAACAAGCAATTAAAAAAATACGACTCAGGCAAGACAGGCCCCTACCATCAAGAAGCCTACAACCCATAGGCAAAGCACACCAGGGGAACAGCTTAATAATAAAAGGCAAAACAGGAAAAATATCATAAAGAATGTACCAGCAATGTGCTAGGGGGTTTAAATAGCAAGAACCATTTAAATGCACAAGGGGGAAATCACAGAAAAATGTTAATGAGAAAGCAGTATTTATTTGAGCAAGGCCTTGACGGACAATGAAAATTTCATTGGTGGGGGAGGGGAGAGCAGCCTCCTCAAAGGCAAAATGGACCCAGTATGAGACAGGCGTAGAATGGGCAGATGCAGAGACACCGGGAGGGGTCTGGAAAAGAAGGCTATGACCCAGATCACAGAGAATCTCGGAAGCTACGACTGTAAGGGGAACAGCCACAGCTCTTACTTGTCCTTGCATCAGCTCTGCTACTTTCAGCTGCAAGCAACAAAAAATGAGTGATTATCAGACATGTAAACTGTGGTCTCAAATTTTTTGGTCATTCAGCCCTTAACAGCAAAAAAATTAAACATGTACACCCAATATGTTTTAAGTTGTATATTCTATAATTTACACATAATTAAAGCACTAGAGTTATGAATTACATGTATATACCAATGTAGTATGCACATAAAACATACATTAAACACTTTTTAAAGGATGAGAATCACTCAAACGGTAGTCTTATGGGTTTTTTTTATTTATTAATACAAATCCATATGTAATTTTGGGCCAGCTGCATATTAAATTTAACTTAAGCCATTTCCTAATCTCCTAATTAGACATTTTCTTGTTCCTGTATACTTACATCATTATCATTACACTTTCTTTGCAAGACTCTAAGCCACTTGCCCATTTTGTGTATTACTAGGTAATATAATCCACAAATCCATTATATAGATAGAATTACTTGGATAGCATTATATGGATAGAATTCACCAAAGACCAAGAATAAGAATGAGGGTACCATCATCAATTTCACCAGGTTGTACAATGCCCACTCTTCCCTCGGGCGACCTCAGACCACCTAAGTGACAGGAGACTTTCATATATACCAACTGGTGTCAACCACCTGTTAAATATTTAAAAAACTTATTTTTTTTCCTAGATAAGACTTTAACCTTTTCTTCTCTACTAAATTACCTAGCACACTCCACTTTGGAGATTGCTGTCTCAAAAAATAAAACAGCCCTAGCCGGTTTGACTCAGTGGACAGAGTGTTGGCCTGTGAACTGAAAGATCCTGGGTCAAGGGCACATGCGCGTGTTGCGGGCTAGATCCCCTGTAGGGGGCGTGCAGGAGGCAGCCGATCAAGGATTCTCTCATCATTGATGTTTCTAGCTCTCTCTCCCTCTCCCTTCTCTCTGAAATCAATAAAAATATATTTTAAAAATATAAAACATTTTTTCTCACAAAAGAAGTTCTGAGTCACAGTGGTTCTAGGGTTGGTTAATTCAGCAGCTAGAAAAGTCACTGTGGTCTTAGGCACCTTCCATCATCTTTGTATTCTGTGAACCTCAGAATGACAACCTCTTCTATTTTGCTGACAACCTTAGGTTCCCAATATGGTGCCACATCCCTATTCACTAACCTGTCACTGGCAACAAGTATGGTATTACTCAAGTTGACTTAGATTAATCAAGATACACTGCCTGGGGTAGGGAACACACACAATTTATCCTGAAGTACATGGCCAAAAGAAAACTATAATCAAAGCAGGGTTATGTTGTCAAGTAATGTGGTAAATTATTACAGTAATGGCCCCTGCAATGAATCATGTAACCACCAGAGCGTGAGTGAACCTAAGCACAGGTAGAAGAACCATCCAGCTGAGCCCCGCTCCAATTTCTGATCTCACACAAATAAACGGCTGCTGTTTTAAGCCACAAGAAGGAACACTGTGGTATGGGCAACAAACCACCCTGCCATAGCACTCTATGTATGTAGGACAATGGGGGAAGAAAAAAAAAAAAACTATAACATTTAATTTCCTCAGATGTTTGTTTTTAAATTCAGTTCAGAGTCAGCAAGCACTCAAAAAACATTAATAATTCATGTTACTAATCCCAAGTGATTCAGAATAAAGCATGGCAGAGAGAGAGAGGCGTATAATGGGTTACATGAGAATAATGATGAACTCCCAAGATTTTTTTGCAGTAATTCAATACACAAGTTCCAAGATATGCAGCAATTTAAACCCCCACAGAATGTGGAAAAGTCCACTACTCTCAAGACCGTAGGGTATACATCACAGGAGCACCCTTTTGGCATACTGGTATGTTGTTATGACCAGCAATACCACTTGTGGAATCACATCCTGAATTAGACAGCTAGCTTTTTTTGTTTACCCAGCTCCCGCCCTCTTCCATGAACAATAACCCCCTTCTTTGTGGGACACTTTGTCTCCCCACAGTCCCATCCTGTGGGTCGAACGGGGGCTGCCAACCATAACTCTCCTTTGGCCGGCATCAGGCCAATCGGGTTCTCTTCAGGGTTTTCCCAAATTGAAACTAAGAGCAAACAGTTTCTTGATGCTGTGAGGCTATGAAGCTACCAACAGCCTCTATGTGCTGGGCACTGCGTTAGGCCCTGAGATCTAATGAGTGAATCACATCTGAGCCAAAGGGTTCTGATGGCCTAGGAGATATTTCTTTCTAACATACCTAACTGTCAAAAAGGACTGGTTAAGCCTGGCCCTTGTGGCTCAGAGCGTCAACCTATGAACCACAGTCCAATTCCAGGTCAGGGCACACGCTTGGGTTGCGGGCTCATTCCCCAGTAGGGGATGTGCAGGAGGCAGCCGACCAATGATTCTCTCTCATCATTGGTGTTTCTATCTCCCTCTCCTTGCCTCTCACGTAAATCAATAAAAACTTTTAAAGAAAAGAAAAGAAAAGAAAAGAAAAGAAAAGAAAAGAAAAGAAAAGAAAAGAAAGGACTGGTTACATAAATTATGGTATGTAATAGATTTACTACACAAGCCATTAAAACAGTGCTAAAGAAGAATGTACTGATATGACAGGGGAAAAAAGCACATTACACAAGACACGGTTATATGCTTGTGTCTAAACTATGCAAGTCATTATATGAACCCTTGTGTATTGAATCTTTTTCATATTTCTTCAGAAGCACACAAAACATAGGATCCTGTTTTTGCAAGATTATATACGCATGAAAAGGTCACAGCCAAATGTTTCTTAGAGACTGCCCCACCACACCCTGACTCTCAGAGGTAATAATGGACTGTTCGTGATAGACAAGTAACCCTAGGTATGCTGGGGTGGGGCAGGGACGGTGGTGAGTCACTGTGGCTCTGGGCTATATGGCTGAATATCTTGGGTTCACATCTACCAGTATATATAACTGTGGCTGGGAGACTTTTACGATAATTCCCCCATGGTAGTGGCAAAATCTGTGCTGAAATCTAGGGACTTGCCATCTCCCTGCAAGACTTTACTTGTCTTTGACATTCTTGCCTATGGACTCTTCGTCCAGGACATGCTCCTTGGTCACACACACCTGCAGGAGCCCCTAAATACGGCATCTACCCCAGAAGGGCAACCCTCAGCAGAGACCCAGACAAACCAACCAGAATCTCTTTCATTCTCCCTAACATCATGTTTCCTCGATAACCTTCTTTATCAATAGTCCTCCCGTCATTCAAAATCCATTCTCCTGATAATAACAACCAGAAGCCTATCTTTGGCTTTGCTGCTCTCACCCCTTCCAGTACACAGTTTACAAAGTCTCCCAACTTCATTAGCAAATCCTGCTTCATAATAGTCTCTTTCCTCACACACAAGGAAATAAATGGCAGCCTTTACAGCCAGTCAGTCGGTACTGATGGATACATCCTCTTTTTTTGTGGTTGAAACACCACTGCTTAATATCTTGAAGAGATATTCTTCTTAGAATAAGTTTAAAAAGCTGAAGATGGTCTGCTCAGACATAAAAGAGCCTATAGTTCAGCGCATAATTTTATTTTAGAACCTTCTAAAGAAAGTCCATACCAGCTTCCAGATGAGTGTCAACTTGCACTCGGTGCTCTTAAGTAGACAGGACAAACATTTGGAGTCACAGTGAAATGGGTCGCCTGCAACCTACTACTTCTTTACCATTAAATCAATAGCACGATAAGGGAAGGATTTATTTAGAACAGAAAGTACTGCAAAACTAGATTCACCCAGACATCAGTAAAAGAGCCCAAGAAGGATGGCACCAAAAAAGGGACATTCAGCCCTAGCAGGTTTGGCTCAGTGGAGAAAGCACCAGCCTGCGAGCTGAAGGGTCCCGGGTTCAATTCCAGTCAGGGACATATGCCCCAGTTGTGAGCTCGATCCTCAATGGGGGGGGCGTGCAGGGGCCATCCAATCAATGATTCTCTCTAATCATTGATGTTTCTATCTCTCTCTCCCTTTTCCTTCTCTGAAATCAATAAAAAAAATATTTTTTTTAATTTTTAAAAAGGGACATTCATCCAGGCTTTGTAAATTAAGCTGAGAGATACCGAGATAAAAAGCAAATGACATGTTCATTTCTTATTTTTAAAAAGACGTACAGATTTGAGAAGTGATTTCCTTAAGAATGCTGTCTGGGTTACTAGTCCAGATAATAAATCACACTATACCCTGAAGCCTACTTAATAAAAAAAAAAAGTTAAGAATAAACAAATGATTAGTTTGAGGCATGTGAATTTCTGAACTCTCTTAAGGGAGAAAGTTTTATTACCATTATTAGGGAACTGTTTTTAATCTCTGACATCAAAGCATAGATGTTAACCCTGGGGTTCTGAAACCAGAATAACCCATAAATAAAATACTGTGAGAAACTGCCACAGATTAACTTTAGTCTGTTTGTCAGTTTTTAGCCAATTCACAGGTGACTCCATGAATAAACAGAGGTATGGGAGAGGAAAAGGGGAGAATAAGAAGACCAAGGTTCAAGTTCAATTTCACCACTTACAGATAATACTAGAGGCCTGGTGCACGACATTCGTGCACTTGGGGGGGGGGGGTGTCCCCTCAGCCCAGCCTGCACCCTCTCGTAACCCCGGGCCCCCCAGGGGATGTCCAACTGGGGGTCCTTGGTGCTGCCACAGAGGCGGAAGCAGCTCCTACCACCGCCACTGTGCTCGCCAGCCATGAGCCCAGCTTCTGGCTGAGCAACATTCTTCCTGTGGGAGCGCACTGACCACCAGGGGGCAGCTCCTGCATTGAGCATCTGCCCCTGGTGGTCAGTGCGTGTTATAGCGACCAGTTGTTCTGCTGTTGGGTTGATTTGCATATTAGCCTTTTATTATATAGGAGGATTGAACAAACTGATCTAACTTGCCCGTCTCAGTTTACTTAACAGGGTTCAGGGATAAAACATGTAAATTAATCCCTTGATAAACCCAAAAGCAATGTTCTAATATTACAGCACTGATTCCAGAATGCCTGCATTTCTCAAACTTTTGGAGAGTCACAGAACTTTATGGCTGAAAGGTCATTGAACTATCAGCCCAGAAGTTTAAGTCTTATACAGCCTTGATCAGGGTCTAGTTTTACACCACTAAAATACAAATTTAGAAAGCTCAAGACAAAACTATCTGAGGACTAAAGCCCCCCCCCCCCCGATATAGCATGCATGTACACAGACATACACACACACACACACACACACACACACACACACACACACAAAATCCCCCACCTTATGATGGTTCGCCTTATATTTTTTTTACTTTACGATGGTATGAAAGTGATACACATAATAAATAACATGAGTTATTCAGCACTTTATTATATAATTAGGCTTTATGTTAGATGGTTTTACCCAACTGTGGGCCAATGTAAGTGTTCTGAGTGTGTTTAAGGTAGGCCAGGCTAAGCTATGATACTCATGGTTCAGTAGGTTAGGAGTATTAAGTACATTTTAGACTTTTGATATTTTCAGCTTATGATGGATTTATCAGGATATAACCTATCCTAAGTCGAGGAGCATCTATTTATCTGTATAAATCCTCTGCTTTATTTTGCTTTTGTAAACTTTACTCCTATAACTTAAAAGTTAAACTAAACTTTTCATCAGAAAGATAAAAATAAAGCCAGTTCTCAGGCTATGAGATTCACAGCCTATTTTCAATCCAACCCAGACAAAACCTTAACAATTGGGTTAGAAATGCCTAATGGAAATATCAACATAACATTAACCTCCAGCTACATTGGCAGGCATCATTATAATATGGATTACAGCGCTATCAGCCCAGGGATACTGGTTTTAATGTCCCCTGGGAGATCAAGAATTAATCAGCAACTTAGAAGGGGATGTTGCCTAAAAGTGGAAAATTTAATGGAGACAATTCCATTGTTTTTAAAATTGTGCCCTCAATCACCAGTATCAAAAACCCAGTATGGCACCAAAGAAATTACATGTGGTTAAGAGGCAAAATGTTCTTTTTTTTTCTACAAGCTGTTATGGGAAGCAGAAAAAGGCTGACTATGAATCAGTTATGTTTTAGTTCCACGGTGGACATAAATTATGATAATTTGGACATTCTGGCGGTTAAACCAAAAAAGCAGGAAAACCATCATTTCCAAGCCCCTGCAAAAGTTAAGTTTGTGGCAACTCAACTGAAAGGCAGGGCCATGGAAAGTGACCTTAAACTTATTTCTGGACCTTCCTGACGCCACTAACATCGATGACACTATTTCCCATCCCTTATTGTCAAATCACAACAGTCCGGAAGCCTGGACGGAGTTCACTTGGCAGGTAACAGGAGCCACCCTAGGAGGAAGTCCTGAAGGATGTCAGATACCATACTTCCTTTTCTCCTGCACCCTTTTCATCTCCCTACCGCCAGGATATATTTACCATGTGTTCTGACTGACACCACCAACCAAGCGCTCTGACTGACACAAACTTTGCAGAAACTGGCTGACTCTAGGGGAGGTCCCTGCGAGATCCCTTAAGTAGCTTAGATGAGTAAAACATTCAGACGACTACTATAATGAGCATGTCTCAGTGGCTCGTAAATTCTTTCATTCCCAGCAATCAAGAAGCAGCTGTTAAAATCCAGGAATCTTCCTAGGAGCAGATCTGAAATGCCTCCAAGCTGGCCAGAGAGGCGTCACAACTTCTTTCTTCTGCTACCTCCCCCACCCTCCCCCCCACCCCCACCCCCCCCATCTCGAGAGTGCCAGCCTGGCAGGAATAAAGATGACCCAGGAAGGAGAGAGAGGGAGAGAGCAGTCGATCTGGGGAAAGCAGAGATGCAGACTCCCTTCCTTTCCTCTACAGAGAAACACCAACTCTCTGTGCCCTTCCTGCAAACACAGGAGTAACTTCTGCAGCCTGGTGGGCTGGTATTTCCAGAGTTAGCGACCCCCCCGCCAGCAGTCCTGAGCCCTGTCCTCAAAGGTTCTGAGCCAGGCACTTCCGTTCTGTGACCGAGTTCGAGGCCCATCCCACGGGGAAGAGTCGGCTTCTCTTTTCCTTGTAATCCGCCCAGACAGCGCTGCAACTCGGGTCAAGTTCAAGATGAAGGTGCCCTCCTAACCTTCCTGACTCTCACAGGGCGCAGCTCTCCCGAAAAGACTCCCATCCCTCCGGGCTCGGGGACCTGGGCTGCCCGGAGGGAGCTGGAGGGGAAGCCTGAGTCTGAAGCCCGCACCTTCAGACGCCCCGGCCGCGGCGCCGCGCGTCTACCTGGCCAGCGCCGCATTTCCTCCCGGAGCCTCGCACAGTAAGTCTAGTCAATGTTAGAGACGCTCCATCCGCACACACCACACACAATGCCGAGGGCTTCCTTCCCAGCCCGCCGTTCCCGGGAAGCTGCCGCGCCGAAGCCGGCAGCCCCGCACACCCCCAGCATTGTGCGCCTGCACCCCAAAGTCCTTCAGGAAGAAGGTGCGCCCGGACACAGGTTACCCCCAAAGCGACCACTTTCCACTCTCCAAAGAACAGGGGTATTCGCAATCTTGACATCATTCTCGTCTTCCTCAGCTCCTCAATGTTTAATCCTACCTAGCTACCTCCCCCCCCCCCCCCCCAACACCGTGGATATGCTAATCGCAGGGTTCTTGGAAGCTGAGCAATAGACTTTCAGCCCAGTCTGGGGCGCTACGACCCGCCCCTCCGGTTTAAGTTCACCCGGCAACTTCGCGACCCGCGCTCCCCTACACGCTGGGGGCGCCCTGGACCCCGCGGTGCCCGGCGCGCCTCTCCGCCGCCGCCGCCGCCTCCGCCCCAGGTACCAGGCGCAGCCCAGGCCTTTGCCAAGCCCGAGGGCTACAGAGAAGGCGAGAAAGGGGTCGGGGAGGCCGGGGAGGGGTGGTCCCGAAACCCGAGCGTGCCGCCTCGCGTTTCCGGAGCCCCCCCAAAACCCCAGCTCCGCCGGAGGCACTTCTGCCCGGCGCGGAGGGGATGGCGAAGGGGAGGCGCAGACTCTCCAGAGCCGCCAGCGCCGAGGCCGGGGGTGCACAACATGTCCGTGCCCGTCCCCGGAAAGCTCCCGGGTGCGCCCGGAGAAGGGGGAGGCGGGCAGGCTCCAGAAACTTTCCCACATGCCTTTTCCCTCTCCCCGCCACCCTCTCCTCCTCCCGGGACCCTGTCCCTCCCCTCTGCACCGCGGCATCTGGCCCAGCCCGGGGCGCCGGAGGCCCGCGGCGGCGGCCGGGCGGCGGAGTTACCTGCCGGGAAAGTTTCCAGCCTTCGGCGCGATTCCCCACCCCCAGGGCCGGGCCTCGGGGCGCGGTCGGCTCGGCGCTCGGCGGTGGCCTCTCCTCTGGCTTCCGAGGCTACCGCTGCTCCCGCAGCTGCCACTGCGAAGGCTGCGATCCCGCCCGTCCCCCCGCCTCGCACGGCCCACCCCGGGGCCTCATTGGCAGCCCGAGTCCCCGCCCCCGCGCGTGTTCCCGAAGGCACCTTCCTCTCGCGCGCCCGCCGGCCGCGCCTCCCGCGCCCCGCCCCGCCCGGCGCTGCGGCGGCTCCCGGGACCCGCCGGGACGCGGAGCGAGAACTTTCCGCCGGACGCGGGCACAGCGCTCCCCGCCCCACCGCTCCCGGTCGAGTCCCCAGCTTTCCCCAGGGGGCTGGGGCTAGTCCCTAGGGGCTGAGCCTGGACCCCTCTGGGACTGATGAAGATGAGGGATAGTCTTCTCCCCCCCACCCCCACCCCCATATCTTTAAAATCAGAGAAGTGACTTGGCCTCCCCTCCTTGCTGCTTTTTAAAAACAACCGAGGAGGACATGTGGGAGCAATTAGCCAAGCTGAAGTTTTCTTGAATGCTTTAGGTGACTTGTGTGGCTGTCCTGAATATTCTCTCTCTCTCTCTCTCTCTCTCTCTCTCTCTCTCTCTCTCTCTCTCTCTCCTTTTCCCCCTCTCTCTCCCTCTCCCTCCCTCCCCACACTTTCTGGGGCAAGATAGAGCTACTGGAGGTGGACGGTGAAAAGGGGCATCTCTCCTGCTGTGTCTTTTTCTTCCCTGAAAGCGCATTAGTGATGTGCAGGGAGCGGAGATTGCCTCGGCGTCCAGGGGTCCCGGTGCCTGCAGCCTCCTCTGACCGCTCCAGGCTGGCCCTGTGCTGTCTGGGCTCCATCGCCGGAGGGCTTCAATGGGCGGGAGGAGGAGGTATGCAGCAGGAGCAACACAAAGATGCTATTATTGTTTCAGTTGGTAGCAGTAAATTAAATTCATGAGTTCCCAAAATGTTTTGTTATTCCCCAGCACAGCGAGAGCTGGGTTAGAGCCTACGGATTCAGAAGTCCTGGGTTCACCGGCTTCACCCAGGAATCCCAAGCAGCCATTTCAGGCCCGGGGGGGGGGGGGGGGGGGGGGGAGGGGAGGGCGATGCTCAGCCCACTCTGTACCCCTAACACTTTAGACCATACCCCTAACCCTTTAGAGGGGCCTTGGCCAGGAAGGATCAACCGGGACTCCTGCTGCCTGGTGTAGCCTGCGGGCGTTGTGCACGGGTCACCCAATGGTGTGTCTGGAGCGAGGAATACAGAAGTTGCTGTAAATGGATTTATTGGCAACCTCTAACCTTGCTGTGGCAAACCTGCCTTTAAAGACAACCGTTTTAAACAAGTTCGCCCATAAAAACTTCAACCTCACGCAGAACTTTCCAGTATAAAGATATCTGGGGAGGGGAGTGCCCAAATTTAAAATTCTTATGCAAAGGGAAAGAAAGCAAAATGCCACACAATTGCTCTGCATACATAAAAGATGACTGAAATTTGCTGGATTTTTCACCCGTAGTTTCAAAGGCCTGAGGATTGCTAGGCTGATATTTGAGCAGTAAGCATTATCAGCAGCCTCAAACTCTTCCTGCAGCAGAGCAGAATATGAATATTTAAAATAAAATGTAAACTTATTAAACCAGAACAGCTATTGACTTATTCCTTCACTCTGAAATGTCTCGCTGCTGAAAAACATGGTAATAGGTTTTATCTAATTTCTCCTGAGATGAAATGCATAAAAGTTACCAATCTTTCAACAACAGATGAAAACGCTAGAGAGCAACCTTCATGGTAAAAGAAGGACACAAACAACAACAAACTCCACTTTGTTTAATCTGAAATATTAAGATATAAAAGAAACAATCCTAGAGAAATAAACTGCTACAATTCCCTATCTCAGCATTCTTTATAATGGGTGAAATGTATAATGGATGAAATTTATAATTTGTATCATGTTCTGTCTTTGGCTCTTCTAAGCTATATTCTCTAAGTTTTTTTTATGAAATTGCTTCGTTAAATTGGGCTTTGAAGACAATGAAATCCATCCCGCCCCCCCATCCTCAGAAGTCCCTAAGTAGCAAGTAGAAAAACACATAATTACTGACATCATCTTTAGATTAGTTGAAAAAAATGTTGTCTTTATAGTTTCAGAAGTCACAGTCACTAAAGAAGTAACTTCATCACTGCGTAGTTAGGAGTGTTTAACATTCAAAACAGGCATGCAACTAGCAATCTGAAATTTGTACACAAGGGTTCTGTCTCCCTTTCTTCCTGCAGTGCTTATATAATCCAAACTACATATGTTGGTATGCACAATCTGATTCCCAGCTTTAAGCGGCTAACATTACATACAGTATGTCATGCTAAGAACATCAAAGCTGTCTGAAGCTGTAAGTGAAAATGGTACATTTTAATAGAAAACAAGGCAAAAAACGAGGAATAAAAATTCATGGGTAAGGGAAAAAGGGGGATACATTAAGATCAAGTCTGTAAAAAATATTTGAATATTTTCTAAGCATCTACACACAGTTGTTCATATGGGAAATAATACAATGATTACAAAATAATAATACAAGAATAAACTTTGTTTTGAGTCCTCACAACTGTAAACCTACTTTTGCCCCACCCTGTGTGTGAAAGTATTAGCTGAGCACAGGTTCAAAAAATGAATTTTAGCCCTAGCTGGTTTGGCTCAGTGGATAGAGCATCGGCCTGCAGTCTGAAGGGTACCAGGTTTGATTCGGGTCAAGGGCACATGCCCAGGTTGCAGGCTCTATCCCCAGTAGGAGGCGTGCAGGAGGCAGCCATCAATGATTCTCTCTCATCATTAAATGTTTCTATCTCTCCCTCTCCCTCTCCCTTCCTCTCTGAAGTCAATCAAAATATTTTTTAAAAGGATCTTAATGCTTTTCCCTTTAAAAATATAAGATGCTTTTAGTTAGTTATTAGGTGATGCTTTGTTTGTATTTTTAGGGAGAGGGAAAAGCAAGAGTTACCGCTTTTCTTAGGGTATTTCTGCTCATGCCATTCAGTTTAAAAAGTTCACTCATTACATTGCTGTTGATTCCATCTGAAAAAAAAAATTAAAAGAGCACTAGAGAGCACATAACATTACATGTTGAACACATTCACCAAACATACATACAATATACTGGATTCCATTTTTAATTTTCTGTCAGTTTGCCAACAATGTACCGTTTCTCAGCACAGTGAAAGAAAACTACAAATAATAAACTATTATTTTACCTTACAATTTACTGCCCAGGGCAATAGGCTGAGGAAGGCGTGAGAAATGAATGTGACTTGTGAGTGTTAAAATGCTTTTTCCCTTGCTCAGATTCCAAAGTACTTCTATTTTAAATCAAGCCTAAGTTAGGATGAGAGCCAGTGTTTATTATGGAATATGTAGTACAGAATACATAGTGAGAAGTGAAATGTTTTAAACAGTGTAGTAACTAAATACAAAACCTGAGATAGGACTTAAAAAAAAAAAAATCAAGGCAAGGTAGGAAATCCAGACTCAAAATAATCCAGCCCACAAATACTTCCCACCTACTTCAGAGCATCTTTCAATGTTTACAGAATTCATTCTGCTTTGGTCTATTCAATCTCACTTTCCCTTTTAACATTTTGGAGAGGAAAAGAAGTTTTAAAGACACGGGGGAAAATAAAATGGGTTATAGTCAGAAATCCTTTGGGAAAAGCAATGAAATTACATACTGCTACACAGTTCCTGCATGTGTAATGATCCGTGGTCACACATGTATACCAATGCCATGGTCAAAAGTGGACTAATGGCAGACCTCCCTCCAGAAATATTGAAAGCCACAGTTGTGCACAGTTAGCCAGGAAGTTAAATTAAAAGAGTCATCTAATGAGACATCTAAACCCCTCTGCAGGCCTAGCATATGGCCTGCCAATATTGTAGAACTCACCCAATAGGGGATGGGTAGTGAATTATTTAAACTGATAAGGACTCCACTGAGGGAAGCAAGCAGGGAGATAGATTCAGGGGTTCACATTTCCTTATAAGAATGGAAGAGTAGCTCTAGCTGGTTTGGCTCAGTGGATAGAGCGTTGGCCCGTGGTCTAAAGGGTCCCGGGTTTGATCCCGGTCAAGGGCACATACCTCGATCCTCATCGAAGATGGCATACTATCTGACTAGCAATTTAAATATAGATTTAATCCAATCTTCTGATGGTGAAATGGTTTAATAAGGGGAAATAGAAATTTCTCATGTTCAGGAAGGGTGAAGAAATGCAATCAGGTGCTATTCCCTCCAATAAGTGTTGAGTCTGGCTAAGATGGCTTACAAAGAAATGTGCCATTTGCCCGGCTGGTGTGGCTCAGTGGTTGAGCATCAACCTATGAACCATCAGGGCATATGCCCAGGATGCAGGCTCCATCCCCAGTGCGGGGCGTGCAGGAGGCAGCCAGTCAATGATTCTCTCTTATCATTGATGTTTCTATCTCTCTCTCCCTCTCCCTTCATCTCTGAAATCAATAAAAATATGTGATTTTTTTGAAGAAATATGCTGTTTAACCCTTTGCACTCGCTTGCTTTTTCCTCGATTCCTTTATTCTTCTCGGGATTTAATTTTTTAAATACCCCAGATTTTACAAAGTGCGGCAGTAGGAAAAAAAACTGGAGTTTCTTTTCATACAAATTTATTTATTTGGATTTTTTTATATTTCAAATTATTGATACATTCAAAGAGTAATTTTAATCTCGACATCCGAGTGCAAAAGGTTAACTTTGAGTATTACAAATGCGTTTTAATATCTCCTCCTGGGAGTGGTTCTTTCCCTATTCCCAGCAAATTGTGTAACAAGGCACTGACATAGGAGTCATAATATCTAGACTCCAGTTCTGACTTAGGCAGTTGTTTGCAAATTGCAATTCCTGGCAATTCATTTAGACTTCTTGAGCCTCCGGTCCCTCATCTATGAAATAAGGAGGATAGCATAGAATGTCTGCCTTGCAAGGTTGTGGGGAAGATTAAATACAGTAAGGTGGAAAGCACTTAATAAATTAGAAAATACAGGGGCTAACTTTTACTTAATAGATAATAAGCTATGTTTTCCTTCCCTGTTACCTGGGAGCACTTTGCAATAACAGCCTAAAAGCTTGGTTGGAGCAGTCCAGAATGCCACGTTTGCCAAATGTGAAAGGAGGAGAGCCTTAGAGATGACTTAGTAGTAGATAATAACTCCATTTAAGCTCTCAGAGGCTCATTTGGGGGTAAATTGGCAATTCTTATTCAAACAATAGCAGTCAGGAGTCATTTACAGAGTTATATTTTTCTCCTGTGTTAGTGTTATAAAGAGGCAACTTGGTAGTATATAAACAATGCAGGTATATCTCATTTTATGCAAATAGACATACAAAAACAATTACACAACATATTGATTTAAAGGAAATCTTTTAAAAATTCTGGATGAGATTCTTTGCAATTGCCACTACAACTTATTCACATGTTTAATTACTAACCATCCTTTCAATTCTGTGAAATAGTACTGATAAACATGAACGAGCTTGAATTCATACAAATATTTTCTGTAAGATCAAGTACTAGTCAAAACTTTTGCAGCTGCATACTTATTTGAATAACTATAGGTCAGAGAATAGCTCCTACCAAGTGTTTTGGTTTAAGGGGGCGGGGGCAGGGGCGGGGGCATAAATATGGAGAGTCTAGCCAAACGGAAACTGGTTTCATTTAAAAATCAGTTTGCTGTTCCCCCTTTAATGATCCACCTAATCCAGAAAAGTCTGAGGAATACTGATACCATTGATGCTGATGATAATAATCAATTTTCTAGAAGGGAGAGAGGTTTCCCCACTAAAGAACAATGAAGAATAGATAGAAGCAACTTTCAAGCCAAAATGTGTATAAAGCAAGATTCCTGCATCTAGAAGACT
Organism: Cnephaeus nilssonii; assembly: GCF_951640355.1. NCBI lineage: Eukaryota > Metazoa > Chordata > Mammalia > Chiroptera > Vespertilionidae > Cnephaeus > Cnephaeus nilssonii. Next base: position 56,033,238 of record NC_137081.1, read on the forward strand.
ACATTTTAAAACTAGTTTGGGGATTATAATACAATAAGTAGAAGTCTTATCTAAGTCTATTAAAGATCTGAACATTTTAGATTTGGGGCAGAAATGTTTAAATACAAACTTCTGCTCTCTCTTTCTTTCGTGTTTGTCATGTCTAAATGTTTCAATGGTTTTAACAGGAGTCATGTCTGCCTAAGAGAAAATAGGGCACTATGTAATCATCAGGAGAAATTAAACTACTGGCTTCATTAGAGAAGTCACTCCTTATCTAGAGCATTTGCTCTAAAAACCAGCTACTTAGTCAAGATTGATTTGACTACCTAGTGAGCTATAGTGAAAGCCCTGTTACCTTTCAGTGAATGCAAAGCTCTTCCTAAGCCTCCTTTTGCTTTTACAGCTAATCTATTGCCTCTCACTCTTCAAGGTTTTCAGTGCCTTTGAAAAGACCACCTGAAGGGAAAGAGATTACGGATACAATAACAATAGAAACAGGTTAAAACAAGGTGTCAGGAACCCAAAATAAGACAGCAATCACTGAGGGTTAAAATTAGATGGTGTCCTCTCGGGTTCTAATTCCCCAGGCCCTCATCCAGTCCCTAGGAGCCAACTAGAATGTGAGAGGTCTAAATCTGGACAAAGAATTGGTATATGCAATCGGGGGTGCGGCGGGGGAGACAAAAAAGTCCTAACATTTATCTGAGAAGCTACATTATCTTATTCAGAATCAGATGGCAGTCAGAGAAACTGGATCACTCACACATTTCTGGTGGAAATATGAAATGATATAGCCATTCTGGAAAATGGCTGGGCAGTTTGAAAAACAACAACAAAATACACAACTCCCATAGGACCCAACAATTGCACTCCTGGACATTTATCCCAGAGGGAGGAAGACTTGTGTTCACACAGAAACCTATACACAAATATTTATAGCAGCTTCATTGGTAATGGCCAAAAAGAGAAAGCAACCCAGATGGTCCTTCAATAGATGGATGGTCACACAAACCAGAGTTCATCCATGTCATGGAATACTAGTCAGCAAAAAAAAAAAAGGAAATGAACTGTTGTTGCAGAGGACTTGGTAGACTCTTCAGGGAATTATGCAGAATGAAGAAAGCCAGTTCTGAAAGGTTACATACTCAATAACATATTTATATACTACTAGAGGCCTGGTGCACGAATTTGTGCATGGGTGGGGTCCCTCAGCCTGGCCAACAGTTGGCTTCTCCTGCATTGAGCGTCTGCCCCCTGGTGGTCAGTGCGCATCATAGCTACTGGCCGGTCGTCCGGTTGTCCAGTTGCAACTGTCACTTAGGCTTTTATATGTATAGATTCTTGAAATGACAAAATTATAGAAATGGAGGACAGATTAGTGGTTGCCCGGGTCAGGAGGGTGTGTGTGTTGTGGGGAGGGTAATGTTGCTATAAAAGGACAACAGAAGAGGTCCTTGTCATGATGGAAATGTTTTGTCTTTCCTGTGTCAATGTACACACCTTGTGGTGTACTCAAGTTTTAAAGATATTACCATTTGCCGTTCACTAGGTGAAGAGCATAAGAGAGCTCTGTATTATTTTTTTACAACCGCATGTGTTATTAACAATGATCTCAAAACAAAAAGTTTCATATTTAAAAATCAGGAACCTGAAAACCAAAATAATAATAGATAAAACTGCCATTAAAAAAAAAAAAAAAAGGCCCTGTGTATCATCCCTTCCAATGAATGACAAATGAATCAAAAGCAGAAAACCGTCCCCAGATATTAAAACATAACATCCAGAGGCCCTTGAGAGGAGCGCTCTGTTCAATAAGTAATGCTGATACCAAATGGCAGAGCGGCTTGAAAGCTGGTCGGAGTGAGTCTGACAGGTTTTTCTGCTAGAATGTGTGCTCCATAAGGACGAGGAACATACTGCCTGAACACAAATTGTGCCGTTTCCCCCAGTTATCTATTGCTGTGCACCAAACCACCCACACTCAATGTCTTTGTAGAAAAATGAGCTAGGGTTTGACTGGGCTCAGCTGGGCAAATCTCGCTCAGGAACCCTCATGCAGGTGCAGTCAGGATGCGGCTCTGGTGGGGACTGGCACCCGGACTGGGGAGACACAGAAAGCCTGGGGCTCCTTAGGCATCTATCTCTCTGTCTCCAGGTGGTCTCTCCCCATGGCAGCCCCAGCATAGCCAATACCTCTCACACGGCAGCTGAGGGTTCCCAAAGTGAGTTTCCAAGAGCAGCGGCAGAAGCTGCGCGGCCTTGTCTAACGTAGACTCAGGAGTCACACAGCCACCTTTAATGCGCTTGGTTAGAGTTTGTAACAAAAAGACCTTGGGCTTTAGAGGCAGGCAGACCTGCATCCATAGCCCAGCTCTCCCCTTCTTAGCTATGAGCCCTGAGCAAAGTGATCTAACCTCTTGGCAACCCAAGGTGAAACTGTTACGTTAATAACTGGCATCAGAATTTCCCTTTAGAAGGTCTTTACTGGGAAACCATCCATTGGGTCAGAGGTGAGACCTTGGTCCTGAGTGTGAGTTAGGGGTCAAGGCATGACAGACAAGTGCCAGATGGCTCTGAGTGTGACAGGAGAGGAATTTGTGTTTGCTTCTGAGGAGGGGGTAGGAGGAAACTGTAAGATAGCAAAAATCACAGAGCAGTGCTTATGCGGGACCGTCCCTACCCCAGAAATCCCCTGCAATCGGTGGCTAAAAGACATTTTAAGAACGAGGGAGTGTGCCTTTTATTAAATTTAAAGTTGTTTGTAAGTAATGTGTTGATTCTGTGTGTGGTTCTGTGCCATTCTCCCTCCCTCTGTAGTTGACATGAATTATACTTTTAGTGAAAACTAGAGGCCAAGTACACACATTCGTGCACAGGTGGGGTCTGGCCGGGCTGCCCCAGTGGGAGCTGTTTGGGCTGGGAGGGCTGAGAGGAGGGCCTGCGGGGTGGTTGGCCGGCCGACCCTGCCCCTAATTGGGGGGGCGGGGCAATCGGGGGTGGGGCCAGTCAGGGTGAGGGGCTGATCAGGGCCCTGATTGGGCCAGTTGGCTGCAGCAGTGCACGTCATAGAAGCTAGTCGTTCTGGTTGTTTCAGTTGTTCCAGGCATTCCGTCATTCCAGTCGCTTGGCTTTTATATATATAGATGATTGTAACTACTTTTTTTTTAATTGGTTTTTTAGAGAGAGAAGAAGGGAGAGGGAGAGAGGGAGAGATATCGATGTGAGAGTGAAACATCGATTGGCTGCCTCCTGCATGCCCCCTACCAAGGATCAAGTGGAAACCTGGGTATGTGCCCTGAGTGGAAATCAAATCAGCAACCTTTCAGTGCACGAGACAATGCCCAACCAACTGAGCCACACCAGCCAAGGCTGTAACGACTTTTCAATAGAATAGCATAGCAGATAATAAATGGTAACAAGTATTATAAAAATAATCAAGGGCATCTTTGGTGATTTTTACCACAATTAGAGGAAAAAAAACAGGTTGGAAATCACAGATATAATAAGAAGCAAAATAAAGGGAAGAGGACAGGATAATAGGTTGAAAATGAAATAAGAGGACTGGAAGGAAAAAAAAAACAATGATAGGAAAAGATAAATTAATTGCAAGAGTTCTGGCTCAATAAGAAACTAATGGCTTTTTCCCCCCCTTGAACATAAATGACACAAAAGCCTAATTATAAGGCTTATTAGAATCATCAGCAAAATGGAAAAGTACAGAACAAAAACAACTTGTAATAAATCTCACCTAAAAAAAAGTGGGAACAAATCCTAAATAAGAGATGGATACAAACAAAGAAGTAGCTCAAACCCAACTATCTAGTGGTAATATTTATGTGATTCTTTTCCCTTTTAATGTATAAATGCTTTGATTATTACAAATGAAATAAAGAAAAAATAGTTTTTATAAATACATATTGAAATTATACAGTATTTGCATTAGTTTTCCATGACTCCTGCCACAAATTGCCACAAATTTGCTGGCTTACAGCCACAGAAATTTATTTTCTCACAATTTTGGAGGCAAGGTGCCAGCAGGGTGATGCTCTCTGCTCCCTCTGAAGGCTCAGAGCGAAAATCTTTCCTTACTTCTTTCAGCTTCAGATGGCTCTAAGCACTTCTTGGTTCCTGGCTGCAGACTTCCTGATTCCGGCTCCATCTTCACGGGGTTTTCTCTGCCCCTGTGTCTGCATCTTTCCCTCTTCTGTCTCCAATCTCTCTCTGCCTGTTGCTTATAAGGACATTCAATGTTGGATTTAGGGCCCCTACTCAGATAATTTAAAATAGTCTAGTCCCAACACCTTTAGTTTAATTACATCTACAGAGACCCTTTTTCTAAATAATGTAACTTTCACAATTCCAAGTATTTAGACATGGGTATATCTTTTGGGGGGCCACCACTCAACCACTAAAGTATTTGTTAAAACAGAAAAATAAGCTAACAAAATTGAACAAAGACCTTAATTTTAAATCTAAGTTTACAAATCAATTATATTTGCTAATGAAACCTTTACAGTTCTATTTTTATTTTTTTTCTATTTAATACAAGTAATTTGATGTACTGAAATAATGTACATAGTCCTCTAGAGATTTTTTTAGTGTTTCCCTTAAAACACATGCAATTAAGTGAGAAGTGGACGAAATGTTTACAGTTTAAGAAAATCTGTTTCCACTAGTAATTTTTAAAAATGCAAAATTGGACTTTGGGGAGACATTATACACATATTGTCCTAATAAAATATTATATTAGAATGATAAGACCCAGCTTATAAGTCAGAGTCTCGTCAAGAAAATAGAAACCAAACTAGGTATTTCAAAGAGAGAGTCTTCACTACAGGAAACTATGTTGTTGGGAGAGCTGAAAGGTCAAAAAGGGAAAGGTAGGTGCCCCGAGGTTAGTAGACAGAAAGACAGAAAGCAGCTGAGGGAGACAAAGGAGGAGGAAACCCTGGACTAGGACAGACCTGTACTTCTTACTGTGTCGCTGGGAGTGCTAAGCAGGATGCTGGGAACTCGGGGAAGAGGGCATCCGGAAATGAAGTCATTCCTAGAGATACTGCCAGGAAACAGAAAGAAAGCAAACTATGACTTCTCCCATCTTTCCTTCAAATGCCTTCACATTTCCTGCTGGCACCTTCTGTTGGCAGAATCTAACAGGAAGCAGCTAGGATGAAGCCTGGGAACGGTGCTGTGCAGGCTCCTAGCCCCAGTCAGCATTTCTAAGTGGATTATAGGAGGCTGATGTGGAGCTAAGAGACAACAGGTAAATAATCAGCACACCCAGTGATGTAGAAAAGCAGATGTATTTTTATATTATTGACTAGAGAGCCCGGTGCATGAAATTCGTGCACTTGGGGAGGGTGTCTCTGAGCCCAGCCTGTGCCCTCTCGCAGTCCGGGAGCCCTTGGGGGATGTCCAACTGGTAGTTTAGGCCCACTCCCTTAGTGCTGCTGCGGAAGTAGGAGAGGCTCCCGCCACTGCCACTGCGCTTGCTAGCTGTGAGCCTGGCTTGTGGCTGAGCGGCGTTCCCCTGTGGGAGCGCACTGACTACCAGGGGCAGCTCCTGCTTGAGCATCTGCCCCCTGGCAGTCAGTGCTCATCATAGCGACCAGTCGTTCTGCCGTTCGGTCCATTTGCATATTAGCCTTCCATTATATAGGATGAGACTGTAAGTTGGAACACCAAGATAAGTAACTCTTCGTACCCATTGACTAAATAATGTCACTTTGGGGAACATAGTGAAAGAAATGACCTAAAGGCAACAAAGAAATAAAGAATTTATATAAAGATGTTGGAAAGGGCATCATGTATAATAGCAAAACCATGAAAACATCCCCTTTGCTTCACAATTGGGAGATGATTAAGCAAGTTATGGCAGATTAATGTAATAAAATACTCAAAAGCTTAAAAAAAAAGAAATACATATTTCAAGTAAGTATGAAAATGTTCACGTGAAATAAATTTACGTGAAACATGTAGAACCCAGAGTGTCTATTACAATAATTTCAATTGTGTAAAAATGTATGAAAGTATATGAACAAAGATCAGGGAGACTTGGAGTGATGTAACTAGTTTAGAACTTAAAGCTTTTTAGGCTTCTTTTCGTCTATACATTTGCCTAAGTTCTTAATTAGAAAAGAAAAGTAAAGGAGTCTTTAATTTTATTTTTAGATTCCAAACCAACTAAAAAGTATGTGTTTCATGTTAAGCTGCTTTAAAGGAAAAAACCACACACACACACACACACACACACATACACACACACACACACACACACACACACATGCTCACACAGGACAACCCTCTAACCATTCCCACCATAGCACTTTTTACAGCTCTGGCATTAATCACTGCCATGGCCCGAGGCCAGTGTCCCATTGGCCTAGAGATTTTATTTTACAACCTGAGAACACTGGCTGGCTCCCAGAGCCTCTGCTCTCCTGCACTGCTGGTAAGCTCAGCCTTTCTTCTTGTTGCTATACTTCGTGTATCTTACTCTAGGCCAGGGGCTGTTAAAGTTAACTACAGCAATGAATGAAGATAACAGGGTGAATACAAAAAAAACAAAAAACACACACAAAAAAAAACCCTACAGTATTTTAATGAGTGTTTGCATTTTTGTAAATATTTGTTGTTTAGAAACAGTTTCTTCTTTCCCTGGGCTGGAAGTGCCTTACACCTTGCCTGAAGCAAAACTCCCTAAACCCAGGGGGGCAGAAAGGCCACGCCTTTGATTCACGCCCCACCCCCCACCCCCAACCCATGGTGCTTCCCCAAATCATGACCTGCCCAGTTTTTTGGACTCATGAACTCTGCCTCATTAGCAGGCTCATGCAGATGCTTGTCACAGCTGCCTCGGGACTATTCGTATGTGGTCACAGCAGGGAAAGTATGACAGCATAACTGCCTCCCCCAGGGACCTGCTGGCAGAGTGCCCGAGAGACCTCGGCCATGCCCTGGGCTGGCTCTCTGTGTGACTGACGAAGCAGTTAGAGGACTTACAGAAGCGAGTTCCCAACTTGACCAACCTTCTATGTTTTTGCCTTTTGTGATCATCTTCCAAAGGGTGCCTAGCTTCATAGTCCAGCTAAACCACCTACCATCTGTGTAACCTTGGGTTTCCTAAGGTATAAAATGTCTAAAATGCATAAAATAGAATGCCTTGGTTTCCTGAAGTATAAAATGGGGAAATAGCAGTAACTGCTTTATAGTTTTGCTGCGAAGATCTGGGATAATGCTCCGGAAGCCTGAGACTATCGTTAGTTGTCCACCCAAGATCTAGTCTATGTTTCTTTTTGATGGACAGGAACGCGATTTTGTTTGGAGTGGCAATGTGCTCAGCTAAAGTACTCCCCCCACAGCTATGGTGGCCGTATAATTTTGTTCTATACGGAGGGGCTTCCAGGAAAGAGACAGCTTCTGGATGTGTATCTTGCCCTTTGCCCTTTTTCATTCTGAATAGAATGGGGATACCTGGAAGAAAAACAGCCATCTTGCAACTAAGAACAAAAGCTCCATGCTAAGGATGGTGGGTCAGGACTCGGAATAACCTTGGGTGCTCGATGTTGCTCTCAAGCCGCTGTGCCAGGAGAGGACTACCTACCCCCAGACTTCTTGTGGCATGAGAAAAATTAACTCCATTTGGTTCGGTCGCTGTGGTCAGGGTTTTGTTATATGCAGCTGAATACAATCCTGATTTAAGCACTCAGCATACTGCCTGCCTATAGTCATACCTTAATAAGGTTACCTTTTATGTTTCTACAAAGTATCATGATGATAAGTCAGATGTCACTGCACTGAGCATTAAGAGAGGTTCACAATTATTGTTCTGAAATTTGGTTATGGAAAATAATGCATACAGTTCTCCATTACCAACTAGGGCTGGTAAGCATTCTCATTATTCAGAGACCTGGCTGTAATAACACTTTTAAAAATAGAATTTTATATTCTATTGTAATTTTGTTGCTGCTGCTAGGTTATATTCAGCTAGCTCTCTATCAAAGGAGATGATTTTATTGCTAAAGCTAGTAAATTTTTTAGAGGGAAAGGAATAAGGCATTTAAATATGTTAAGTTTTTTTTTCCCCCAAATCAAATTTCATTTGAACAGAATGTTCATTTCCAAGAAATGCTTTCTTTATTTTTAATTATAAACATAATAGATTCGTTTCATTGGAACTCACGAATATTGTAATGCTGTCTAAGTAAGAAGGAGGATGGGGAAGTAGGGAAACTAGAATGTTGTTGATTCACATAAGAGTAAATCTGAAATACTTAAAAGACCCTAGGAGATGTCTCAAGATTTCCCCAAGGGTTAGTATATGACACCATGAATAGCCTGCCCTCACCTCTCTGTTTCTCCAAGTTCCTCTTCTTGTATTGAAACATGGATCCATCCCCAACACCAGAAAAGCTTCATTCTGGAAATATAACTTCACTATGGGACCAGATTATCAGAAAACCTACCTGATGCCTTCCAGTCCATGAATTAAAGTGTTCCTCTTCTCTCAGTCTTTATACTGTGTTGTTGAAGGAGAGGGAATCAACAATATAGGTTGGGTTAGGCTGCAGTAATCCTCTCTAATAAAATGGGAATATGCAAATTAACCATCACTCCGCTACACAAGCCACGCCCACCAGCCAAGCCACGCCCACCAGCCAATCAGGGAGAATATGCAAATTAACCCCATCCAAGATGGCTACAGCCACAGAGAGCAAGGTTTCCCAGGTAACAGAGGAAGCCAAGCTTTCCAATAGCCATTGCAGGCCTAAGCCTCCACTCAAGCTACAAAGTTTCAATTATAGAAGGTAAACAAATTCAAACAAATGGCAGCAGAATGGAGCTTGAGAGAGCAGGCCAGGGTTGCCGGTGGCAACAGGGGAAGCAAAGCTTTCCACACACCCTGGCCAGGCTCACCTGCTTAAGGCTACAAAGTTTCAATTGTAGAAGGAAAATAAATTCCAGATACCAGGGCCTCCACTTGGGTTGCCAGGGGGCGTGGCCGGCCTGCAAACCACCACAGGCCCCTCGTTCAGGCCACCCCATGCCCCCAAGGGAACCCCACCCTGATCCGGGACACCCTTCAGGGCAAACCAGCTGGCCCCCACCCGTGCACCAGGCCTCTATCCTATCTAATAAAAGAGTAATATACAGATTGATCATCACTGCAACACACAATATAGCTGCTCCCATGTGGTCAAAGATCCTGCCCCCAGGTGGACACAAGATGGCCACTACAAGATGGCCAGCAGGGGAGGGCAGTTGTGAGGCACCCGGCCTGCAAGGGAGGGCAGTTGTGAGGGGCCAGGCCTGCAAGGGAGGGCAGTTGAGAGGGACCAGGCTTGCAAGGGAGGGCAGTTGGAGGTGATCAACCCTGCAGGAGAGGGCAGTTAGGGGTGACCAGGCCGGCAGAGGAGGGAAGTTGGGGCAAACAGGCTGGCAGCAGAGTGGTTAGGGGGTGATCAGGCTGGCAGGCAGAAGCGGTTAGGGGCAATCAGGAAGGCAGGCAGGCAAGCAGTTGGGAGCCAGCAGTCCTGGATTGTGAGAGGGATGTCCGACTGCCCGTTTAGGCCCGATCCCACCAGTCGGGCAGTCGGACATCCCTCCAGGAGTCCCAGATTGGAGAGGGTACAGGCTGGGCTGAGGGACAACCCCCCGCCGTGCACGAATTTCGTGCACCGGGCTTCTAGTCTCCATATATAAAAGGCTAAGTGTCTGTCCGATCTTCTGACGAGTAGCTATAACATGCATTGACCACCAGGGGGCGGACACTCAACAGAGGAGCTTCCATGTCATGCACTGGCCATTGAAAAAGAAACAGCACCACAGACCTAGTGCCGACAAACCAACACTTGGCTTCCCTCAAGTGGGACACAGGCCCTGCCACCACCCCGGAGCCATAGCCAACCAAATCATAGCCAATGCTGCCAAGACTCCATGGCACAAAATGCAGCCCACAGCTCAGCCCAGCCCAGCCCAGAAACGGTGGCTGTGGGCACCGGGTGAGAGTGGAAGAGAGAGGGAAAGACAGAGAGAAACATCAATATGAGAGAAACACATTGATTGGTTGCCTCCTACAGGAGCCCTGACCAGGGCCTGGGCTGGGGAGGAGCCTGCAACCAAGGTACATGCCCTTGACTGGAATCGAACCTGGGACCCTTTGGTCCACAGGCCGGTGCTCTATCCACTGAGCCAAACCGGCTAGGGCTAATATATAGATTTTATTTTAATTTCATCTGATTCCCAAGTCCATGCTTTATCCATTCTTTCCCCAAGCCTCCTAGTACAGTGGTCGGCAAACTCATTAGTCAACAGAGCCAAATATCAACAGTATAACGATTGAAATTTCTTTTGAGAGCCAAATTTTTTAAACTTAAACTTCTTCTAACGCCACTTCTTCAAAATAGACTCGCCCAGGCTGTGGTATTTTGTGGAAGAGCCACACTCAAGGGGCCAAAGAGCCGCATGTGGCTCGCGAGCCGCAGTTTGCCGACCACGGTCCTAGTATAACATGCTTAGCTGCTCACAACCTTGGGGGGCCCAGGGGACAGGGGTGGGGGGTAAAAAGGGGAGAAAAGGACTTATTGTTACTTCTCTCCAGAAGGCCAAATGGCCCATACTTCCTCGGCCTCATTAGTATAATGAGGTGACCAACTGAACTAACCTAACCAAGGAGCTGAAACTGAACCCTGTAAGACCAGAAACAAAAGTGATTGAAACGTGATGTGGAGAAGGAGGCACTGGGGATGCCAAGTGCGTCAGACAGGCAGGGCCATCAAACTGAGAGGCAGCAACGTGCTATTTCTGTTCCTCAAAACCTTCAAGTGGTCACTTCAGAAGGTCTCCCATTACCCAGGGTGATCCTAGCTAGTGGCTTTAAGGAGCTCTCTTGCTATTATGTAATTCCCCCCTTTAATTCCTAAAGAGTGTTTGAGATTTTGAAAAGTTCCCTAAAAGCATGATGCCGATATTTTTCTATTACTGCTCTGAATATACTAATTCTGAGCGGGGTTTACATTTTTAAGTGAAGTGCACACTCAAGAATGCCGGAGAGCCTGCTTCTACCTGGACGCCGCGGGCCGAGCGTGGCAGCGAACCCGGGACCTGCTTCCACCGGGGCCGCAATGTTCCGCAGGGAAAGGCTGGTCCTTGAAGCTTTTAAGATTGCGTTTACATCGTGTCTCATTTCTACTACAAAGGTAACGGTACGACCTTAGGTATCCAACCACAGTTGAAGATGTTGATTAATACTGTTAGGTTTTGATTTCTCTAAGTACACCCCTAAAAAAACATAGAAATCTGGAGAAATAGAATTCCTTCTCTTACAAAGGCTGCCTAAAAATGCTTGTCATACAATGTTACATGTAAAAGGCAGTCTGCATACTTTTACAGCACCCTCAGTTCTGGAGCTGCTAGGCAGCAGTACTCACTGGCCTGAACATACAACCTGGCCCAACAGGCATGGCTCAGTGGTTGAGTGTCAACCTATGAACCTATTTGATTCCCGGTCAGGGCACATGCCCGGGTTACGGGCTCAGTCCTCAGTGTGGGGCGTACAGGAGGCAGCCGATCAATGATTCTCTCTCATCACTGATGTTTCTATCTCTCTCTCTCTCTCCCTTCCTCTCTGACATCAATAAAAATGTATAGAATATATATGTACATACCAACCTGGATATGCTTGGAAGGGTCGATGCCCCACCTCTCCCCTGATTGGGTCTATTTCAGCACTACTTATATTTGAGTTATAGATCACAGAGGATTTTCTTCCCTGTTTCTCAATTTTTCTTTAGCATTGCTTTTATGATAAAAATCGCTTTTAAACTTGAAGAGCATTTACAATATGAGGTCAAGTGCTTCACATTACACACTCCTATATTTCCACAGATTAAAAAAAATGGAAATCACAGTGAAGATAGAGTATCATAGACTAAAATGGTACTCTTAAAATAATCAGTCAGGCATGGAAGTCAAAACTCAATTTTAAGAGGAATGTCCTAGACTTGAGGGTCACCCCTCCTTATAACAGCCCAAATGTAAGTCACCTGAATAAATAGAGAGAAGAACAGGGCAGCCTGAACTCTGCAGCCCCTCGTGTCTAAAAGAAGAAACAGAAGAGGTAACACCAATTGACCCTGTGTGTCTCACGGGCTCTGCATCTCCGGGAGGGCTAAGATGACAGCCCATTCTAAACACACGTTCATTTACGTTAGCAGCCTTTCTATGGGTGACTTAAGTGCACATTTGAAACATTCCAATGGTCGGGGGTGGGGGGGGGGCGGAGAAGGGGGGAGACATCAAAGGACCAAATAAATCCACACAAGCATGGGAATTTCAGAGCCAGTTTATTTAGACTTTATCTCGCTCTTATTTGCCCACCACAATCCAAATGAGACATAAAGCAGTCAGGGCCCGAAAGACCTGCTTTCCATAGTCAAACAGTATAGATCCCGACTCTCTTTGGGGACTGTTATCGTAGATGCTTTAACTGTGTGAGCAGAGGGGACTGAGGGCAGAGGTGGGGACAGTTGTTTTCCTGACATCCAGGTGTCAAAGAAGTGTGACATTCCTGTCTGAACACAGTTAAGCCTGGACACTGAAAATGCACAGGCGCAGGTCGAGAGCAGACTTTATACGGCTTGGGTGGTGAGCTGGAATGGCCATGACTGGAATGCCCTGAACACCCCCAACTTGGGTTGATGATGTAATTCAGGTTGAACGGTTACTTTAACTTTTCAGACAGTCGGTCTAGGTCTAGATTCCTTTGTCTTAGCCTAACACTCTCTTTTTAATGGCTTTCCCCCTTCTTCTCTTACACTCTTTCCTCCCTTGATGGTATCATTCATATGGGAAATTGCAGATGTTTAGTTTATATAACAGGCAAGATTAATATTCACTTAAAAAAAAAATCTAGGACATGGGTAAAACCCATATACCAGCACATTCAATACTCACACAAAGAACTCTGGGGCCCTTAGCTTTAGTAAGAGCTGAAGAATGTTTTTAAGTGGAGAGCAAGAAATAATGGGAATATTTGCTACAGGATGCAGACGTCAGTCCCCTGGTGCCATGAGCTCAACAGGAATTAAATGTGACTATGAACAGGGGAGGTCATGAAGTCAGTGGTGTTTTTTTTAGACGTCCTTACTCTGCAAACTGCTGGACTGATTTGTTGGGTAGAAGAGAAGAAATGATGTGAGCAAGAGACAAATGCTGAAGTTTTAATGGGTGCATCTCAGAGGAAGGCTATGGAGGTGAAGGGAAAGATGCAGATGTTAAAGCTTCACTTCTTAACTGTGTCTTGACCGATGGCACTACCATTCATCAATACCGCACGTTTAAGTGCTGGTTCTCTAAGGGAAAAAAAATCAGAAAAGGGTTCTTTGTCCTTTGTTAACACAAACATAAACATTTGTACAACAGAAAGAAAGACCCTCTGGGGTTTTTCTCCTTTGCAAGGCAGGGATGGCTGGGTAATATCCATTGAGAAAAACAATAATGATTGATGACTGGCTATGTCTTGTGTTTTATGTCACTAGGAGGAGATATTTTATATGTTTTTGGTCTAGAGACTATGCAGTCACCACTACCAGTCATTGAAAGAGTTTCTTACATGGTTTTTGAAATACGTATTGTTCTTTCTAGGTCCAGCAAATGATGAACTAGTACTTTTCTTTAAGATTCCCTTTTCATTTTAATTTAAAATGTTTTTGTTAAAAATTGTGAATGCTAATTATAAAAATACTAGAGGCCCAGTGCACAAATTCGTGCATGGGTGGGGTCCCTTTGGGTGGCCTGCAGGGATCGGGCCGAATCCTGCAGTCCAATGACACCTGCAGCTCCTACCTGCCGCTCCCGCTCATCCCTGCCCCACTGTGCCTGCCACGGGCTCGCGCCCAATCAGTCCCGATTGGGAGAGGCTTGAGCCCTGCATCTGGCGCCCTCCCAAGGGGAGTGGCTTGTGAGATTGGGCTGAAACCTGCTCTCCGACATCCCCCGAGGGGTCCCAGATTGCGAGAGGATGCAGGCCAGGCTGAGGGACCCCACCAATGCACGATTTAGTTGGGAAGGATCGCGGGAGGGGTCCAGGGCATGTCTGGTCCATCTCGCTCAGTCTCGATCGGCCGGACCCCAGCAGCAAGCTAACCTACTGGTCGGAGCATCTCCCCTCCTCCCCGCTCCTACCCGCCCCCCCCCCGCCCCGGTGGTCAGTGCATATCATAGTGAGTGGTTGAGCAGCCTTAGCATATCATTAGCATATTATGCTTTGATTGGCTATTCAGTTGTTCTGCCATTTAGTCTATTTGCATATTACCCTTTTATTATATAGGATAAACAATGAAAAGGAATATTAAAAGTTTTTAAAGTAAAATGTTCTCTCCGACTCTTCTATTCATTCTCATTTTAATTACCTATTGCTGCAGAACAAATTGCCCCCAAACTTACTGGCTTAAAACAATATATGATCTCACCCGGTTTCTTTTTCTTTTCTTTTCTTTTTCTTTAAAGGGGACTGTTTCCCTAGCCGGTGTGCTCAGTGGTTAGAGAGTCAGCCTGTGCACTGAAGGGTCACAAGTTCTATTCCTGGTCAAGGGCAGGTACCTGGGTTTCAGGTTTCATACCTGGCCACAGTAGAGGCATGTGCAGGAGGCAACCAACTGACATGTCTCTCTCACATCGATGTTTCTCTCCCTCTCTCTTTCTCTCTTCTTCCCTTCCACTCTCTCTAAAAACCAATGGAAAAGGTATCTTCAGGTGAGGATTAACCAAAAAGGGGAGGGGGGCGCTGTTAATTTCACCCCCAGTGTTATTGTGCATACGCTTTCTGTGGGTCAGAAATCCAAAGTGGCTTAGCGGGGGGTTCTCGGCTCAGAGTCTCCCACAGGAAGGCTTGGCTGGGACTGAAGGATCCACAACCAAGAAGATTCGCTCACACACCTGGCAAGCCAGTGCTAGTTGTTGGCAGCAGGTCTCAGTTCTTTGCCTGATGGACCTCACCATAACACTGTTTTCACAAGATGGAAGCTGGCTGTGCCCAGGGTGCATGGTGCAACATACAGAGCAAGGTCAAATGTCTTTTATAACCTAATCTTGGGAATCACATACACACACACACACACACACACACACACACACACACACACACTAGCCCACACTCAAAAGAAGGGAAAATGGACCCTACCTTTGGAAAGAGGAGCATGACTATGAACATATTTAAAGTCACAGCAGTGCTCCTATTCTGCAGCAGTTACTATTATTAATATATCCTTTCCAATAAAGAGGGAATATGCTAATTGACCATCATACCCTCACAAGATGGCAGCACCCACAGCCAATAAAGAGGGAATATGCTAAATGACTGCCACGCCCTCACAAAATGGCAATGCCCATGGCCACAAGATGGCAGCACCCAGTCCCCTCAGCCCTGCCTCATCAGCCAGAGTCCCCCAGTCCCTTGAGCCCCACCTCATCCAGCCAGAGTCTCCCAGTTCCCTCAGCCCCGCCTCACCCAGTCCCCATAGCATCTAGCCTCATCCAGCCTCAGTCCCCCAGTCCCCTGCCTCATCCAGTCAGAGTCCTGCAGTCCCCTCAGCCCCGCAGGAGAAAGCAGTTGGGGACGATCATGCCGGCAGGGCAGCAGTTAGGCATCAATCAGGCTGGCAGGGAAGCAGTTAGGGGGCTATCAGGCTGGCAGGCAGAGTGGTTAGGGACAATCAGACCGGCAGGCAGGCGAGTGGTTAGGAGCCAGCAGTCCTGGATTGTGAGAGGGTTGTCCGACTGTTGGTTTAGGCCTGATCCCTTCGGCAGTCAGACATCCCCCGAGGGGTCCCAGATTGGAGAGGGTTCAGGCTGGGCTGAGGGACAACCCTCTTTCCCCATACACGAATTTCGAGCACCGGGCCTCTAGGTGGTACATAACTTTCTAGACATTTTTCTATGCACATACAAATATATTTATGTTCATATGTATTTATATATTGCTACATGCTTTATATACATATATGGTTGTTTTATAAAACTTAGAAACATGCAAATCTTTATTCATTAGATAATTTAAGGACATAATTTCTCCTCATAATACATGCCTTGTTCTTTTTAATAGCTGCATAGCATTTCATTAGAACTTATCATTTATTTAATCATTTCCCTAAAGATAGACATTTTGGTTGTCTACAGTCTTTTGCTAACTATGAATGATATTGCAGTGGACAGCCTGGTACATAAAGCCTTACCTGCTTGTCTAGGTATTTCTGTATGATACATTCTTATAAATGGAGTTGCTGTATCAAAACATTTCTGCTTTTGCTGGTTTGGTAGTTACTATCAAGTTTCCCTCCAAAAGTGTAACAATATTCATTTAGCCATTGTATTGGTTAGAGTAGGTTAAGCTACAGTAATAAAGAAAGATAAATTTTTTCCATGGCTTAAAGATAAGTTTAGTTCTCTCTTCTGTAAAGTTCAAAGCAAATTTCCCCAACAGTAGCAGTGGGCCTGGAGTATGGGAGGTGTTTGTACACGCAGCTCTTATCTACACAGCCCTTCAGGGATCCTGGATTGTAGTGTCTCTGCCATCTTCATGCCATCTTTATGACTCTGGTTGTCACCTTCACCATTCTAAGCAATGGAGAAGGAGAAAAGGACATGAAGGGACAAGCCTGGGAATTTTTATTGGTCTAGGCCTGGAAGTGTTATTCATTGCTCCACTCACATTTCATTGATAGAATTGCAAAGGATGCTGGGAAACATGATAAAGTTGAGTAACTATATGCCTAGCTAGCTTTTTTGGCCACAGGGATTTAAGAATATTTAAAATTGCTACATCATGGATATCAAGCAATCAAAATAGATGCTAATTGCAAACAACTGGAAGAGCCAAGCAATATATACTAAATGATTTTTTGTTTGTTTTTTTGTTAATCTTTACCCAAGGGTATTTTTCTATTGATTTTTAGGGAGAGTAGAAGAGAGAGGGGAAGACGGAGAGAAACATAGATGTTAAAGAAACACATCCATTGGTTGCCTCCTGCATGAGCCCTAACCAGGGCCTGGGCCAAGGTACGTTCCCCTGACTGGAATCGAACCCGGGACCCTTTGGTCCACAGGCTAACACTCTACCCACTGAGCCAAACCGGCGAGGGCTATACCAACTAATCCTACTATACTTGTATGAAAAATTTAAAATCAAAATCCCAATAATATTTTTCATGGACTAAAAATAGATTTTTGTTTTGCAATTTAAGTTGTTTTTAACTTATCCTAAAGATCAAATTTTGAAAAGAAAGATAATTATTTCTTTTCAAAAGGAATAAATCAATGAGACATTATCATGAAAACAGGAATTCTGCCAGACTCTCAAATGTATTAACCATCATTTTTTCTTGGAGACCACCCTCTCCAAGCCCATCATCGTCCTGTTTCAATAGGGAGTGGTTGTTCTCTAGGCATCCTGTACTGCCTGAGGTACATGTCCTGATCAACTAGTGATCTTTCAGTGCACAGGATGAAGCTCATCCAACTGAACTGCACCAGCCTGAGTGTTTTCCTATTTTTTGTTGTTATTATTGTTGTTGTTCTTATCTTATTTCTTGGTTTACTCAATCATTTTGCTGGAGCCCAACCTTTAGTGGCTTTCTGAGAAAGGGTGCCTGGAAGGTAAATATTTTGAGGCCTTGCATGACTAAAGATATTTTTATTCTTCCTTCAAGCTTGATTGACAATTTAGCTGGGTATTAATCAATAAGCTCCCCCCCCCCCCCCCAAACTGTCTTCTGGCATCCAGTGTTGCTGTGAAGAAGTCAGGGGTCATTCTTCTACCCACTTCTCTAGGTATCACCTGTTTTCTCTTTCTTGAAGCTTATGGACTCTTCTCTTTCTCCCCGGTGTTGTGAGACTATGTGAAGATATGCCATGGCTTTTTGTATGTTTGTGTCATTTGTTTCACTGAGCACTCAGTGGGACCTGACCCTATGAAGAGTCACATCATCTAGTTGTTAGGACTTTTCTTCTATGATTTCTCTGATAATTTCTTCCTTCCTTTTTTTTTTTAATCTCTCAGTCCTGTTAATCAGATGACAAACTTCCTAGATTGATTATCTCACTTCCTTATTTTCTCTCTACCACTTGTCTGTCAGTGCTTGTCATCAGATTAGATATAATATTCATTGTCTGTAGGCTCAGTCTTCCTTGATCAATATCTTTATAACCTTGTCATCTGCTTAAATTTAGGAGAGAGGGTGGGGGAGGGGGAGGGAGAGAGAGAATTGAATGCAGAGGCTGGACTAAGCCAGGAGTGTCGCTTTGCTGTCATTATGGGTCTTTGCTTTCAGTGCTCCTGCCAATGCCCTTTAGATAACTCACCTTCTATTTACATCAGAGATGTGTCTTCTGTTCACAGTTACCTTACTCTTACTCCCTGTTTATTGATGACCCGGACTGCCTTAGGGTATCTTTGTACAACTTTCTCATCTCTGGTGTCTTTTAGCTTTTCCTGTTATAACGACAGTTTCCTGGTATTTTTCACACAATGTTCCCACGATAATTTAATCATCTACCCAATCACTGTATTCCTGTTTAGGCGGATATGTTCCCCAAGCCACCCCATATATATCTTTGCTCTGTCACTTGGCTGCCCTGGAGTCAGATGACCACTCTGACAAACCAGCTACGGGTGGTGGGTCAGGAGACACCATCCAGCAAACCTGTCTGAGGAAACACCAGGAGGTACTTTTCTGCCAAAAGGCTGTGGTATGGCAAGTTTTCAGAGGTATAGGTAGCCCTTTACCATGACTTTAGACACTCAAACCTTAGGAGCTTCATTGGCCTCTATAAAAAGTGGCAATAATTAGATATCTTCAATTTCATAGGCTTGTTAGGGAAATGAAATAAAACGTTGTAAATTATAAAGCATTCCACAATGTAAAACAATAGCATACTTCCTGGCATACAATAGCTGTGCCATCAACAGTGGTAAAACAGAATGGGTAAAGTGCTCAGTGTCAAAATTCAGGCCCAGTGCTGAGAGCTGCCCCGCTAAGCACCACAGGCTCAGTCCCGGGCACTGCCAGGAGCTGGGGCTGCCAGCAGGGCCTCCTGACGGTGTCTTTCAGAAACGCCATCAACTTTACTGTCATTCTTGCCTGGGAGCAAGAAGTGGGGGGACCTTTTGTCAGGGGGAGGCTATTCCATCTTCTGACCAACCTGGGCAGAGGAACAAAGGTTCTTTCTCCTGAAGCACAAAGAGGGGAGCCCCATGAGAGTGAGTGTGTGTGTGTGTGTGGGGGGGGTGTGCGTAAGGGGGATGAGCATTTGCGTGTGCCACATCCCCTCCTGCTCCACTGAGTCAGGGACATGGGAGAGTCTACAAGTGTAAAGCTGCCAGTGCTGGGACTACCAGAGATCCTGCTGACACCCCGTATAGAGAAGGGGTGGGAGAGGGATGATGGAGCTGAAAAACAACAGATGGCCTTTTGTGTTGTTTTTTAAGTTTCACTAAAGCTAAAAATTTTTATTAAAAAGCCTAATTTTTTCCCTTTTAAAAATTCTTTTTTATGGTAAAACATAGCAAATAGGTAGAAAAAATACATAAAATGTGAAGCTTAATAAGTTTTTAAGGAATATCTGTGTAACTACCATTAAGGTCAATAAATGAAACATTACGATCATCCCAGCCATCTCCACCTTGTGTCTCTTTACAGTCAGAAAACCCTCCCTCCCACCAAAGGTAAGCACACCAGACCTTTATAATAATCACATTCTTGCTCTTTTTTAAAGAAAGTTTTTCATCCAAGCATACATCCCAAAGCACTATACACTAGCATTGCTTGTTTGGAGACTTTATCCATATGGAATCATACAGTGTGAACAGGTATCAATTTGTCTGTCTATTCTACTATTAACGGGCATTTGGTTTGTTTCCAGTTCGGGGCTACTACTAACATGCTGTTATGTACATGATTCCTGGTGTGTGTGTACACATTTCTTTAGGGTGCATACCTAGGAGTGGAATTGTTGGGTGATAGAACACGTGACTCCTCAACTTGACTACAGAATGTTTTCCAAGTGGATTCCCAATGTACATCCCCACCAGCAGTTTAGGAGAGTTCTCATTGCTCCTCATCTAGAATGATGTCTTTATTTGGAGATCATGTATTCTGAATGAAAAAGTTCTTTTTAAAAAAAGTGAAAAAATAATGATAGTAGAATTAACAGGTTGTTCTTCGGTTGGTTGGAGTGTTGTTCCATGTACCAAAAGGTTGGTGGTTCAATTCCCAGTCAGGGCACATATCTAGGTTTTGGGTTTGATATCTGGTTGAGGAGCATACGAGAGGCAGCCAATTGATGTTTCTCAAAAAATAAAAAAGTGAAATAATAATAGTAGTAGAATTAACAGGTGGGTTTTTAAAAAATATATTTATTGATTTCAGAGAGGAAGGGAGAGGGAGAGAGAGATAGAAACATCAATGATGAGAGAGAATCATTGATCAGCTGCCTTCTGCACGCTCCCTATTGGGGATTGAGCCCGCAACCTGGGTATGTGCCCTTGACCAGGACCCCTTCAGTCCGCAGGCTAACGCTCTATTCAGTGAGCCAAACTGGCTAGGGCAACAGGTGGCTTTTTTTTTTTTTAATGACTTTGCATGAGAAAATAAAGATCTAGTAGTTCCAGTTAGTTCTTATTTTTTCCTGAAATTTTACTGGACTATGACATCTCAAATGCTGACAACTATTATCCCACACTACATGGTATAGATAATCTCTACTTGCCTTTTTTAACTTCAAAAGCTACTTACTTTATAATATGGTATCCAGCCTCAAAGATGGCCTCCAATGAAACTCCTCTCTTGGCATTTAGGCCTTTGTGGAGACTTCCCACACTGAATAAAGGCTGATTTTGTGACCAATAGAAGTGTCAATGTCTGAGTTCATAAGCTAGGTCATAGTAGACATTGCTGCTCCAGCACTGGTCTTTTGGATCAATCACTCTGGGGGAAGTCAGCCACCATGTTGTGAGGATGCTCAAGCAGCCCTGTGGACAGGCCTACTTCGAAAAGAAGCAACTTACCAACACCAACTTGCTAACCAAGGAACCTTCAACTTCAGTCAAGCCATCAGATGATTTCAGTTCTCCAGCCTCTAGGCTTTCCTTCTAAGACCCCAGAAATCATAAAGTTCAGACAAACCAATCCTCTGTGCCCTGTCTGAATTCCTGGCCCAGAGACACCATAAGATAATACATGATTACTATTGTTTTAAGCCACCAAGGTTTGGGATGATTTGTTATAGAGCAGAAGATAACTAAAATAATATAATATGACCACCTAGGAAGTATCCTTGCCAAAAATTTGAACCTGAATCTGATAATGCCTCTATATTTAACTACAGGTTTAGAAGAAGTAGAGGTGATGGAGGAACATGTTAAATAAGTGCACCACAAGGATGCAATTAGCAAAATTCAGAATACAGACAATTCTACAGCTCAAATTACCCAATTTCTTCAACTAAATTGGGCAAGATGGGTGAAGATGAGGTGAGGAACCTTCAGATTAAGAGGTATGATAGATTCCCAATATTTGCTGCCCTCTCCTGTGGGTAAATTATACTTCCCTTTTCCCTACTGACATCAGCTTTAGCCATGTGATTTGTTTTGACCAATGAAATGTGAGCATATGTGATGGTTGCTACTTCTGAGCAGAAGTTTTAAAAGTCATTGTATGTTTCAACCATTCCTTATACCATCTGCCAGGAAGTGGGTGCATCCCAAACAGGGACTTCTGCTTCAGTCCATGGCCAGGAGTGAAGAGTCTGTGGGGCTGACTCACAATGGAAATTCACATGAGCAGAAATTAAACGCCAGCTGTTGTAAGCCACTGTGATTTTCAAGTTGTCTGCTGCTACAGTATAACCTAGTCACTAGGTCCTAGTGTAATCTGATTCATGCAAGAAATGTTCCAATCAAATACAACAGATAAATCTTGTTAGGATCCCAATTTATGAAGCCATAGCAGAAATCTGAATACAGACTGGATATTTAATAATAATTAAGAAGTGTTCTTTATTTTTAGGTGTGTTAATGGTATCGCAGTTATGTTTAAAACAACAAAAAGAGTTCAAATATTTTAGATACATAGTCCAGGGGGAAGACTAGGTGAGGATAAAAATTGGTCATGAGCTGCTAATTATTGAGTTGGGCCAGATTATCATACTATTCTTTCCAGTTTTGTTTAGGTTTGAAAATATTTTTTAAAATAGTATGTTGACCTGAGTCCTAGAGTAGTTTCTGACTCCCAAAGGGGTACAGAAAATATGGGAGCTGGGAGAAAGGAGCTGACTGATTAAGTTTAGTAAGTATGAGTACACAAAAGAGGTGTTTGGATCAGGCCTCAAAAAGAATGCATCAAGCACTAGCCTGTTTGGCTCAGTAGATAGAGCATCGGCCTGCGGACCAAAGGGTCCCGGGTTTGATTCCGGTCAAGGGCATGTACCTTGGTTGGAGGCTCCTCCCCAGCTTGGGCCCTGGTCAGGGCTCATACAGGAGGCAACAAATCTATGTATTTCTCTCACATCGATGTTTCTCTCTGTTTTTCCCTCTCTCTTCCACGCTCCTTAAAAATCAATGGAAAAATATCCTCTAATGAGGATTAACAAAAAAGAATGCATCAAAACTGATTACTTCCAGTGAGAAAGATGTTTCCTCAGGAATATGACCTCAGGCCAGGGCAGTATCAGGGAGAGATTGTGGGCACTGGAGAGGTGGGTGTAGGGAGCATGGAGGTGTCAGTCTCCACATCAAGTGTGAAAGTGAAGCTGTGTGTCATAAGTGGGATCATGATCCCTTCTCTGCCTATTGGCTAAACTCAAATGGGGTATCTCCTTACCAGTGAAAGCATCTGTTGTAGTCTCCATTTGTGCACTGGGCATTAAATTAATGTTTGGAATTGGAGATGAATCGGAAGCTGGCTCTATCTACTCCCTGCCTCAGCCTGCAACAGCTTTACTTCCAGGAATGGTGAATTCCTTTTGAGTTAATGATGGATTGTTTTCTGTTGTTCCCCTTGTCTCCTACAAAGTGCTCTGACTCACTCTTAATGAGGCTCCAGACTGCATTCCCACTGCAAGGACAGACTTTCCTGTCAGTGGCGGGGAGCAGTGGCTGAGCTAGATCTTGCTGATACCACACCCAGCAGGGTGTTGGACAAGAGGATCACTTGAGTCGGGGGAGGCCTGGGCTGAGAGAGAGAAGAGGCTGAGCCTGAGCCAGAAGGCAAGAGACTGTGTGCCTCAGGACACATGACCCAGAGACATGGTGTTAGAGAGGCAGCAGCAACCGTGGTGGCAGCACCCACTGCTCCCCTGTCTACGGGAGTCAAGTAAAGAGATGCTCTTTCTCATTCCATCCTCCAAACCTAGGGTGGTCCTCCCTGGGAAACGGAGAAGATGGGCGTGTGAGAGCAGACACATCTCACACTCCCACCAGATAGACATCCAAGTTCAGTGTTGTTTTGTTTTTGAGATTGAAATTTAAAAATAGGACTGAGCATATAGATTGGAAAGTTATGGAACTGGATGGAGACATCATTAAGATATGAAGGGAGCCCATGTGGCTCAGTGGTTGAGCGTTGACCTATGAACCAGGAGGTCATGGTTCGATTCCCCGTCAGGTTGCCCAGGTTACGGGCTTGACCCACTATGTAGGGGGTGCAAGAGGCAGTGGATCAATGATTCTCTCTCATCATTGATGTTTCTATCTCTCCTTCTCCCTTCATCTCTGAAATGAATAAAAAAATATTTAAAAAAAAAGATATTAAAGGAACCCAATGCCCAGGGATTCCCCCCCCCCCCCCCCTGCAGAGGCTGGGAGCAGTTAAATAGTTCCATGCTTACACCCCAGTGAACTGCTACACCTCAATAATCATAGGGTCCTTCATTTCCCCTAACAGCACAACAAAAACCCAACAAAACTTCAGTTCAGGTTTCAAACTAGACAAAGCCCATCTTTGGCAATTGCCTGTCTTCATCTTTCTTTCCTTCTGCCTCCTCTCCTTTATCCTGCTGCCCTCTGTGCAATTAACTGGAGCCACACTTATGTACCATCAAGGACACTAAAAATAAATGTCTATATTTCCTTTTAATGTTTTGCCTACTGTGACCTACTTTTAGTTTAATTTCAAAAACAAGGGGATGACGTGTGTTCTAAATAAACACACCAGTGAACTCTGTCCTACCGTGTCTGCTGCACGGCTGTCATACCATAAACCAACGTGGTTCTCTACAGACAGCGAAAGTGAAAAAGATCTGTGTACATCCAGTGATATTTAGGTTCTGAATTCCCACTTGCTCCATCAAAAATCTATTTCTCTGAGGACTGTCTCCCCCGGATAGCCCTGGTGTTAAAGCGCTCTGAGGTGCCGAGTCGCTTGCAGAAGCACTTCCAACCCACCCACGTCCGAAATCACCTTTAACGGCGGCTGTAAAATCAAGAGCTTCCTTGCAGAGGAAGCATTTTATCAGTCGATGCTATTTTAATTATTCATTTTTGATGAGGAACCTATGAGTATCTCCACAAACTGGAGTCAATAGGTACGCTGCCACCGAAACAACATCAAGTTACGGGCTGAGGATTCCACCCACCTTGGGTGAATATTGTTGCAACTTAAATAGTTCAGCTTACGGAGCAAGATATACGTGTGTGCTTTAGAAGTTAGCTTTAACATTCACCCGAGGCGTTGTTAATCAACTCTGAAGCTCTAATGGGAAGTACGCACTCCAGGGGCTGGTTGATGAGAACTGAAGGGGCCTAATCGGGACCTTGGACCTGGAATCTGTGCCTCCTACAGCTTCATCAACTACTTGTTTCTGCAGCTCCACGAGAGGGCTTATTTTTTGGCATACGAGGTGTTAGAAATAACTTCTCATGGGTGAAACACGTGTTTTTTGAGAAATGGGTACCACATAGGCACCTCACCCTTAAACAAATGGGGCATATGTTTTGGGGGAGCCCAGGACAGTGCTCTAGGCCTGGGTGTTGGTTTAGCCCTGTGCCCTCCACTTACTGCAGGATTCTGTAACCTGGTTCAGTGGGGCGCTTGGCTGGGAAGCATGGCGTCCAGCTCACGTGAACATTTCACGAAGGTTCTAGTTGGGAGTCTGGAATGCATGGGTGACTTGCCTGACTCGTGCTAATTTGCTAATCTGTGTTTGCACTTGAAAAGGCCCAGGCTCTAAGGACACAAATTGGCAGAGGCCCCAAGACACTGACAGTCGTGTACTAGCAAACTGGGTTAAGCCTATTAACAACTTGGGCCCACAAATAGTTACGATGAGATGTATTAAATGAAAAAAATAATTGACGGCCACATGGAAATAGAAAAAACACACACATCTACATACAATGACAAAGAGTCAAGGAAGATTCATAGCGAAATGGGGTTTTGTCTATGTAATGACATTATCCAAATTAAATAGGGCTTACTGAGTGTCAGGCACTGCTCTAAGCTCGCTCTCTCTCTCTCTCTCTCTCTCTCTCTCTCTCTTCATTTAATACTTGCCACAACTGTATAAAGAGATGCTATTGCCTATTTACTGATGAGGAAACGAGGCACAAAGTGTGACTTGTTCTAGATCATCTGGATCGAGTAAATGGGGAACCAGTGACTTGAACCCGGGCAGTCTGACTCCAGAATCCAGGTTCTGACTGTCACAGACGCCAGTGTCTCCTCTCTCTAAAGCCGGTATGTGACAGGAGCCACGGGAGTTTATAGAGTTAAAGAAAACTGAATGTGCTATAAGAGCCCAGGGGAAAACTAAGGAATTCTGAGGTTTTCCTTGGCTTGAGAAAAGGCCCTTACCAACCAGAGATTTTTTTCTGTCAGGCATCATTTGGGCACCAGGGCTTCTGTGATGAATTAAAAATATAAAGACCTGTCACTTGGTTGATGGCGTGTATAGCAGTTTTCCTAGACGCAACAAAGCTGCCGGGCATCAGAAGACTTTAAAGAGAAACGCAAGCAGCAGCCAAGCTGCTTCTCTCGTTTCCATACTTGACTTCCTTCCTCTTGTATCTCCCTCTATCTTCCTATGTGAGAACAATTGTTCACATGTGTGAGGCGACTGACTGATCTAAGCCACAGCAAAACATTCCTTCATGAAACCATATTTCCCTCTGTTCCTTTAATCCCTCAGCTGGGGCAAGAGTGGGAGAATCTGATTTACTAGCACAGAGATTTGGTGAACTGTTGCTATACATCTGATCTTGTGTCTTTCTTCGGCATGTTCCTCTGTGGGCATGGTTCTTAGGGGGGCGAGAAACCACCAACCCACAGCCAACATTCTATGGATGTCCTTTACCCATTTCCTCACTTTCCTCCCTGAAACATAATTTTACCCACATATTGTATAAGCAAGTGCTTAGAGGTCCACTCTGGGCCCTTTCCGTTTCCCTGTCACCCAGGCAACGTGGCGCACATCTCCAGCAGTCCTCCTTTCTCCACGTAGCTCTGTGTGTATTCAGGATTCTGGCGAACCCTTCACGCAACCACATCACACAGAACTGCCGGAAACTGACCTTGAGCGCAGCAGACTAATACAATGACTCTATGGGGATCACCAAACTTTACAAGGTTCTAGGATTGTTCTTGTAACTATTACCTACTTGGATAATTGCTTAATTCTTTAAAAACAAAAACAAAAACACAACAAAACTCCAATGTGTGCATATATCAGATGCTTTTATGTAAAAACATAATGATTAATTAATGTATTCATCAGACCTGAATTGAGTAGTAGGACTAGGAATTGAACCCAGTGTTGGAAATTCAAGAATAAGATTATGTTGATTTGCTGGAGCTGTTTTGGTTGCAGGTGATAGGAATGCAACTCAAACAGAAAAGGAAAGTTATTGACTCATGTAACTGAAAAGTCTGATGTAGATTTCAGGCATGGCTGGATCATGTGCTCGAAGTATTTCATCAAGATCCCCTTCTCTTTTTCCATTTCTGCTCTTCGCTGCCTCTCTTTGTATGCCGGCCTCATTTTCTCTTACTAAAGATAGCTTCCTCCAATATGACCTGAAAAATGGCTGTAAGAAGCTGCACTTAGCTCATTCTCAGAGCTTGAAATAGCAAGGAATAGAGACCCTCTCTTCCTTGGAATCCATATATCAAAAATCAAGGAAGATTCTAATTGGCCCTAGTTGATCTCATATCCCTTTGACCACTCTAGCCACGGGTGTGGAGTATTCCAATTGGCCAGGCCTAGGTTACGCACCTCAGATGAAGAAGGCGTTCTCCACACAAAGAAAGGGTCAGTGAATAGACAAAAAACAAAGCAGATAATTCACTGTGGTTGCCAGCCTCAAAGATGACCCCAAATGAACCCTGCTTCTGGTATTTACATCTTTGCATAATCTGCTCTTACACTATCATGGCTGGCCTGTATGACCAATAGAATCCTGCAGAAGTGATGATGTGAAAGCTGCAAGGCTAAGTCATGAAGGACACTGCAGCCTTCCTATTGCTCTCTCTTGAATTACCTGTGCTGAAGGAAGCCAGCCACCACACAGTGAGGATGCTCAAGCAGCCCTATGAGATGTCCACCTGAAAAGGAACTAATGCCTTCTGCCAACAGCTGCTGCCAGCTTGCTAGCCACTTGAGTGTGCCATGTTTAAAGTGAATGTTCCAGCCCCGGTCAAGCCTTCAGTTGACTGCAGCCCTGACCTATACCTTGACTGCAACTTCATGAGAGACTTGAGCCTAAACTACCCAGCTAGGCTGCTCCTAAATTCCTGCACTAAAGAAGCTATGAAATAAATAAGTTTATTGTTTTTTTAAGCCAATAAATTTTGAGATAATTTATTACTCAGGAATAGATAACTAATACATCCACTACACTTGCTCTCTAGTAGCTCATTGCCCAGCCTAAAGACAAAAACATTTAATTGACTAATTCTAATTTGTGAGTTAGAAAGGAAGATGGAGGAGCTAGAAGAGAAATGTCTGTGAAGTTTAGTAGAGGAGGCCACTTTTGTGCTGGGCTCCAAGAAGGAACGTGAGGAGGAATGAAAATCCAGGCCAATGGACCGCACAAAGGCTCTGAGACTTGAAAGTGAGCCATGTGTTCGGGGAATGTAGGTAGAAAAGTGTGTTCATCACTGAGACAGTGATTCATCAGATCATTGGGAGAGATTAAAAATATCTAAATACAGATACTCAGACCTCATTCCTAGAGAATCTGATGATTAGGAAATGTTAGTATAGGTTTTCTAGGTTGCTTTTGGCTTTTAGTTGGTTAGTTAGCTGGTTGCAATGGAGGGATATGTCTACAATAGTGTTTCTCAGGAGTGTCTTTGGACTACATGCTACAGAAATCAGGAAATGTAGGCTCTTAAGTGGAAACCAACTCTAATGCAATAGGATCTTTGTGAGGAGGCAGAATGGGGTCCAGGCATCTGAATTTTTAAATATATATATATTTCTATTGATTTCAGAGAGGAAAGGAGAGGGAGAGAGAGATAGAAACATCAATGATGAGAGAGAATCATTGATGGGCTGCCTTCTGCATGCCCCACACTGGGGATTGAGCCCGCAGCCAAGGCATGTGCCCTGACCAGGAATCGATCTATAACCTCTTGGTTCATAAGTCGACCCTCAACCACTTGCACATTTGTGTGCAAGTTTGAGAGATGGGTGAATTGTGGAAAAGCCAGAAAAGGATTGTTTTGTGGAAATAAGGAGAGTTTCAAGAAGGAGGTGTGAATTCAAAATTGGGTATACATTCAAACTGTGATAATGTAAAAATATGCTTAAGTTACAAAAAAAAACCCACAAACAAACAAACAAACAAACAAACAAAAAACTAGCAGGAAATAGTCCAAAATGGCCTTGGTTGTATTATGATCGTGACTTGTAGCTGATGGTTTTTTTATTTTTGTAGTATAGGTACATTAACTTAAACAGTGCTTTTCAGAAAGTTTAAGGAGCTGTGTCAATGCTATGGAGAAGTCAAGTTGGATGAGGGTTGAAAGAGGTCATTGGCTTGGAAAGTGGGAGGCCACGGGAGACCTTCGGATGAGGGGGTGGAAGCCAAATTACAATGGTTGGATTCAGTGCATGGGGAGGAAGTGGAGGGAGCCAGGATAGACCACTAGTTCAAGGAGTTTGGCAGCAAAGGCAAAATTTAAAATAAAATTGTTCTCTCATTTTAACTGATTATAAAAGTAATACTTGTTCATTATATAAAAATTGGGCAATAGAGAACAAAATAGTAGTCACTCATCATCCCACCAGTCAATGCCACGCCGGCTCACAGTCTGGTATATTTGTTGAATGAATTGCTTCTTCACAACAGTAGAGAGAACCAGTCAAAGCCATCCATATTATTCTCAGCTGAGGAAATTAAGGCTCAGTGAGTGACTTCCCTGAGGCACTAAAACAGTCCATAATGAAGTGTTTGGTTTCCATAGTTCTTTGCAGTTTCCGAAGCACTTTGACTTGCATTTCCTGGTTGCTCTGCCCACAGCAGTTTAGCCCTTTCCTTGTGCTCCATTGTGTCCTGAACAGATTTCACCTGCAGCAGCTCTGACCTTTCATTACACCTATGGATTTACATACGTAAACCACCCATCAGACCTATACTCTTTGATGGTAGGACATGGGTCCCATTCACTATGGCATTCCCAGGTTCTAACACAGCATTTGTCACAGAATCATTGCACAGCACCTGTTTCTGGAATGATGGGTGATGTTTTGGTATAGTAACTGATGCAGTATTCATTTTCAGTATTTCCCACTTTTTCATCATATCTTCATTCCAGAAGCAGGTAGGGGGTTCTATGCACAGACTGCCTTACGATAAGATTAACACAATAGAACCAGAGTCAAATTCTTAGCTTTTTTAAAAAATATATATTTTTTATTGATTTCAGAGAGGAAGGGAGAGGGAGAGAGAGAAACATCAATGATGAGAGAATCATTGATTGGCTGCCTCCTGCATGCCCCCTACTGAGAATATAGCTCACAACTGGGCATGGGCCCTTGACCGGAATTGAACCCAGGACCCTTCAGTCCGCAGGCCAATGCTCTATCCACTGAGCCAAACCGACTAGGGCAATTCTTAGCTTTTGACTTTCAAAAGCTCAGGTTGGATATGAACAACAGATAGAGAATATCGCTGAAAAGCTATTTTATCCATATCCTGACTAAATATGGTCTAATTGGGAGGAGAAAGGGTAAGTGAGGAAAAGAAAACCAGTGAGACACAGTTGTGTGTTCCTGAGACAGGAGCCTAGGTGGTACCTCCCACCCTGCTGAACCCCATTCCAGAGCAGAGCTTGTGAAGTTGAAGCAACACCAGAATTCCCCCCGTGTCAATGTGGCATAGAAGAGCAGGGAAGAAATGGCCCTGTGGAAAATCTAGACCAGCACACTGTCCAACAGAAATAGAATTTGAGCCACATGTGTAATTTTCCATGTTCTAGTAAGTAGCCACATTAAAGAAAATAAAAAGAAACAGGTGAGATAAATTTTATGAAAATATTTTATTTAACCCAATATATCCAAATATTAGCATTTCAACAAGTAATCAAAGTAATCAGTATAAACATTATTAATGAGATATTTTGCCTTCTTTATACTGTCTTTGAAACCTGGTATGTACAGCAGATCCCAATTTGGATTAGCCATATTTTAATTAAGCTTTCAGTAGCCACCTATGGCTGGAGGCCTGCACAGGTCTACACAGTCAGACCTAAAACAGACTCATGAAATGCCTAACCGCACTGCTGAGAACTGGAGCCACAGAATGTCTCTTGTGTGTTCAAGAATATGACAGACAAGACCAAACATACAGATGACCGAAGGAGCTCTTGTTCCAGGCTCAAGGGAAACTGATCAATAGCACATGATCTGTGTGGGCTGAGTAGACAGAGGGCAGGCAATCAGGATGCTTCAGTGGATGCCAAGGAGACCCACCTTTCTACACCAGTCCACACTCTGTAAACACCCAGGAACTTGGACACCACCCTGGGGAAAGATGAAACTGATCATGATGAAGTTTCTACCATTTAGTAGATAAGGGCAGGGCTCAAAGTATTCTGTATAGAAAAAGACACTTATACTTATTTTGTGGATTGAGATTCAAACTCACAACAAAAAGAATGAATGAACCTGACTAGAATTGAGGCTATTGTAAGCCCCATCTGCTGTTTCTCATAGGCTTCCATTGGATGTCAGAAAAAAGGGGGAAGGAATGGCACGCTTCTACCTAAAAGAAACCCAAGAGACGTAAAAGTCATTGATTGGATTCTAATTTGAAAAAATAAAACACAAAAGACATTTTGAAGAAATTGGAGAAATTTGTATTTTGATTGGGTTATTAAATGGATTGCTAATTTGGATGGATTGCTAATTTGGATGGATTGCTAATTTGTGGGGAAGTGTCCTTATTTTTTAGAGGTGAATAGAAAAAATTAGGGGTAAAATATCATGTTCATAGCAGCCATATTCACAGTATTAAAAATTGGAAACAACCCAAACATCCATCAACTGATGAAGGAAAAATAAAAATATGGTATATATAAACAATGGGATATTATTCAAACATAAAGTGTTAACTCTTGCCACAACATGGATGAACCTTGAAAATATTATGCTAAATGAAAGAAACCAGTCACTAAGGCCATATTGCATGATTCCACTTATATGAAATGTCTAGAATAGGCAAATGTATAATAAAGACATAAACTAGATTAGTGATTGCCTGGGGCTGGGCGTGTGAGGGGAAGTGAGGTCAACAGCTAACGGGTTCAAGGTTCTGTTGAGGGTGATGAAAATGTTTTAAAATTGATTGTGGTGGTGGTTGCATATACCTGTGAATATACTAAAAAACACTGAATTGTATGCTTTAAATAGGTAGAATGTATGGTGTGTGAATTATACCTCAATAAAGATGTTTTTAAAAAGATTAAAAAAAAAGTCATGCTCTGTAATTTTGTTTAAAATGATTAAGAAAAAAGAAGCAAATATAGATAAGTTAATATTATTAAATCTAGGTGATGGATATGTGGGGTTTGTTATATTATTTTCTCTACCTTTTATAAAAATAAAATCCAAAAAAAGATTATGAGATAATTATTTGCTTTATAAAAAATATTTCTGAATTACAAAAACATAAAATTAAATTTTCAGTAAGTAATGCATGCAAATACATCCTATATAATAAAATGCAAATTGTCCCCTTGACCAGGAGTTCGACCGGGAGTTCAATCAGTGGGCAGGACTGGCCAGCCAATGGCCTTCGGCCCCTCCCCCTGGCTGTCCCCGCCCCCAACCCTGATTGGGGCGGGCCAGCCAGACCCCACCTATGCACGAATTTGTGCACTGAGCCTCTGGTGTAATAATAAAAGCCTATAGTTATATAGCACTGGCTACATTCACTGTTCTGCTTCCTTATAATTAACTCATTTAATCCTCATTAAATCCCTGTTCCAAAGCTAAGACCATTGAAGGCTGAAATCCCACATAACCACTGCAGGACAGACCAAAGCTTCCAGGGTCATGCTCTTAACCGATACACTTGACCACCCCTTGTGAAAAGACACAAAAGGTCTGTTCCCCTCCCCAGAAGCCACCACTGTTACCAGCTTCTTGGGGCTCCTTCCAGAAGATAGATAATTCAAGAAAATGTTTCTTTTTAGGCTCATTCAAGACCATTTTTCAGTCAGCAGTTTGGAGAATGAATTAAGATGCTCCTCCCCATCCACATGACTAGTTCTGACCCATAAACTGTGAAGTCCCCGAGGCGCCTGCAGGGAGGCACAGCCTGCTACATTGCCACCTGTAAGCCCACAGCCCCACAAACAAGGGGCCTCTGATTTACTAGGCTTCTCCCCGCTGGTCCGCAGAGCAGTTAATCTTCTGCCCTGGGGCAGAGTTTGACAGCTCCCAAAGGTCCTGTGAAACACTCTTTTCAAAGTGAAGTTGTCAATCAAATAAACTTGAAACAGACTTGGTCTGGATCCAGGTACAGACTGGTGCCCCCCCACAGCCCTAGGCAGCAGTTGGCTACGCTTCACTTCCTGGGTTTTTTGAGTCCTCTGGTGCAGCCTGCGTTTCCCCTTCAATAAAACAGTGATTTAAAACCTTCATTCTTCCTGTTTTAGAGCTGGGCCAGGCATAATCATTCTGTCTTCACAGCACAGTATACAAAAATCGGCGGGGGCTCCAGCCCCCCCTCCCCCCCACAGTGGGTAATCACGTAGTCACTTTACTAGGCACGACAAACTGCTTTTTGAAAAATATTTTACCCAATTAGAACTAATTTTTCATTTCTCCTTTGTTTCCTCACTTGGAATTTCCTTTTGATTCTTTTTAACCATCCAGTTTTTCCCTTAGACATTCAGATTACTCCTTTTACATGTACCTTCCACGGAGGGACAAGATGTGGGAACACGCAGGAAAGTTGGTTGAGAGTTTGCGTAAGAAGCAATTAGACCCCTTGGACTTCTGCCTCTCTCCCTGAAGTCCAGTGATTGCATGCCTCCAAACGCAGCAGGAGATGGGAGGTTTGGTCCATGGGGAAAGTATGCCCAGGAGACTCTGGGCTCAAGGACAACTGAAGGTGGGATTGAACCAAAGGCAGCCCTGGCCCCCGAATGCTGGCAGGAAGGCGTATTGTACCCTTCACTCAGCAGACTGGACAATTCCTTGGAGAAGTTTCAAGGAAAAAGACCTATTGACATTTAGGGTTGTCCAGCAAACTGTGCATGTTCCAGTTGATTACTCCCCAGTGAAACTCACCAGTCAACAAGCCCTATTCATGTATTCAGAGCTTCCAATCAGCCTTTTAGCACCTTACTTTTTTTTTTACTTTTTTTAAATTATTATTTTATATTTTATTGATTTTTTACAGAGAGGAAGAGAGAGGGATAGAGAGTTAGAAACATCGATGAGAGAGAAACATCGATCAGCTGCCTCCTGCACACCCCCCACTGGGGATGTGCCCGCAACCAAGGTACATGCCCTTGACCAGAATCGAACCTGGGACCCCTGAGTCCGCAGGCCGACGCTCTATCCACTGAGCCAAACCGGTTTCGGCAGCACCTTACTTTTAATAGGATGGGGCAGACTTTTGAGAAAACCTCTGACATGAAAAAATAGCAAGAAAACACACACAAGAAAAAAGGAACTCAGAAGAATCAAAGACAGTGCCCGGAGCACAAGAAAGCTTTGAACAAACTATTAATGTCCTCAGAAAGACAAGTGATGATATTGCATCTGTGAAATAAAAACAGGATGCTGAGCCCTGGCCGGTTTGGCTCAGTGGATGGAGCGTCGGCCTGCGGACTCAAGGGTCTCAGGTTTGATTCCGGTCAAGGGCATGGATCTTGGTTGCGGGCACATCCACAGTGTGGGGTGTGCAGGAGGCAGCTGATTGATGTTTCTCTCTCATCGATGTTTCTGACTCTCTCTCCCACTCCCTTCCTGCAAAAAATCAATAAAATATATTTTAAAAAAACAACAAAAATAAACAAACAAAAACAGGATGCTGAGGCAGCGGAATAACCAAAGGACAAGAAAGAGATTTAGAAATTAAAATATGTTGATTTAAGTAAAAAAAAAAAAAAATTCAAGAGAAGGGTTGAAAAGTAAAAGTGAGGAATCCCTCAAAAGTGAAACCAAAAAGCTGGAAAAAGAGAGAAAAGATATTAATGAGGGCAATTCAAGAGGTTCAGTATCTGATTAATAGGGATTTCAGAGAGGAAACAAAAGAGAGGCAGAAATTGTCAAATACACTGTATTACTCTGGGTTCTCCAGAGAAATGGACCAATAGAGACGTATACATTGTGAAAACGAACAAAGGAAACTGAAGTAAAAAAATGGAGATGGGTAGCCAGGAAGGGAGGCTCTCACACATCACTCACTGTGGCGTGAAGACCCCAGAGGGAAGAAAGCAGATTTCCTTCTGACCCAGCAACAAGCTGCCCACTGCTTACAGCCAATAAAACACCCCACCACAGCCCTTCCCCATTTCCTCCTTAAGCCTCATAAAAGCTGACCTTCCCTTTGTCTCCCCAGACTTTCCTATGGTTCGAAATAGTTGCTGTTCCCGAGTTGCAATTCTTGTGTTATTCTCAAATAATCTCGTTTTGGCTACCTAAAGACCTTGTGATTTCATTTTTAAAGTCAATACGTAAGTACCATAAACACAGCCACTTTAAAATGGAGTCAGAGCTGACATGCCAGAGGAATTGCCTTGCACGTCTAATTCCTCAAACCTATGGAATGTTAAAATTGGACAAAATAACCATTGGACTGGGCCTGAAACAGCATTGTATTCCAAGCAACTGTTTGTTATGACTACCAGTTTGAAAATTAAAGACATTCTTTAGAATTAGGATCACCATGTTAGCTTGTCTGCACCTACAGACATTCCTTCTTTGGGTATTAACACACAAATTCCTTCCTCCCATTCATTTAATTATTTCCCTCCTCTTTTTCAAAAATACCACTTGCCTTAACCTCCTTATCTGCATACAATTTGGGTTTCTGCTTGAATCAGTGCTTCCAGAATAACTATTCTTTTGGATCTCAAATAAACACTTGTTGCCTCTCACTTTGACCTTTTATTTTAGGATATGTGTGTGTGTGTGTGTGTGTGTGTGTGTGTGTGTGTGTGCGTGTGCGTGTGCGTGCGCGCACGGGTGGTGAAAGAGTATTAAGTCCTTATCTTGCATAGTAGGAAGTGAGTAGATGATGACTAACACTGTATACTCAATATAAGGCTATTAGTGAAAACAAGGAGTTAAATATAAGGGAAGAAATAGCTAACTAGCATTGAAGTTGCTTCTGCTTTTAGAGAATCTAATTCTGGGCTGTTTTGTGGTTGTTTTCAATGCTACTTGTAATTATAAAGTTTGTAATATTAGCTGACTTTTTAAACCATATCTGGGTATTTTTTTATTGCCCCAAATTTTTATGACTAAATGAAATTGTGCATAAGGTGATATAAAACACATTTGTGTTAAAGGTTGTGGGTTTTTAAAAAAGATTCTTATTGATTTTTAGAGAGAGAGGGATAGGACGAAAAAGAGAGAGAAAGAAACATCAATGTGAGAAGGTAACAGTGATTGGCTGCCTCCAGCACAACCCCTACTGGGAATTGAGCCCACAACCTGGGCGTGTGCCCTGGCAGGGAATTGAACCAGCGACCTTTCAGTGTATGGGATGACACCCAACCAACTGAGCCACACCAGCCAGGGCTACACATTTTTTAAAAATCTTTCTGGAATAAGGTTGGGTCTAGATAAACAAGATATCTTGATGTTATTTACCTTCTAGTTATTAATCACTATTTTTAAAATTCAAATACTTAACTCGAATGGTGAAATACATGATGGCATATAATTTATTATATTATTTAGAAAGTATTTCTATCAAAGTAAAATATTTTCTAATATTGAAGAAAAAAAAATCTTTTCCTCCTACCCTTCTAGATTCTTGGTTAGAGCTCCGTAACAAAAGACATATTAGGAAACAAATATATACAAATGTATTTAACGTAAGTTTTATGTGAGCCTTCATGAGAAAGTGAACACCCCACGAAATGGTTAAACCTGAGTGTTTTTATACTAGGTTTGATTAAGAGTGAAAAGTAATGGGAAAATGTCATCGGGCAAAAGTGTATAAGCTAAGGGTAGTAAACTGGAGGAGACTTAGCAAGACCTGCTTGTGCGGATTCCTCTTAGTATCTCTCCATCTTTGAAGACAAGAACGCTCCTTTTCTCTGGGTGTAGGGAGAGCATTTCTTATCTAAGGGTCTTATGACCTTTCAGAGAGAAGGAAAGGTCAGAAAGTCTTTCCTGCAGCTGCTGTTTCTCAAATCCCTTCAGCTTAAAATATGCAGTATGCTAAGGGGCCATAATTTGAAGTAGCATGTTCTGAACCCTGTCATGATCATAAATTAAATGTACTAGCTTTTTTTGAAATATTGTTGCTAAGAATCTTTATATAGACTCAGATGATTCTGTAATTTTATTTTACCCTTTTACATGAATTTTCTATAACCATCAAAGGAAACAACTCTAATACTTTGAAAGTCAGTAAATTATTTACACATATCCTTTATAGAAATTTAGATATATCCCTTATATAATTTCCTCCTCCTAATCAGCACAGAAATATTAATATCAGTGTCTATATCTTGGCTTGACTTTAAATTATCTTCACATAAGTAATACTCTCAAACACGTATCATGTAGAAAACAATCTAGAGGAATAAATACCTAACCAAAGGTAAAGTGGATATCTGGGAAGTGAATTGGGGGAGGGTTTTACAGCCTTTGTGTATTATTTTTATGATCAGAATATATTTGTGTATATATATGTATATGTGTGTGTGTACTAGTATATGAAAAATAACATATGAGGTTTTACATTGTAAGTTTGAGATCTATTACTACCATTTGTTATGGTCTTCACCTTCATTGTGACGTTTTTTCACTAGCACAAACCTGACAGGATTTCCTGTTGAACTTCACATGACATTTCAAAATCTGGTTGTCGACACAACCCAAAGCAATCTATACATTTTTTGCAATGCCTATCAAAACACCAATGACATTTTTCACAGAACTAGAACAAATAATTCTAAAATAGCCACAGCAATTTGAGAAAGAAGAACAAAGTTGGAGATATTGCACTACCTAATATTAAACTATACTATAAGGCCATTGTAATAAAAATGGAATGGTACTGGCATATAAGCAGCAGACATATAGATCATAGAACAGAATAGAGAGCCCAGAATTAAACCCAGGCCTACATGGTCAATCAATCTACATGACAAAGGAGGGAAGAACATACAGTGGGGTAAAATAGTCTATTTAATAAATGGTGTTGGACAAGATACATGCAAATAAATGAAATTAGACCACTGTCTTACACCATATACAAGAATAAATGCAAACTTGATTAAAGACTTAAATGTAAGACACAAAACTATAAGACTCCCAGAAGAAAACATAGGCAGTAAACTCTCTGACATTGCTCTTAGTAATATTTTTTTCTGATGTATCTCCTGGGGAAAGGGAAACAAAAGAAAAATAAATGAGACTTCATCAAACTGAAAAGTTTTTGAACAGCAAAGGAAATCATTAACAAAATGCAAAGGCTACTTACTAACTGGGAGGAGATATTTGCCAATAATACACCCAATAAATGATTAATATTAAAAATTTATGAAGAACTTATATAACTCAACACCAGAAAAAAACCAAACAATCCAATTTAAAAATGGGCAGAGGACCTGAATAGACATTTCTCCAAAGAGGACATGCAGATGGCCAATAGACATATGAAAAGATGCTCAATGTCACTAATCATCAGAGAAATGCAAATCAAAACCACAATGAGATATCATCTTCCACCTGTCAGAATGGCTATCATTAATAAATCAACAAACAAGTGTTGGCAAGAATGTGGAGAAAAGGGAACCCTCAAAATACTAATTCAAAAATATATATGCACTCCTATATTCATTGCAGCATTATTTACAATAGCCAAGATATGGAAGCAACCTATGTGCTCATCAATAGACAATTGGATAAAGAAGTGAGACAATGGAATATTACTCAGGCATAAAAAAGAATGAAACTTACCGTTTGTGACAACATGCATAGTCTTTGGGGGGTATTATGCTAAGTGAAGTAAGTTAGAGAAATACAGATACCATATGACTTCACTTATATGTGGAATCTAAAGAACAAAATAAACAAACAAAACAGAAACATACTCTTTGATACAGAGAACAAACTGATGGTTGCCAGATGGGAAGGTGGTAGGGGGCTGGGTGAAAAAGGTGAAGGGATTAAGAAGTACAAATTGGTAGTTACAAAATAGTCACAAAGATGTAAAGTACAGAGTATGGAGCATCCTATATAATAAAAGGGTAATATGCAAGTAGACCAAATGGCAGAATGACCAGAATGCCTGTGGCCCCTTGCCCTGGCTGGCCCCGCCCCCGAACAGTCCCCCACCCCAGCTGGCCCGCCCCAATGGCCCCCATCAGGGCAGGCCAGCTGGACCCCACCAGTGCACGAATTTGTGCACTGGGCCTGTAGTAGTATATAATATTGTAATAGGTATGTATGGTGCCAGATGGGTACTGGACTTCTCAGGGGGATTACTTTGTAAATTATATAAATGTCTTACCACTATGTTGTACACCTGAAGTTAATCCTACATAATAAAAGCCTAATATGCTAAGTGTCCGGTCGACCGATTGGCCGTTCAATCAAAGCGTAATGTGCTGATGATATGCTAAGGCTCTTCAACTGCTCACTATGACATGCACTGACCACCAGGGGGCAGATGCTCCAACCAGTAGATTAGCTTGCTTCTGGGGTTTGGCCGATTGGGACTGAACGAGATAGGCCAGACACGCCCTGGAGCCCTCCCACGGTCCCTCCCTGGCTAGCCAACCTCTCACATCCTTCCCAGGCCTCGATTGTGCACCAGTGGGGTCCCTCGGCCTGGCCTGCACCCTCTTGCAATCCAGGTGCACTGGTGGGGTCCAGCCAGCCCGCCCCGATGGGGGATGTTGGAGAGCCAGTTTCAGCCCGATCCCACAGGCCAGGCTGAGGGACCCCACTAGTGCATGAATTCGTGCACCGGACCTCTAGTATAAAATAATATTGAATGTAAACTGTACAATTACAAAAAAATAAAAAAATATCTGGTTTACCCACTTTGTCCAAATGAGTCTGAACTGAGGTTCCCAAAGGCAACCACTCTGCTCTGGATTGTAAGATTCAGCTGGAGTCGGCATGTTAATGGGAAGCTAGGTTAACAGGCAGTCACTTGTCAGTCCATCCGGAGGGGAACCGAAGTTTCGCCACCCTGAAGCTACCTTTGGGGGATACTGATTTTAAGCAATTTATTTAGAAACAAAAGACTCAGAAAGAATCTTTGACTCTCCTCCCTTCTCTGCTCAAGATTCAGACAGAAAAAAACCTGCTTCAGGAAGGAGATCCGAGGAGATTCACCTTAGCCTGATTTGAATTAAGTCTGGTAAATAAGAGGGCTTCATGCAGGGGCCTGTGAGCTACATATCCTGAGTGCCATTGTTTCTGAGTCACCTAGCAACACTCTTCCTGCCACGTATGTTCCACTCTCTCTCAACTACCTGTACACAGCCCATTCTTACTTCTGAAATCTAATACCCTGTACCCCGCCTTTTCTCCTTTGTTCAAAATGTCATATTTCCCAATGTTGCCTCACTGTCTTTTGAATATCATGTTTATGTGAATTCCTCATGCGCATGTATTAAACTCTTGATTTTCTCCTGTTACTCTGTCTCTGTTCATTATTAGCCCATCTAGAAGAACTTAGATGGTGGGAAGAAAAGTAGTCATATTTTTAGCCCCCACCATAATCAGCCAAAGTAAATATACATGCAAGCATAGGAAATCAACTTTGTAGAGAAAAAATAATACAAATAAGTTATAATGGTTAGTATTAATAAAAATGGAATCCTTTTCAGTCATTTCCCTCCTCTTTCTTTCTTAGGCAATTTTCTGTTGACCAGAAAATACAAGTAACAGAGTTTCATCTTTTTGCTGGTGCCTCTCTGGAATTAAACTGGCAACCTTTAGGTGCACGGGACAACTCCATTGGTTGGGTCAGGAGAGATGTCTGACCCAACCAATGGAGCCACACCAGCCAGGGCAACAAAATGATTCCTGACCTCCAGTTCTCCAGTTTGTGTATTACAATTCCAGTCTTAACATACATTGAGAGACTCTGCTGGAGATTCTGCAGGTAATTCATGGTAGAATTAGCCACAGAACTGTTGGATAGTCTAAATATTTGTGCCCCCCCACCCCCCAATTCATATGTTGAAAACTTATCTCCAATGTGATGGTGTTAGAGGTGGGGCCTTTGGGAGATGATTAGGTCATGAGGGTAGATCCCTCAAGATTTGGATTTGTCCCCTTTGAAAAGAGACCCCCAAAGAGCTCCTCGCCCCTTCTGCCCTGTGAGGACACAGCAAGAAGATGACTGTCCACGAACAAGGAAGTGGGCCCCCACCAGACACTGAATCTCCCAGTGCCTTGATCTTGGACTTCCTCTCCTCCAGAACCATGAGGAATAAATGTTTATTGTTTAAGCCACCCAGTCAGCAGTCTTCTTGTTATAGCAGCCTGGATGGACTAAGACACATAGGATACAAAAATCTGCTTTGATAATTCTAGGTCTCTCCTGACCCACGTCCAGTCCATTAGCAAGTCATCCAATTCTCACTCCCAAATGTCTCTGATAGGCCTGCTTCTCTCCATCCTCCTGCCGCCACCAGGTCCTGGAGGTCAGGAGAGATGTCTGACCAAGACCATTGTAATAGCTGAAAACTGGTTTTCACTCTTGCTCAATCCAGTCTTTTTACAACATAGCAACCAGAGTGGTCTTTCCAAAATGGAAGTGTTGAACATATCTCCTTCCTATTTATTATTATAATTTTTTAAATGTCAGGTTTGTTGAGATATAATTTACATATAATGAAATTCACCCTTTTAAGTTATACGATTCCATGAATTTTAACAAATACATACTGTGTTAACCCCCACCCAATCAAGATATAGAACAGTTTCCTACCCCCCAAAATTTACTTGAGTCTCTTTGTAGACAATCTTTCTCCACCTACAGCCCCGGGCCACTGATCTGTTTTCTGTCTCTATCGTATTACCTTTTCCACAAGGTCACATAAATGGAATCATACATTATGCAGCCTTTTGAGTCTGGTTTCTTTCATTGAACAGAATGCACTGGAAAAGTATTCAGGTTGTTGCATGTATCAGTCGTCCGTTCCTTTTATTGCGAGGTAGTTATTCCACAATATAACTATTTATCTATCCACTAGTTGGCAGACATTTTTCCTGTTTCTAGTTTTTGGTAACTATCATTAAACTATTACAAATATTTGTGTACAAGTTTGTTGGAATTTCATTTGGGACTGGGGGGAAATATATGTATCCATTTCTCTTGGTTCAAAATGTAGGAGTGGGATAGCTGGATAATATGGTAAATGTATGTAGGAAACTGATGCTCTGCCTTCCAAAGTGGCTGCATCATTTTGAATTTCAGTTGCTCCATATCCTCCTTAGAACTTGATATTATCAGATTTTTAAATTTGAGCCATTCTGGTTTTAATCTGCATTTCTGTAATGCGAATGATGTTGAGCATATGTGCTTATTTACTACCCGTATCTTTTCTTTGGTGACGTGTCCAAATTTGTCACCCATTTAAAAAAAACTGGGTTGTATTATTAATGAGTTGTATTATTATTTTAAATAAAAAATTCTGAATAGATAATGCATTTACATGGTTGAACAAACGAAAGTTGTTTTATAAGTTGATTTGTTGAGACGTACCCATCTCTGTCCCTATGAAGCCCTGCCTCAGAGAACAAGCTCATTAATTTAGGTTTGCTTCCAGAGCTACTTCATGTAAATATGAATATAAATTCCCACCTCCTTTCCATCCTTACACCAGAAATGACATACTTTGTACATTGCTCAGCACCAGTATATCCTGCAGAGTATCCTCAGATTTAGAATATTTTTCAGTTACATATAATTCCATTGCGGGGAGGAGGCTTATTTAACCAGTCCCCTAGGTAAAGGATGTTCGAGTTGTTTCTGATTATTTCTTTACAAACAATACTACAATGAATAACCTTATATGCAGGTAGTATTCAGCTGTAGGATGCATCCCAGAAGTGATTTTTCACATTACTATTTTTTTTTTAAAGCACAGCCTTTCTTAACTTCTATGCATATTTCCTTTCTTCATTTCAACTCAGCTCAAGGACCTTGTGTAAACCTTATTTATAAAAAAGAAAGTTGGTGGGCGTGTGTGTGTGTGTGTGTGTGTGTGTGTGTGTGTGAATGGGGTCAGCGTGGGGGGCTACACATTGGGAGCTCCTCATAGTCCAGGCTCTACCTGCCAAGGAAGGTGTAGGAGGAGGGCAGCCTCCCCCCACTCCAAACCTTCCAGCTTCTGT
This sequence comes from Cnephaeus nilssonii, assembly GCF_951640355.1. Lineage (NCBI taxonomy): Eukaryota > Metazoa > Chordata > Mammalia > Chiroptera > Vespertilionidae > Cnephaeus > Cnephaeus nilssonii. The sequence goes on from NC_137081.1 coordinate 56,076,270, forward strand.
TCCTCTATTTATTTTGTAGTGGCTATTTCCTGCTTATATCTATGTCTTTTGCTTCTGATCTCGATCTGACTAAAGGGAGACTGTTTTTTCTGATCTGTGTTTCAGTCTCACCAGCAATTTATGGGGTTTGTGCTTCTTGAGTTTTTCTTTTGATCATCGTTCATCCTCAGTTAATTTGCTCAAAGGAAGAGCAAAATCTCGGGAGGAGATTAGCAACGACGAGCTTTATCAAATGAGGTGTTTCTGAACGTGATCGTTCACTTCTCACTCAAGGGGGAATTTAGGATGTTTAGGATGTAGTAATATGACCTCTTTGATATTTAACCATCTCATTGATTGTCTCAGTCGTTTATATGTTGAAGAACTGCTTGGACTTTAAATACTGATAATTCTTTTAAACCCTGTTCATTTGCTAAAAACAGAAGTTGAAGGCAAGACACTGTACAGCTACCCAGACTGCCTTCTGATTAGTCCCATTTTAGCTTTAGTGTTAAAGAGACCTTTTAATTTTGGCTTTCCTGTGTGCTCGCAGGTATGGTGGTAACTGGTGAGCCGGTGGTTTGTTAGGAGGAGGGGAGGGCGAAAGCCAAGTCAGGGAGCTTCGCCCGGGCATGCGCCACTCGCTCACCTCTCCCGCACAAGTGATTTTTCAGAATGAAATGCTACAGAGACCATAATATTTCTCTCCTCACGTTGTTTATTTCAAGAGCCATGGGAACCATCAAGAAGACGCACAGGCTTAAAATGTAAACCCTGCAAGACTACTTTGTTTGAGTTAATGAAGATGTGACTTTGGGGTCTCCTCTTCCCGTCTCACCTCTGCCCTGAGAACATGGCAAAGACTGAAATTTATGGGAATTCTGACCTCGGGGGCCCAAGAAGCACAGGAAACCGGAGGAGGTGGGGAGCATGGAGACCAGCCCTTGCCGGTTAGGGTGATAGGGCGCATTTCCCAGCAGAGAAAATGATGTTACCTGCAGCTCTGGTTTCCACAGCACTGTTCCTAAATACTTGAGAGATTTGTTACTCCTCCTGAAATAGCCTAAGGCATGTGGAAGACACAGAATTCATTTAAGCGACTTCCCTTTCCTTTCCAAGTCTTAAGGCGGATAACCTATCATTTTATCTGGAAAAGAAAGGTCTTGAAGCATTTAGAAAGTCCCTGCTCTCTGTATGGTAGACATAAACCGCACATGCATAAACCAAACCAAGTTTTCAGGGGGGGGGGGGGGGGGAAGGATCACTTTTCAGTTGAAATTTATTGTGAAAAAAAATTATTGCAAAAGATTAATTTTTGCCCATTCTATTAAGCTACCAGGGGCAAGGCTGAAGGCTGAAAGAAGCCTTAGAGAAAGTCATAAAAGCTCCAGATTAAAAAAATATTTCTTAAATGGTCTCATTGAGAAATTTTCCAAATGAGAGTCGCACTTGAATGAATGAATGCTGTATCAAATTATCCGGAGACAAAGAAGAGAAGCCATTCCACCAGAACAAACGCGGCTGGCTTTGTTCAGAGGACAAATCATTCCTGCAGCCAGTTTGGAAAATGTCACTTTTAAGTCAATGAGAGTTGTGTTCAAATGAGAGGGGGATGCAAGACCCTATTATACTCACTGGGATGTGATGTTCTGCCTCTGAATGGTTTCTACAGTGCATGAAAATTCCTCCTTTGTTGGGGGGATGTGTGTGTCTTTTTAATGTCTGTTTTCAGGTTCTACAAAGTACTTCAGTTGTCACATTGAAAGGGCAGACATGACCACACTGGAACACCAACTGCCCAGCTCCAGAAGTTCTGACGTGTTGGGCAAGTCTTTGGAACTCTTAACCTGGTAAAAATAGATTCACTGGCTAACACGGGGACGTTGTCTCCTGGAAGGAATCCAGGGCTTGTGGCCGTCCGACCCAGCCCCTTTCTCTGTCTTTCCCTGACGCCACCACTGGAGCTCTGGCCACTCAAGGGTTGATTTGAGCAGCGATGGTGTCCAGTGGAAGAGGGAGTTCAGAGGCGAGATGAGCAAAACTAACAGGGAAGTCAATCCGCTGCCCGGAATGGACCGGTCTGGCTGGCAACTGTGGGATGTATAGGTCGGCCAAAGCAGGTGGCCCTCTCGGTCCATTTTGGCAAACTATGTGTCCTCTGATACTATTGGTAAATTCATGAAGTCAATTTATTTTTTTGTTGCCAGCATTAAAAAAAAAAAAAAAAAATTGGGGTGTGTGTGTTTCCTAACAGAGATTACATGCTAAGCAACAGCTCAGCCCCATCAAGCTCTTCTGGCAGATATAATAAAACACTTAAAATGACTGATGATTTTTAAAAATTCATTTTGAAGTATGTTTTTTTTTTTTTTTAAAGAGAGCTTCTCTGTGGAGATGGGGGTTGGAGGAGAGACTGGGCGGCCAATGCCTAGCCATCCATGCTCAATGACAAGTAAGGCCCAGGCAGGCACCAGCTTGGGGAGAAAGCGGACATGTCGGTCCATAAACCATCCAGAAATAAACCAAGGAAAACACCTGTGCACAGTCTGAGAGCAGAAACTCAAAGTTCTGGGAGGATCCAAATAAAATATCTCTTTCGGAAGAGAAAGGAAGTCCTACAGAGGGCACGCATCGTATGTATTGTTGACTAAGGCGAAATGCTCCAGGTAAGCACGGGCTTTCTGTTTTGGTTTCTGGCAGAGGCAAAGCTTCAGATCTAACAGCGGTGAGCAGAAATCACACTCCATGTTGCTATTTCTCAAGTGGCCTCCAGGTAAAAAATAAATGGCACAAATATCGGTGCCAAGTTTTTTGTTACACATCTAATGATACCATTAGTAGTTATAAAAAGAATATTAAAATTAATAGTAACAATAAATATATATTACATTTTACTATGTGCCAGGGACTCTGCTAAGAACATTTAATCTTGAAGCCATTGCCACAGGGTTGATATTATTGGCCTCATTTAATAGGTAAGGACACTGAGGTAAAGAAAGTATCAAGCCCAGCCGGTGTGGCTCTATGGTTGAGCATCGACCAATGTACCAGGAGGTCAATGAACCAGGAGGTCATGGTTCAATTCCCGGTAAGGGCACATGCCCGGGTTGCAGGCTCAATTCCCAGTAGGGGTCATGCAGGAGGCAGCCAATCAATGATTCTTTCTCTGCCCTTTTTCTCTGAAATCAATACCAAAAAAATATATATATATTTAAAAGAAAGTAACTTGGTAGAGACAGGATTTGAATCTGGGCAGTGTAACTCCAGAGCCTGAATGCTTAACCTTTAATTAGAGCTGACACTTAATGGAGCATACTCACTCTGTGCTAGGTGGGTACTGTTCTAACTACATTATTACTATCATTTTACAAATAAAGAAACAGAGAGGTAGAAACACTTTCCCAAAGTCACACTGCTGTCACAGATGGAGGTGAGATTTAAACCCAGTCACTCTGACCTTAGACTCTGAGCACTTAATGTCTAAGTTTGAGAATATACACGTTTCTCTTTGGAATTAGGAAAGGTATTTAAAAAAAAAAATGGGACCTGAATTGTTTTGCCTAAAGGGCCATTATGATGAAGTGGTTGTTATCAGGCTTAGGTGTTCTCAGGGCTGTGGCAGTGAACTGGGCGGTTGGGCCTTTTGCTGGTTTACATTGCCCTCTAGTGGTTGGTAGAAAATTCTGATGCTATGGCTATCTGTTCAAGAGAATGCTGTCCCTTAAGAGGAAACCTTTTAAACATAAAGATAAGTCATGAACCTGTATTGGTAGTATTTATACTTTTAGTATGTTTTGACTAAAAAATACATAAACACAAAGATCTACCATGAATTTAGTACCTCTTTTATGTGAATGCATTTTTATTAATCTCGAAAGCATACAAATGCATTGAAAATAAGATGATATATATGTATATATGTATTATATTTTTCTAATATACAAATTTATATATGTATGTATCATCTTGTTTCCAATATATATGTACATGTGTGTATATACATATGTATATATATACATATACACACATGTGTGTGTATATGTAATTTATTTATAAGTCTTAGCTATAAGCAATGCTTGGGGCACATTGATGGGTTTGAAAGCCCTTACAACAGATTTTTCTTCTAGGCTCCTTGGCTAGAACTTCAATAAATACCCACAGCTAAACCAATCACAGGCAAGGGAACGGAATTAACACAAAGTCTTAGATAATCAGTATATTCTCCTGAATCGGGCCCTCTTCCCCAAGGCGCAGAGACCTAAAGAAAATTCTGTTTACAAGGAAGAAGTCCCGCTGCTGTGCATAGCAGTCTCAGCCGTGTCTCTCCGGTCCCTCAGTCTCCATCGCTGGCAATGGGAACAACCCCGTTTGTGCAGGCAGTAAGGGACGCATTGTCTACCGGGAATTTAAAAACAACAAGAAAGCCATCTAAAAAGGGGCCTGCTTTTAATTATCACCATCAGCCTGCAAGTCTAAACAGTGATAGTGATAAAATCATTCTTCATGAAAAATTTTTTCTGGACTAAATTCTGAACAACTACTTTGGTTTCTGCTTAGGTATGTACCAGTAATATGCGTGTCTCCATTTAACATTATTTTATTTCTTATCCTTTTTTTAAAAAAAGTATTTTATTAATGTTAGAGAGGAAGGGAGAGAGAGAGAGAAACATCAATGATGAGAGAGAATCATTGATCAGCTGCCTCCTGTAAACTTCCTACTGGGGATCGAGCCCACAACCCAGGCATGTGCCCTTGGCCAGAATTGAATCTGGGACCCTTCAGTCCGCAGGCCGATGCTCTATCCATTGAGCCAAACCAGGTAGGGCTATCTCTTATCCGTTTGTAAGCATTGTGTTCAATATCATGGACGTTAATTTGGAGAACTTCCAGTATACCGCTGGCCTAGGGCACATGCAGACTCAGAGGGAAGCATTTGTCTCAGGAGGAGGTTCATGATAAACTGGAACCATTAGACCTCAACTTGGGGACAGCGGAGTCATATATTCCTGAGTCTAAACTGTAGATCTGAAATTATCAATCACAGCTATTATAAAAACAAACAGTAACTTTAATTCTGTCATTCTCTGTGACCCTACACACACACTTGCAAATAGCCAGAATCAACCTAGAACAACGCCCCGTGAAATGCTCAGCTTTCGAATCGTTCACTGACGACTGGCCCACAGAAATGGTGGAGAATACCATGAACCCTATGACACCAGAGCATGAGGAAATGGACGTTTTAAAGAAGACTGTCAGGAGAAACCACAGAAGATGCTGGTCTTAGATTGCAGGAGAAATCAAAAGGTCAATGTTTTGAATGCCTCAATCATTTTCACCAAGAACTGAATCCTCATTCTAAGGCAAAGGATCAAATACAATAAATGTTTATTGTCATTCAGCTACATTCTCTGATTTTTGCAAAAGAAAAATTGGGGAAGTTTTTAACCAAACACAGTGGAAATGTATGATGACGTTTTGGTGAAGAAAATTTAGGGGATTTTTTTTTTTTAAACTGCAGACGCATTTGAAAACTGCTATAATTACAAGCTCTGGGATTTACTGTGAAGTGGGATTATTATGAATCTCTGCCAATCCCATCCTTTTTAACTATTTGTGTATATATTGTTTCTTTTGGAAGATTTTCAAAATTAAAGTATTTGAAGTGTACCTTGTGTAATACGGGTGGAGACAGCTATGTTCTCTGTAAACAGGTAGAGAACGTTGGTTTTGACAGCCATTGACAAATGTGCAGAAGGGAAGGCTTGAAAATAGACACTGCAGTGCCTGCCATTCGTTACCACAACACACTAAATGTAGGTATGAGGCTCTGCTTCTTTTCAAGAAAACTAACGTTTTTAAAGGTACCAACCCATTACATGTTTCCTTTTGTGTCCTAACATATTTATTTTACATTTTTATTAAAATTTTTACTGGCTTAATTGTGTTGATGACCGCTGATCTGTGTAGAGATCACTACCTTGGTGAAGTCTTAGTAGCATCTCAGAAGAGGGAGGTTGGAGGTGGGATTTTTTTTTTCCCCCGTTGTTGTCTCCATTTTGATTAACACTTTACAAAGTACAAAATATACGGTCTTTTTGGGGGAACCTTAGGTACGTTTTTCTCTACATAATACAGTACATGAATCTCGAGGGTTTTGTTTCTTCAACAAAGTAAGCGTGAGGGGCCTTGGTGTAGGGCTCTCCACTTCTCCCCTCACCCAGGGCCAGGGCCAGAGGCAGGTGTCACTGCTACTGCTGCTGACCTGGGCATGCCAGTGAGGGCTAGGTTCCCCAAGATGAGGCCCTGGGCTGGCGAAGGCCCCTCAGAACCCCACTGTGCCTCCAGCATCCACGCACCCCCATCTCAGGATAACGGAGATGATTTTGGCATAGAGTAAGAAGTGGGTTTGGGATTTTGTGATGGGTGCCCAGAGGTGGGATATTTCTGAGGTTTCTGGGGTCTAGTTTAAGGTGGGTCTTTCAATGTCAGGCGGAATTGGGATTGGACAAGCTTCATGATATAATAGCTTAGATTGGTTAATACAGTGAAGTTAGGACTTTGGAGTGAGTCTTCAAAAAGTAAACAATTATTTGATAAGCTCAGCTGAGCCCCCGATTGCTTTGAGAAGGAGCTGTTTATCCAGTGTTGTGGAATGAGTATTTGTGTCCATTGAGATGAGCCCAGGGTAGTCACATCCACAGAGACAGAAAGCAGAAGGATGTTGCTCAAGGCCAGGGGGAGAGAGAAGTGGGACTTATTTCATGGGTATGGAATTCCAGTTTTGCCAGATGAAAAGAGTTCCGGAGATTTGTTGTACATTAATGTATTCGAGACTATTGATCTTTACATTTAAAAATGATTAAGATGGTAAATTTTACGTGATGAATATTTTAGCACAATTTAAAAATATATTATGTTTTATGTGGAAACATTAATAATTCTCCACAATTTGCATAATCTTATTTTAGCAGAGTTTAAAAGGGGGGAGGGTACCACTGCAGCTAACCTCAATGTATCTTTGTGTGAGTGAGAAAAGGCACCTTTTCCCGCTATGGGCTGGGGAATTATTCCCATGCATGTACAACTCCACAGTGATGTCGGCCTGGAGGATGCCCCTAGAGTTGTGCAATGTGCGACCTGCCTGAGGTTCCCAGGCCCTGACAGAGAGCTTCACCTCTGAGTGGCTCTGCAAATAGTCCAGGTGTAAGTGGTGGCTTTTAAAGCTCCAGGAGATGGGGACACACAGACATCTGTGAATGGAGAAGTCTGGACTATTCCAGTTGCAGCGGTTGAAAGGCTGCTGCGTCACAGTGAGTCAAAGTGAAGTCCTCCAGGTGCTGAGCCAGCAGCTAGGAGGCAGCTTCAGGCAAGCAGGTGGGAAGGCTGTACCAGGACAGGAGGGCGCTGTCCCCAGGTGGCTCTTACTCACAGGTAGACACTGAAGAGGCCTCTGTGTAGAAGTGATTTTCCAGTGAGTCGGGACTGCCTAGAATTCTAGTGGCTTTCTTTATGACTGTTAGATGAAAGAACTACAAATAACCTTAGACACCACCGTGTGCCAATCTCTCAGGTCAAAGATGAGCCTGGGATGTTAAGTGACTCACCCATGGTCACCCACTGGCAGGTGGGGTTTGGCTGTGCTCTCCCTCTGGGCTTCAAAGGAGGGAAAGGGCATCGGAAAAGGGCAGGTAGAAGACTCTAGAGACCCGGGTGCCTCACTTCACAGTCATTATGATTCCCTTTTCCTCAAACCCCTAAGCCCCAGGAAGAGTGAATGGGGAAGAAAAAGGGGAAGTGTGAAATATTGATGGTACTAAGAAGTATATGAAATCGTAAGAAGAAACTGTAAGTAGTGTGTATTAGACTCTTATTAACTTACTAGAGGCCCAGTGCACAAATTCATGCATGGGTGGGGTCCCTTGGCCTGGCCGGTGAGCGGGGTCGATCAGGGGCCATCTCACCCAGTCCCAATCAGGGCCAATTGGGGCCGGCCGGCCGGGGGGAGGGACCACGGGAGGTTGGCTGGCTGTGGGAGGTTGGCTGTGGGGAGCGCACTGACCACCCCAGGGCAGCTCCTGCATCGGCTCCTGGTGGTCAGTGCATATCATAGCGGCCGGTTGTTCAGTTGCTTAGACTTTTATATATATACATCCACTAAATATATTGAACATCAACTTATGGCAGGAATTATGTACCCGACGATCATACCATCTAGTGGGGGAGAGAAATATGTAAACAGATAAATGATAAGAAACCCTGAAATGTGTGTTATTAGATGTATGAATCCAGTGCTAAGGGGACCTCCAGGAGGGAACCGCTATCTTCCCACAAAGGCCTTTGGGAAAGCTTTCCAGAGGAATGGCTATTGGAGTGGGTCTTGAAGGGCGAATAGGAGTTTGGCAGGTGGGAAGGATGTGAGGGAAGGTCCTAGGAATTCTGGGTCGTAGGTACAGCCTGTGCCCTGGGGCAAAGTGTAGAAGTGGCTGCAGGTAGAATGACTTCAGGAATGACAGGAGGGTCGTGCGACAGGAGCACGCTATGGAGTGTGGGAAGTGGCCTGGGCCAAGCCAAGGAGCTGGCATTTTCTCCTGTAGCTACAGAGTCAACAAAGGCTGCTGCACAGAGCGTGATAGGGCCCCTTGCTGACAAGGAGAGGCGGGCTCAGTGGAAGACAAATAGCAGTGGGCGCGAGGGGAGGTGGGAGACCAGGGAGGCGGCTGCTGCCATGCCCTGGCTGTGCTGTGTCAGTGAACTTGCCAGGACCAGCCAGGCAGGGGGTGGGGAGCGGCCCAGCCTCCACCCCTCTGCAGCCATCTGCTCCTTCACACAGGCTGTGCCTCCTCCCACTCCTGAGCCAACAGGACGGCTGCTGCTGACACTGAGACAGTGGGGAGGCTGAGAAGAGGAGGCCTGTGGTGAATGTCCGTCCCCCACAAACTCCCACCTTGTGGATGCGTCTGATAATACGATGTGATTACGGCTTCCGCATTTAGGACATGTGCCTAGCAGTAAGTAGGGAAACAGGAATGTATGTTTATCCCTTTCGGGGAGATAAACTTCATCTAATTCTGACAAAAGCAGGAGAAACCGGCCATCTGGGTGCAGCAGGGAAGGCTGCTGGTGGAAAAGGCTTAAATCTGGAAGTGGCTGGATACCAGGAGAGCATGTTAACCTGAGCCCCACGGCTGTCGCCAGGAACAGGCAGGAGCCAGGGAGTCGGCTGAGCCCCAAGGCTGAGGTGAGCTCTGTAGCGCAGTCTTACCAGCCCAGGACACTCTCCAGCTGAGGATTTGAGAAAAGTCCCTTGTTTGATAACCCTTAGCTCAGTGGTTCTCAACCTTTCTAATGCCGCAACCCTTTAATACAGTTCCTCATGTTGTGGTGACCCGCAACCATAAAATTATTTTCGTTGCTACTTCATAACTGTAATTTTGCTACTGTTAATGAATCGTAATGTAAATATCTGTGTTTTCCGATGGTCTTAGGTGACCCTGCTAGCGGTTCTCAACCTGTGGGTCACGACCCACAGGTTGAGAGCCGCTGCTGTAGAGCCTGCTCTCATGGTCCTGCTCTCATGGTCCAGGGGCTCCCCCTACCTGCGACTCACACCAAAACCTTGTTTTTCGATTGCTGGATTTGAAGGCAGGAGATTACAGTAGAATAAGTGAGAAATTGTTTTTAAAAATTTTATAGGTAAATCAGTGAGAAGTGAAAAATAGTTCTCTGTCCTGTGTTAATGGATGTTGGGATAGAGTTGCTTGCTCCAGGAAGGTCTTACTCCTGAGAGATGAGTACAAACCAACTAAACAGTTTCCAATCAATAGCAACAACTTGCTCATCAAGATGCCCCTCAATACCCTCACCTCACTGAGCCCACAAATGCAAAGGGGTTGTATCATAAACTCTGCTTAATTTCAACCAATTCCTTACCATGCAAGTTCTGTTAAAAAAAAATACTCAGTCCATATATCCGAAGAAACCAGAAACTCCAATCAGAAAGGATATATGCACCCCTATGTTCATAGCAGCACAACTTACCATAGCTAAGATTTGGAAACAGCCTAAGTGCCCATCAACAGATGAGTGGATTAAAAACCGGTGGTACATCTACACAATGGAATACTACTCTGCTATAAAAAAGAAGGAACTTTTACCATTTGCAACACCATGGATGGAACTGAAGAACATTATGCTAAGCAAAATAAGCCAGTCGGAGAAATATAAATATCACATGATCTCACTCATATGTGGGCTATAATGATCAACATAATTTGATGAACAAGAATAGATCCAGAGACAAATGGCAGGGGAGGGGGGTTAGAGAGCAACCAAAGGACTTGTATGCATGTATATTAGCATAACCAATGGACACAGGTACTAGGGCGGTGGGGGCTTGCCTGGGGTGGGAATGGCTGGGGGGAGGGGTTAATCGGGGGAAAAAGGAGACATATGTAAACCTTTAAACAATAAATTTAAAAAAAAAAAAGTACTCCATTCAGGTCCTAAAAACCTGAAAATATCCTGTCCCTACAACAGGTCTTTCTGGTCGTCACTGAGGAGTTAACAGTTGACAGCAGCATATAGTTAGTGACATTGTGACTTTATTGTTTAGACCACCAGGTCTTAGAGCAGTCATGTGGGTGTAAAACACAGTCATTTGGATCCTTCCTGCTACAGTGACATGTGTTCCAAAACTAGAGCCCAAGATGTAAAAACTGGGGGCCCAGGGGCTCTGCTTCCCTGTGATAGACCAAGGTTATTGCAATGACTGGCTCAGGGACCTCCCATTGCCCCACACCCACAGAATCTTGAGTTCCTGCCTCTGACCAAGTAGCCATGAAATGTGTCATGACACCCTGCCAACCTGGCCATACAGACTGGACCTGAAATAGGGTTTTGACCAACGAAAACACTATGTTGAAGGGATATATGCACCCCCATCTTCATAGCTGCATTATTTAAAATAGTTAAGTGCGCGCGCGCGCGCGCACACACACACACACACACACACACACCCATCCCATGGAATATTATTCAGCCAGCAAAATGAAGGAAATCCTATCATTTTCAACAACATGGGTGGAACTTGAGGACATTATGTTAAGTGAAATAGGTTAAACAGAAAACGACAAATACTGTATGATCTCACTTACACATGGAATTAAAATCAAAATAAAACTGCCCAGCTGTTGTGGCACAGTCATTGAGCATCGACTCATGCACCAAGAAGTCACCATTTCAATTCTTGGTCGGGGCACATGCCCGGGTTGCCACTCAATGCCCCGTGGGGGGCTTACAGGCAGCAGCCAATTGATGTTGATGTTTCTCTCTCATCGATGTTTCTTTCTTTCTCCCCTTCCTCTCTCTCTAAAAAAATGAATAATAATAATGAAAAAAACTACCTAAAAACCAAACTCAGGAAAGAGATCAGATTTGTGGGGCCTAGAGGCAGATGGCGGGGGTGGAGGAAATGGACGAAGGTGGTCAAAGGTATAAGCTTCTAGTTAAAAGATAAATAAGTACTGGGAATGTAACGTACAATGAGATGACTCTAGTCAACATTGCTGTATGGTATAATTGAAAGTTGTTAAGAGAGTGGATCCTAAGAGTGCTCATCACAAGGTGAAAAACACTCCCCCCCCCTTTTTTTTGTATCTATATGAGATGACAGACGTTAACTAAACTTACTGTCAATTATATCGCAATAAAGCTGGAAAGAAATAGAGTTCTGACAAAGTCAACTTTGTATGTCACCAGAGGCTTCTGAGGTGGCTGGGTATGAGAAACCAAAGCAATGTGGATACAGCAGAGCGCTAACTCCCCAAATCTTACTCCCCCTGGGGGTGAGCCAAAGTAAGTAAAGACAGAGACAGCAGTAGAAGTCTCTCAGAGAGAGAACCGGAGTCATAGGAGTGCGGACTCCCTAGGAAATCACAGATGCCCGGTTCTGTTGGGACCACCAAAGGCTGGCGTTTTGTACATCTGCAAGTCGTGTTCCAGTTCCCCACAAGTCCTGTGGTGTTGCCGAGGAGGGGATTTGTTGTAACAATGATGAAATAGATAGCATTCCTTTGTTTTTTGTTGATGTACAATTTAACACAATATCCACAGATCTGAAATGTTGCATTCAGTGAATTTTGAAAAATGCATATGCTCATGCAACCACCACCCAAAACTGGAGAGAACATTTTCATGACCCCAGACAATCCTGCTGTGCTCCTTCCTAGCCGGTCCTTCTTGTACCATAAGCACTATAGTGTAATGTGACTGCTCTGGTGCTTCAAGCACAGGGTGCCTTTGGGGTCTAGCTTCTTTTGCTCAACATGATAGTTTAGAGCAGTGATGGGCAACCTTTTGAGCTTGGTGTGTCAAACTTCACCAAAAAACTGAGCATAACTCGGGTAGTGTGTCACTTTGAGGAAAAAAACATTATTTCGCAAATGTTTCATCCTCAGGAGCAGCAAATGTTTCATCCTCGGCATGCAGCCGCCTCAGCGGCCGCGTGTCATCAGAAATGGCTACGCGTGTCAGTGCTGACACGCGTGTCATAGGTTCGCCATCACTGGTTTAGAGTCATCCATGTTGTTGTTATTTCCTTTCTATGGCTGAGTAGCATTCCATTGTCGGGGGATATCCTGCAATTTATCTTTTCTCCCGATGATGGGCATTTGAATTGTTTCCACTTTGGGGCTATTAAGAATAAGGCTGCTAAAAACATCCATGTTCAGTCTTCCTGGGGATATGTTTGGATTTTCTTGGATAAATACCAAGGAGTGTAATTTCTGGGTCATTGGGGTACTGTATGCTTAAATGTCTGAGAAACTGCAGGCTGTTTCCCAGTGACTATCTTTTTACACTCCTACCAGCCGTGCACAAGAGTTCTAGTTGTTCCACACCATTGCCAACATTCAGCGGTCAGTCTTTTTTATGTCAGCCATTCTATTGGGTGTGAAATGGCATCTCATTGTACCTCAAATATGCATTTTTCTGAGGATTAATGATGTTGAGCACCTTTTTAGTGCTCATTTAGCTCATTTGTATATCTTTCTTTTGAATTTATCTTTATTGTTGAAAGTATTACAGATGTTTCCCTTTTCCCCCATGGACCCCCTCCACCCCACACCCCTTTTGTATATCATTTTTTTGTAAAGTATCTTTTCAAGATTTTTGCCCATTTGAAAAAAAATTGGGTGGTTCATCTGTTTGTTATTGATGTGTAACAGTTCTTTATACATTCTAAATATGGATACTTTTTCAGCTAAATATGCTGTACATATTTTTCCTGGTCTGTGGCTTGCTGATTCATTTTCTTAATGGTGAAATTTTAGAAAAAACTAACATTGTTTTGAGTATGAGACACTTTTTTCAGTGCTTTACTAGCATTATTTCACTTAATTTCAAAAATTAAATAAGTCAGATATTAATCTTCCCATTTTACAGATGAGAAAATGAAGGCTGAGTGACGTTAAATAATTTACACACCAACATAGGGATGGGAGAGCCAGTATTGAATCAGTTAGCCTGACTTCAGAGCCTGAGGTTTTAGCTACATACTACACTTTGGGATTTTACTTTTCTGTGTTAATCATAACCCCCCACCATTAAAGGCGGGACACCTGAGCCCTTTTTCCTGACAACCCCAAAGAGCCTCATGTGGGGCAGCAGTGAACTCCACACCTGGGCAGCGCAGAGCTGCTTCCATAAACCTACGGCCAGTGCTTTAACCACTTTGATGGGAAACAGCTGCTGGGCACGAGTTCTTACCATGACTCTCAGGGTTTGACTCCATCGTTGACTGAAGGCGAGAAGTTCACTATGTGCGTATAGACTTATCGGCACCATAAAGTGCTTTGAAGTAAGGTTACAGGTTTCAGCAAAGAGAGGTTTCCTTCTGGGGAACTGTTCAGACTTCAGACTGGCCTTGTCCTTTTCTTAATCCCCCCCCCCCATTAATTACATTTAATAACCACATCGTCTTATTGGATAGGGTCCTCTGCACGGTGCTGACCAGTCTCTCCCACTTTGCTTGCTGTTGTAGGGTAGCCATATCACCACTGCTAAGTATCTATGCTTTTTGTTCTCCTAAGAATCTCTTGTGTCTAGTAAAACATCGTCATCTGAGCGTGCATTGCACAGTCCACTGCCACAATTCGATTATTTATCAAGGCTTGTTTGTAGCATACTTGGATGCGCATAATGATAACCAGGAATACCATCCATGGTGAAGCGTCACACCGGATAGAAGAGTGGGCAAGAGCTACAGCACCGCCGGGTCAAGGGGCCCAGGAAAACCTGAGTACTCAGGGCCGAGAAGAACTCTGCAATGAAGGGAGCCACGTGGCTTTTCTGAAATGACAGGTGAAGAGAGAGATCTGGGTAGAAGGCCCTGCCCAGCGGGAGGTCTGCAGAAGAAGGCGCCCCTTGCCCTGAGGACGCTGTTTAGTGTGCAGCTGACAAAGGGTGAAGGAGGTCCTGGAAATGTTTATAGGAGTGCTGGGGATTTAACCTAACTCCCCCTCCTGCCCCCCAGCCCCCCAGCCCCTTGAGCTGTAGGCTCTGGGCTCCTAATGAGCAAGATAGAGACTGGGTTGTGTTTGCCTCACTTGAAATGATTCGGTGTTTATCTTGGCTTGAGTGTGGTCTCAAAGTAATCACGTCACAAGGATGTGTAATGCCTTGCACCATTTTCTCAAATCCATGTTTTTTTTTCCACTCACTCTTAAATGCCAAAATTGCGAACAATTAAAGTCTATTCTTTCTGGCCATCTGGCTTTCTGCTGGCATTAAAATCCAAAAAAAAAAAAACATGCCTAAACCTCCCCCCTCCCCCTTTTTTTCTCGTATGAGGTGAAGATCAAAGCATTTTATGGGTAACTGATCACATTCTAATTCAAGAGAGGAAACTAATCGAATGGTACAGCCAAAAGGCGTATGTACTGGCTGTGTGACTTTGGGTTATTATTTAACCTTTCTGAGGTTTCCTGGGGGTGATAATAATACCTACCTTGTATATTCTCTAGGGACATTAAATGAAATTATAAATGTATAAAAACCCACCCAGCACATAACTGCACTCACTGCATGTTAGTGCCCCTTCCTTCTCTGTGTGGGCTTCACTTGCCTCATCTGTGAAATGGGACTGGCTTTATCCTCACCTCATAAGGATCAAAGGAGAAAACTGTGAGCAGATGCTTTGTAAGCTGGGAAGCGCTGCCTGTTGTAGTTATTGTGAAACAGGTCTTTGTATTTTCATCATATTTGAGAAAGTCATTCCTCTGTGTTCCAGATATTCCTTAAAAAACATGGATGAGAAGGTAGTTATCTGTGAGTCCCTCCACCTCCACCTGACAGGGACTGGAATATAAAGCAGCAGGGTTAAAAGTTTTAATAATTAGGAGAAAATACAAGAAAAGAGTTTTAATGGGAGGGGGGAAAAAAACAAACCTTCCTAAACATTCTTCCAGACAAAAGTACTATCTTCAAAATTCAGCGGAAAAGGTTTGGATTATAAAAATGAACTGTATGTACTTTACAATGCTGTGAATGCTCAGGGACTCCGATGTGCTCCACCATTGAGAATGCAGCTCTAAATTGCTTATTTTGAAATTTTCCTCTTAATTCCTGACCACAATCAGGTGTTAAAGTGGAAGTTTCAACTAGGTGTCACGGTGCCCTGGACGTCACTCCCAAAAGAAGGCCCCCATCACCATATGCCGAATCAGTGAGCAAGCTGGGGCCCGGGGTGGGATCCGGGGGAGCTGACCACAGTCTGCTCCCGTGTTGCAGAATTTCCCAGCAGCAGCTCGAAATCCATCCGAGTTCTGGTTCTTGCATCGAATCAGGCATCCCGATTACTGACAGAGACTGTGTGTGAACCGAAGGGACCAGAAAACAACTACTCCCCGAGGGCCTGAGAGAGGACAGAGAAGTCGGGGGCTGCCTGAGGTTTCCTCCCCAGGGATCATCAGGAAATGTGTGGGAGGGTTTCGATGGTCACAATGATCAGTGGGGAAGGTGCTACTGGCCGTTAGAGGGCAAGGGCCTGGGATGCTAAATACCCTAAAAATTGTCCTGCTTGAAATGCTAACAGTGCCCCCTTTGGGACGCGGCAAGGACAGGATCGCCCCTTCCCTGAACACGGTTTTACAGGACAGTAGAAAACAAGCATAAAGGTATATTTTGATTGTATCATAATTCATGCTCATTCACCATATCATGTCATGTGGGTTAAAACGATTCTGTGGGTTCTTCGCTGGGACTGACAGCTCTCCTCCGTGCCTGTTCGGCTATGTCCTGGCTGCTGGGAGGAATTAGAGCAGGAGCAAGCTGTGGAGGGGGTCAAGGGTCAAGCGGAAGGTGCACTGAGGGGCTGCTGCAGACCCGCTTGGTGACGGGAGACCAAGGTCAGTTCCAGGTTTGAGGAAGCATGGCCGGCCCTGGTGTGGTAGGCTGAACAGCGTCCATGTCCTCATCCCCGCATCCTGTGACTATGCCACTTTCCAAGGGAAAGGGGACCTTGCTGATGCGATTCATTTAACAGTTTGTGATGCAAAGATTAATTAGGATTATCAGGCCAATGTATTCACAAGGTTCCCAGAAAAGGGAGGCAACTGGATCAAAGTTAGAAAGAGGAGATGTGACGACCGAAGTGGAAAAGTTGGAGTGATGCGCTTTCAAGACGGAGGATTCAAGTGACCTCTAGAAGCTGGAAGAGGCAAGACAATGGATTCTCCTCGAGAGCCTCCAGAGAGAAGCACAGCCCTGCGACACCTTGATTTTTGGCCATGAGACCCTTTTGGACATCTGATCTCCAAGGCTGTAAGACAGCCGACTGTGCCTGGCTGGTGTGGCTCAGTGGTTGAGCATTGATCTATGAACCAGGAGGTCACGGTTTGATTCCCAGTCAGAGCGTGTGCCCTTGACTGAAATCAAACCCTGGACCCTTCAGTCTACAGGCCGACGCTCTATCCACCGTGCCAAACCAGGGCAATAAAATTTTTTTTTGAAAAAGATAGCTGATTGCATTTTTTAAAGACATGAAATTTGTGGTAATCTGATACAATAGCAATACAAAAATAACATCCCTGGTTTGAAGTATGATACAAACCTGCCTAGTCAGGAGACTTAGTGGTTCTCAGAATTTTCCCTGAAGATCCTTTGCTCCACAACACACCCTTCCCAGTTTTGAAGACTCTAAGGAGCTAGGACAGCAAGCCCGGAAATCTCTCCTATCAGCAGTCAGCACCCTGCTGTGTGACATTAATGTACACGCATCATGACAGGAATCCAAGGAGAATATGAAGGATTTCTATATTGTCTGTCATTTCCCTCACTAAATCTCTCCCCTCTCTACAGGGACAACTGAGCATTTCCTCCACTGCATCAAGGATATCAAACTGCTTGCTTCCATTTACACAGGATTTCCCTCAGTCTGCCAATCCCCAGACTAGACCCTGCGCAGCCTCAGATCTTGCAGAAGTCTCCAATAGCAAAGTACAAGAAAAATTAGAGAAAATAAGCGGACATTGCTGGGGAAACAAAAAGAACCTCCTTTGGTAGGCAGACCTGACCATTTAAAGTGGCAGTAACCAAAAATATCCTGTAAGTAAACTACATCTAGAAAATTTTTACTTTAGAAAATTAACTTTCATTTGTAATGCTAACAGCAAGACACTCATGTAAAACATACATGGTGTCAAAACAAGCTAAAGGAAAATCGTTTGGGCAAAAAATGAAAAAGGATCACAAGTCAAATTTATAGAAAAGATTCCTTTATTAACTTTTGGTTGAGAATATGTTTGTATATTTTCAGAAAACAACTCCGAGACCATGTGGATTCCTGCAACAGAGAGGAATTGACAGGACTAATCCAGCCATGAAGACAGAAGAGAAACAGTCCAAAGATGGAAGACGCTGACGATGCCTTGCCATACTATCAGTCAGCAGCTGTGCATCCCTGCAGGTTGCCCAGGACCAAACCAGAGAGGGTCGGCCTGCATTACCACCATTTGTCCACCATCCAGAACTAAAATATCATTGCTGACATGTACACATAAGGAACTGTTTGACATTGAAATTGGGACTCAAAGGAACTGTTAGCCCAGAAAGAAACTCACTACAGACTGGTTCATTTGCCTCTCAGCATAACCATTATTGCTTGTCTCATTTTCGGTTCTTATAAGTGTATTTCTAGTAGCACATGATCTCACTCATCTAAGGGAAATGATGAACAACATAGACCGATGAACAAGAACAGACCCGGAGACAAGGAAGCATAGATCAGACTGTCAGAGCTCAGAGGGAAGGTAGGGGAGGGTAGGGATAAGGGGGAGAGATCAACCAAAGGACTTGTGTGCATCCATATGAGCCTAACCAGTGGTCACAGACAACAGGGAGGTGGGGGCATGGGTGGGGAGGGGTTTGGGATGGGAATGGGGGGATGAGGACAAATATGTGATACCTTAATCAATAAAGAAATTTAAAAAAATTAAAAAAATAAAGTGGCAGTAACCATATTACCATTTCCCACAGTGTCAGATGATATGTGTAGAAATACATTCCACCACGACCCATGTGACCTCTTTCTCCAGGCCGCAGGTAAATATTAGCTACAAACTTGAAGATAGAATTAAGCCAGACTTTTAGTTTATTTGACAAGGAAGCTTGGTATCATATGCTTACATCATTGAAGAGAAAAGGCAGGCTAATGTGCTGTAAAAACTAAAGATTAACTAGGAGTCCACTCGGATTTTCTTGTAGCCTGCTTTCTGCTCCTCTCCGTAGGAAAAATGTGAATTTACTCAGAACTGCATCTTACAGCACTGAGTCTGGACTCCCTGACAAGGTCTGCTTTCTCTCAGGAATACTCAGCCTGGCACAGGGAAAATGAAAACAAGTTAAAAAAAAATCATTCCTGGGTAGTAATTTTCTCTGGAGACTTAAAAAAGAAAAGAGGTGTTTGTGTTGAATAAACAGCTTTCTCTGTGACCTCATTTTGAATGTCAAGTAAAAATGCATAGAATGGGTTACCCTGGTAGCTTGGGTCCATCTTTAACTGTTTAAAGACAAATTTTTTAAAAAAGATAAGATGTTTCCTTTCAGCAACTAAAAAAATTGGGAAGAAGTTTATATGTGTATTTCATAGGAAACAAAGTAAGCAGTACAGTACAGAGTTACTATTGGGCATGGATCCTAATTTTGTTAAAATCTGACAAACATGAGAAAATTAATAAATGCTATTAATCAATGTGTAATTACGTTAGTACTCCGTGTAAACACATCACTCACTATAACATGCCTGTGGGGCTGCGTTAGATGAACGTCCAGTTATGGAAACAGTTGGCTAACAGGTTACATTGGGTACCCTGAGGTCTTCTGGGCTCTGGACAGTACACTCTGAGGCCCTAGGGCTTGTTTCATCGCTCACCATGGTGACCCGTTGGCTTGCAGGCCACCTTCTCAGCTCATCTTCTCCATCTGCTCTGAGGCCTGTGGGAAATTCTGGTATCACCCAGGTCTCTTGAGAGTCAGAGAGGCTTATCAAAAGAGAGGCGAGCTCGGGCCCTCTTTCTGTCTAGATTTGTCTTACTGAGGTCGCTACATGAATGCTGGCAAAGGGCTTGGAAGAGGCAGCCTCCTCCCAAGGATTCGGGAGGAAAGCAGGTCGTGCCCCAAGCCGTACCTCCTCACCCCATCCACCAAGTGGTCAAACTCTCTTTCCTACATCTTGCAGAATTCCTTCCCCTGCGGGCTCGGAGGGAGCCAGGCTCCTGTTCTAGAGACCTCAGAGGAGGTTTTTAGAGCACAAAGAGCCCTCTTCTCTCTCAAGGACCTGACTCTGGGCATTGAAAGCGTTAATTTCAAAACTATTGTTTTAAAAAGGTGTGTTTTGAACATTACAACTGAGCAATGATTTTGATTGTTATTCTGAAATGTATCTCACCTCCCTCTAAGCACAACAAGCTTTAGTGAGTTAAAAGGTGTTGAGCTAACTAAAGGGATTAGCTAAAGAACATATATGCATATCGGATGGACATGGACAATAGTGTGGTGGTGAGGTTGGATAGAGTTAGGCAAAGGGGGGCGGGGAGGTGGACACCTACAATAATGTCAACATTACAAAAATGTTTTTTTTCGAAAGGTGTTGGGCTGCAAACAGGGGACTAAAAAATACCTAGGGTAATGTTAGAAAAAAGTATGGACAACCCACCCTGCCTCCCCACCCCACCCCCGCATCCCAGCAAAGCAATGGGCTGGCTGTTAGGTTTTGTTTTGGCCTGGACGGCATTGGAAACATTTAATTAGTTGTCACTATTTCCAATGGGATGATTTCATCTGAAGAGCGGTACTTTTGCCTTCTCCGGGCATCATGGTGACACTGGGCTGTGGTAGTCACCAGACCCACGATGGATAATCCTGCCGGCCCCCGTTTGCTGAAGCCCCCTCCTCCCCTTCCCACATTCGCCACATGGCCCAGCTCCTGAGGGCATGTGTAACCCCCATCCCTGACAGCACTCTTCAGTGAACCTCGGGGTCCTTCCTCATCATACCTCTTAGAAGTTATTCCAGACTTCTGCCCCTTCCTAAACTCCCGCCTCCCCAACACCCATTCCCCTGCACTCTCACCAGATGACCTATTTTATTGAGAAAATTGAGGCCCCAGCTACTGACTCTTTTATCTACTGTCCAACCACAAAGTTTCCTGGATCTGTACAGACCTTGCCTCCACTCTCAGAGGATCAACAGTCCTTCTTTTGGTCAACCTCTTTCAGTTATGCAATTTAAACAAACAATGCTTTTTATAATTATAGAAATGATACATCCTCAAAGCTACTCAACCAAAGTTAAAAACAGAAGTAATCCCCTCTACAAACCCACAATGATACCACTTCCCCAAAGTAAATGCTATTAAATTACTGCTAAGTATTTGGCAGATACCCTTCTAGTTTGCACACACGCACACACGCACACACACTCATAGACAGAGACACTCACATATACAGGGTGTCCCCAAAAAGGTATACACACTTTGGCTGCCATTATTAATTCCAAAGGGTTAAATCTGAAAAGAAAGAAACATCAGTTGTGCTATCAGCTGTTAAAGTGCGTATACATTTTTGGGGACACTCAGCATACATATGAATACACATAATTTTATTGTATTTTTTCAAAACCTCGGTTGTATATTGTTGTACAATTTGTTTTTTTCTACTTAATAGAGATTGTGAATGCCTTTATGTGTTAGTAGACGCAAACCTACCTCTAATGACTCTATCATGTTCCATTGTTTGAGCATGTCATACTTATTAAACCTTGTTAAAAATTACAAAAGTAGTATATGCTGACTAAAAAGAACCCAAATTATATAGAAGTATAAAAAGTAAAACATTCTTCCCTTTCCATACTCCCTCACTCCCATTCTCCAAGGGTAACTATTATTAACAGTTAACTAGGAATCTTTATGAATTTTTCAAATAATAGGGTAAATTTGATATATTGAAGTAAAATTCACATACAATTCACAAACTTACCCTTTGTAATGTACAAATGCATATAGTGTGGAACCAATATCACAATTGAGATTTGTAACATTTCTATTGTCACGAAACACCTCATTTGCGCTTTTTTTATGGTGACCTTTTTCTGACCCCAGCCCTGGCCACCTGTTTTCTGTTCCTATAGCTTCGATTTTTCCAGGGGCTCAGATAAATGGAACCACACAGTATGCAGCCTATTGAGTGTGGCTCCTTTCACTTAATACAATGCCTCTGAGATTCATCCACGTTGATGTGTGTTTTACTGAATCCCTCTTTTGTCTAGTTCGTAGAAATAGTGTTTGTTTCCCAAAATGGGATTATGCTATACCTGGAATTTAAATGTATGTGTTTTTTGTTTACTTAAATATTATAAACCTACATTATATAATTTATTATATTTAGATCTAATTCTTTTTAATAGCTCCCCAGCATTCCATTATATACTTGCTACATAAGGTATCTAACTGCTCTTCTCTTAATGGACATTCAGCTCATGTCCAGGCAAGTATAACAGTACAATCTGGTAAAAGTAAACATTTATTCCTATTTTTTGTATATGTACAGAAAGATTCTTAGAAGTGGAATTGCCGAGTCAAAAGACAGGTACATTTAAAATGTTGATAGATACTTCCAAATTGCTCTCTAAAACTGTTATATATATTTAAATTCCACCAACCATGTTTGAGAGTATCTTTTTCTTCATAATCTTACCAACAGATATTAATCTTTCTAATTTTTGTTGATCTTATAGGTAAGATAATGGTATCTTATTGCATATCTCTCATCCCTAATGAGATTGATCATTAAAAATATTTTTATTAGCTATGGCATATGATTTTTTGTCTCCTACGAATGGCTCAGTTTTATAGATTTTGTCCATTTTTTTCTGCTTGGTTGTCATTTAAAAATAAATTTGAAGTAATTCTTTATATATTAGACCCGAAATGTATTTTTTTTAGTCTTTACTTGTTTATGGGGTCTTAAGAAGCTGTCTGCTTTGTTATCAATTCTGTAACACCTTCTTTTATGATGTCTGGAAATCATATATATATAGGGAAACCTTTCCACTCCAAGATTTAAAAGCTTTCTCAACTCCAAAGTTTAATTAATCCTTTGCTGATAAACATGTCAGCTGTTTCAAATTTACCCTATTATAAGCAACACTGCCTTGAACATTCTTGTACACATCTCTTTGCCTTTCAAGAATCTTGTACATTTTTTCTCTTATGTGAGCATTTTTAAGGATTTTTTTTGGGGGGGTGGTAAGATTTTTTTTTTTACAAGATAAGTTCCTAGAAGCTGGATCAAAGGATAGGCCTATTTCAATTTTTGTTTATCTTTGCTCCTGAAATTCACATCCATCAGCCTATTTGGGGACCTGATTCTATTAGGTATTCCCTCTCCTCCACAAATTTTTAGCTTCTCCCCTCTGTGGGCTCTTTCTTTCTTTCAGCAGTCTATTTATTTTATTTTATTTATTTTTTATTTAGAGAGAGAGGAAGATAGAGGAAGAGAGAGCAACACATTGATGTGAGAGTAAAACATTGATTAGCTGCCTCTTACACACTCCCTATCAGGGATCAAGCCCACAACTCGGGCACATGCTCTAACTGGGAACCAAACTGGCAACTTTTCAGTACACGGGACGACGCCCAACCAAATGAGCTGCACGGGCTAGGGCTGTGGGCTCTTTCTTGACTGCCTACAAGTATGCCAAAGACTCACACCTTCTTAGAAACCAAGCAGAATAAAACTAACTTCCCATCTGTCTGCATTTTTTTCTAGTTGCCAGCACATCTCTTTTCTTCTCTTCTTAGCCAACTTGTTGAAAGGGGGTCCACCCTTCCTCATGGCCCAGTACTGCTACTCACTGCCATGTGGGTTCTACCTCTGGTACTTCACTGATGCTGCCATGGAAACGATGACCAGGACCTCTGGATGGTGTACCCGACTTCATCTGTTGACCAGTTCCTCCTCTCTGTTACTCTCTGCTCCCCACCTCTGTGACACCAGCTCTTTCCTGACACGCCCCTTCCTGTCAGACTTCCTTCTCCATCTCCTTTGGGTTCCTTCTTCCATTGCTCACTCCCTTCACTCCCTTAACGTTGGTGTTCCCGGCCCTCTGTTCTTCATCTAATGCTCTCCTCACCATAGACGTGCACCCCTTTGATTGCATTTACTCTAACATTATGCAAACAACAAATGTAGTGGGCTGAATAACGGCCCCCATATGTATTCAGGTCCTAATCTTTGGAACCTGTGAGTGCTACCTTATTTGACTTGGCAGATGTGTTTAAGTTAAGCCTCTTGAGATGGGGAGATTATTCTGGGTTACCCATGTGAATCCCGTGTAATCACGTGTCCTTATAAAAGGGAGGAAGGAGTCGACAATGCTGGCTTTGAAGATGGAGGAAGAGCCAAGGAATAGAGGTGGGCTCCAGAAGCAGGAAAAGGTAAGGAAAGGGTTCTTCCCGGAAGCCTCTAGAAGGAACAGCCCTGCTGTCACCTTGATTTTTAGCTCTGTGAGATGGATTTCAGACCTGTGACCTCAAGAACTGGAAGAGAATAAATTTGTGTGTTTTTAAGCTACTTTTGGGCAGCGGGGGTGCGGGGTGGTGGTGGTGGTAATTTATTATAGTAGCCTCAGGAAACAAATACAACGTCCAAATCTACATCTCTAATACCAGGACTCTCCTCTGGTCATCAGAGTCCTAGCTGCCTCTGCCTGCTAGCCTCAAGCTCCACATGACCCAGCCAGAACTCATCACTGCCTCCCATCTTCTCCGTTTCCCTGTTTCATTTAGTGGAGCCACATTCCAGAGTCACACCAGTTAGAAACTCAGGGTCTTCCTGATCTTCTCCCACCCACAGCCCATCATCATCAAACCCTGTACTCTAAAAACTTTTAAAAATGTGCCTCCTCCTCTCCATTCCTATGGCTCTCTGCTTATGATCTCTTTCTCAAATCCATCCATCACATCTAAACCTAGATAAGCCTTCTCACACGCAAACCTGCCCAAGCTCCTTCCTTTAACAACTGCCCAGGGTCAAGTCCCAGCTCCTTGGCAGGCCATGCAAAGGCTACCCTTTTCCAGTCACAACTTCTGCTGTTTACCGCCTGGAACTCTAATGACACTGAGCTATTTGCCATCCCCCCTGCTACACTGGGTACTTCACGTCTTCATGAAACGTCATGGCCTTCCCCTCTGCTGCCCCATCCTCCCATTTCTCATCAGCTTTTACTCATGTCTACAGTTTAGATCATTTTCTCTCATGAGGCAGGGCTCGGTGTCCTTTTGAGCTCTGCAGTGTGTACAGTGCCTGTCTATACAGTGTAGCAATCTGCACATGAAAGAGACATTAGAGTCGTACACGGCATAATGATGTTCCAGTCAATCACGGACCACACAGATGACGGTGGTCCCATAGGTTATAATGGAGCTAAAAATGTTCTATGGCCTAGTGACATTGTGGCCATCCTAACCTCGCAGCACAACGCATTGCTCCCGCGTTTGTGGTGATGCTGGTGTGAACAAACCTGCGTTGCCCATTGTATAAAAGTATAGCACACACAACTATGTTCAATACGTAATGCTTGATAGTGATAATAAACAACTATGTTACTGGTTTATGTATTTACTACATTATACTTTTTATCGTTATTTTAGAGTATGCTCTTTTTACTTATTAAAAAAAGTTTGCTGTAAAAGAGTATCCCATGTTATGCTGGCAGCAGCCTTGTGCATCTCTTCTTTACCGTGTCTCCTGATTGCATGGTCTTCTCTTGTGCTTGACTTTATTGTTTATAAGTTTATTGTAGCCTAAGTGTGCATTGTTTATAAAGTCTATAGTTGTGTACAGTAATTCCACAGGCCGTATTCAAGCTTTTTCATCTCATGGCACATATATACTAATTCTGGGGCACACCAAAAAGTATGTATTTTTCCCATCTGACAAAAAACGGGTATAATTTTGATTCATTCACACTGGATGGCTATTGTTGTGTTCAGCTGTTGTCATTTTTTTATTTGATAATCTAAGGAAAAAGGGTTCAGTGCCCTTGACTAAACAGTCATGAATTGCATGTTTTAACAATGCTTGCAGCACACTAGTTGAAAATTGCTGCCCTAGGCCTTCACATTCACTCACCACACACTGACTCACTCAGAGCAATTTCTAGTCCTGTAGGTTCCATTCATGGCAAGTGCCCTATACAGGTGTACCAATTTTTTAAAAAAATATTTTTTTACTGATTTCAGAGAAGAAGGAAAGGAAAGGAGAGAGAGAGGAGAGAGAGAGAGAGAGAGAGAGAGAGAGAGAGAGAGAGAGAGAGAGAGAGAGAGAGAGAGAGATTGAAACATCATTGATGAGAGAGAATCATTGATTTGGCTGCCTCCTGCATGCCCCCTACTGGGGAACCAGCCCATTGCACAGCCTGCAACCCAGGCATGTGCCCTGATCAGGAATTGAATCATGACCTCCTGGTTCATAGGTTGATGCTCAACCACTGAGCCACACCTGCTGGGCCCATTTTTATCTTTTACTAGTATACCATATTTTTATTGTACCTTTTCAATGATTAGATATGTTTAAATATACGGATACTTACATTGTGTTAAAATTACCTATAGTATTTAATACAGTAACATGTTGTACAGCTTGTAGCCCAGGAGCAACAGGCTACCCCATACAGCCTAGGTGTGTAGTAGGCTATACCATCTAGGTTTGTGTAGGTACACTCTCTGATGTTCACACAACAGAATTGCCTAAGGACACATTTCTGAGAACACGTTCCTGTTGTTAAGTGGCCCCTGGCTGTACTTGTAAGCATCTTGAGGCCAGGACCAATTTTTTAAAAAATTTAATTTAATTAAAAAATTTTTTCAGGACCAATTTCTTATCCATCTTTAAAAGTTCAGTGGTTTGTCCAAGGCCAAGTGTCTATTGAACTGAATTGAATTGCATTGCAGATAGAAAAGAAGTACTTCATTTGGTCATAATATTTCAAATATTTCAGAGCTTTTTTTTTTTACAAACATAATTCCCCCTCACAGTTCTGTGCTGCAGCCATGTAGAGTACAGAACAGAAAACAAATATAGTCCGAAAACTCCCAGAATGAGGCATTTAAAAGGAAACCATGAAAATGTCAGTAACTCTGTGGTCAACCCATCTATCCTCTCAGTGTCCTTTCAAGAAAATATTTGAGGTTTTATTGTTCCTTCATATTCAAAACTGGTCAGAATATGGAAGAAAGTGTCTAAGCATTTTGAATTTGACCTATGACATCCTTAAAAGTTGACTTTTCTAGTTATTTGTAAAGCGTAAATTCAAAGTACATTTAATTTAACCCCTGGCCAAGCAGTATGTTGGGCGCACATTCTGTATAACTAAAGGAAGTGGTTATTATATCCATTTCTTTACAAATAGAGAGAGCATCCTACAGTGATATCAGAATGGAGAGATTTACATGACACACTGCTGTGTGAGCAAAGCAAATCACAGGTTGGTGTGCACAGCATACCCCATTTAGTGTGAGAAAGAGGGGATAATATAGACTCCTATTTGCATGCACAATCACTGGAAAGGTAAATCAGAAACTAATAAATGTGGTTACCTGCAGGGAGTGAGAGATAACTGAATTGGTGGGAGTGGGGCAGAGTGACAATTCTCAGTATCTGCCTTTTTATAGTGCTCAGATTTTTCAATCATATTAATATATAATCAATTTAAAGCAATTATGGAAAAATAAAGTAATATCAGATGTGGGCCCGTTATATTCTGGGTGTGTTAACATTTGAGAAGCAACAGTGTATTCTTAGTCTCTGGCCTAGAGTCTTTTTTATTTTTAATCCTTGATTTAGAAATGATTTAAAACTTTTAAAAAATTATAAAAATAAAAATAGCACAAAGAAGATATTTGTGCCCTTTATCAGATTGATCTATTGTTAATCTTTTATTCTATATGAACTCGCCATCTCTATCATCCATCTATATCTATCTATCTATCTATCTATCTATCTATCTATCTATCTATCTAACATTTTGTTTCTGAACCATCTGAGGTTCATGACCCTCTACCTCTAAATATTTCAGTATATATTTCCTAAGAATATAACCATAGTACAGTTTCAAGTTCATTGTGATTTTATGGTGATATGATATGAACTAGAAAGTCTTCTTATGGAAACAAATGTTTCCTAAACATAAGACTCATCTTAACTTTTATATTGTGCAAAATGGTCATTGGACAATCTACTGTTACAGGTGAGGAAGGCAAATCAATGTGTCACTGTGGAGCTCATCAAACACTCCAAATAGTGCTCATCAGTCAGTGTCAGAAGATTTTTTTTTTCTTCTTCCCTTTGGTAGAAATCAAGCCATTCATTTCTAAACGCCTGCCACTTCCCCAAAGTCCTAAATAAAACAGTTGTACTTGCTCCCATTATAGTTCAGTAATGGACTTGGAAAAAGGAAGATTCCTCAATGACATTTTGTCTAAAGTAATTTAAAAAATATAAATGGTACCTTGTTTCAAATCTATTTGTTTGTTTCCATCTGCATCAGTGGTAAAGGTGGTCAGGTTACAGACCTTTCTCTTTTGTTCCTGACTCCAAGCTGGGCCTGCTCCTGTTGGAGAAAGAGAAATATGGATGCGGGGTAAGCCTGAGAGGTCTAAGGAAAGAAAGGGGGCTGGCCTAGCACCCCACACTCCTCAGCATGGCTTTGTCAAAGACCTAGAGTCTCACACAGCTACCTCAACCTACTTGGATATATCAATTTAAAGCCCAAGATCTAGGTAATTAAAATAAAATATTTCAAAAGCATTCCAGAAACACCTTAATTACTCTGAAAAGAAACCCATATACTTTAGCTGCCACCCCCAAGTCTCTCCTTCCCACCCAGCCCTGGGCAACCTCTAATCTATCTTCTGTGTCCAGATTTGCCTCTTTTGGACATTTCATATGAATGGTCCTTTGTGACTGGCTTCTTTCACTTAATGTTTTCAAGATTCATCCATGCAGTCAAGCAGTCACCCTTTATCCATGGGAGTTATGTTCCTAGACCCTCTAGATAATGTTTTCTCCTATAATACATAGCTCTGATCAAATTTAACTTAAAAGTTAGGCACAGTAAGAGATTAAGAACAATAGCTTACAATAAAATGGAACAATTATAACAATATACTGTGATAAAACTTATGTGAAAATGGCATTATTAAATAAAATAAGGATTACTTGAACAATACGATTACAGTGGATCTGATAACTGAGAGGCCTACTATATGGCTAACAGGAGGGGACTGCATACAGTGTGGATACACTGGATAAAGAGATGATTCACGTCCTAGGTTGGATGAAGTGAGATAGAAAGGTTTTATCATGTTGCTCAGAACAGCAATGTAAAACTTACGATATATTTCTGAAGTTTTCCATTTAATATTTTTGGACTGTGGTTGACTGTAGGTAACTGAAACTGTGAAAAGTGGGACTGCAGATAATGGGGGCTACTGTACTTCATTTGCTGAATAATATCTAGGCATTCAAGATATTCATGACTGGGGAAAGATTGCCATGTCAAATGAAAAACATAAAGGCAGGCCCTGGGACAGGGGTGCTTTGGGTTTAACCCCTTTGGACAACCCATTCAGCATCTGTAAAATGGGTTGTTATAGATATTAGAGATGTCATATAATGGAAGGCCCCTGATACACAGTATATTCTCAATAAACGGTAGCTACTATTCTATCCTCTCCGAACCTTGAAGAAAAAAAATCCTACAGGCCTACCTTCTTTATTTGTCTACTAGAGGCCCGGTGCATGAAATTCGTGCATAGCTAGGGTCCCTAGGCCTGGCTGGCAATCAGGGCCGATTGGGGCCTTCCAGCTGCCGGCCGGGGCCTTCCTTCCTTCCTTGCCACACCCCTGGTGGTCAGCGCATGTCATAGTGAGCGATTGAACTCCCACTCTCCCGGTTGAACTCCCGAGAGGACACTTTGCATATTAGCCTTTTATATATAGATAGATACATCGATATTATTGGATTTTCCTGTGTTGTTTTGAATAACCTTATATTTTACTAGAGGCCTGGTGCATGAAATTCGTGCATTGGGGGGGGGGGGGTCCCTCAGCCCAGCCTGCATCCTCTCCAATCTGGGACTCCTCAAGGGATGTCCGACTGCTCGTTTAGGCCCGATCCCGGTAGGATTGGGCCTAAACGGGCAGTCGGACATCCCTCTCACAATCCAGGACTGCTGGCTTCCAACTGCTCGCCTGCCTGCCTTCCTGATTGCCCCTAACCGCTTCTGCCTGCCAGCCTGATCACCCCTAACCACTCCCCTGCCAGCCTGATTGAGGCCTAACTGCTCCCCTTACAGCCTGTTTGGCCCTAACTGCCCTCCCCTGCAGGCCTGGTCACCCCTAACTGCCCTCCCCTGCAGGCCTGGTCACCCCTAACTGCCCCCCCCCCTGCAGGCCTGGGTCACCCCCAACTGCCCTTCCCGCAGGCCCGGTAGCCTCCAAATTCCCTCCTCTGCCAGCCTGGTCACACCTAACTGCCCTCCCCTGCAGGCTTGATCACCCCCAACTGCCCTCCCTTACAGGCCTGGTCCTTCCCAACTGCCCTCCCCTGCTGGCCTGATTGCCCACAACTGCCCTCCCCTGCAGGCCTGATCCCTCCCAACTGCTCTCCCATTGCTGGCCATCTTGTGGTGGCCATCTTGTGTCCACATGGAGGCAGCCATCTTTGACCACATGGGAGAAGCCATCTTGTGTGTTGGAGTGATGGTCAATTTGCATATTACTCTTTTATTAGATAGGATAGAGACCTGGTGCATGGGTGGGGGCCAGCTGGTTTGCCCTGAAGGGTGTCCCAGATCAGGGTGGGGTTCCCTTGGGGCATGGGGCAGCCTGGGCAAGGGGTCTGTGGTGGTTTGCAGGCCAGCCATGCCCCCTGGTGACCCAAGCGGAGGTCCTGGTATCTGGGATTTATTTATCTTCTATAATTGAAACTTTGTAGCCTTGAGCCGAGGCCAAGGCAGGCCAGGGTGTGCGGAAAGCTTGGCTTCCTCCATCACCAGGGGCAACTCAAGCCTCCTGCTCTCTCTAACTCCATGGCTGCCGCCATTTTTGTTGGGATTTATTTATCTTCTATAATTAAAACTTTGTAGCCTGGAGTGGAGGCCTGGGCTGGCCAGGGTGTGTGGAAAGCTTGGCTTCCTCCATCGCCGGGGAAACCCAAGCCTCCCTCCTGCTCTCTCCGTGGCCTCAGCCATCTTGGTTGGGTTAATTTGCATACTCGCTCCTGATTGGCTGGTGGGTGTGGCTTGTGGGTGTAGCAGAGTGATGGTTAATTTGCATATTACTCTTTTGTTAGATAGGATTTCATCAGTGACTGCCAGAATGCTACCACCTGCAGAAACCAAAGCTGAGCTCCACCTGAAGTAAGCCATTCCCTTTTCTTCTCTGTCTCCCACTTCCAGCTGGATTCTCCTTGTTGTTAACTTCTTCCCCCCATCCCCACACCCCCCCCCCACACACACATGCTGCAAGCCCTACTCTTATACCCCTCAGGTCATCAGGATCTTCACATCCTTGTGCAGACCCAAGGTGAAAACTCACCTTATATAAAATGGTGGTCATGGTCAAACCCAACCCATAGCCTGAAATTGTTTGGTCTACACAGCACACAGTAAAAAAAAAAAAAAAAAATTGAACCAATATATAAAACCAAGGAGATTTCACAGAAAACTACATTCAGATTGCTTTGGAAAAAAAATCAGATGTTGTGCCAATACTGGGCCTTTATTTGGGCATGATAAAAATAGACTGATATCTCCTACCCCAGGGTCTCTCTTTGGTGTGTTTCAGGGCTACAGTGGAGGGAGCTCCCATTGTCATTTATCCCTGCTAAGCCCCTGGTAGGTCTTGTGATTTCATAACATTCCAACTTTTTTTTTCTTTGTTGAGTATTCTGTTGTCTCCTACTCCATGCTTATATAGTTCTCGACATCTACCCTCTTTCCTTTAAAAAATGTTATCACAAGCTCCTTTCTCATTGCACAGGTCTCTTCACCTTCTTCTGAAGTGCCTGCCGTTGAAAACAGCGGTTTGCTCAGTTCTTAAAAGCCTGATAGAACTAAGCGGCACGTCTGTCAGACCTGCAGTGCCTCCTCGCTTCAAAGCCCGGCTCGCTTTGAACCCCTTGACCCAGGATGTCTGCTGTCAGATCGCTTGTTTCTTCGTCAGCCCACAGCCACGCTCATTGCTTCATCTTTCCTTGCACTTGATACATTTGGTTAAACCCTGCCATTGTCTCTAGGCTCTTTTTTTCCTGCCCTGTTCTGCCCATTTTAATCTTGCAACAATCCTCTCTCTTCTCACAGACCTTAGATTTCTGACGGCAGTGTTTTTATTCTTGCGTGACCTTTTTCTGCTCTCACTGCCTCTCTTTCTATTTCATCTGTTCTTGATTTTGCTATTTCTGCCCCGGTGTGTTCACCTTGGTTTTCTCTCTCTGTGCTCTCCCTTAAATGCTTCTGTGGCAATATCTATGTTATTTTTGAAAGTCTTTGGCTGTATTTCTTTGGAAAGCTGTCTTCGTGTCATTTTAAAACATGTTTTATTATGCTAAAATCTTTTCTTCTTCTTCTTTTTAAATATATTTTATTGATTTTCCACAGAGAGGAAGGGAGAGGGACAGAGAGTTAGAAACATCGATGAGAGAGAAACATCGACCAGCTGCCTCCCCTTTCAGTCCGCAGACCGACGCTCTATCCACTGAGCCAAACCGGTTTCGGCAATTATTATGCTAAAATCTTTAGGGAGCACAACTTCGGTTCTTCACTTCTTTACCCACTTCCCTATGTCTTAAGAAATTAATTTCAATCTCTACCATTGCATAAATAGAAATGATAAAACCTTTTTACTTTACATTTTATGACCTCTAGCATTTTTGCTAATGATATTCTTAATCCTACTATATTCAAATGGCTAGCATCGGCAGCTGAATAAATCCCTATCTTCAGTCTAATGATACTTAAACTAATAATTGATAGACAGCAGAAACAAAAATAAAAAGACTCTTCTGCACCCAAACTGTTGACCTAAATTACTTTACTCATAATAAGTTGTTGTTTTAATATAGATATGGCTTTGTATAATTTGGGCAATTTCTTGACTTTAGCAAGCCTATGATGACTCGATTATCTCACATTGTGTATTCCTTTGAAACTATCCTGCAACTTTTTTTTTTTCATGAAGAACATTTGTGTGTTGAGTCTTCCTATTCTCTTTTCTCACAGATATTTGATAATTTTATGATTGACACCAGTGGGGTTAGAAACACCAGTGCAAAGTTGGGCCTGAGGTCCTGTGGCATGCCTGCTCATAAGATAGGCATACAAGTCACTCAAAATATGCCTTTGCATTTATTTAGGCTGGTCTGGAAAGCCCGTGTAGAAAAATCCACACCTCTGTTACCACATCTTACATCTGATAATACTTCACGGTAGAGGCCACCTTTTGTTTTTCTACTGCTCTCGCTGCTTTCCCAAGGTGCACTTGACATCTTCCCTAGCCTCATGCCTTCGGCTGTACACAGGAAGACATCCTTTGAGCATTTTCCTTTTTTTAGCTTTCATTTTTCTTTTGAGAATTTATATATATAAATTGTACCTTTGCCCCCAACCTGGCTCACTGTCATGATTTTTCAAACTTCCATATTGTCTCTTTTAAACAAAAATCTGAAAATCTGAACTTAAATGATTCTTCCTGTATTGAGGAATTGGATTAATCCCAAACCAGTCCTTTCACACACAGGTTTCTCTCTTCAAATTTAGCCCTATCTCTTAAGTGAAAATTACACCCAGGTCCTCTCATTTTGGAGATTTCCAAGATCTAGCTTTAGCCTGTGTTCTCATGGGGTAATAGAGACAGCTCTGGATTTGGGATTAAAAGATTACTAGGGGTGTCCAGCCGGTGGTGCTCAGTGGTTGGGCATCGACCCAAGAACCAGGAGGTTACAGTTTGATTCCCCATGTCAGGGTACATGTCCAAGTTACTTCTGGGCTTGATCCCAGTAAGGGATGTGCAGGAGACAGCCTATCGATGATTTTCTCTCATCATATCTCTCTCTCCCTCTCTGAAATCAATAAAAAACAAACAAAAAACATTTTTTAAAATTCCCATAGAAGTTTCTCCTTTTAATAAGCTGTAAAACCTTGGGAACCTCTTAACTTCTCTGAGGTTCATTTTTCTCATCTGTAAAATGGCATAATGATAGCTACCACCTTGCATGATTCATGTGAAGATTTCATGAAATACTGTATGCAAAATCATGTTCACAATTCTATATGTTTATGTATTTTTAGTTGAAGCCCTGTTCACCCTAATTTTGTGTCTGTGTTTTTCTTTCAGTCCTTCAACATTTCCTATGAAAGCTCTCTTTTTTAAAGATATTTTTATTGATTTCAGAGAGGAAGAGGGAGAGAGATATAGACACATCAATGATGAGAGAGAATCATTGATTGGCTGCCTTCTGCAAGCCCCACTCTGGAGATCGAGCTGGCACCCCGGTTATGTGCCCTGACCAGGAATGAACCGTGACTTCCTGGTTCATAGGTCAACGCTCAATCACTGAGCCATGCTGGCTAAGCTAAAGTTCTCTCTTTTCCTTTGTCTCCTCGTTTTTCTTGGTTTGGGTTCTCTGTCACTTTTCTCCTTTTAATTAATCAATCAACTAATCATTCATCCATTCTATCCTATTTGGATGAAAATGTTGACATCCTGACAGCTGAAGTTTGACTTGCTAGATTCAGGGATACTATTTTGGGATAAGGTGACTCCCTGAGGATGTGGTTTTCTGGGAGTCAAGACAACCCAAGAAATACTAATTGTTAATTTGGAATTGAACAGGTATTAGGAGGAAGAGGAGTGGAGAAAAGTGAGGAAAGGGTAAGTAGTAGGAGGAAAGCATCCAACAAGATGATGTGAGGAATAGGGGAGTGATGGCCAGGGATGCTCATAATCCTGGTTTGGGGGGGAATGGGAAGTAATGGAATAAGGACATACATATAAAATCAAGGATATTTAATATCCTATTATAAGTTGTCTGGTTACTATGATGTAAACACTCTACTAAAATCTGTGGAGTAGACATTTGGGGAAATCATGTAAAAGGGCTAAATCCTAACTCCAGATCAGGATGGTGGGACACAGGGACAACAATTAATGAATGAATTTGTTGGAAATCAGAGGTGACCATAACAATGTAACCCTCTTGGAGATTCACAGACATTGGAGGAGGCCTTTGAACATCCACTAGGGAAGGATGGTAGTTTGAGCTTATCTTACCTATTTGAAAGGGATGGTAACTCCAGCTGACATCTAGACATTCAGATTAAAACATAATATGTAACAAATGCCAGCCTTATCTTCCTTGGTTTTGGGTTTCTAAAGAAAACCCATCACACAAGAGGAACCTGATAAATGTTTGTTGAATAAATCAATTTTAGTTTTTCCTGCCATTAATTTATCTCTTTTTGTTCCTATCTTACCCCATGTTTTGTCTGAGTGGTTTCATAAATAACTATTTTTAAATATTCTCTATATCAGTTTTCTCAGTAAAAGCTGGTTTTCCCTAGTGTATTCTTCCTGTACCTCTTGTTTACTTCCAATAGCTTTGTTTACCTTTTTCTTTCATTCAACTTGAAAGCATCTTCATTTTCTAACTCCCCTGCTTTCTCAAATTTCCCGGCAGTCATTTCTGTGGGTGTTACTGGCTCAGCTGTGTGTGTGTTATGTTGTTTTGTTTTGTGTTTTTTTTTTTTTTTTTGGTTTTGTTTTGTTTTTGGCTCTTGTGGCTAGCATAGCAATGCCCATCTCCCTTTTATGGTGAAAGATTCTTGGATGGTTTACATAAATACTCCCTTTTTCTCCACAATATTTATAAAATTCAGTTTAGAGAGAGAGAGAGAAAGAGATAGAATGTGCACTCACAAGTGCTTACCTCTTGGAGCTCACATACTGAAGTGTTTCTATGATGTTTGGGATTTGCTCTCAAGTAATCCAGAGGGGAGAGGAACAAGGAAGAGGAAGTGGGAGGCTGGACACCATAGATATAACAAGATTGTCCACATTTTTGAAGCTCTGTGATGGGCACCTGAAGGTTCAGTATAATTTTCAGTCAACTTTTGTGTATGTTTTAAAATTTCCATTAAAAGCTTAATTAAAATATGTTTATTAAGAGCTGCATGTGGGTTATTGATTGCTATAGCCACTTTTTTTTGGACTCTACATGAACCTTGGTTGGTTTCATGACCCTCTTCCCCAGCATGTTCCCCACCCACCCAACCACCAACTCATTCCTAAACTTCCTCCTGTATTGATTTGTTGGCATGCCTACTTCCCTTTGGTCTAAGAGCTCCTGGTGGGCAGGAACAGTGTCTTCCTCCTCTTTGTGTCCCAGTGCCTAGCACAGTCTCTCGAACCGAAATGAAATGAGCTAAAGAAGAGGATCTGCCAGCGAATCTGTAGCCATGCCCCTCCTGACATCCCCTCTCCCAATGCCATGGCTTTTCTGGGCCTGTGAACACATCGCAGGGGGCTTCTCATTGAGTGGAACCATGGCACATGCAGGGCTTATTCCTCAGGAGAGAGAGGGAATGGCCCCTTTGGCTTTCTACATATGCAGTCATGTTACCAGAAAGTTCTCTTATCAGCCTATTCCTTTTTCTCCTGATAAATTCTCCAAGATAATTCCAGTTTCCATTCATATATGTTCACACTCAACTTCTTACTTTCCATGATTTGGTGACTTAAATGACTAAAATTGTAGACCTCAATTAATGCTGGGGTCCTCACGGCACAGGCTCCCTTCAAGCAGCCTCTCTTCCCCTACAATGCATCTTCCATCTCTGACAGAGAGAATGGTGCTTTCTTCTCTTTTTCACTTCCTTTGGGTGGTTGGACGAATCTTACCCTCAGGAAAGTGGAATGAAGCAGTGCTGCCACCTTTGCTTCCCATTTCCCCTACCTTCCTCCCCAGTTTCCTTCCTGCTTCTGTCTAGCCAAATCTTTAGCTTTCCCTTGAATTTCCTATTCTAGGCTCAGCCACCCTATACTATCTCTTCTAGTTCTACTACTATAATCCTGTCCGCTTGTAGAGCAGCCATCCTGGTACCACCTTGCTCTCACTACTCTTTAAATGACTTATTGCAAATCTCAATAAGCTTATTGCAAATCCCAATAAGCCATTTAAAGAGTAGTCTTCTTCTTGTCTTCTCAGTATGCCACTGGAAGGTTAAACTGGAGGTCAGATGTTGTTATCCTTGTTTGACCAGGATGAGAAAGGTTGAGTGGCTTAAGGTTGACAACCTAGGAAGGGTCAGAAGCTGAACCCCCGTCTCCTAATCTCAGTTCAGTGGTCCAGCTAGCATCCACCGTCAGGCGTATACTTTGCTACTGTGGGGAAGTGGTGGCTGACTTTGAACTTCTGTGCATTTATTTGCCTTGCAACACTTACCATTCTAGAATATTCCTAACCACAGTCCCAGAAGACTGAGAACTAAGATAAGCAAAAGTGGGAGGTGGTTAGGACTGTCTTATTGATTAATGCTGGCACTGACTGAGGCTTGATATTGTCTCAAACAACTCTTTTACTCCTGAAAAAGATCCAAACAACACAGGGGAGGAGGTGGGATACATCATTATGACAATTGGGCCTTAGCCAGGTGCCTTTGGATTTCCAGGAATCAGAAACAGGCTTGGCACCAGGTCATACTCTAAGGGTTGTCAACCTGTAAAATAATGGACTAGAGTGCTGACCCTGTCCTTGGGTAAAGAGAAGTGCTGAATCATGGATAGCGTTATTAATTAGAGGTTTAGAATGGTGGGATTGTGAGTGGCAGCTAACCTCTGTAGAAACCCTTGAGGATGCCCTTGGCTATTTGATGTGAGTATATGAAGTTCTCTCTCTCTCTCTCTCTCTCTCTCTCTCTCTCTCTCTCTCTGTGTGTGTGTGTGTGTGTGTGTGTGTTGTGGAAGATAGGAGAGCTAGAGCAGGTTTAGGTGTGGCAACACTTCCCCTCTTAGCCCCACCTCCAATTAAAATCAACTTCTATACCCCAACCACAATACCCTGCAGTATCATAATCCATTTCTTTTTAGAGCATGAACCTTCTGAGAGACCCTGATCAAATCTCCTATTGAAACTATAGTTCAACTTCCCATCCTTGATTGCTTCACAGAAGAGAATGTTTGTAATGAATCTAATTTTTTCATCCCCCCCCCCCCCGGCACTAAGCCATGTATTTATGTGTGAAATGGAAAGACATTTCTTCTCAAGTGAAAACTTGAACATCTGGAGACAAACCCACGGAGAAGAATAACTCCTGATGTTTGCACAGAATATTGGTCTTCGCCAAGCTCAGTGTACACTTCTTTAACCTTTGCCTTAGGGAACTCACTGTGGGTGGAACAACTCAGAGTCAGCATCAAGGATAAGAGAGCTTGTCCAAGGAGGTAGAGTGGAGGAGTCAAGTCTTCCGGATTCTCCACTTATTCTTCAGAATTCTTCTGTAACTATCAATGGGATCTTGTCCTGGACCAAAATGAGGCCCCAGAATGCATTGCATTCACAATTTGGGATGCTTTATTATCTAACATCCAAAGAGAAGATACAAAGGCTATTTTATTTACCAAGCAAGTGCACTAAGCCTAAGGAAAGTTTTAGTCCTTTAGCTAAGCTGTCAGATGTTGAAGGCAGTTGGGCAGACGGCTGTGTTTTACGTCCCAGGTTAACATTTTCGAGGCTGTTGAATAATGTAGATCCTTCTCATTGGAGTGACCTTCTCCAGAGCAGGTCTGGGTTTTTGATGTGCCATGTGCACTATTGCTGGAAATTTATGGCTGAGCTAAATGTGAGAAGGAAAGAAAAAAATAAGCATATTGGATCTTTTTGACCATGAAGTATTAAAGTAGTAGAAAGCAATACAGTTGGTCATGGAAATTTCACAATTTTGTTTACTTCTTTGATAGTATTGCTTTTTTTTCCATACCACTTCCAGCTCTGGGTCCATAGTATGTTAACTTGGGGTTTCACTCATTGGTTTATCTCTAATTTGTAAAACTATAACATGTGTTATATTAAAATAATATACATAATACATATGTTATGTCTGTGTTTTGAAGTGACATTTTTACAGGTAGAAATGGTTCATTATTTCTGCATCAGTCTTCTAATATTAGCGATTATTTTGGCACCAGTATGCATATATGAATCACTATATTCTAAGAAGGCTACGGGAACATTTGAGAAAGTCCTGAAGGGAAAGAACCGCTCAGTTGTCAAAAGATCAAAAGTAGAGAACCTCTGTAAGAAGTTAGAAAGAGTTAGGGTTATTTATTAGATTGAAACATGTAAAACTTCTATTTTAAGAGGTCAAAAATGGTGTAATATTGGCTGTTTCATATGGTTCAATCTAAACAGTCTGATGAAAAGAAAGCTGAGGAATGACTTACTAGCTTCAGGTACCAAAAGTTCTCATTAGTCATCTCCACAGAAGACATATATGAGGAAACAGTCTTAAGTAGATTTAAGTTAACACAGACTGAGACTATTTGACAATAAGATAAATTTCATATGGAACCGAAAGACCTTATGAAATTTACATTAAGGATGGCTTAAACTCAAAAGGATGCCCAATGCTGCAAGGACTTCAGATATAATTTTCCTAGGAGGAGAGTTTGGACCCAGTGACCTTTTGGGTCTACGCTGGTTCCTACTTTTCAAGCCATTGATACAAACGTAAAGGCACCTACAGATACCTTCCTTAGCAAGCAAAAAAGGAATGCCTCAGCTCACTAGGAATTTAACTTAATCACCATTGGACGTAGATGCCCTTGCCTTGACACTCAAATTAACTAAAAGGGGAGATAAACTGATCATGACCCCAAGCATCACATTGTTTATGGTTTGTTTGGACTCTCCTAAGCCAGGAAAACATAGGTGCCTTATATCTCTTCTCAAATGTCCCTGAGCTCTAGGCACACAGCATTCCCTTTCATGTGAAACTTGACACTAGAAAGTCCTTTATTCTTAGTCTTAAAAAATTAAACACACTGGAGGAATATAACCTGAAGTGTTAACAATGGTTATCTCTGAGGGATAGAATTATGGGCAATTCCTAGTCTTTTTTCCTTATGTTGCCTATCAGTTTTTTTCTAAAATTTTTCTTTTACAATAATTAAACCCGAGGGTGGTTGATGCTAGCATTCCGGCAGAAAGGAAGAAAAATCCTTTTTCAAAAGCACTGAAGCCTTTATTTTGGTCAGACCAGTTATCATCAGGCCACATGACATGCATTTTATAGTGTGGTAAAGGCAGAGTGCTTTGGTTTGTTTTTCTTTAAACATTAGAACCAGAAGGAAACTTAAGAGGTCACTGACTTCAGTGATTTTCTTCCAGACTGGGTATCTTTAGCATCAATTAAAACAGATGGATTATTTCAGGTTAGCTCTAAATCACATTCAAGAGATTATAGGTAGGAAGAACAACCTGGCAAGTTACTTCAAGTCAAATGTAAATGTACGGTAAAGGGGTGGGGGGTGGTGAGAAAGGAAATGAACAAGTAATTATGATATAACAGAAACCTGGGCAATTAGCCAAGGTGAGATGGCCCATGATGACAAGTTGAGACTGAGGAGAGGAAGCCACAATGTTGATTGTTGTTTTTAAGGTGCGAGGGTGATGATGGGTGGAGATGGGAAAGCAAAGCGGAAAGAAGAGAGTTTGCCGGAACACACGTATTGCTTAATGTGGCATTAATTCATCTCCAGGGTTATTTCCACAATTTAGGGCTTACATTTTTCTCTGTAAAATACACCCAACATAAAATTCTGACCATTTTTAAGTGTATAGTTTAGTAGCATTAAATACATTTACCTTGTTGTGCAACCGTCACTACATCCATCTCTAGAAATTTTCATTATACCACATTGAAACCGAGTACCCCTTGAACAATAAATCCTCATTCCTTCCTTCCCTAGCCGCTGGCAACCACTATTGTCCATAGTGGATGGCACCATTTTCCATTCTTATCAGTAATGCACAGGGTTGGGGGTCACATTTAACCAAGGCGTTTAACTGAGGTTCTAAAAGCTCTGCTCAGCTGCTTCTCTGGAGGGGATTTCCCCAGGTCAGAAGGAGGGAGAGACTGCCTCTGGGGCTCATTGGCTATCTATATCTGGTTTGGGAAAGTTTAGGAGAAAAAAAATCAACAATAGGATTGAGAAGGAAGTGGAAATTAATTCAAGCAAAGATAATCGTCTTAGAGAAACTGCCCATAATTATTAAATTACAAATGTACAGGGTTTGGGGGTGGGGGTGGGGCAGTACAGGCTTCTCTAGCACCACTTATACAGGGTGGGGCAAAAGTAGGTTCACAGTTGTGAGTACATGAAACAGTTTATGTATTGTTATTTATTAATTATTGTATTATTTTCCATACGAACAACTGTAAACCTCCTTTTGCCACACCCTGTAAATACAGCAAGAGTCAAGTTCGCCGTCTCTGATACCCACCGCTCCAGCAGGAACATCCTAATGTAGAAGGACTTGGGGGGTCTACAAAGAGTCCTCCACTAGAATGGAAACTGTAAATAAAATAGTCTGCCCTTCAATGTCCTAATTCTGAGGTTTAGGTTCTATATCAGTGGAGAGAGATTTTATTTTCAAGTCTGAACTAGAAATAAGTAGGGATAGCTCCACAGAGTGCAGCCTCCAGCCCGCTGTGACTTCAGTCTGGCATCTTCACTGAGGGAAGCCTGGGATTCTTCATCGTTCGTCTCTGTAAACCGACCGGGTTTGTAGAATGAAAGGTGTTTCCTGTCTGATTCATGAGGGTAAGGGAATCGAGGGTAACTGCACAAGAGAGAGAATTCAAGGCTGGCATAGGTGTGAGGACTCTGTCCTGCCGTGGCTCCATCACATAAGGGCCAACACATGGAACTTAAAAAGCAGATCCGTAGAAACACCCACATTGAGAATTTACCTTCATCTTGGGTAGCGGTGACCTCAGAACCTATATTTTTTGGTTTCAGAGAAAAAGCAAAAGAAGTCTGTTACAAGTCTTTAGGATTGGAGCTGTGAGAGAAATCCCAGCTGCAGGAAAGCAGCGGCAGGTTTCGTGTTAGAGCCTGAAGTTAGGTAGTATTGCAGACGGGCGGCTCCTCCATTCATCTTTCCCGGCTGTTAACTTCCAGCGTGGCACTTAGATTTCCACACCCCGTTAGGTAAAGTGCTTAAAACAAGACATTCAGTTTGAGTCGATGAAATTCAAGGCTACTCCTACGGCGACGTTCATCCACGGAACAGAGAAGCCTTTCTAGATCTGCAGGTGCCTTTGATCGTCTCCTCTCCCCCAGGACCCCACTGCACATCCATCTCACTCACTTGGGCATGGGTGACGCATCTGGCAACTTGAAAAGTGGCCCCAACTTTAACTGGGCTTCAACATTCCACCCCCCTCCACACCATAGCGCAACCCTGTTCTGATGTTTCAACTGGATACTTTCATGTTGAGAGGCTTCACAACGAATGCCAAATTTAACTTCCATAACCATCCGGAGAAGCATTATACTTGGCAGTACCATTCTCTCTCAATCCCTGCCCTTAAAAAATTAAGTAAATGAGCAAACGTAAGTCTCAGAGCAGCTATGGGACTTCTAAGGGGTTAAACAATCTCTAAGGAGTAGGTGGAATTTGGTCTCAGACCAGGTCTCCCTGCTTTTTAGCCTAGAGTTTTCAAGCTTACATAACTCCTTCTTCTGCCAGGAATACCATGTTATGTGGTCTGTCACTGGGCAACAGGAATCCTGTTATTATCTAGGGCTGGAGAGGTGGGGAGGGAAGGGGAGAGGTAGTGGGGACAGAGGTCTGTGTGCAGGGAGGAGTGGGGAAGATAGTGGGAGGGGAAATTCCACTGAGATTTGTAGTTTTTTCAATCTCCCAAATCTTAAACCCTCGGTTGGTTTTGAAGTAGGGTATCCTGAGATAAACAGCATATGGAAAGGAATGTCCTACCATGATTGAATGGTTGATGAGATCCTATGAGTCGGGCTGTACTTTTACAGTCTTAGACTCTAAGTTCTTAAGTTGATCT
Organism: Cnephaeus nilssonii; assembly: GCF_951640355.1. Classification (NCBI taxonomy): domain Eukaryota; kingdom Metazoa; phylum Chordata; class Mammalia; order Chiroptera; family Vespertilionidae; genus Cnephaeus; species Cnephaeus nilssonii. The sequence goes on from NC_137081.1 coordinate 56,118,946, forward strand.
GAGAATTAACATGGGTTCTTGGAACTAGACAGAATTGTAGCAGAGGGCATGAATGAATGTTAATAAATGCAGGTGTTTCTTCTAACCAATTGCATATTGTTAGGTCTTTGTGACAATATATTTTGCGGAAGGGATCATTATAATACAGGTGAAAATTTATCAGCCGATGCCAATATCTTTATCGTGATTTTTATGCCTTTTAATTTTTTGGTATAAGGCATATAGTTTATACATATTTATTTTATTTAATATATTTTTGTTATTGATTTTCAGAGAGGAAGGGAGAGGGAGGGAGAGATAGAAACATCAATGATAAGAGAGAATCATTGATTGGCTGCCTTCTGCATGCCCCACACTGGGGGTCGAGACTACAACCCAGGCATGTGCCCTTGACCGGAATCGAACCGGGAACCCTTCAGTCCTCAGGCTGATGCTCCAACCATGGAGCAAAACCAGCCAGGGCATACATATTTATTATTAAAAAATTAAGGTGTAGCCCTGGCCGGTATAACTCAGTGGTTGGAATGTTGGCCCATGCACTGAAGGGTCATAGGTTTGATTTCCGGTCAAGGGCACTTACCTGGGTTGCATGTTCGATCCACAGCCCTGGTCAGGGCATGTGTGGGATGCAAGCAATTGATGTGTCTCTTTCACATCGACGTTTCTCTCTCTCTTTCTCTCTCTCTCCTCCCTCATTCCCTCTCTCCTTTCCACTCTCTCTAAAAATCAATGGAAAAATATCCTCATGTGAGGACTAACAACAAAAAGAAAAAATCAAGGTAGAATTTTTCTATAGTAAAATATACCCCTTTTCAGTGCACAGTTTTATAAGTACATACAGGTGTGTGGGGGGCAATGGTAAGATATGTACACATATAATACCTTAATAAAAATGAAAAAATAAAATATTCACTCACCCCCCTAAAAAAAAAAAAAGTACATACAGTCTGTGACTATCATCACACTCAAAATATAGAACCATTCCATCACTCCCCCACCTCAAAAAAACTCCCTATCTCTTTGTGGTCAACCACTCCTCTCACTGAAGCTCCTGACAACCACTGATTGCAGCAGATCTATCTTTTAAAAGGCATTGGTCTTTTTACCCCAGTTGACCTTTATTATGAAATCCTATTACACGTCAGGTTGAATTATGGGTTCAGGGAGGATTTTTCTTAGCTGTAAGGAAATACGTGGATCCAATTAACTCCCATATTCAAGGTAGTCACTATGGCAATCTTGGGACTTGATTTTCTAGCCTCTTATCCTTTGCCCAGGAATCCAAATGGCGCCCTGTAGGATATCTGCCTGGGACTAGGAGCTCACACTTACTGAGGGCTAGTTGTGTCTGGCTCTGTGCTAAGTACTTTGCAGGGGTTATATAACTTCCTTTTATTCTCACAATATCACTTTGACGTGGATACTATTAATCACAATCCCATTTACAGGTGAGGAAACAGAGGCATAGAAAGTGAAGAAACTTGCCCGAGGACACACAGCTAGCGAGTGATAGAGCCGGCATAAGACACGGGCATCTGATGTCTGATGCCAGAGCCTGTTTTAGCCAGTAATCTATACGGTGTTGGCCACATTCCCACCCCAGTAAACACTGAGCAACATGTTAAAGTTTTTCTTTTTACATGTATAGTTGCTGTTAAACATATTTCTAACAGTACACCATCTCACTATTGTCTTATTTTTCCAAACACAATTATTATTGTTGTTGTTACTTGACTCTCCTTTTTATCTTTGAAATAGAGAATTGGTATTTTAACTGAAAGTGGAAGAACCCTTTTATGTCACAGACATATGCATATCCTATCTAATAAAAGAGTAATATGCAAATTAACCATCACTCCACCACATCCATAAGCCATGCCCACCAGCCAATCAGGAGTGAGTATGCAAATTAACCCCAACCAAGATGGCTGCAGCCACGAAGCAAGCAGGAGGCTTGGGTTTCCCCGGCAATGGAGGAAGCCAAGCTTTCCACACACCCTGGCGGGCCCAGGCCTCCACTCAAGATTACAAAGTTTCAATTATAGAAGATAAATAAATCCCAACAAAAATGGCTGCGGCCATGGAGCGAGCAGAAGGCTTGGCTCCACTCCAGGCTACAAAGTTTCAATTATAGAAGATAAATAAATCCCAGATACCAGGGCCTCCGCTTGGGTCACCAGAGGGCGTGGCCAGCCTGCAAACCACCACAGGCCCCTCACCCAGGCTGCCCCACGCCCCAAGGGAACCCCCACCCTGATCTGGGACACCCTTCAGGGCAAACCAGCTGGCCCCCACCTGTGCACCAGGCCTCTATCCTATCTAATAAAAGAGTAATATGCAAATTGACTGTCACTCCAACACACAAGATGGCTGCCCCTATGTGGTCAAAGATCCTGCCCCCATGTGGACACAAGATGGCCACCACAAGATGGCCAGCAGGGGAGGGCAGTTGGGAGGGACCAGGCCTGCAAGGGAGGGCAGTTGGGGGCAATCAAGCCTGCAGGGGAGGGCAGTTAGGGGTGACCAGGCTGGCAGAGGAGGGAAGTTGGGGGCGACTGGGCCTGCAGGGAAGGGCAGTTGGGAGGGGGGACCCAGGCCTGCAGGGGAGGGCAATTAGGGGCAAATAGGCTGGCAGGGGAGCAGTTAGGCATCAATCAGGCTGGCAGGGGAGTGGTTAGGGGGTGATCAGGCTGGCAGGCAGAAGCGGTTAGGGGCAATTAGGAAGGCAGGCAGGCGAGGAGTTGGGAGCCAGCAGTCCTGGATTGTGAGAGGGATGTCCGACTGCCTGTTTAGGCCCGATCCTAGTAGGATCGGGCCTAAACAGGCAGTCGGACATCCCTCAAGGGGTCCCAGATTGGAGAGGGTGCAGGCTGGGCTGAGGGACACACCACACACCCTCCCCCCTCCCCCCCCCCCCCCCGGTGCACGAATTTCATGCACCGGGCCTCTAGTAGGTCTATAAAAAAACAATATGAACCCTGGCATCATACCTACACACAGTGTAAACCTTTATTGACCACTGTCCTTAAACATTTCATTTTGGGTTAACATATATTCTTGAGGAACGTGCCATCCGGTTTCACCAACAACTGTGGCATCCTCTTGCCCCCGAGGAAGAGGCGTTTAGTGGGCAGGTGCAAGAGAAGGTGGGACGCAGGAGCGGGCAGCTGGTGTTGCCCTGGCAGGGCATCCTCCACCCCTGCCCTTGCTGTAAAGCCAGCAAGGCAAAGAGGTACTTACGACCTCACCTCAAATCTATTTGATGGGAGAAGCAGGCCCCCCACATGAGAAGGCTCTGTAGCTATCGTCTATAATCAAGATCTTGTCTTGTATTCTCTGCTTTGTAACATCCCAGGGACTTCAGATGTACCTTTTTTATCTCTGCCATGAAACCATGCTACTCCCCGGAGCACAGTGCAATCTGGTGACTGTGCCAGGCACCGTTCTGAGAGCTAACCTGTGTGAACTCATTTATTCCACACAATGAAACGGTGAAGTGTATTTTCTTTCTTATCTCCATTTTACAAACAAGAAATCTGAGGCACAGAATAAGTAACCTGCTCAAGGTCATACAGCTGGTAAGTGGAAGAGCTAGTGCCAGATGGGGACTCAGAGGCCTATCACAGTTTCTTCTCTCATCTCTTTCAGATCCCTAATGTTGGCAGTAATGACAAGTCTCCCTTCTATAAAGGATGCTCAGTCCTGTCCCTTCAGCAAACGTGGGAGCAGCTGAAAGAGTGGCTCTTCCTTGCCTTACATGCAATGTATCTGTCCTCCAGAAATAAAAATAAGGCTCTCACTCAGCTCACCTACATAGATGAAAAAACTCTTGAATACAAAACCAAACCACCGTCTTTCTGGTAAGTTTTCTTAGTTTGTTGAGCTACTTAGAAGAAATTCGTGATATAGAAATAACAATAGCAGTACTCAACCACTTATTTAAACAGACTTTTCTGGACAAAGCCAGCCAGCGCCCAGCCTTCTTCCAGCCCAAAACTGTGCAACCCTCCACCACCCACATTCGCCTCCAGTCAAATACTGCCTCACCGGAATGCAGTGCTGGGGAGGAAGGGCAAAACTGTAGAATTCCCAATACATGGGCTGCCTTTTTATAAAACCATGCCAATGTGTCTGAGAAATATTTGGGATGGCAAGGTAAAGTCCTGCCAATTTGGTGTCACGATTCTTGCTTTATTTTCTATCTTATTTTGGAGATGATTTACTGAATGGACACTAGGAATTTGGGAGAAACAATTTTTCTCGCCAAGACCTCTTTGTGTTCTTGGGACTGAGAGCAGATTCTTTCAAAAGGACATTGATCCTCTGAGCTGGAAAACACCTCAGTGGTCATTCACCCACGCAGGCTGATGGTTGGGGGAGTACTGTCTGGGAGTACCCCATGATGCATCTCACCCACAGCTCACCTTCTCCAGTGTGTCATTCAGGGCATCCATCGTCTGTATTTTGGCAACATTCACAATAGCACTGAAAAGATGAAAAGAAACTTCATATAGGACCTGAAAACTTAACCACTGAAGAGGTTAAATGATTTATACAGAAGCAGGTTTACTTGGCCTTTAAGCGTCATTCTGCTTGGCTACATCTGAAAGACAAACAATCCTGCCTCCTTGTGCCCACATGCCACAACAAGCCTTCTAGGCCAACTTATTATTACTTTTGCTTTTGAACTTTTCATTGAAGTATATTACATACGCAGGAAAGTGCACCTATTACCAGTTCACGGCTTAGCACATATTCAGATACTTAAAACACTAGTCTAACCAGCTGCCCCTAAGGATAACCACTACCCTGACTTATAGCCCCATCAATTCGTTTTGACGGCTTGTGAACTTCATAACATGAATGATATAGCATACGCTCTATTGTGTCTGGCTTCTTCCGAGGTCAGGTTATTTTGTAGGAGGGTTTCAATCAGGGACGAGCCTGCAGTACAATTTCTTGACAGAAACTCTGCGCTCGACATAGTTTCTTTTTCTGGATGGTTTCTGTTGGTTGGTACACGTTATTAGGAAACAGACATAGATTGATGATGCCTAGAAACTTATTTGCCAGAGTCTATTTTTTTCAAAAGCTATTCTCCAAGAAGATGTGAGGGGACTGTTTGTCCATGAAGACGAGGCACTCCTATCCCGTGCACACACTCCTGGAGCAGAGGTGAGGGCAGGGGCGAACTGATGGTGCAGCTGGTGAAGCTGCGGTTGCACCGCCACTCACTGCACAGGGAGGGAGGGCCCTGGCCATTTCACATTGGTAATTCTTTTATTATCTTTTAAAAATGGCACGCAAGTTCCATAAGCTTTAGGTCCTACCTACTCATATCTACCCCTGACAAATGGGGAGAGAGGTTGATTTCTTGCTGTTTACGTTCTGTAGTAGTCCAATTCCCATCTTTTAATGACTATTACAAAGAAACTGCATTTTTAAGAGAGGGGTCCAGTCACCACTGTTGGAATTAACAGTAAGTCCCCTTTTTCTGAGATGCAGAGAAATAGGACTTGTCCACTGGCTGCCAACTAGAAGGTCATTTCCAAGCTATGACTCCAGTCGCTGAGCCCCTGACCCAGGTGTGTTACATAAACAGGGCTTATGCTTAAGTCAGAAAGAGTCCACTTTCCAAATCAATCAGCTTGTGATTCAACAACCGTGTGTTATCATCCACAGAGTGCTCTCTGTGTTCTAGGAGCTGGCCTCCATGCTGGGTCGCCAGAGAGGACTCACAGCTTTCCTTATGTGATGGCTATTTTCTGGATTCGGGAGAAACAAACACTGCTAAAGGGGCTAGTGAGTGTTTTATTTTAATGTAGAAAAGATCCTCAAAGAATCTCCTCCACAGAAATCCGAAAGAAAACTTTAAAAGTGATCAAAAAATGTGTTATACGAAAGAGGCAGAGACAGTCCATCGTCTATGTCCCTCCGTATTCTCCTTCTGAGACTGTTGCCATTTTACCTCTTAAGGAGGTACCTTGAGCATCTAATCAACTCCTTTCAAATACTCACCAACTCACCTATGGACACCACCTTGAAATAGTCTCTGAAGCACCATCATTACACTACTTGGACAAGCCAGTTCCACATGTTTTCCTCAACTAAGGCATAGAGTGACTGGGCCATGTGCGTGTCTGCTCCAGCCACAGCTTTCTGCTTAGCTCTGGGAATAGTGCAGCGTGTCAAGGTTACGGTGGAACGGGCAGGGAGAAACCAGCCTCAGTATCTATAGGCCCTCCTGCTATGCCAAATATAGAAGCCATGAATAGTTTCTAAATAATTGAGTGATGAATTCAAAACAACAACTAAAAAGCGTTTGTTTTTAATTCAGGAGATTTGCTTCAGCAGAAAGCATACTATGAAAATAGGGCAGCCTAGGCACACTGTTTTAAAGGCTAATGTGAAGATAGGGTAAAGGGATGTGCGTCAGGTTTGAATGCATTGAGGATTGTGTCATTTAAGTGCAAGACAGCTGGGCTGGACTCAGCGAGCGGGAGAATGAATGGGTGGGGTTAGTGATGGGGGCCCAGAAAGAGTCCTCCAGAAGGTAGCCACCTTTCACCTCCAGTCTGCATCACCACTGATCCTGACCCCCACCACACTCCACCTTGGCGGCTGTCTGTAACCCTGCTTAGCAAAAGCCTAGGGGGACTGGGAGGCCTCTGACTTCTGGAAGAAGAGTCACTGAAAACTCCTCGAGGTGACACAGGAAAAGAAATCAAGCAGCCCCCTACCTTGTTTTCTCAGGTCCTGTTTTTTTGGTGTGTCGCTCCAAGATGCCAATTTCTTGTTTTTTGGAAATTCGCTTCCCTCCAGCTTTTACTATAAACAAATAAACATCAATATGGGAGTCAGGGTTAGAACAGCAAGAGAAGGCATGCTTTGTTATTCAAGGTATGCATTTAGATTTGGGGAAAAATTTAGAATTATTTTTTAGTTTATTTAAAAAATATTTTTATTGATTTCAGAGGAAGGGAGAGGGATAGAAACATCAATGATGAAAGAGAATCATTGATCGGCTGCCTCCTGCACGCCCCCTATGGGGATTGAGCACTAAACCCGGGTATGTGTCCTGACCTGAATCAAACTGTGACCTCTTGGTTCATAGGTCGATGCTCAACCACTGAGCACACCAGTCAGGCTAGAACTTATTTTTTAAAGATCTAAACTTTCATCTAAAGCAGAGCAATAAAAAAGTTACCCTGGAACTGCATAAAGATAAGAAAAAAAGATGTTTCGTGCAAACAAGATGGGGAGAAGAAGTGCTGAGATCTGCTTGTTTATGTTCAGGGAGCTTTCCAAGGCAGCAGGTACATCTTCCATTTGGGGAGATGAATAACAACATACTCCCTTAGGCATTTCACTGAAAAACATTTTTTCTTGTTATCAAACCAATTACACTCTTCATGATAGCAAATGACAATTACAATGTGACCCTCCTGTTCTCCCACAAGATTAAAGTTTGTGCAAGGCTTGCATTTTTCTTTTTTCAACCAAAAGCCAGATTCTGAGAATGAGTCAAATGTGAGGGCGGTAGTGATAACAGGCATTTAATTCAACAGAGATGCTTCTGATCCCACCATATACCCACCTTTCATCTCAGACCCCGAACCTGGGATGTTGGCCAAGCTCAGATTTTGTAGTGAGCAACTAAAATGCATTAGTAATCCTGCCATTCAATAGATCAACTAGTGTTAATCAGGCTACAGATGACCTAACAGCCGTTCAAGTGTTTAACAATGTCAGATGAAATCAACTTTTTAAAGGAATGACCCATTTCAGAATGCAAGTCAAAGCAAATACTTTTTTCTGTTCCCAGGAAATTTGCTCATCTGAAATCTGACAAGCTCAAATGAGAAAAAGCTTAAACAGACATTGATTCGTTTGAACCTATTAATTCCTTTTATGGGAATGTCAAATGGACAGTTTTCTAAAACTAGCTCCAATAAAGTGAAAAATAAGGAAAATTGTTTCTCCATGCCTTTGTGAATTGACTTAGTCTTTGCTCTTTTAAAATGATTGCTTAATTTATTGCTTTGATTCTAATATATACATAAAGCACACAATTCAAAGAGCATGAAAAGGTCTGCGGTCTCCCTCCTACCATTATTTCCCAGCCCCCTGGTTCATCTCCCTAAGTGCTGCTATGTTACAAGTTTCCCATGTATTCATCCACAAGTATTCTATATGTCTACTTACATGTTATTATTTTTTAAATGGTAGCATAAGATAAACATTGGTCTGCACCTTATCTGTTTATATATTTCTTCAATTATATGTTTTGGAATAAGTTCTATTTCAATACACATATAGAAATGTATCTTCCTATATGAACATTCTGTGTTTACTTAGCCAATTCCCAAATGTTAAAGCATTTCAGATGTTTCTAATCCATTGCTATTACAAACAATGCTGCAATGAATATCCTTTCATATATACAGAATTTTGCACAAGTACAAGGTCAATGGGGAAAAAAAGGAGACATATGTACTACTACTTGTAATACTTTAAACAATAAAATAAAATTTTAAAAAAAATGCAAGTATATCCATGGGGTAAATTCCTACAAGTGATCTTGTTAGTTCTCAAGAATATACATTTGGAATTTGGTTAAATCTTGCCAAATTGCCCTTCCCAGAACTTGCACCAGTGTACAATCTCACCAGCTACAATGTTAGCAATTGTCTTCCCAAGTCCCTTGCAACCATGTGAACTAGAAAACGTTTGATTTTGTCAATCAATAAGTCTTTTTAAAATTTTTTTCTCATTGTTTTATTTGCATTTCTTATATTTTATTAAAGGTTGAGTTTGTTTCTGTGATTAAAAGCCATTTATATTTTCTTTTTATGAGCTGTTAAAATTCTTTTTTCTAATGCTTTTATTGATTCACTAGATGCCCAGTGCACGAATTCGTGCACCAGTGGGGTCCCTCAGCCTGGCCTGTGGGATCAGGCCAAAACCGGCTCCCCGACACCCTCCGAGGGGTTCCGGATTGTGAGAGGGCACAGGCCAGGCCGAGGGACCCCACTGGTGTATGATCAGGGCTAGGGAGAGACGCAGGAGGTTGGCCAGCCAGGGAAGGACCACAGGAGGGCTCCAGGATGTGTCCAGCCCATCTCGCTCAGTCCTGATTGGCCAGACCCCAGCAGCAAGCTAACCTACCAGTTGGAGCATCTGCCCCCTGGTGGCCAGTGCACATCATAGCGAGCAGTTGAGCAGCCTTAGCATATCATTAGCATATTATGCTTTGATTGGTTGAACAGATGACTAGATGACCGGATACTTAGCATATTGTGCTTTTATTACATAGGACAGGAGCTGTTTATCTATGAGATGTATCACAAGTATAAAATATTTTGGCAGTTACTGCCTTTTTTGTTGATGTTTTTGCAGTCAGCAATTTTCTGTTTTTGTCAACCCCTTATGAGTTTTGTATCACTAAGGAATTCCTGATGTTTTATAAATATTATTTCATATTTTCTTCTAGAACTTTTATGGTTTCATTTTGCAAAACCAATCTTTGATGCTATATTTAAATCCTTGACCCTTCTAGAATGTATTTTGTGTAAGGCATGTGGAGGCATAATAGTTTTTTTTTAGATTATCCTAATAATATTTTAAAAATTCATCTTTTACCTATTAATTTGAAATGCCATCTTTATCATATACTAAGTACTCATGTATATGTGTGTATATATTACATGTGTATACATATGTACACACGTGTGTATACATACATGTGTATACATGCACACATGTGTATACATGCATACACACATATTACAGTGGCTATATCTGGACTTCTGTTCCATTAATCTCTCTGTCCATTCATATGCCATTATAACTCTATTTAAATTATTGTAGTATACTTTAATATCTGACAGAGTTAGTCCTCCTTTGTTACATTTCCTTTGAAAAATATTACTAGCTATTCTTATTTATTTTTCCATATGAACTTTAGAACCAGCTTAATAATTTCCTATAAAAAATCCTATTGGTATTTTTAAAGATCTTGCTTTAAATTTATAGATTTTTAAAAAGAAAAACTTTGTACCTTTATATTCCTGGTAGCTCCCTGTTAAAAAATATGGTTGTTTTTTTTTTATTGTTTATATCTTCCTTTGAGTCCCTCAGCAATTTGTTCACATAATCTCACACATTTATTATTAGATTTATTCCCTAAGTATTTTATCTTCATTATTGCTGTTGCTATTATAAATGAGGTCTAGTCTTCTGTTATAACTCTAACAGACTGTTGTTCTTATATTACTATTATTGATTTTTATATCTAAATCTTATTAAATTCTCTTATTGTTTATTATAGTTTTAAATCGATTCTTAGGCTTTCCAGGTTTAAAAATGATTAACATAAAAAGAATTATTTTAGTTCCTCCAAAATAATGTTTAATAGTGGTGATAGTGGACATCTTTGTCACCCTAATTTTTAAAGAATTGCTTTTAGTGTTTTCCTATTAAGCATAATGTGCACTTAGAAGGCTATATACATGAGAAGTAAATACATATATTTTCATAAATATATTATTTCATCATGTTAAGGAAATATCCTTCTAGTGCTGTTTCATTGCATTTAAAAATTACAAATACATATTGAATTTTATCAAATGCCTTTTTAGCATAAACAGACATCATGATTTTTCTGCTTATTGTTAACTAGAGGCCCAATGCACGAAATTTGTGCAAGAGTAGGCCTTCCTTCCCCCGACTGCTGACACTGGCTTCCCTCTGGCACCCGGACCCGGGCTTCCCTTGCAGCCTCGGCTTCATCCAGAGGGTTGTCCGGAAGGACATCCAGTCTAGTTAGCATATTATGCTTTTATTATTATAGATTGTATTAATTATATGAATAAATATTTTATGTGAAACCATTCTTGTATTCATGGAATAAACTCTATTTGGTCATTTTGAGTCACCAACTTGGTTTTTTTAATTGATTATAAAAGCTTCTCACTAGAATTTTGTAATGTTAGATGCAGTCTAGTGCAAATTGTTATTGTAAAATAAACAACAATTAAAAATGTGAACTTTAAAATGCTGAGTTTTGTGCCACTCAATTGAAAGGACACTGACAAACCAGAGACTGTCCAGAGGAGAGTGACCAGAGTGGAGAAGGGAGCAGGTCACAGGAGGACTAGGGAACTGGGAGAGGTCACTTCTGAAGGAGCAACGACTCGGAGCGCAGGGGCCTCTTCAAAGATCTCAGGGGTTGTCATGTGGGACGAGGAAAGGTTTCTTGGTGAGGAAATGTTATATGGGGTCAAAGAGCTCTACACTTCCTGAACTCTGTGGCCTTGAGCAAGATGCTAAACCCCTCTGGGGCTCAGTTTCTGCATCCTTCAAAAGGGAATAGTACCGATTGTTCAGGTTGTCCTAGAGAATAGAAGTGACATAAGCACCTGGTACATGGTAGGGACAGCATAATGCGTAGTTATTATTATTTGTACTTATTTTATGTTTTTCCAGAGGAGAGAATGAAGACCAAAGAATGGAAATTCCAGAAAGGCAGAGTCTGGCTACATATAGCAGTTTGTGTTATTTGGAGTCACGTAGCATGCCTCGTATGTCCTTTGCCCCTCCTGCTCAGTGTGTTAAAGGAAAGAAGTCTACCTGCCATGAATATCTGAGGAGGACTTTGGTGAATTTGGTAGAAGTTTAACTAGATGATCCTTATTATGAAGTCCTTACTATAATTCTAACGCTTCTCACCTATTTACAAAAGAAAACCTATCACTTCCCTCCCTTCTGGAAGAATATAAGGCACTTAACGGAAAAACAAATACCAAAAGAAATTTTTAAAAATGCAAACATGGGAGTCCTTCATTCTTAAGAACAATAAACTAGAGACATTTGAGGGTAAATTAAACACTCCCCCCCCCGCCGAAGATTTCTACTTCCATGCAGGAGTCTTTGAATCCTCTCTGGTGTAGGGCTGTGGGCTTTAAATGAGTGATTTCAAGAAGTGAACCACAGCTTGAATGTCCAGAGCACAGTTCTTGTTCTGGTAGGTAATCCCACTTGGTCAGCCATGTACAGCAGAAAGAAGCAGAAGACAATAGTCCCATACAATAGTGGATACATGGAGGTATACACAGATTAAGTCTCTCTACATTGAGGCGACTGGACCAGATGGAACCAGTTTGTGGGAGGGTCATCTTCAAAGTGCTGCCGGGAGCACTGCTTACCCTGGTCTCCTGGGATCTAGCAAACCATCCTATATAATAAAAGGCTAATAGGCAAATTGACTGAACGGTGGAACAACCGGTCGCTATGATGCACACTGACCACCAGGGGGCAGGCGTTCAATGCAGGGGGAGCGCCGCTCAGCCAGAAGCCTCCGCAGCTGCGCTAAGGATGCTGATTGTGGGAAGCAGGTCAGTCAGACATCCCCCGAGGGTTCCCGGACTGTGAGAGGCCGCAGGCCAGGCTGAGGGACCCCCTCAAGTGCATGAAATATCTGCACTGGGCCTCTAGTTGTAAAGAAACATCTACAACCCAACCTAGTCGAGTCTTGTTCATTTTACTTATGGCAGATAGGTCTGACTCCTGGGACCTCTTCAAAGTCTCACTGTAACTAAATTAGTTCATTTAAATTTGTAACATTTACATAATTCTGTGTTTGGGACTCTATTGACTTTTGAACCTTCGTAGAAGGATGAACTGGAATTGGGTGAAGTGAAATGTGAACTGATTTAACATTTTAACCCTTTGCACTCGCTTGCTTTTTTCTCGATTCCTGCTACCGATGCTGTGTCCAGTCACACTCGACATCCGAGTGCAAAAGGTTAACAGGCCTTTGAATATGAATACATAGGGTAAAACTTTAGGTCCTTTCAATAAGCACAATAAACTAGAGAGAAAACAAGTAAAAGAGAGAGACACTCTTTTGGATAGTTTCATTAGAAAATAAAATTTATGTGGGGAAAATGAAACTTTGCCCGTCTCTGAGAAAGAGTTATATTCTTGTGGCTTCTTTTGTAGTTTACAATGCCAGAAATAGACCCTTGAATTTAGAATGCTACATAATACTTTTGCAGTTAAGATCTCCCAGACATTTTGCAGTTTTTTGTAGAAGGCAGTCAAGATAAAGAAAGAAAAGCCTGCCAGAAAAATTAAGCTTTTCCCCTTCACTAACTGGTAGAAAATGTATGTGAAAAAACTGACCACCACAAAGGTTTGTGCAAACTCCGCCTTGTGACTTATAATTTTTATGTGAAGATCTTAATTCAAAGGTTCAATGCTTGCAAAATGCCTCCTTTGCACTTACATTTGATTTTTCAGCAAATTTTAAGCTGCCAATCAAAACCTAGAAGACCCCCATCCGAAGAAGGTGGGGAGCAAGGAGAGAAGGCTTTAGAGCAAGAGCACATGGCATGGGCTCCACTTTATTCCCAAACCTCAGCCCCACTGCCCTTCAGGTGTGCAGCCTCAGACAAGTCCCGCAACCCCGCTGACCTCAGTTTGCTCCTCTGTCGGGGAGGATGATGGTTCATAGTCCGTCTGCAGGGGTGTTGCCCTGTCTAGCGGTTCTGTGCACAGTCAGTGTGGGGTGAATGTGGTTATTCTTGTCCTTGTGGTCATCAAACCCCATCCCCGTGATGCCTGGGAAAGTGGGTCTCCCAGTGTCTCTCTCAAACCTCACAGATCAAACCCCGTAAGTTGACTTGAGCAGACTGAAGTTGAGAGAATTAAGCCTTTGCCACCCCACCCCCCTTTTTTTTGTTGTTGTTGTTAATGGTGCTGGCCCTTATGCAGCTATGGCTTCCCCCACTTTCTGCATTAGTTTCACACTTGGGGATCTGCTTCCCAAACTTCGTTTTCTCTCTCTTAATATATTTTTATTGATTTCAGAGAGGAAGGGAGAGGGAGAGAGACAGAAACATCAATGATGAGAGAATCATTGATCGGCTGCCTCCTTGCACGCCCCACATTGGGGATCGAGCCTACAACCCAGGCATGTGTCCTGATCGGGAATTGAACCATGACCTCCTGGTTTATAGGTCGACACTCAACCACTGAGCCACACTGGCTGGGCCGTTCTCTCTTTAATGAGCAAGAAAACGGATTCTCTCTGGGGGTTCTGTGGTACCTTCTCTGATGGCTCTGATTCATTTGACTAAAACTGAATTAAAAAGTGCAGGAAATATACAGAAAAACTCATGAACTCCTGCTCTTTCTAGTTCATTACATATGTACTTGGCTTCCTCGATCACCTTCTACACACACATTTTTGGCTGTTCACGGTGATGAGGTTCTTATAAAACTGAGAGTGAGGCATATAAAAAGCAAAAATCCAAAGCTAAGCTTACTAGGGCCCAGGCCAGCTCATGTTTAATGTAGTCTTGTGTCACAGCATAAATTTATAGCCATGGCTAATGGAGTTGCAATATATTATATTAATATACATGAAAGAAAAACTGCTAAGCACTCGACATGAAGGTGGGAAAGAGTTACCGCTGGCTGACTTTCGAGTGGTTTCATTTTTAACTGTGATGGGGCGGGCATGTGTATATTTTCTATGCATTTTCCTTATTCTGCCTACTGCAATAGTATCTAGTACAGCAGCCCTCAGACATCCGATGACTTGCGATTGGGGAGGGTAATTTCTCCTGATGGCTATGTGTTTTATGAGGCCTGCATTTGATGGGGATTAACATTCATGTGCTGGGTACCTTACAGAGGTTATCGCCTTTCATCATCATCACAACCTTATAATATCCACGTTAGTTATTATTCCCTGTTTTAGAGGCGAGAAAACTGATGCTCAGAGATGTGGAACGAAAGCAGGGTTTAAACCCACATCTGTCCAATTCCGAAGGCCATGTCAAATCCTTCCCGTCATATCATGCCTGCTTCCCACTTTCCGGGATCTGTAAATTGCTTATTAAAAATCAGGTGAAGATTTGATGGAATTCTGGTGATGAATTATTGTCATTCCGTAAATAAAATTGTGCACCATCGCAAACCGGTTTGGACTTAAAATAGGTAGCAAGAGCAGAGGAAGGAGGAGGCTTCCTTGTCCCCTTGCTCTCAGTGGGGAGGCAAAAGTCTGCCTTCATCTCCATTCTAATTACCCCAAACCTCTTATCTGTAGTGTCACAGTTCGTAATAATTAATTGTCATGCTAGAGGCATTGTGACATGCTTGATGGATTCCTGGTGTGCTATGTACACAGAGTAATTAGCAGTCATTAGTGGTGAGGACAGGAACTTCTTGGTGGCTTCATTCGAATGCTCATTTGGTTAGGTTTATCTCTGCGTCCTTTGTGCATGAACGTAGTTCAGTAAATCTGGTTTTGGCTTAACTGTTTGATGAAGGATTGGGGTGGAAGTGGTGAGAAGAGAATGGTGTCTTTTTTTTTTTTTTTGGTCATCATCTGTGCGATGACTTCTCTTCTAATAATTAGCATTTATCGTTCCTGACCATTAGGTAGCAACGTTAACTTTAAATAGAGATAGTGTTAAACACTGCTAAATCCAACTCAATATAAAGTGTCAGGAATCTGCCACAGGAGAACAGGGCATGGAGCCCAGAACTGGAAACGAGTGAAAATTTCGACTCTCTCAGCAAGGCTGCTCACCAGAAAACCACTGATCTGATCCTCTGTGTCAGTGTATCAGCTTGGCAGAGGACATTCCCGCCATCCTCTGCAGCACAGATGACTGAAATAACCTTGGCTTAGAGGTGCCAAGTTAGACCAATAAGTACATTTTGCAAACGGGGAAAGGAAAAGAGAAGGCAGGCAGTTGAAAGAACATAAAACTGGCTATAAATAGGCCTACATGCCTCAGTCAATCTAGATGAACATACGGTTAAGTACAATAGAACTAATTTCCATATTCCAGAGAGTTGATATCAGTAGCATACATTTAAAATGGGAGGGGGGAAATGAGGGAGGGAAAGAGGAAGAGAGAGGGAGAGGGAGAGAGAGAGAGAGAGAGAGAGAGAGAGAGAGAGAGAGAGAGAGAGAGAGAACGAACTGTGGATACTTTGCAAAGCACCTTGATACGCCACGATTTCCAGGCAGCCCCCTCCAGTGTCTGAGTCCTTTTAGAAAGTGCTCCTCAGCGTGTTGACAGGCAAATACATCACCGATCCCCCCGCCCAACCCAAATGCCTGAGGAGGAAGAGAGACTGGCGGTTGCCGTCCTTGCTGTGGAAGCTGGTTTGCCGGGCCATGAAGTCAGATGACGTACAGTATCTTGCGGAGCCTGAGTCTTAGAGCTGGAACCTCTAGGGGGGAGGTTTCCATGGCAGTAAATCACCTTCCAGGGAGGAAAGGGCCAACCTTGCTACCTATCTCTCCCCACAAGCACCCAATCCCTTGTCCTCTCATACATAATCAGGTTGTAATTGATGTGGGGCCTGACAAATCCCCAGGTGGTTTACACACAAGCCTAGAGAGATCAAAGGCACAGGAGGAAGTCAGGCTGCATGAAGTGAGTAACAATGGGAGGCCGAGAACCTCTGCTCTGCTGGGCACCTCGGTTGAAGGCGTAGAGGGCAGGGCAGCAGCACTGAGGCCCTTGCTACCTACAGGACAGAGGGCAGGTGGGCAGCCTACCTGCGGGAGGATGGCCCCCTTTCAGCGGGGAGGGCAGGACTTGCACTTCATTTGCCATAGCGCGTGCCAGTGCCAGTGCGGGTGCGGGTGCCGGTGCTCCAGAGGCCCTGCCAGCTGTGGCTGCCCACTGCACCCCGGCTTTATACAGGCTGGGGGCGGGGCCCCTTCAGGGCGTTGCTGAGCAGCAACAGGGCTTGTCACCTCGCTCTCTGGGAACCTGCATCTCCTTGGCAAGCTTTCTCCTAGAAGGAAACTTCCTTCTTATTTCCTCCATCTGAGAGGGCAGGGTAGATGGCTAAGGGAACTCTAATTTTCTTTCACAAAAGGGAGAAGAGAGGACGAAGTTCAATGGAAAACTTTTTCTCTCTAACTATCCATCCATCAAGGAGATATGGAGAAGCTACAGCGTGACAGGCTGTTTGTCACATACTGGCATGACAAGGAGGGGAAGACTAGATCTTTGCCTCAAGACATCTGTAATCTCTTTGAAGACACAATTATAAAACAAAGTGCTATGCTTTAGTCCCAGGCTTTGCAACTGTAAGCATTTGTACTAAGAAAATGATTGGAGATGTAAACAACGATGTAAATAAGAATGGTAATCATATGTTTCTTATTTTAATTTTCATTGGAATCAACATAAGCATCCCCAAATAGAGATAGTTAAATAAAATATAGCCAGCCATGAGAGTACACAATTACAAGTCATGCTTTAAAATACTATGTAATGATGTGAAAAAATATTTATAATAAGATAGTGGAAAAGCAGGCTAGAAACCAATAGGTGCCAATTTTGTTGAAAAGATAAAGTATGAACGTAAGCATTATGGTATCTCCTGTGCTGCTCAACATTTAGCAAATGGCGGGTACTTAGAGATATCTCTTTGTTCTTGAATATAATTAAGAAGTTCTGCTCTTCAAAAAACATTGTTACAAAAATGAAGACCAGATGCAAACTGGGAGAAAATATTTATAAAACACATTTCTGATAATAACAACCAAATTTAAAAATAAGCAAAATGGTGCCCAGGCCGGTGTGGCTCATTTGGTTGAGCATCATCCCATGCACTAAAAGGTCATTGGTTCAACTCCCGGTCACATGCCTACATTGTGGGTTTGATCCCTGGCCAGTGTGCTGTGCCAATCTCTCTATCTCTATCTCTATCTCTATCTCTATCTCTATCTCTATCTCTATCTCTATCTCTATCTCTCTCTGCCCCTTCTGTCTCTCCCTTACCCCTCTCTAAAAAATCAATAAAAATAAGCAAAATATTTTTAAACCTCCATAGAGATATTGACAACAAGTAAGCACATACAGAGATTCTCTGCATCATTAATCAATGGGAAAATGCAAATTAAATGCACACTGAAATATATTAGAATGGCTCAACAACGAAAAAGGAAACTACAACATGTTGGTGGGAATGTAAACTGGTAAAAACCATTTTGTAAGTCAGTTTCTTATCAAATTAAACATATACTTGCTATATGACTAACAATCTAATTCCTAGGAATTCTCCCAAGAGAAATGAAAACATATGCAAACATAAACACCTATATACACATGTTTATAACAGGTATGTTCATAATTGCCAAGAGTTAGAAACAACCCAAAACAAGTATAGAATGAATAAACAGACTGTGGTACATCCATACCATAGAATAGTAATCAGCAATAAAAAGGAATGAACAGACACATGCAACAACATGGTGAATCTCAAAAGCATTATACTAAACTAGTAGCCCTGCGCACGAATACGTGCGCCAGTAGCTCTCTGCGGGGCCTGGCCACTCTGTGCCCACTGCCCAGAAGCTCTCCGCGGCCCAGAGGCCCATCTGCCGCCGGGCTCGGAACACTTGCCTCGTTGCCGGGGTGACGACCCCCTTCCCGGCTGCTCCATGCCCGCTGCCCAGAGGCACGACTACTCTCAGCGGCCGCCCCCCCAGGATTGGGGGATTCCAGCAGGGCTGAGAGGACTGGGCGCTGCCATCTTGTGGCTATGGGCGCCACCATCTTTGTGACGGAGTGATGCTTAATTTGCTTATTACCCTTTTATTAGATAGGATGAAAGTGAGACTAAAACACTACTTACTGCATAACTCCATTTATGTGGCATTCTTGAAAAGTCAAAACTACAGGAACAGAACCAGATCAGTGGCTGCCAAAGGAGGGGCTGGGGAGAGTGGTTTGACCACAAAGAAGCAGGAGGGGACTTTTAGGGGCTGACAGAAATGTTCTGTATCTTGATTGCGGTGGTGTTTACATTCACCATACATCATACAAAAATGGTGAATTTTACTATAGCAAATTATACCTCAGTACATACCTCATATTATACCTCACTATACAATAAAATATCTATTTGTTAAATTAATGGGTGAAAATACTTTAAAATGTTAAGTGTGGCTATTTATATGTGGGAGTATTACCTGTTGATTTTTATTATTTTTCTCAGTTTTTTTCTGTATTACTTTTTAAATCAGTAAAAGTCAATGAGACACCAAAAGCAAAGACAACAAAAGCAAAAATAAACAAGTGGGACTACATCAAACTAAAAAGCTTTCATACAGCAAAAGAAATCATTAACAAAATGAAAAGGAAGCCTAATGAATGGGAGAAAATATTTGCAAACCATGTATCTGATAAACTGTTAATATCCAAATTACATAAGGAACTCATATGACTCAATAGCCCAAAACAAACAAAGTGATTTAAAAAAAATGGGCAGGAGCCCTAACCAGTTTGGCTCAGTGGACAGATCGTCAGCCTGTGGACTGAAGGGTTCCAGGTTCGATTCCGGTCAAGGGCATGTATAGGATAACAGGCAGTGTCTGTTACTTTTTTAAGAAAAAATATTGAGCCTTAACTGGTTTGACTCAATGGATAGAGTGTCGGCCTGCGGAGTGAAGGGTCCCAGGTTCAATTCCGGTCAAGGGCATGTACCTTGGTTGCGGGCACATCCCCAGTAGGGGGTGTGCAGGAGGCAGCTGATCAATGTTTCTCTGTCATTGATGTTTCTAACTCTCTATCCTCTCCCTTCCTCTCTGTAAAAAATCAATAAAATATATATTTTTTTAAATGGGCAGGGGATCTGAATAGACGTTTATCCAAAGAAGACATACAGATGATCAATAGGTGCATTCGTGAAAAGGTGTACAATATCACTTAAATCAGAGAAATGCAAATCAAAACTACAATGAAATATCACCTGTTAGAATGACTATTTTATAAAAAAGACAAGAAATACCCTTCTCTTTCCTAAGCTCCAAGGCCCCTTCTTTTGCCTCTATAACTTGTTTCCTGAGTTCATTTCTTCTACTGCTCAATTCTTCTACCTCTGTTACTTTCTAAATAAACTTTCTCTTAGAAATAAGAGTTGTTGGAAATAAAAGGAGGTGGAGAAAAAGAAACCTTTGTGCACTGTTGGGGGAAATGTACACTAACAGGAAAAGATATATGCCCCCATGTGCATTGCAGCATTATTTACAACTAGAGGCCCAATGCATGAAATTCGTGCAGGAATAGGCCTTCCTTCCCCTGGCTGCCGGCACCAGCTTCCCTCTGACACCCAGGACCCAGGCTGGCTTCCCTCTGGCTGCCGGCAGGCACCCGGGACCCATGCTTTCCTTGCAGAACGGGCTTTGTCTGGAAGAACTTCCTGTCTAATTAGCATATTACACTTTTATTATTATAGATAGCCAAAATATGGAAGTAACTTAAGTATCCATTAATGGATGAATGGATAAAGAAATTGTGGTATATATACACAATGGAATATTATATAGCCATAAAAAGAAAAAATCGTGCCATTTATGACAACATGGATGGACCTTGAGAACATTATGCTAAGTGAAGTAAGTCAGGCAGAGAAAGACAAATACCATATAATCTCCTTTAAATATATGGAATGTACAAAAACCCCTCATATATACAGAGAACAGAGAGGTGGTTGCCAGAGGCAGGGGCTGGGGAGTGGGCAAAATGGGTGAAGGTAGTCAAAAGGTACAAACTCCTGGTTATAAAATAAGCCACGGGGATGTAACACCCAGCATGGTAACTCTAGTCAATAATACTGTGTTGTCTAGTTGAAAGTTTCTAAAGGAGTAGATCATAAAAGTTCTCATCACCAGAAAATATTTTAAAATTATGTGTGATAATTCTATTAACTAGACTTACTGTGATGATCATTTCACACTATATACAAATATGAAATCATTACATTGTACACCTAAAACGAATGTGATGTTATATATCAATTATATCTCAATTAAAACAATAAAAACTTTTTTTTTTGGGGGGGGGGAAATGTATCAAAGTGCTATGATCAAGATAAGTAGCTACTATGGGAGCAAAGAGAAAGAATAATCATATCATTTGTATGTTTGCATAGCCCTGGACTAGGAGCTGGGGTTAGAGGTGACACAAAACACCATTCCTGCTTTCAGCAAATCTCACAGTCTCATAGGGGATGTTGAGGGTGACATGAGAAGGATAAGAGGATACCTTCTATGATTAACAAGGTTTATAATAATGGTGATCCACAGGAATTTCTGTGATGATGAAACGTTTTGTGTCTGCCCTGACCAATTTGGTAGCCACAAGCCACATGTGATCTGAGCATTGCAATGTGGCTGGTGCAACCAAGGAACTGAGTTTTTAATTGCAATTAAGTTAAATATAATAGCTACACCTGGTCTGTGGCTACTGTATTGACAACACGTGTCTGTAGCATAAAACCTAGTCATGTGATGGTTTGTTGCCCAGATCTCATTGATTACCCTCTATATCTGCCATTGCAGAAGGCGAGGAGGGCATCCAAGGGCAAACCACCCCTTAGGAGAAATACGGAGGGTACAAATCATTAGAATCCACAGGGCATCCCCTCTCTATTCCACTCCTCCCAACCCTACATATTTAACATGAGCTTTACATACACAGCATGTTCGCTTTTGCTTTTCTAATTATCTCAAAATGGAAAATGTCTACACGGTAATAACATAACTGTAAATCTACACTAATAAAAGAGAAACATGCTAATTGACCATACCTTCTCGACACCCACCAGCCAATCAGGAGTGAGTATGCAAATTAACCTGACAAAGATGGTGACGGCCCCGCCCCCCAGCCACTCCAGTCCTCCGGGCAGCACGCATACAGGTTCGAAGGGGCCTGGTGGGGCAGGACGCCTGCTATGAGGGGGAGGGAGGGGGCAGAGGAAGCTATAGGAGTGGCGCTCCGCCCAGAGCGAAGACTGAAGGTGGCGGCCAGATCGAAGGCCTGGGTCCCGGGTGCCGGAGGAAAACCGGTGCCGGCAGCCAGGGGACGAAAGGCCTATTGCACGAATATCTTGGTGCAACGGGCCTCTCGTAGGGATATAATAAAAGAATGGCATAATTTACAAAGAGACAAAGAGCCCGCTTAACTGTAGGAATGTGAGTAGACGATGGGGAACAGGGAACACGAGGCCTATGTGTTTTTCTTCTGGTGGCCTCTTCCCCACTCTGCTTCCACAGGAGTAGGAGGACCAAGTCTCCACCCTGACTTCTTTGGTGCATGTGCTCCACCACAAGGCAGCCCCTGGGGTGGGGGGAGTGGGGGCAGGTGGGGTCTTCTATACCCTGCCTCACGTGAGTCATTAAAAGCCCTGGCCTGCTGTGTGCACTGCGAGGTGAGTGGAGCCTGGGTTATTTATTCTGAGGATGTACGATAGCCTCCATCAGGATGAAAGTCTCAACCAAGGGAGGCAACATGTTATTACCCTTTAAGTGGGCTTATAAAGCTCATTTTAAGAGAGTCGTTTGTCTAGTTAACTGCAGTGGGAGAGTCGTTCGTGCTAGGACCAAAGTAAGTGGAATTGTGCTGAGTAATGCTAAAAGCCTAGTAAAATGGCTTCTCACAACACTGAGCTTGCCAGATGGCCTTTTGTTT
The DNA here is from genome assembly GCF_951640355.1 of Cnephaeus nilssonii. NCBI lineage: Eukaryota > Metazoa > Chordata > Mammalia > Chiroptera > Vespertilionidae > Cnephaeus > Cnephaeus nilssonii. The sequence goes on from NC_137081.1 coordinate 56,141,460, forward strand.
TTTAAATGAAAGGACAATATAACATGAAAGACATTAATAACATTTCAAAGTCATACAACACTTTCATTAAAGTACTCTCTTCTTTTAGTTTGTGTGTGGGGGCCATTATTACCTCACTCATGCACTCATAGTTTTGTCTGTGTGTTTCATTTTTATATTTCAGTTTTTTCTCTTAACATAAGTTTGATGCTGCATCTAATGACCAGTTCTGAAAGTATGAGAAATCTGTGTTAGATCGGCAAGCAAGCTAACAGGAGGATAATGGCTTTCATGTGGTAGGGTGCTTGAGGGGGACACTCCCTTCAAGGGGCCCTGCCCTGTTTTGTAAGAGTTCTCTGAGCTTCCAGTGCCTGCCTGGGTTCACCAGCTTCCTTTGTTTGTTTATAAGATGGACTGTGCCTTCCTCTCCCCCATTTCTTCAAAATATTCACATTTTCCTTTTCTCCAGGGACATTTGAAATTCCTGGTGTACTTTAGCAGCAAACTTGTGCTGTCTTCTCTCTCTGTTGCACCCAAAACAAAGGTTCTATTAATAATTCAGAGAGGTATGTAGGGATATCTGAGTTATCACGCAGACACATACCTGTGCAGATGGGGGATTTCCCCAGCAACAAAACAAGTCTCGATTCTGTGAGCAGGATGGCAGATGGGCATCGTGTTGAAGTTAGTCAGCCTTGAAAACGATGTAAACAGTGAAGAGTATACTGTCTCTTGCCTGGGGCCTTGAAGTTTTGGAGGTGGGTGCTAGAGCAAAAAGGCAAGTTGTCTGCCTTAGAAGATAACAGTCACTTGTTTGTAGAAGTACATTGAGACTATTAGTGAAAACACTAATTTCTACAACCTCTGTCTCCCCTACTCAGTGGTTGGCAAACTGCGGCTCGCGAGCCACATGCGGCTCTTTGGCCCCTTGAGTGTGGCTCTTCCACAAAATACCACGGCCTGGGCGAGTATATTTTGAAGAAGTGGCGTTAGAAGAAGATTAAGTTTAAAAAATTTGGCTCTCAAAAGAAATTTCAATCATTGTACTGTGATATTTGGCTCTGTTGACTAATGAGTTTGCCGACCACTGCCCTACCTCCTTATAAAATAAAATCTTATTTACCCCATTTTACAGATGAGAAAAGGCCATAAAAGGAGATAAAGAGAGGCAAATGAGCTGATAAACATTGTACAATGGCAGAGAAATGATTGGAAGCTGCCATTGATCCATGCTGAACCAATCTTCAGCATCTGAGAAATCATGCTGGAAATCTGTTTAACACACTAGTAAGAAAACCGCGTTCTCTCTAAGCAGCAGATGCTAATATTATGTTGTACGTAACAAGGTTAACTGCCCCCTCCATGTGTTAGAACGTTTCAGGTACCAGAGATTCTAAAAGGAGTTCCAACTGCAGCCAGACTGAGCCACCGGAAGATGCGAAAGGTTGCCAGCTACCAGACTTTATGGGCCAGTTTGACTGTATTTGCTCTGTTGATGGCTTCCCTCTTCTACTTCCCAAGGTCACCGCCCCCCTTTCCTATTAAAAGAAAAAGTAGAACTGAAAACTCATAGTGGACATTTTTGCTATAATTTTTTCTTTAGCCTGTATCCGTTTATGTTGGTGCTTTGTTTTCTCTCTATTGACACCAGTCTTGGAGATTTTTTTGAATTTGATACCAAAGGCAAAGGCAACAAAAGCAAAAATAAACAAGTGAGACTACATCAAACTAAAAAGCTTTTGTACAGAAAAAAAAAAAAAAACCATCAACAAAATTAAAGGCAACATACCAAATGGGACAAAATATTTGCAAATCATATATCTGGTGAGTGGTTAATATCCAAAATATATAAATAACTCATAGAAATCAAAAGCAAAAAAACAAACAACCCGATTTAAAAATGGGCAGACGATATCAACAGACATTTTTCCAAGGAAGACATACAGATTGCCAATAGGTACATGAAAAGATGTTCGGTATCGCTAATCATCAGGGAAATGCAAATCAAAACCACAATGAGATATCACCTCACACCTCCATTTCTCTTAATATGAGTGAGGTTGAACATAATGCTTAAGATTCATTTATATATCCTTTGCTGTAAATTATTTATTCACAAATTATGTTGATTCTTCTATTGGTTTATTAGTATTTTGGTCATTTTTGTTATTACTTTTTAGAATCTTTTTATGCACTGTTATCTGTGTAATGATTTTCTTGTGTAAATTAGAAAATACATAGAAATTAGTGATGTGTAGGTCAAAAGTCTTCTCTAGAGAAAATTTTGTTATTTTTTATGTTGTTACATATTCATTAAACAAAAACTTATTATTGATATTTTCAAACATACAGAAGTAGAGAGAATGGTATAACATACTGCCATGCACCCCTTACCCAGTCAACACATGGCCAGTCTTATTTCATCTACAACCTTCTCCTGCTGCCCCAACCCCCACAGCTTTCCCTACCCCTTGGACTACTTAGATGCAAAGTCTGTGGTATTATATAATTCCACCATAGTTATTGCTATTGCTTTACAATCTTCTCTAATAAAATGGTAATATGCAAATTAACCATCACTCCGCTACATAAGCCACGCCCACCAGCCAATCAGGGCGAGTATGCAAATTAACCCAAACCAAGATGGCTACAGCCACAGACAGCAAGGTTTCCTAGGTAACAGAGGAAGCCAAGCTTTCCATAGCCGTTGCAGGCCTAAGCCTCCACTCAAGCTACAAAGTTTCAATTATAGAAGGTAAACAAATTCAAACAAATGGCGGCAGAATGGAGCTTGAGAGAGCAGGCCAGGGTTGCCGGCGGCAACAGGGGAAGCAAAGCTTTCCTCACACTCTGGCCGGACCCACCCGCTTAAGGCTACAAAGTTTCAATTGTAGAAGGTGAATTAACTGCCACAGAAATGGCTGCCGCCCCGGAGGGAACAGCAGGCTTGGCTCTGCTCCAGGCTACAAAGTTTCAATTGTAGAAGGAAAATAAATCCCAGATACCAGGGCCTCTGCTTGGGTTGCCAGGGGGCGTGGCTGGCCTGCAAACCACCACAGGCCCCTCACTCAGGCCGCCCCACGCCCCAAGGGAACCCCACCCTGATCCGGGACACCCTTCAGGGCAAACCAGCTGGCCCCCACCCGTGCACCAGGCCTCTATCTTATCTAATAAAAGAGTAATATGCAGATTGATCATCACTGCAACACACAATATAGCTGCCCCCATGTGGTCAAAGATTCTGCCCCCATGTGGACACAAGATGGCCACTACAAGATGGCCAGCAGGGGAGGGCAGTTGGGAGGCACCCGGCCTGCAAGGGAGGACAGTTGAGAGGGACCAGGCTTGCAAGGGAGGGCAGTTGGAGGTGATCAACCCTGCAGGAGAGGGCAGTTAGGGGTGACCGGGCCGGCAGAGGAGGGCAGTTGGAGGTGATCAACCCTGCAGGAGAGGGCAGTTAGGGGTGACCAGGCTGGCAGAGGAGGGAAGTTGGGGGCAAACAGGCTGGCAGGGGAGCAGTTAAGCATCAACCAGGCTGGCAGTGGAGTGGTTAGGGAGTGATCAGGCTGGCAAGCAGAAGCGGTTAGGGGCAATCAGGAAGGCAGGCAGGCAAGCAGTTAGGAGCCAGCAGTCCTGGATTGTGAGAGGGATGTCCGACTGCCCGTTTAGGCCCAATCCCACCAGGATCGGGCCTAAACAGGCAGTCGGATATCCCTCCAGGAGTCCCAGATTGGAGAGGGTACAGGCTGGGCTGAGGGACAACCCCCCGCCATGCACGAATTTCGTGCACCGGGCTTCTAGTATTACTATAATGTCTTCTAGGGCAAAATTAACAGTCATTCTTTATATCATTAAATATTTAGTCAGTATTCAAATTTGCCTAATTTTCTCATAAATTTTTGTTATAGTTTGTTCACATCAGAATCTAAATTAATGTACACAGTGCATTTGGTTACTATGTCTGCTAAGTCTGTAGGTAAGCTAAGATTTGGAAACAGCCCATGTGCCCATCAGTAGATCAATGGATAAAAAAGCTATAGGATATTTACACTATGGAATACTATGTAGCTGTTAAAAAGAGGAATTCTTCCCTTTGGAACAGCATGGATGGACCTGGAAAATATTATGCTAAGTGAAATAAGCCAAACTGAGCTAAACACCAAGACAAATATCACATAATCTCACTTATTTGTGGAATCTAATGAATAAAATGAATTGGCCAACAAAATAAGACCCATAGAGGCATGGAACAGACTGACATACCTCAATGTGGGGTTGTGGAGGATGAGAAGAGATAAACAAAAGAACTTATATACTTACTAGAGGCCCGGTGCACGAATTCATGCAACAGTGGGTTCCCTCGGCCTGGCCTGCGGGATGGGGCTGAAACCGGCTCTCCAACATCCCCTGAGGGGTCCTGGATTGCAAGAGGGCACAGGCCATGCCAAGGGACCCCACCAGTGCACAATCGGGGCTGGGGAGGGACACGGGAGGTTGGCCAGCCGGGGAGGGACCTTGGGAGGGCTCCAGCGTGTGTCCAGCCTGTTTCACTCAGTGCTAATCAGTCAGACCCCAACAGCAAGCTAACCTACCAGTTGGAGCATCTGCCCCCTGGTGGTCAGTGCATGTCATAGCGAGCAGTTGAGCGGCCTTAGCATATTATTAGCATATTATGCTTTGATTGGTTGAACTGACCAGACACTTAGCATATTAGGCTTTTATTATATAGGATATGCATAGCCCATGGACACAGGCAATAGGGTAGTGAAGACCTGGCAGGGAGGGGGGTGAGGGAGGTAGGACTGGGGGGGGGGAGGAGTGGGACACATTTGCAATACTATCAACAATAAAAAATATATATTTTAAAAATCTGTAGGTTTCCTTCCCTTCTTTTTTTCTTGCAATTATTTACTGAAGAAGCTGTGTCTGTAATCCTATGGAACTTGTCACATTCTGGATTTCCTTGGATTTGATATATTGCTATTTTTTTTCCTGGTCTTTGTATTTCTTACAAACTGGTGTTTAGCTCTAGAGGCGTTATCTGATTCAGGTTGGATTTATTTATCTTGGGCAAGTAGACTTCAGGAGTATTAATGTGCACTTTCTATTGAATCATGTCAAGAGGCACATAAAGTCTGTTGTCTCTCTCTCTCTGTGATGTGAGGTTGATCTGTCAGCTTAGATACGGATCAAGAATGCTATTAGGTACAGAAAACAAACTTGTCTCTCTGTAGAACATGTAGTGCCAAAGCAGAAACCCACAACTTCACTTTGGGAGGAGAGAATACGCAGTGTGGGAGGCTGACTCTCTTATTGAAGACAGTGAAAGGCTCAGATCAAAACTCATCTTTTGGTTCAAGTCCCCTTTAGCCCCCGTTCAGGTATTTGTGGGACATATACGCTGGTTTACAGTGTCAAAATACATTGAAATTCAGTCATTTTTTTACCTTCTTTTCCTTTCATTTACTTGGAACAAAAATTTCACCTTGCTTATTATATCTCACTTTTAAAAATTTCACCTTGCTTATTATATGTCAGCTGCGTGTAAAATATTAGTGAAAGTTTAGGGGGCTTAGAAAATGTCTCCCCAGGAGGTTTTGATAGCTGTAGTCTCAGCTGTGCTCACATAGGCTCTCAGTCTCTAAGTAACTATTGCTCCGTCTTCCCACCTCTGAAGTCTTCTCACCACTTTCCTCTTCTCCTACACTCGGTGCTCTGGTCAACTCCCAGGCTTCCAGGACCCCATGTCTATGAGATGCTCCTGCAATCATCTTACTCTCCCCATTCTTAATACTTTGTGGGGTTGATGAATGAGACTTCATACTATCCCAAATCTGAACCAACTCACATGTCCTCAGAAGTACATGATTAAAGGAAACCAAGTTTCTTAATTTGTGCTTTTAAAACTGCATTTCTTCAAAGAAAAGTAGCCCACATGGTTTCTCAACGGAAAATGACTTTTCCCAAAGTCTTTCTACAATAACCACGATGTTGCTAGTGCTTACATGTGTAGGTGAAGTGAATGGTCATCTTGGGTAAGAGGTAATTCTGTTATTCAAATAAAGAAATAAAAACAGCACTGGCCGGTGTTCTCAGTGGTTACAGTGTCGCCCCATGCACCCCAAGATCAAGGACACATACCTGGGTTGCAGGTTCGATCCCTGGCCCTGATCAGGGCATATATGTGGGACGCAACCAATCTCTCTCTCTCTCTCTCTCTCTCTCTCTCTCTCTCTCTCTCTCTCTCTCTCTTTCCCCTTCCTTCTTCCCTTCCACTCTCTCTAAAAATCAATGGAAAAAATATCCTTGGGTGAGGATTAAAAAAATAAAAGAAATAGAAATACAATAGTGAAAATCTTATTTATTTTGAATGGTTTTTAAATTCTCTCAATCCTATTAGTTAATCCTATTTTAACCATAAAAATCACTTTTCTAAACATAAGATAATCCTGTTATAAAACCTGAAAGTAATAAACTTTTGAAATTATAAGCAAAGTCTCTTTCTTTGAAAGGTTTCTACAGATGCCCCTACTCTGGGCCTTTCCTTTCCTGTGGGTATGAAAGAAACAGCAATGGTCTGTGCTTGTGTGGGTTGAGGAGTGGGTGGCCTTGGGAAAGAGGCACCGGTGCTCTGTTCCATCTTGGATATTGTGCTGTGGGTGTATGTGTTGAGTGATGCGTTTTAGAAATTGAAAAATTAATGAAAAGCTAAAGACACCAACAGGTTTTGTAGAAATTGATTTCAATTGTTGCTGAAAGGGAGTTGTGAGAGGACACCCACTTTCCAAAAATAACCTGCTCTTTAATAGCATTGGTTGGAAGTTTTTAGAAAAATGACAAATGTATATATGAACATTTTAATAGTATATTTTGAATAGATTGAGTGCATTACATTACCCAAGAATCTGGTTTCTGAATAAAAAACATTTTCATGGCAGATAATATTAAAACAATTCTTCTTTCCTGTATGACCACAACTACTAGTAAATAGAGATGTAAAAAATAGTCCCTTCTTTTTATTTGCTTTGTGCTCTTTGAAACCCCATAACTGTGTGTAGGTGTGGGAAATAGAAAGCCCATGGATATTAAGATGCAGAATAGCTAGGACAAGAACCTTGACTTGTCCCTTCAGTGTTGCAACATCAGCATTTTAATCTTGGCCTGTGCTTGCTGGGGGGTGGATTAGGAGAGTGGAATCTGTTTGTTATTCAGATCACATGGCATGTGGTTGGCACAGAACGCATGTTATTGATGCTGCGAATCCTGGGTAGGACAGTGGGGAGAGGTGTGGTACCTCTCTTAACAGCGCGGTACCAATAACAGTCAGCAGGAAAGTTGGCTGCTCCAACTTCTAGAATTCCACTTCAGAAACAGAGGGCCACCAATCCAACTCACCAGACAATCTTACTGATGCTCCCTGGAAGTCAAAATGACTAACAGTCATTTAAGTTTCTCCTCTGTAACCCGTGCGTATTCCATGAAAACAGAAGCGACAAGAAAAGAATCTTCAGCCTGCGAACTGTGGCAAAGGTCAGAAAATAGCTATGGTGTCAGGCAAAGAATGGAAATGTCAAAAATTAAGCAGGAGAGAGAAAAACATCCTATATAATAAAAGGCTAATATGCAAATTGTCCCCTCGACCGGGAGTTCAATTCAGTGTTCAACCAGGGGGCGGGGCTGGCCAGCCAAATGCCTGCGGCCCCTCCCCCTGCCAGCCCGGCCCTGATCAGCCCTGATCAGGGCGGGTCAGCTGGACCCCACCCGTGCACAAATTTGTGCACCAGGCCTCTAGTAAAAAATAAAAAGGATGCAAAGAATAGCTTGTATAAAGTGAAAGTTAAGTGATAGAATCCAGGTATCAAGCAGGTAGGGGAGCTGATTTCAAGAGCAGTAGCTCAGTGGTTGAGTGTCAACCTATGAACCAGGAGGTCAGGGTTCGATCCCCAGTCAAGGCACATGGCCAAGAGGCAGCCGATCAATGATTCTCTCTCATCATTGATGTTTCTATCTCTCTCTCCCTCACCCTTCTTCTCCCTCTGAAATATATATATATTTTAATCCTCACCCATGGACATTTTTCCATTGATTTTTAGAGGGAGTGGGAGAGAGAGGAAAAGACAGAGAGAAATATCGATGAGAGAGAAGCACATCAATTGGTTGCCTTCTTCAGGAGTCCCGACCAGGGCCTGGACCAGGGAGAAGTCTGCAACCGAGGTACATGCCCTTGACCAGAATTGAACCCGGGACCCTTCGGTCCGCAGGCTGATGCTCTGTCCACTGAGCCAAACCAGTTAGGGCTGTATATATTTTTAAAGAAGAGCAAAGACATATAAGAATCGGACCCTACCTAAATGCCAGCAGGAAATGCTTCAGAAAAGCAGTAGCAGACCTTGCCAAAGCCCGTCAGTTTAGGAGTGGAAATGCCAATAAGGCTGTGTCTTTCTTTCCAAGCAGGACACCAGCACACTTTATGTTGGGGAGTAGAAAGTAGAGCCCTCAGATCTTAAAAAATTATGCCTTTTAGAAATGAGAAGATTTATTTTCTTGCACAATTAAAATGCACTCTAGTTTTTTTCCTGGCACGCCATCCTGATTCATTTGGAGAGAAAAACAATTCCATCCTAAGCACCCCTCTCATTGTTTTCTATCCAATGGACTCCATGTTCTGAAAGATTTTGTCAGCCACACTGCGTTTGATCAGCAAGTTCTATTGCTACTTTTCTTCCTCAAATGTATAGACCGAAGCTTTGTATGGGCACTTTCTCACTGGTAGTAGAATTCCAGTAACTAGTCTGTGTTTGAGCTAGCCTGGGAGGCAGAGTTGCAATGTGGCCCTCTGACTGTCCAAATGAACTCAGTCTATTTGGGCAGTTTTGTTCATATTGAATTTGAATATTTTTAGGCAGGATGAGTGCTCTCTAATCTGCCCAGGGCGATGCCATTCCCTATGGTTTTACTTTTGGGGTTTTTTGCATTTAAATGGGAGGCCTGGCTCCTGAAGGCCCCTACCAGGAGAGTATGTCTGTTCCCCTCACTGATAAGACTTCTGGATCCAAGTGCCAGTCTTTACCATCCCGGAGCAGTGCCGCGAGCCCAGAATGGGGACCACAGTTGTTCCTACAAGGTAAGCCAGGTGGCTTCTGGATGGTGTGATCATGTCCTAGGGCATCTTAATCACCCCTCTAAAGAATAGGCTGTTTTAATCCACTTTTTCATATTTTGCTTAACTTTTGTGCACCCATTTGGACACAATGTCCTCGTGTCTAACCATCACTCAGGCAATATAGAAACTCTCTTATGACAGGTCTTTTGTTCTCTGTTTGCTTTTTGGTTCTTCTTTCATCTTCCTTTGATCTTTAGAGAGCAATAGAGGAAAGAGCCAGCTCTACCCAGAACGGAAACCAAAATAACTTTTAACAACATACAGTGGTACCCTCCCCTGCTAGTATCTTAGTTTAAAATAAATAAATAGGACCTTTGATCTGAATATTAGAAAAAAAATTAAACTTTGTCTAAAAATGTCACACCTATTTGGTGCTGTGGTTACTATGGTACAATGAATGAAAATCAGTAAAAAAAAAAAGTGATAAAAGCAAGTTCCTAAGCTATATACTTAATTGCTTTTTAAAAAATGGAACTTGTTTGCTAATTATTCTGGTTTGAAAATATATACCCCAGGTTAGCTGAAATTTTCCCTGTATTCAGAATGAGGCAGAGTAATATTAATTATATATAAAGTATTTATCACAAGAGGAAAGAAAATAGCAAGTACTAATAATATGGAAGGAGAATCATAGACTCTCAAGGAAGGAAGAACACTTACAAGTCCACTAAGTTAACTCAACTTTATTTTTGGATTACAGTGTCATTTCCGCATATCTCCAAAATTCTATTCTGTAAGTTCTTTCAACAATGAAAATACCATATTTTAAAAACATATGACTAAGAGTTCAAAGAATCAGCTAAAAGAAAAGTTGACCCTCTTTGGCTTTAACTCTATAAATCTAAGCATAATTTAAGAGGGAGGATATCTTATGGTTTTGACATCTGAAGGATCTGGATTTGAATACTGTCTTCACTTAATAGCTGTGGGAGTTGGGAGATAGTTTGCTATGAGTCTCTTTCATTCCTGCATTTGTGAAAGCTTTTGTATCAGATAATCTTTTCTAGGATGTTTGCACAATGGACAGTCTTAGAAGATACACTGTCTTCCTCCAGGGCACTGGGCAGATTTGTTTACTATCTAAGATAATATAATCTTGCCCCGGCCAGTGTGGCTCAGTTGGTTGAGCATTCATTGTCCCATGAACCAAGGGGTCACTGGTCTGATTCCAGGTCAGGGCACATGCTCAGGTTGTGGGCTCGATCCCCAGTAGGGGGCATGCAGGAGACAGCTGATCCATATTTCTCTCTCCCCCCCTCCTCTCCCTTCCTCTCTCTCTAAAATCAATAAAAACATATTTAAAACAAAATTATGTCTCTTTTGAGGGCAAAAGTTGGTCAAGTTTACTAACAGCTTCCTTATAAGATTGGGGGTTTCCTAAGCTTAGGGTTTCTCAGCTGTGAATCAGACCTACTGTGTGAGCACCACATCTGGGCTTCTCCCCACTGCCTTTGTAGAGCTTGGGGGACAAGGGGAACTAGAGCAACCAACCGTCTTGGTTTGTTTGGGACATTTAATGCTAAAACTGCCCTGGCAAACTGAGATGGTTACATGAAGTCATGTTGTCTGCTGTGCCAGGAAAATAAAGTCCTTTGTCTCTGACCCAGGAATTTTGTGTTTTCTGCCAGCATGCAGGACACAGTGCCAAGCTGACTCATTAGATAACAAGCAGGGTAAAATCTCAGACCCTTCGTAGTTCTTGACAGTGGGATGTTGGGCAAGTACTTCCCTAAGCCTCAGTTTTCTTAACTGTAAAATGGAGATGAAAGCATCTGCCTCAAAGAGCTGTAAGAATAAAGGAAATGGCGTAGGTAAAGCCCGAGCACCCAGCCCAGGACAAAGTAGGTTCTTAACAGGTATTAACAGTTGCCACTGCATTAGTATAATTCCTATTAGATAAACTTGTTTTAATCCAGTCATTTCATTTCACTGGCTTTTGTGTATGGTGTGTGTGTGTGTGTCTGTGTGTGTGTGTGTGTGTGTGTGTGTGTGTGTGTGTCTTCCTCTCAGTGCCTTCACACAGTAGGACATGGATTTAAAAATGCTCAATTAAGTATTTTTTATTATTTTTTATTACCAAGATCAGATTGATTTATGGCTTATTAAAATGCCTCCATCTGGATGACTCAGTGACCCTATACAGTTATTGCACTTTTTGCAAAACTCATTTTAATCTGGTAAAACCATATCTAATGGAATTTAACAAATAACCTTTGACCTCCTCCCTTAAAGATCTCCAGGAGACAATCAAATTAAAATTCCAAAGAACACGCTTCAGTTATTATTTGCTCAGCATCACATGGAAGCATTTCATCTGTCATACAATATAAGGTAAATGCCATATACAAACCCATTCATCTCAGCTGCTATGGCAGACAAAGTTGAAAATAGCATTTTCATTATTATTTGTATTTCCAAAGATTTTATAGGGTGTGTGTGTGTGTGTGTGTGTGTGTGTGTGTGTGTGTGTAATGTATTTATGGTCCTTTCTTCTACAAGTCAGAGACCGTTTTCTTTAGAAGAAAAAGATTCCCAGGTTTTCTTTGATTTGGAGGATTCAGAATGCCAAGCATCTGGGCAGTCTTTTGCTTGTCTGGAGACGTGGAGATGTTCATATTGTGCGGCAGAGGAATGTAGCATTCCTTCCATGGGTTACAAGGAAAGCACATTTAAACGGAGTGTGGTTTTGAGATGGTTTGAAACTGTCTAGGAAAATAGATCCATTTGGGACACTATGATTATACCTCAGTTATCGGGTTCATTTATGTGTGGGTAAGACAAGAATGACAAACAGAAACGAAAACCCAGTCGGTGCCTTTGCCTCTACTCAGCTGTGATCAGGAGTGGATAGAGCTCATGCATTATTCTATTTTTGTTCTGAAACGCTGATTTCCATTTCACTTGCAGGCTCAGTTCAGTTCTTGTTGTTTTGCAAATGTAACATGAGACTCAGTAAATTCACTTAGGTCATCAGGCGTTATCTTTTCTGAACTGGCAACTGCCTTGGTATTTCCCTCGGATCAAACATGAGATTTATGGCTTGATGTTTATCTGTAGGAAATAGAAAACATTCAGAAATGTTGCCTGATTGAGCCAATTGAGTTCTTGATGTGATATAAGACATGGGGAATCCCTCTCTGGCCAGAGATGAAAATCCTTCAATAGCCTCAAATGTTCTGTTGGTTTCTGTACATAGTAAGGAAACTAGACCCACCAATAATGACCACTAATATACACATTTTACTTTTGTATCTTATTTATTTAATTTTATGGAGGTAAAATTGACATATCAAACACATTTTTATTTTTGAAGAACCTTCTGTTGCTGGTTTTTTTTTTAAGGAACAGTTTCCTTTTTTAAAAAAAATGTATATTTTTATTGATTTCAGAGAGGAAGGAAGAGGAAGAGAGAGATAGAAACATCAATGGTGAGAGAGAATCATTGATTGGTTGCCTCCTACATGACCCACACTGGGAATTGAGCCCACAACCAGGGCATGTGCCCTGATCAGGAATGAAACATGACCTCCTGATTCATAGGCCGTGTTGCAGATGGGAGCAGGGGGAGGCACCTTACCGCTCAAGGGCAAGGCAGTAGCCTCTACCAGGAGACCCTTCCTGTGCTGTGATTTTGTGTATCGGCCCAAATGCTCAGCCTCTGAGCATGGTTCTCCAGCTTTCTTGGCAATGTTAGATGAGCACCCCCAACTCTTTTAATAAATTCCATTTCTGTTTAAATAAGCTGGGGTTAGTTTCTGTTGTTTGTAGCGTAGGAACCCTACTGATCTGGGCTCTCTGGTGGGGAAGCCAGAACTTGTATCCAGACTGTCGGACCACAGAGCACAGAGCCCACACTCTTAAGCACTCCAGGCACCGCCTCTACCGGGGCCAGTAGTTGTGCTAGAAACCAGACTGTAAGGACCTCACCCAGGGTCACCAGATAGATTATTACAAAAAAAAAAAAAAAAACTGAACATTTTTGAGACTGAAAAGAACTTCCATTTAAAATTATGCCAGGACTGTCCTGGGAAAATGAAATGGTCTGTAGATCTACCTATATGTCCTACTAAGGAATTATGCCTTTTTTCCTTATGCTATTAAGGCTAATGGGATATGCTGGAAATTATATGTTTAGTGTAAAACCAAGAACTATGGTCAGAATCACTTGATTGTATTTTCAATTTCACAAGGTCAAGTCAGTAATCAAGTCCATTTCTGCTAAATGTCCATTTAGTGTTTCTTTTAAATCAGCAAATATTAAAACCCAAGAGGAAGCATTTTTCTAGAAGAATAATGTTGACCTGACTTTAAGTGCATGTGCAAAACGGTTCTAGAATCTAGATCATGCTCACCATGAACAGTAATTTTAAGAAAAAGTAAAGTAAAAGGGAAAGCACTGATTCTTTTCAATGAGCCCATAGAATTAACAAACTATAAAATAAATTGGTAATTGAGGATACACCTGAGACAAGGTTAGTGGTTCCATAGAAATCTACATGGCAGAAGCGTATAGAGGTACTTTATTCTCTCAGCTGCTGGTGGACTTTCCCTTGAGAAGGGCATGGTATTTGGAAGAGATACTCACTAGCTGTGAACGAAGGTGAGGCCCCAAGGGGCAAAGTCAGGCAACCAGAGAGAATGGGGAAACTGTCTTCCAGAGAGGGTTTCCGTCAGCTGACAGGCCTTTGTTTGAGAAAGCTCCTTGGAGAAGGTAAGTCTGCAGGGATGCGCTATGTGAAAATGGGTTCCAAGTGTGAGCAGGGCTCAAATGCTCTGCAGAGAAAGGAGTAGGGAGCAGGGAGGGAGAGTAAAGGAGGGAGAACCAGAGGGGCTCAGAGCCCTATAGGGAAAAGCCTTGGAGAGAAACTGCTCTGATACCAATGCCCCTGGGTATCAGGGAGGGCCTTTAGGAGAAAAGAACTGTCTAAGGTGCTGCCTGATCTGACCTCTCTCTGTGACCCACAAAGCTTCAATCAAGATCAGGAAAATGAGATCAAAGTGCTTGGAGAAAAGGGATTTCTGTGATAATCAGTGACAGCTCTGTGTTCTGCCTCCAAGTTGACATGGGAACAAGATGTAATTATACACTTGGATGAAGGGATTGCTGAGCATTTTTTTTTTTTAAATAAAAATGTGCTTCTTTTGCATTTTAGCAGAGAGCCAGGAGAGGCGAGGGCTGAAACTGATGGAAACTGATGAAATGAGGAACAATGAAGCGGAAGATAAAAAGGGTCAGAATTCTAGAGGGAATTGGGGCAAGGAGCTCTGTCAAGATTCTAGCTCAAGTACAGACAGGGAGTGACAAAGGCTGGTGCAGAAAGGAGCAAGTAAAACAGATATCCCTGTATCACTCAAGACTCAAAGAGCTCGCACCACGAGTCCTAGAGAAACTAGCCCCAGCTACACAAACAACTTGGAATTCCTGGGCACAAATCTCGGCGATGTTGTTGATTACCCTACTGAGCTTGGGTGAGGCCATAGGTGATTTTCCTTCATCTGCTTTTGTTTTTCTTTCTCCAACATGCCAAGTAGATTAGCCACGTGGATGTGGGAAGTGGGAAAAGGCAAGCTTGTGACTGGTCTTCTATTCCTACTTCTTCCTCTATTCCCTTTCAACTTCTGTCCAACCTCCAGAGCAGAGTGTCCCAGTATTTTTGAGAATAAAGGTTATTTAACATCAAAAATCTCCAGAAAACTGCAATATCAGTTGTTTCCACTAATTAAAAAATGAATATTGTTAAAAATATTGCTAATACAATAACTTTTTAATAATTCTTTATTGTTGAAAGTATTACATGTGTCCCCCTTTCCCCCCCCCATTGACCCTCCCAAACCCCTCCGCCCCCAGCCTTCAGCACAATAACATTTTAATTATATATTTATCTTATTAACTTTAATGGCATCTAAATACAATTTAAAAATAGTAACATATATTTGTTAGGATTTGATTTATGTGTAACAGAGATCTGGAAAACAGTGGCTTAAACAATACAGAAATTTCTTTTTCTACCACATAAAAGTCTGGTGTGGGGGATCCTCAGTCACTGGCAACCTTGGCCCTCACAGGTTTTGATGTCACAGTCACTAGGGCAGGGTCCTCAAACTTTTTAAACAGGGGCCCAGTTCACTGTCCCTCAGGCCGTTGGAGGGGAGTCGGAGAGTGCGGTGCACATTCCACACATGCGCACTGAGGGCCCGGGGCGCGTCGGCTGCTAAACAGGACAGGCGGGCCGGATAAAGGTCCTCGGCGGGCCGCATGTGGCCCGCGGGCCGTAGTTTGAGGACCCCTGCACTAGAGTGTGGCTCTTGACATCATGGTCCAATATAGAATTCCATGTAACATTTCACAACCCTAGAAGTAGGGTGACAGAAGGTAGGAGAGAAAAAGCAAAGGGCACAGTCTCAGTTGTCTCTTAAGGAAATTTCTGGAAACTTCCATATAGTTGTTGTTCCTTTTATGTCCCATTCGCCAGAACTTAGTCACATGGCTACATCTAGCTGCAAAGAAGGCTGGGAAATGAAGTCTTTGTTCCTGGCTGTCACATGCTCAGATAAACTGTGGACACCCTAGAAGGGTGAGTGTATATTGGGATAATTAGCATTTCCTGCTCCAACAGATGTGTGTGATTTGCCCATAGCTACATAGCAAGTTAGTGCAGAGTTATGACTAGATAGAATTCAGTTCTCCCAGGTTTCCTGTTATTGTTGTCTGGTATCATTTATATTCTAGCTCTTTATCTTGCCCACTGAACAGTATACATCTTTCTATCGCGGGCAGATGCTTCTCTGGTGACTTATGAGGTTTTCTTGAATGCCATTTTCCTTTGTGTGTGTGACATTCTGGTAATGTACGCGATGCTGTGTGTGAGTCCTCTTGCTACCCTAATGCCCCATGGCAGAATATTCTCATGTCATGACAGATGAGGCATTTGGGGCTTAGCATGGTCTCTTGGGCACCTAAGAAAGTGTAGAGAAAGCAAGAAAGCAGACAAGAATTGTTTTCGGCTCATAGAGGAGTTCACGAGATAATCAGGAGAAGCTGCATTTGGCAGAGACTGAGACGAGACACTGGGGGCTATGTAAGTGGGTGAAATATGTGAATAATAAAGGAAGTCAGTGCTTGGGAGATCTCTTGTGTAATATACTTCCAGAAGGTGCAAAAAATATTTATGGTGACTATGTTGTTGCTCTACACAGCTCAAGACTAAAGATAGGAACCATTTAAACCATGTATAAAACTATGGCTTCCAATATCCTTTTCCTTTCCATGACTGTGAACTCGCAGGTAAGGCTGGGGCCTTTTAAAAAAGGATGTCCCCGGTGCTATCTTTGAAGTCCAAAAAGGACAATTTAAAACTAATAACTTCTTACCCATTTTACCAGGCCAGGTCTTCATTTTAAATCACAAGAAAGGGGATTTACATAGAATATTGTCTCCTATGGGTTATCTTTATTTCTCTGGGAATTGTTCATAGGTCCTGAGTTTTACTCTGTACACATTTCTGCAGGAATGAGAAGAGTGGAGCCAACTCTGAACTCTGCTGTGAAATCTCATTGGCTGGTTTACTGCTTCCAACATGGCGAGGCAAGGGACTCAGGGAAGCAGGACCACTGGAAGTATGACGGAGGAAGGAATCCGTTGTACAACTATGGGAGAAGCTGGGGCAGTAAATGCCGGAAAGGAAAAGTTGGGGGAATCAGAGAAAAGTCATTCATCTGCTCCCCAAAGAGCTGGCATGGTGGGCAGCGTGGAACTTGCAGGGGAATCTGTCTGGGAATCCTGCTCTATCCAGTTGCCAGAGCAGGATCGTGAAGGAGAGCTAGTGAAGGATGTGATTTCTGCAAAACTTGCTTCTGACGGTCTGCAGACAAGCATTTGGTGGAGGGCCCGGCATGCTCTGGGGCAGCAGTGCTGGCAGATGGGAAGGGCTGGACGCAAGGCAGGAGAGAGCGAGGATAAGCTGGACTTGTCTGCACCGCGGTGCCTGTCACCTTTGGAGAATAGTGACTACTGCTTTATTCCAATCGTATTCAAATTCCTTTTCTTTTCTTTTTTCTTTTTTTTTTTTGCCAACTCTATTGCAGAACCATAAGGGGATTGTAGGAAGCATAGTTTCAGGTAACCCAAGTTCTCACAGCACACATCCCCACAGCAAAAGAGCCAAAAAAGGGTAAATCATAGTTTGTGCATTTCAAGAAAAATTCTTGAAATTCTGATATTAAATAAGTTTAATAGCAATGAGTCCCCAGTCCAACTGGTTCATATATTTACAAGTACAGAAATGAGAAAGTCACAGAAAATCTGCCAGTTACAAAACAACATATAATATATACATTTTATAAGTGTGGGACAACTATAAAATGTTGCCCTTCACCTTCCCATTATAGGTATGGTTTTGTTTTTCAGTAGCTACAGCGGAACGTGTCCAGGAGAATTAGTTGGAATGCTTTCCTGGGTTTGACAGAGCATCAAGAACAAGGGCCGTACTCTGTGGACCACCAAGTCCCCCACACCATTTAAAAAGACAGTTTTATCCCAGTTCCAATCCCCCTAATAGCTTCACCCTTGGTGCTTATTAATGCTCATTACAGATGATTTCCCTCAGCTCCATTAAGCTTTACTCTCAGCTGTTTTCTGGCACATGAACAAGATGGCAGACCACCAAAGGAAAGCTGGTCCCAGACTTCATGTCATGTACAAAGTGATTTGGCCAGTGAATTGGATGGACTGGAAAACGAGAGCAGGGTCCCACTCCACGCCGAAGGGTCCAAGGGGCTGTGCATCCCAGGTGTGGACAGCCCCGTTCTCTGTACAGAGTAGAGGCTTCAGAGGAGTGTTAGGTTGGGAGCCTCCAAGAGGCCTCTTTAGTCCTGGGAATTCACATGACGTGGGAGAGGATACTGACGCATTTCGGCTCTGCACTCCATCTGTTCTCTCGCAGGTGGAGGCGAGGTGGGGAGGCACCGCGAGGTGGTGGCCCTTTCTTCTTGAGCTATGCTCAGGGCTCTTCCAGGGCAAACCTGGAGGCGGCCACTCCCTCTCTGGTGCCTCTCCTTCCATTCTCTTTTGCCTTAGATATCTCCTCCCCTGATGCGAGGTGTCCTCATTAAACCTTTGGTTGCCCAAGGTTACTCAAAGTGGTTTACTCCTTAGGTCAGCTTTGACTGGACAATGCTTGATGCTTCAGACGTTCAATTTTCTCTGCCCCCACAAAATGTGCCTTTCCAGTGTCCCTCTGAGACCTTCCCTAGCTAATATTGCAATACTGTGAAAGGCTCCAGAAATACTCAGTCACCAAGAGTCTCTTTCGTGGCAGCAATTGGGTGTGTCTGGCTTTCCAGATTTCCCTGCAAATTTCACATTGGGCAATATGACAAAGATAATTTGGGCAAGCCTTTGGCAGTTTCCATTGGGCACCTACTCTACCTACATGTAGGGTAAATCACAGACATAAATATCTGTTTGGTTAATTATAAATGTAATTGACGGTTACTGATTGCTCAAGCTCAAGGTCCTAAATGTTTTGCATCTATTACATATTTAATAAGTGCTTGTTGACTGAAGTGACCTGTGAATAGTTTGTGCAAGGATTTTACTTTCTTAAATTACAGGCACAGGTGGGGCACCAATATTCCAGGAAAGAGTGAAGAAGATGGCAAGGCTGGCAGGTGGGGAGGGCAGCAGAATCCATAGCAAGGACATCTGAGGTTGCCTCCCACACATCCCCCACTGGGGACTGGGCCCACAACCAGGGCATATGCTCTGACCCAAAATCACACCGTGACCTCCTGGTTCATAGGTTGGCACTGGCCAGCCATGCTATAACTAATTTTTCGAGGAATCACATAATGACGGAATGCATCATTTTACATTCCCACCAGCAATGCACAAGGGTTCCCATTTCTCCATGTCCTCTATAACGGTCTTTTATTGATGCATCTTAAAAAACGTGACATGGGTTAGTGTAGCCGCTGGCTTACCAACAGCAGTGATACCATTTTGACTGCACATTTATCTTACAAAGATTTTGTAATTTTCCCTGGAGTGCAGATATTTGAACTGTGATATCTGTACGTAACCTGGGATATCCCCTGGAACACGGCTGATCTTGTTTTGGGTGGTGTGTACCCCCTTCTCTTGGTGATATCTGTGAATGGCAGCCAGACATCACTCAGTCCTGCTCCCCGAGAAAGGAGCATCTTCACGTAGGGGTCAGAGTTCCTAACCTCTCTTTAGAAAGATATTATTTGCAGCTGACCTTGGATCTAGACAGCATAAACCACCCACAAAGCCCTTCTGAGACCAGAACCTGGCCCAGAAATTTGCTGATGTTAAACAAATATGTACCCAAAAGTGAAATAATAAAAACGTGGAGGGTGAGGACACCGTAGATAGAGGGTTAGTGGTGGGGGTAGCAGGACTTGCGCTCTGATGGGGGTGGTAGAGGAGGGAGGAGATGGGAGGCTTCTCGGGCTCCCTCCCTAACAGTCTGCCCCACCCACAGCCGTGGAGTCCTTGGGCAGGGGCAGCCGGCAGAGGCACAGGACGCAAGGGAACTACCTTTCCTGTCTGGCTGCCTATCACTGACGCTGCCATGTTTCCTGATATTTAAAGAGCATAAAAAATGTAATAGAGAGTATACTGTTTTCCAAATTAAATTTTATGTTTTTTTCAATTTTACTTAATTTCTTAATTAAATTCCCCAAATGGGACTTCATTATCTCTGCCCTTGTGAAATGGTTTCGGAGCCAGTTAGGCCTAAGTCGTTTGATTTTTCTGAGGAGGCTCTTGGGATTTATGCTCGGGATGGCCTAGCCCCAGGCTGGCAGCCAGGGCACCTCCACCAGTCGGAATCCAGCTCTCACTAAGGGAGAACAGCCCAGAAGACGCATCACTTGCCTTCAACACAGGAACAAGCCAGCTTTAGACGTGACCATTGCTCTGGTTATGAATTTCACGCTAATTTTCATGGGGTGTGATAAACCTGGGTTAGTCTGGGCGAGTGTCAAGTTCCCTATGAACTTGTAAGTAATCCAGTGCTTGATCTTGTTTCACAAGAGTTTTTGTAGCCAGTGACTCTCATATTTACCACTGCGGTAACTCCCTTCTCCTACACACATTCTCAGGGCAAGTTCTCACCTGACCCTGGAGGCATTGCAGGAGGAGGGAGGGAGGCTGAGAGAGAGGGACCTTAGACAGAAGGCCGCCTTCTGGTGTAGTCAGTCATCAGAAACTTGTACTGACTTGATTAAGAGCATCTGTTTGAAACCACGATGTTTGGGGATGCAGGTTCACACACAGGCCTTGGAAATCTATTAAATAATGGGCTGTCCTTCTGATTGATTAACATGTTCAATGCTTTTTGAAGAAAGTTTTATTTGAAAATTGACAAGTGCTTTTTTGTTTTTTTTTTTAAATAAACCAAAATATATGAAAGGGCAAAGAGTAAAAATTCCCCACCCCACCCCCTTTCCTCATCCCAGCTTCCCAGTGTTGGGCGGGATCCTTTCAGTTATATGCTAACAAGAGAAAAATTCTGAGATGTCCTAAATTCAATCACAGAAGGCCGGAGGGTGGGAGAGAGAAGGGAAGTTAATCAGGTTACAGCCATGGCAGAAACCAACAAGAGACTGCGCACATTCCTGAATGAATGCGGAAATTTAGAATCAATGGCAGCTATCTCAGCTGGTTCTCTAGAAAGGCGAGCCTGCCCCCAAGACGCCACCGCATCCTGCTCACGCGTGAACATTTCACAGTTGCCTACAACCAATCCAGAAGCATCAAGTATTTCTTCCTGACGAACTATTCACCTGCACCTCAACTTTCCCTGCTTCACCTTTTCCCGATCCCCTTACCTGTAGCCAGTGCCAATTCTTCCAACACAACTTACATCTTTCTCCTCCAAACTCATTGTGCTAAGGAGCCCCATGCACCCCGGCGGGCGGACATCCCTCTTCATCTGGCCCTGCTGCAAATCCCAGGACCGGCTCCTTTTCCTGCGAGCATATGTCTCAATCAACCCTTTCTTTTAGGACAATTAAAAGGTTTTCCTAAAACCTTTTGGCTCCAAAGGTTTTTGTTTCTCATACACACACACACACTTTACAAAACCTCAAATAGCCCATATTATCATACTGCTCTACAGTATGCTTCTGTCACTTATAGTAGAAATATAATTCTATTTTTAAAGAAAAGTTATCTGCTTTCTGATAGGTTCACGAACCTCAGCTGCACCAGAGCATGTGGCTGAGCTTCAGTGGTACAACTGGCCCTGGGAGGTTGGCTCCCTGGCCACTGCGGCCTACCCCCTCCGCTCATGTGTGTGCCCACCACAAGGACCGTGGCGTCTTACCAGGTGCCCGTGGAGGAGCAGGCAGGGACTCCTGGCAAGGGAGAGCGAGCACGTGGCCAGTTTGGCAGGAAAATGAAAGACTGGAAGGCCTCCTGGCTCCGTGTTTACCCTGGGGTTGGCGGACCTACTTCCAACGTGGTCTGGTTCAGCGGATGCTGATGCTGTTTCTCCCTCGGCAGAGTCCAACATCAGCTGCCAGCCAAACCTCCACAGCCTGTAGTGTGTGTGGCCCAGGCATGCCTGGGGTCAGACCGCTGGAGTCTTGGTTGTTTTATCCCCGCCTTTGTCTAATGGTAGTGCAGAGGCATTTTGGAAGTTGGTTTGGGGGCATGAGGGTGTGCGGGGCAAGGGGGCGTACTCTTGTTCTATGTAATGATTAGGAAGGAACTGGAGTATGACATGCTCCTTCGAAGAATCATAATTTGAACAATTTCTGGCATTTCTAGAGTGAATTCCCGCCACTAACACTCTCTGAAGTGCACCTCTGTGGCCGTGGCTTCTGGGACCTCCTTTCTTTTGCTCGACCTCTTTTTTGAGCTCTGCTGTCTGCTGGGCCTACAGTCCACGCTGGTTCCAGGCCCTTCGCATCTGATTGCTCAACGTGAGGCCAATATCTTTAGCTGAAAACCTGCACCCATTTCTGATTTCCCCCCATCTGGTCACTTTAGAGAGAAATCGCTAAGTCATTCTTAATTCTTTCCTCTCTCATTGTTTCATAAGTTCTATTGATTCGGGCTCAAACATGTCTTTCAAAATTTTTCCCTTTTTCTCTAGTCTCCTCCATCGAGACTGTCACTGTCTCTCGAGTCAATAAATATTTATTAAATACCACCATGTACCAGAGACATTTCTGCCATCTGGGGCGTTGTAGTTCACTGATCCCATTCAGCCTCCGGAGGCATCTCACCAAATGACAAATCTGCTCATAATTCTTCTTGGCTCACAAACCCACATTAGCTCCTTGCTGCCTAAAGATCCAACCCAACTCCTTGGCTGGATAAGTTCCTCTCTATCTTCCTGTTCTCTCCTCTCACCACACCCTCATCCAGCCCCTCTGTAGACAAGTCCCAGCGCACCCACCAGGCCACAGATGTTGTATTTCATAGATCCCTGTTTTTGCACATGCTAATCCCCCAGCGTGGAACACCATTCCCCATATCAAACTCCTGGGAAATCCCTACTTTTTAGGATTCTGCTCAAATGCTAGCTCATTTGTCAATTCTTCACATGGAGCTCAGAGCTCCATGGCAGCACTTAGCATCTTTATTGCGTGATTTGCTCACATCTTTGACTCTCCACTAGCCCCAGCTCCCAGGCTGTCAGCAACTTGAAGGCAGGGACTGTGCCTTCTTCAGAGTCCCTGGCCCTCAGCTTGATGCCTGGTACATGATACGAAAATATGTAGGTACTAGACTGATCAAACTCTGGACTGAATATACTAGTAGCCTTACAGCAAACAGGGTTTGTGAGAAGAACCATATTAATACCTGAAAATATTGGTCACATCTCAAACTAGTGCAAGCACGAATTGGCTTATGGAATTGGTAAATCCAAGGGTGCAGCTGGATTGGGGACAGGGGCGGGGGGGGGTGGGGTGGGGAAGATAAACCATGCTGTCAGGTCTCTCTTTTTCATTGGTCATCTCTGGTTTTCCTTGCAGGTTAGTCTCATTTTTTTTTACAGCTGGAACCTGGCAGCTGTAAACTTATATTCTTACATAAGTTAATGAAGAGAGAGACCTTCTCTCTATTAGCATCCATTTATCAAATTTCAAAGGAGTCTGCTTGGACCTGTTTGGTCATGTGCTTTTACAGATCACAGGGGACAGGCAGATGGGGTAGCATGATTGGCTAGGCCTGGATCATGGGTCCACCCCACAGACAGGTGGTTGATGTGGATGACTAGCCCTGTGGAAACTACATAGGGTAGACCAGTTCTCCAACAGGAAGGGTAGTGCTGGACAGACAAAAGCACCAGATGTCTACTCAGTTACATCTAACTTGTTTTGTCTGTTAGCTCTCAGTAGAGCTGAGGTTCTTGAGAGGCCCATTTTACTCTAACAAAAGCATCACTGAGTTTTAAGGCAGTAGGTATTCCTAAGTAGTGCTTCTCACACTACAATGCACACATGAATGGACCTGTTCAAATGGAGGTTTTTCACTCAGTAGGCCTGGGGTGGAACCTGGGATTCGGCATTTCTTATAAGCTTATATTCTCTGCTTGGACTGCCATAAAATACTATGGACTGAGTGACTTAAACAACAGAAATTTATTTTCCCAGAGCTCTGGAGGCTGGAAGTCCAAGATTAAGGTTGGTAAGAGCTCTATTCCTGGCTTGCAGACGGCTGCCTTCTCACTGTGACCTCATAGGGCCTTTCTTCTGTGCACATGTGAAGAGAGCGAGCGAGCGAGCCCTGGTATCTCTTCCTCTTCTTATAAGGACACCAGTCCTATTAAATTAGGGTCCTGCTCTCATGACCTCATTTAACCTGAATTATCTCCTTAAGGACTTTATCTCCAAATATGGTCGCATTGGGGGTTAGGCCTTCAACATATGGAGTTTTACAGCAACACGATTCCCTCCTCCACAATGAAACTTAAAGATGAACCTGAGCACGGCAGCGCACCCGCCTCAGCAGTGCTGAAGACGTCAGTCTGAGGAGGGCCAAGCACCGCAAGGCAGCAAGAACCAGCGGAGTGGGAAGCCCACACACTGGGGATTCAGAAGGACCCAACATGGCATGGTTGATTCCCTTAAATTCTCTGGGTTTGCTCACTGAGTAGGTCTCCAGTAAATAATAAGACCAAACGTGTCTCTAATTTGGTGATTAGTAGTTGTTCAGTTATTTTCAAATTGGTCTGGATGTTTTATAAGAGCCTTTCCTCAATTTTGAGAA
Source organism: Cnephaeus nilssonii (assembly GCF_951640355.1). Classification (NCBI taxonomy): domain Eukaryota; kingdom Metazoa; phylum Chordata; class Mammalia; order Chiroptera; family Vespertilionidae; genus Cnephaeus; species Cnephaeus nilssonii. The sequence goes on from NC_137081.1 coordinate 56,165,852, forward strand.
AGTGTGACTGTACAATGTTCTCCAGGTATCCCTCTAGCTCTAGCTCTGCTGGGGAGAAGTCTGCAAAGGGAGAAGGGCCCGTGCCCAGGGTTTTTCAGCCTCAGTTTACCAGACTGTATATTTATCATGATGCCTAAATGGCAGCAAAAGGAGTAGGAGCAGAAGAGAAAATGCAAAACCATTACATTGCCTCAGGGCACCAGCTACTCTGCTCAATGAATTGTTTCAGACTTTTTATGGTCCGAATTGTGTGTCCTAAAAAACCCTATGTCAAAGCCCTGACCCACAGTACCTCAGAAAGTGGAGAAAGATCTATAAAGATTCAGATGAAAGTGATTAAGTTAAAATGAAGCTGTTGGCATGAACTCTAATCTGATAGGACCAGTGCCTCTAGAAGGAGTAGTAGAGATCCCAGGATGCACCTGCACAGAGGAAAAAACGCGAGGGCACAGCGAGAAGGCGGCCCACTGTCTGCAGGCCCAGAGACCTCAGGAGAAGCCAACCTGCTGGCACCTATAGTAGAAATATAGGCCTTTGGCCTCCAGAACCATGGGAAAATAAACGCCTGTGTGCTGAAGCCACTGAGTCTGTGGTATTTTATTATGGCAGCCTGAGCAGACTCACACAAGACCGAAACAGCCAGATTCCAGTATTTAGTCAGTATTAATTTGTCCTTCAAATTTTAATTCACTCCACTCAGCTCTTCTGGTGCTGAGGCTAAACTTGAATAATAAGACACAGTCTTTGTCCTCACCTGGTGGTGGAGACAGACCCCGGAAGGGCCAGAGCAGCACAGGAGGCTCTGGAGGGTCTGGGAAGCTCAGAGTCCAGGGGCCAGTCCTGCCGTGTGGACAAGGAAGGGTGGGGGGAATGACTAATGGTGAGCCTGGGAGGGAGGTCGTCAGAGCCAGGTCACATCGGGCCTTGGAGATCAAGTTGAATAGTGCTGGTGTTTAAGCAGAGAGCATAGAAGTATCACAGGGAAGAAAAGGGAGTTGAGGATAACTGAGGGGACATAGAGTAAGGCACATATGTAATAGCCATTCCTTCTAGGTGCCCACTTACTCACTGCAGGGAATGGGATTCTTTAAAGTAGGGGGTGGACTGGCATTATGGTCGTTAGAGTGGAATGAGAGGCACACTGCACTGAGCTGGGCCTTCTCCTTCCTCTACCATGTGCCTGATAAGAGCAGGCTCTGGGGAGTGTTTTCTACATACGTTCTCCCCATAAACACACACATGCATGCATGCATGCATACACACACACACACACACACACACACACACACACACACACACACAGCTGCTTGAGCAAAGCTGTCATTATAGAAAACCTGCTCAGTTGGTTGTCCACAAACCTCTTTGAGCAGAACTTGCTCAACCAGTTCTACAGAGAGAAACCTGCACACACCTCAACACTCCCAGCCACCTAAGCAGGTGGGAAGCCTACGTGCCTCCTGGACGTCTCCCTCCTGCTGACCATGCCCTTTGACACCCCCTCCCAGAGCCCTCCTGTCCACCCCTCCTGCTACTGCTTTCCTCAGATGCTCACATCTCCCCTTGCCCGTCTCCGCCCTTGTTGAGAACAGACCTGAGCCAAGTTGGCAGTGCACAATTTTTCAATTGTTTTTGTTAGACACGAGTGACAATCATTGTGTGGGATGAAAGTGTTAGCTACTGCCCCACAACCTCCCTTCTGGTTGTAATGCCCGGGTCCTTAAGCTGGGATCTGTGAAATACATCTTTATTTTTACTCGCTTCCCCTGGAAACAGCATTTCTTTCTATCAGGAACAGAGGCAACAGCCACCATAGTGTTAGCAGCTCCCGTGGCTTTTCAGCAGAAGTCATGGGTATTTTTATATCGCGTTACGCTTGTTGCAGCTATCTCAGAAGATTGTTTACACAGAATATCACTTATCACTACAGCACGATTATTAGAACCACCACTAGGTCATGTTACTTCACAGTTTGTTGGTGAAGAAACACTCGGGGTCTAAGGCAGTATAAAGTTGAGAACCTCGGCCTGGGAGTATAACTTAAAGGCTTGAGAAGGTTCCCAGCAAAGATGACTCCAGGCCCGCCGTATGGAATAGAAATCTAGATCCATGACTGGTCATCTGTCCAAGAGGTGGTTAGAGACAGACCTAGACTGGCAGTTTCTGAGAAAATCTTAGTCCTGGTCCCAGAGGCCTGGTCTGCTCTGTGTAGTGCTGGAAACTCCCCCTGGTTGGGCCCACTCCTGCCCCCTTGGTCAGCTGTCTAAATACTGGAATTGCCTGCAACAGGACACACAGACTTAATAAAAATACATCTATGACCTATTTGCCATCTACTTATCTACTCCTTGGAAGAGCCCTCTCCAACCCTAACTCCTGTAGACCCCCACCCAGCACGCGAGACTACGCCCAGCAGCCCAGACCACCGCCACACTGCGCTCTGTGCTGCTTTCCTCTTGCACACGCTGCTCTCTCTGACGCAAAAGTCCTCCTCCAGCCCATCTGTCAAGATGCTGCTGTCCCCGTTGCCAGCGGCCTCTTGGCTCCAGCTTTACTTAAAAAAGTGATTGAGGTGAAATTCACATAGCATAAAGTTAATGCTTATAAAGTAAACAATTTCATGGTATCTATGACCGTCACAACGTTAGGTAGCTATCTAGTCATTTCAAAAGAAAGCCTCACACTCCTTAAGCACCGAGTCCCCATTCAACCCTCTCCCTAGCCCCTGAGAACCACCGATCTGCATTCTGTCTCTAAGGATGTGCACACACTGGGCATTTCATAGAAATGGAATCATACAACATGAAACCATTTGTTTCTAGCTTCTTCCACTAACCACAATGTTTTCTAGGTTCATCGAAGTTGTAGTATGTACCAGTACTTCAGTCTCTCTGATGGCTGAATAGATATACCACAATTGTGTTTTCTCTTCACCGGCTGGTGGATAGTTGTGCTGTTTCCACCATTTGGCTACTGTGAATAGTGCTGCTATGAGCATGTGCGTACAAATATTTGAGTACGTGTTTTCAGTGATCTCAGATAAATACCGAAGAGTGTACTTGTTGGGTCATATGATAATTCTGTGCTCAACTTTTTGAGTCACTGCCAAACTGTTTTCCATAACAGCTGAACAATTTTACAATCAAACTATCTTTGCACAAGTGTTGCAACTTCTCCATATCCTGGCTAACACTCATTATTTAAAGCTTTACTTTTTAGGGGTGGTGGTAGTTTTTCTATTTATTTTTGTGATTATTAAGAGAAACATAGTTTAGTCCTTTCATCCAAATTTTTCAATCAAGCATGGAAAACATGTAAGGTACAGTGATTTTTGGTAAGTGGAAAGTCTGATTTAATTAATCTAACTAATTAAAAAGGTTTTAATACTGTCTTTTCAGTTAATTCACTTACTACGCTTTATGCTGAAGCTTTACTTTTTAAACCCATCAATTACTCTCTCCCTTTTGTGTCCACCCCAGGTTCTCCACACCCATACTAATCCCCCCTGCAGCATTGCTCTTATCACACTGTACTGCAATTCTGCATTCCCTTGTCTGTCTTCATTGTTAGACTTAGCAGGTTGGGCTTGCTTGTGGGCAGGGATCCTCTGGGCGCCACATAAACGGGCAAATGCGTGAGAAGGGCTCATGGGCTCCCTCTTGTGGTGACTAGGAATAAGCCTACATGCTCTGTTACCTTCCCTGGTCCTAATACCAGCATCACACCCTTTATTGACTTCACAGGGATGAAACGGAAGACAAATGAGACACCAGATGGGCAAGCATGCTGAGCTCCTTGGAGAAAAAAGGCTGTGTAAACCCAAGTCTTTCTTTCATTGGAGAAACAAAGCAAATGCCTCCAAATCGTCCTTGCTTTATCACTCATGCCTGCACAGGTCAGTGGGGAGGAGAGAAATGGCATTTGGAAGCATCTGAATGAATCACCAGGCAACATGGAAGACTTCAGGGGAGACTGATTCTGGGGTGCAGCTCTCTAGACCGGTGATGAGGTGACGTGTGCCCCATATGACTTAGACCTTGGTTTTCCCTTTGCTGTGTCTCCCTGTAAAAGTGAAGCAGCATGTGAATGCTCCCCCCTGCTGCCTGCAGCAGAGCATTTGTCCACCCCCGTTTACCAAAAGGTGCCACAAGGGTGCGAGGCCCTGGGGAGGCAAAGATAAATAACGCCTGGCCCTGTTCTCAACGCGGATGTGTAAGGTGATGCACACCAACAAGCCACATTCCTGGATATTTTGGAGAAGAGACATCACAATGGAAAGAAGAAAACTGTTTCCAGGCACACACGAAAGATACTGGAAGAGCAGTTATGTGCGCTTTATTTCAGTTTTATTTGGTCAGTCGGGTCCTATCCTCAGACAAAGAGCTAGATATTTATCAGCTGTGTCAGCCGTTTTAGGGCTGTTATAACCCTGATTTTTCTAGTACTAATAGAAAGGCCGCAGGCTAGGTCAGAGAAAAGGATCTGACTGTGAGCTTTTCTCAATTGAAATAATTTCACCAGAAAAAACAACAATAAAAATGGGCTCTCTGTAGGAGAAGGCACGTGGGATATGAGAAAAGTGTGGGGTTTGCAATGAAAGACCTGGGTTCGAGTCCTGGATCTGCAGCTCGTTTGTCATGTTCCTGGACCTTGGCTTGCTCATCCCAGTCTGTCTTCTCCCAGCCCACCCCCCTTGGGAAATTTAACTAAATCCGGAGGAATCTCAGCAACTTATTACATGGTTTAAAGATTACAGGCTTTGTTCCTGAACCCGAATGTCACATTCTTCATTTCTGAGTTGGCATGGACCATTATCAAAGTATCTTATTGTTATCACTATGTGAATTTTATCACTCGGGCTAGTTTGGTTGTTGTGTCTGAAAACCCAAGCCAAAGATGTACTTTAACTGAGTTTATGCCTGTTTAACCTTACCAGCGACGGTTCCCCTCTCCACAGAGATCTGGTTAAACCTGGATAATTATGGTCCAATCACTTCCCAGGATACCCGTGAGTTCTTGGGGCTTACTTCCCTAGGTCACCCCCCTCCTGTGCTCACGTGCTACTCTCACGTTTGCACCAACTCGGACGATCCCCTCACGCATTGGTGGGCAGCAGAGACTCACCTGAAGGCTTGCTGGGGGCTGTGGTTGGCAGGCACTGGGAGAACTCACACACTGCGGCTTCCCTCATCTGGCTTTCTCACTTTCTCATTCACCCCTTTCATTTTCCCCCTTCTCAGGCTGCAGTAAAAAACAACTTCTCCCCCAGGTCCAGCCAGAACCAGCAATATTTTCCCATCAGAAACGGCCTTCCTGGGGAGGAATTCTGGCAAGTGGATTTCCTCCAGCTCAGCATCCTTGCTCCAGGAACCCATCCAAGTCCATGTAAGCCGTGGGGCCAATGCCAGGAGCGTCAATAAAACCTGCCAGGATCTGTGGACAGCTTGGATGTCCATTTTAACCTGTATTTGGCATTTTCAATAAAATTCTAAATTAAGTGGCTTTCCAGCATTAAAGTTTATTATTTAAGTGTTCTGAGGCATCCTGCCTTTCTGTCTCCCACATGGCTGGGCCGATTTTCTCAGAAGTGACCATCTGGCTGGGACTTCCTACCGATGACCACTAGAGGGCATATGGTTTCCAGCCCACAAGGCCCTCTCCTCAGTCAATGCCTGGCATTTTGCTGCAGAAAGGACACTTTTTTGTCTGTTTGTTTGTTTTCCCTTGGAAACAGGAGGAAAGCACTTGAAATTCCCTGGATGCGGCTAAGGCATTTTCTACTGCATTCATCTGTGAAATGCTGGCTGCAAGAAGCAGGCTTCTGGCGAGTGGAGGAAAGACTGTGCTCTCTGTTCCTGTCACTCACTCCCCCCAAGGGGAGGAGAGGAAGGCTGCAGAAAGCTGAACGAATGAGGCTTGTTGTTTCCGAGATTGCTAGGAGAATATACTTGTAGGCTACATGTGTCTACGCAAGCCTCCTGGTAGAGTGAAAATAATGTGTTTTGGAATTAGATGTGTGGGATGCACTTCCCACGCCCAGGCTTCCTGCCAACACAGCAGACCAGTGTGGGCTGCTGGCAGCCCCGGAGAAACTGCAGCATTACTGGGCTGGGAGGCAGGCGAGGCGCTGGGGAGACCTAGTGGCCTGGGAGAGTCCCCTGAAAACCCCTTGGGCCTGGCTCTCCGAGGAGGGGTGACATATCCTACTCCAGAGGGGAGGATGGGGAGAGTGATGGCACTGAGAAGTTAAGGAGAGTCAATCAATACGAGTATGGTCAAAAGTTAGGAGTGACCGGGATAAGATCAAAATTAGAATGCTTAACTTCTACACTAGCTGGTGAAAATTCAATAGTAAGTGGAAATGGCGGGGGTGGGGGGGGGGGGGGAGGAGGGGAGGAGAAAGGAATTTAAAAAAAACCTGTACTGTAAGTGAAAAGTCTCAACTAAGATATGAACTAAGTCTTCATAAAACAGGAAATATTTCCCAGCTCTAGTACTTATTAACTCTGTGATTTGGGGCAGGATTCATAATTTCTCTGAGCTGCAGTTTCCTAATATGGGTAAAGCTGCGGTGACGTTTGCTGTGAAGATTAAATGATGTACATGAAAGTTTCCTCTCCTTCCTGGCTCTTGGTAGATGGTCAACTTTCTAGTTTTCTGCTCTCTTCTCCCCTTTGGCCTGTTTAGCTTATAAACACTTATTCATTCAAGAATATTTACTGAGTGCCTGCATCAGCAGGTTGCTTTCAGCTATAATCGACAGGAAATATCACCTAAATGGCAGTAAACAATAAGGAAAAGGTATTATCTCATTATAAGAAGGCCATTGGTAGGGCGGTTCTAGGGAAGGTTAATGTAGAGCAAGCATGTCAAACTTGTGGCCCGCGGGCCACATGCCTCGTTTATTTGGCCCGTGTGAACCTTTGAGTTTGACATGCTTGATGTAGAGGATCAGCAGAATTACCAAGGACTCTGATCCACCCACACTTTGGCTCTAACCATCCTCGACAGGTTCACATGGACCTGGTGCCTCTCACGGCTGCAGAGACGGGCGCCACGCCACTCACCTTCAGGCAGGCCTGCACTCTTTCCTCTTACATGAGTGCTTAGAATTTTCCTGGAAATATTTCCCAGACATTGTCCCAGCAAAGCCTCCCTCATGTCTTATGGACCAGAAGTGGGTCACACTGCCCATCCTTAGATCAGTTCCTGGTAGGATGAATCGGTGTCCATGCGTACAACAGAACAACCATGATTCACCCTTAGATGTCCCTTAGTCTTCTAGAGTTGTTGATATTGGAACAAAACCAGGCTCAGTTAGGTGAAGAAATGCTATTGGCAGGCAATGAAGAGTTTTCCAGGCACTGTAGCTGGTGATAGGCACACAGTATTTAACAAGTCAGATGCCATTGCTAGGGAACAACTGTCATTAACAATGTAGTGTGTGAGTGTTATGCAGGGAGAACTGGAGGGCAGTCACCCATATTGGTGGTCAAGGAAGACTTCCTGGAGGAGGTGCTCTTGGACTGAGACCTGAGGAATAAAGTGGAAGTTTCTAGATGTTGGGCTGTATAGTAGGAGAGCATGCATGAAGCAGTGGGAACAAGAGTGATTGTGACATATTCAGGTGACTGAAAAGTTCACCAGAGGTAGGGAGATGGGGATACAGGAGGGCGAGTGGTCAGCAGGGACTCTTCATGAAGGCCTTGGAAACCAGGTGGGGGAGTTGAAATTCTATTATGACAGCAATGCATCAGGTATATTCAAAGCAATGTTCTTTAAAATGTGGATGTGAAATCAGTCCAGTGGTTCATAACCAGCATATAAAAATAAAATAATAAATTCTTCAATGAAAATAATAATAAATTCTGCACTATATTCAAGTCACTGTTCTGAGAGTTTTATGCATCCTCTGTTAACACATTGATCCTCAGAGGCTGGGACTACTGTTATCTTCATTTTGAAGACGAAGAAACTAAAGCCGTAGCCATGGTCACTGTTTTGGGTTCAATTCTGTCCCCTCAAAACAGACACTAACCCTCTAAGGCACTAACCCTCTGTACCTCAGAATGTATCTTTATTTTTGAAAGTAGGATTGTTGCAGATGCCATTAGTTGAGACAAGGTCCTACTGGAGTAGAGTGGGCCCCTAATCCAGTATGACTGCTATGCTATGAAAAGATGGCCACCTGAAGACAGGAACACAGAGCACAGAGAGAACACCATGAGATGGAGGCAGAGATCAGAACGATGCATCCACAAGCCAAGGAACACCAAAGGCTGCTGGCTGTCACCAGAAGCTAGCAGAGGGGCATGGAGCAGATGCTTCCATACAACCCTCAGAGGAACCAACTGTGCCAACACCTTGATTTTGGATGTCTAGCCTCCAGAACTGTAACAGAATAAACTGCTGTTGTTTTAAGCCATCTAGTTTGTGGTACTTTGTTATAGCAGCCAGAGCAAACTCATACAGCCACACAGCTAGCAAGTGGGGAACTGAGTTTGAAACTCAGCGTCTGGCTACATTGTCATACTCTCAGCCACTGTAGGTTCCTCAATAGAAAAGAGAATGTGTGTAAATAGTCAAGGAGATAGTTTTACTGATATTTACTAGTATGTATGTAGGTGTGTGTCTGTGTGCTGGGTCATAATGTAAGATGTATTTCACTAAACTTTGAAAGCCACTACTCAAAGGGGTTTGAATCCTATATAATAAAGAGGTAATATGCAAATTGACCATCACTCCAACACACAAAATGGCCACTTCCATGTGGTCAAAGATGGCTGCCCCCATGTGGACACAAGATGGCCACCACAAGATGGCCAGCAGGGTAGGGGAGTTGGGAGGGACCAGGCTTGCAACGGAGAGCAATTGTGGGTGATCAGGCCGGCAGAGGAGGGCAGTTTGGGGGAACCAGGCCTGCAGGGGAGGGCAGTTGGGAGGGACAAGGCCTGGAGGAGAGGGCAGTTGGGGGGTGACCAGGCCTACAGGGGAGGGCAGTTGGGGGGGACCAGGCCTGCAGGTATAGACAGTTAGGGGTGACCAGGCCTGCAGGGGAGGGCAGTTAGGGGCAATTGGGCCAGCAGGGGAGCAGTTAGGTGTCAATCAGACTGGCAGGGGAGTGGTTAGGGGGTGATCAGGCTGGCAGGCAGAAGTGGTTAGGTGCAATCAGGCAGGCAGGCAAGTGGTTGGGAGCCAACAGTACTGAATTATGAGAGGGATGTCCGACTGCCCGTTTAGGCCCACCGGTGGGATCGGGCCTAAACAGGCAGTCGGACATCCCTCGGGGTTCCCAGATTGGAGAGAGTGCAGGCTGGGCTGAGGGACACCCTCCCCGCCCCCCCCCCCCCCCATGCACAAATTTCGTGCACTAGGCCTCTAGTAGAGTAATAAGATCAATTAGCATTTTAGAAGGAACAAAGCATCATGTCAAGATTTTGGGAGTAGAAATCAAGAAGGGTAAGCTCTCTTTTATGAACAAGTTCAAAGGCCTCATCCCTGGCAGGGTGTGAGAATAGAATTGCTTTTAGGTAGCTACTGGTGGGCAGGAGTATCACCGAATGGTGGGCAGGTCTGGGGGGTAATTATGTGATGCACTATGAACACCTGTACGGCTGCTCTTGGTGGTCCGAGGACTGGGTTAGAGATGTTCTTTGAGGAAGAAGTATAGGTGGTGGGGGGAGCAGCTCTACCAGTCCCCCTTCCCAAGAATGTGCTTCAAAAATATATTTTTTACAAATCCTTAAAGATAACATGTTGACATTCTAGGTTTAAAGTCTACAATGAACAGGCATCAAAGGCAGCAAGACTGTGAGACCCAGGCATTCAAATGTAGGCTTCTCCAGTAGCTTTGCTCCCCCACCTCCACCCGAATGCTACTCCACAGACTCCATCTATGGTACTCACTGCTGACCCTCCATGCTCGAATACAAACCCCACAGGTGCTTAGTGAGTATTAGCTGAATGAATATTGAAGCAAATATAGTGAGAAACATAGAGGAAGGTTAGTCACACGGTGGTCATTTTTTATGTCCTTGTTCCCCTGCCTGCCCCCATTACCCACTGTAGCACCTGCCCCCTCCCACTGGCTTCTGGCTACACATCTCCTCCCACGTCCCTTCCACCTCCGACCCCACAATCCCTTGTCTGCCTCTCCTATTCAGCACTCGACCAGAAAAAGAACGCTGGCAGCAAGGCGCGCGGCCTCTGCTGGATCCTATCCCTCCCAACAATGAGCCGAACACTATTAACAACTGCAAGTCAGCTGCGGAGGAGCCCGTGACATTTGTGGGTGCCCTGAGCCCTGCTCCACCATAAGGGACAGTAGCAGAGCACAAATCCTTGTCTGCCAAGCTCACAGTGCTGTCTCAGAGTGCCCAGCGGAATTAAATGTGGTCTAGACTGATGGGGAGTCCAAGAGGGATTTATGGCCCAATATAAAGAAGTGGAAATTTAGTTCTCATTCAAACCACTCCTAGCCACCATCATTTTTCCCCTTAGGTGTCAGGTTTAATTCCGGCTTTTGCATTAGGAAGTTAACTCGATCCCAGGCAGCCCCTGCCTTGCCAGGCTCTGAGCACCCAGATCTCACTGTTTCTTGGTATGAGCTCTGAGGGGGGGGGGGGGCTTGTGGCTCACAGATGCATCACAACAAACCAGCTGTCACCCGGGCTTTGCTCTGGGGGAGATTGTTCCTGATCAGTTAGGGTGACCAACTCTCCCAGTTTGCCTGGAACGTGCCCAGTTTTAGCACCGAAAGTCTTTTGTCCAAGGAAACCTCTCAGTCCCGGGCACACGGGACAGGCGGTCACTAGGCATGTCACCCTCGAATAAGACCAGGAGCTTGTGCCTGGTTGTGGGCACAATCAAACTGGCTCAAGCAACTGCTCCAGGGGCCTCTCAAAATTAGGATCGTCTTCCCTCTTTGGCAAACCATGTTTTATTCTTATTTCAATGCAATGGGAAGGTGAGACACCCAGAGACAGCGAGTAGCCACAACGGTTTTCCTTTTCTTCCCAGTCAAATGGGCGGTAAGCAAAATCCAGACTGCCTGCATATGAATTCTACCTGGGCATCTACTGGTAACTGCAAGCTACTCCACTCTTTGTGCCTCAGTTTTCTCATCTACACATGGGGATAATGAAACTATCTGTCTTGTGGGGTCTTTGTAAGGATTAGAAGAGAAAATATATATAACAGTCCTTCAACTGTCGCTGGAGTAGGTGCTCAGAAAATGGATTATCATCGTCACACCTTTCTCTGCAGAAATGGGGATCTTCCATTTCCCAGAGCCAGCATTGCTTCCTTGGCGGTGGGCGGGGCGGTGGGGTGGGGGCATCCGCAGCTGTCCACAGTGAACATGGCTAGGAGACAGTGCCAGAGGGAAGATGTGATCTCTCCCCCCACCCCTTTTAACCTCTTAGGTTAAATAAAACACAAACACAAAATATAGCATAAAATAAACGTATAGGTCCATGAAACTACCGTAAAAACTCTTATAATCAGTATCTTTGTGGGAAGGTAGAATTTTGCCAGCCATCTGAGGAGTCCCCCACTGCCCAGTCCAGACTCTACCCTCAGCCCTGCTAAGAGTACCCTAATTTTTATTGTATCAAGAAATGATCCTTTTCTCTCTTTTTTTGTTTGTTTTGTTTTTTGTTTTTGTTTTCTTCAGGGAAAAAAGAAGGCATTGTGTGCTATCCAACACAGAAGGGCCTGGGTTTCCTCTTATTAATTGGGGGAAATAAAAAAGCAAAGAAGTGCCCTGGCCCATTTTGCTAAGTGATTAGAGCGTTGGCCCTTGTACGGAAGGGTCTCAGATTTGATTCCAGTCCAGAGCACGTTCCTGGGTTGCAGGTTCTATCCCATGCAGGAGGCAACTAATTGATATGTCTCTCTCATATTGATACCTCTCTCTCTCTCTCTCTCTCAAAATCAATGGAACAAATATCCTCAGGTGAGAATTCACAAAAACAAACAAAAAAATCAGGGTTTCTGAAAGAAAGTGTTCAAGTAGGCATGCAAACTTTACCTTCCTCTTTCTGACTACGCATCATAGCTCCTGCAAGGGGCATCTGGGTCTCGGTGTATGTTGCTTAAAGAAAATAGACAGCAGTCACAGTCCATTAAAATCTCATCTGCTTCCTATAAAATGAAAAAGTCATTACTGGCCAAGTCAGGGGGTCTCGGGCTCACGTGGAGTTTCTCCCCTTACAGCCCTGCAGCTTGCAAAGGGCAGAGTCACCTCTACTTTCCTACCAGGGCAGTGCTGTTACATGAAACCATGCTTCTCCCCAAGCAGTCGTTAGTATAAAACATCCTAACACTATTGTGAATGGTGCTGAGAAGAACTCAGGGCCCAGATGTGTGGTGCTGGTATTAATTGCTGGATTTAGGATGGGAGAGGCTGGGCGGGTGTGGACGAGGTCACTGGGACTGAGGACTTGAGTCAGACAGGGAGGGAACATGCTTCCCAGGGGAATGGGGTGTGGAAGGGAAACAGGGCTTGATGGAGGAAATTATTCAGTGATGGGACAGGCAAGTGGAAATTAAGACCAGGAAACACAATTTGAAATATGGCTTGGAGATCTGTTAGGCTTAGCTTCATCTTCATAGAATGGAAAACCCAAATGAAAGTGGCTTGAATACAATAAAGGCTAATTTGTTTATGCAGTCCATCGTGGGTATGTTGGTTCCGCGATTGGTGTGAACTTCTATCTCCCTGCCTTGTCCTCCTTAGTAAGTGATGTCCATCCCCAAGGACTTCATGGTCCAAAATGGCTGCTGAAGCTCCAGCCATCACCTCTAAGTTTTAGCCAGGAGGAAGCAGGAAAAGGTCAACAAGGTTTGTCCTGCAGCAGAGTAGACTTTTAAGTAGCGTTCCCAGAAGCTACAGCCAACAACGTCTGCTTACGTCTCATTGAATGTGCCAGGCTGAAAGGGATGCTGGGAGATACTTCCTGGAATCAAAGATTCTTCTGGGAAGGTAGCTAGAGAGAATGAATGGGAAGGTAAGGCAACTAGCAATCTTTTCCAAATATGATGAGGCAGTAAATCCTCATGGTTTAGCATGGAACCTCTATATTACTTGGGTTAACATCTGGGGTCTGGGCTCTATCACCTTACTAGCTGTAGAATCAACAAGACACCTAACATTGCTAAGACATGGTTTCCTCGCCTGTAAAATGAAGAAAATAATCAAATCTCTCTCAAAGGTTTTCTTTTGTGTGTGTGAGTCAGATGAAAAACATTGCTCTAGACTGCTCAGGACAGCGGTTGGCACACAGAAAGCTCTCCAAAGTGGCAGCTGGTACAATGACTCTAATGTAAGAGGCTACAAAAGCAACATTGGACAACCTTTATCCTATATAATAAAAGGCTAATATGCAAATCAACCGAACAGCAGAAGGACTGATCGCTATGATGCGCACTGACACGGGGGGGGGGGGGGGGGGGGGGGGGGCAGACGCTCAATGCAGGAGCTGCCCCCGGGTGGTCAGTGTGCTCCCACAGGGGGAGCACTGCTCAACCAGAAGCCAGGCTCATGGCTGGCAAGTGCAGCAGTGGTGGCGGGAGCCTCGCCCGCCTCTGCGGCAGCGCTAAGGATGGCAGGCCTAAGCCATCAGTCGGACATCCCCCGAGGGCTCCCTGACTGCTAAAGAGTGCAGGCCAGGCTGAGGCCCCCTACCCCTCCACGAGTGCACGAATGTTGTGCACTGGGCCTCTAGTGTTTACATAAGATAAGCCCAATTCAAATACGTGTCATACAAAAAGCGTTTCTGAGAGGCCTCCTGGCCTGTGTTGATGGCTCCTCGTAATGAGATACCCATAGGGCTCGAGGATGGGCAGTGTCTGCCTTCCCATGGGAAGGAGTGTGGCCAGTGTGAGGGACTCCCCCTGAGGGTGTGCAGGTTTCCCCATCCCAGTGCTGTCGACCTGGTAGTTGGAAAAGAGCCAGACGGCACGGGAAGCTCTGCCGCTGGACCATCTGCCTCCAGACGCGTTCTGTTCTCACTCCAGGACCCTCCTGCTCTTCTGCTCCAGGCTTCAGACCATTCTGCCTCCATCTCCAACTCCCTGCACCTCCCTGTTCCTACCGGTTGGTGGTTCTGCTCTCTCCTTGGGCCTGGGGACACTATCTTCACTCACTTGTGAGTGAGAAACGTTACATGCTCTAGCCTCCCTGTGGGAAGTCACAGTGAGCATAACATAATGCACACCACAGAATGGCTCTAAGAAGTCCCGCAAAGAAATGTGAACACTATTTAACTCAATATTTCCCACTTATTCACGATAAGTCCTTGGCCTAGAGGTCAGCGTTAGGAGCCCAGGTCCTGCACCTGTTACATCTGCTATACTAGTAATTCCCAGTCAAATATGCTTTTATAAAAAACAATTTCTCCTATTGAGTCTCTCTTTCCAGCCAAGGAGGTTTCTCAGGTTTGAAGCCCATTTACAGCTCGGAGATGATCTCCACTTTTTGGAAACTACGTGATGCCGCCCTTCCCGGTGCCACTTACTCACTCCCCTCTTTGCGTTCTCTGGGATGAGAAACGAGATCGTGTCTATGAGGAGTGCTTTCTACACCATTAAATGCTCATAAATGTTAGTTGTTACTATTAGGCTGGCTCACTCCAGTGCTCCGATCCCCGTTCTCCCCGGGAAGCGGCATTTTCAGAATTGCAGTTTCGTAATATGAAAATAACTGAAACTACACATATAGCGATAGCCATTTCTACAAGAGGTTCCCTTTCGTTAGGTCGGTAAAACACCGACTGTGGAGTGCACACCCAGCTCTCCGTAGGATGGGCAAAGAGAGGAGTGCAGACACCACCCCTTCGAATCCTCAGCTTGTCCCCAGACAAGAAACCGTCCCACCAACACATCCAGATGCTCAGGGTCTCCCCGGTCAGATTCTCTAGTTACCCACAGACTCTGCAGTGGCAAGATCCCTGAAATCGTCTGATTTCACAGTGACAGCCTTTTCGGGATCCCTGGGCCAGGAAATCCCCGCCAAGCGCTTGATTCGCCTGGGCCCCCAAAACAATGGGCCCGCCCTTGTTTGTTTGGAGAGATCTGAGCGGCGGCTCCTCCTTTCCTCAACAGGCAGCAGTGTTCAGAGGCTCGCCCAGTCCGGCCTGGCCCAGCCCAGCCCAGTCAGAGAGCACAGCCAGGGCTGGCGGTGGCTCAAGGGCAAGGTTTAGGTTCATGTTGCCGACTTCTTTCCCAACTCCACTCCAGAGTAAACAGAAAAGGAATCCGGGCCTCTAAATCCTAAGTAAATCCGCCACAACTAAAAATATTTGGCTAAGTCAGACACAAAAGGGCAAAAATTGGATGATTCCACCACCTAGAAGAGTCAAATTCAGAGAGACAGAAAATAGAATAGAGGTTACCAGGGCTGGGGGAGGGAGAGATGGGGTGTTACTATGGAACAGGCACGGAGTTTTTTGTTGAGAATTACAAAAAAGCTCTGGAAATGGATAGTGGTGCTGGTCACACAGCTTTGGGCATCTACTATATGCCACTGAACCATACACTTAAAAGTGGATAAAGTGGCAAATTTTGTTATGTATATTTTACCACAATAAAACTAAACAAACAGCAATGACCCCAATAGAATATTTGATAACGGTTCCCCTCAGGTGGTATCCACACCTGGGGCACCCACCGTGGTGTGTGGTACAGACGTGGCCACAGGAGGTGGGTGAGGTGGACTGGATCTTCGGTCCCGGCCACTGGGCCCACACAGAGAACCAGCCAGAGTGCAGCTCAGATATCCCAATGGCCCCAGAGCTCCTGTAGGTTTGGGATATAAGCAGGAAGCCCAACCTTGTCTTTTTGAAGCATCTTTCTTCAGTCTTAAGACAACCTGAGAAATTCTTTCCCTTTGACTGAGAGGGGCTGGGAAGAGTTAAAACAACTTCCTGGTTGGGGAGTCTCCCTCAGGCGGAGGACTCCGAAGGGTTTGGGGTCACAGAGAGCCAACTTCAAAGAGGTAGAAACAGAATGGAGTCTACTCAGCATAGGCAGATTTTTTTGAAGTCTCTTGTTTGACGTGAAAAAATGAGGGAGGAAAAGAATGAGAGGACAGGTTGGGGCTGGACCTGAGGCTGCATTTAAGACAGTGGCCTCCAGGTGGCACACACAGCATAATAAATACCCTGAGAAGAGGCGATGTCCTCTGCAAATTGAGCTTCAAGGCTCATTCAGAAGCAGGGGAGCCTTTATCAATAAGCTACCGTACCTCCGCTGAAATACGACCCCCAAATCCCAACCCGCTGGACCCAATTTAAAGATGGCAGAGTTTTGATCATCTTGATGACAATGGGGGGGAGACATGTGATCTGCCTGAGGACCACGGGCCTGTCGGGAGAGAGCGGTGACGCGTGCCCATGGAGATGCTCAGATCTGAGAAGACCACGATTACTCCTGAGAGAGTGTCAGTGGTGGCATTTGGTTTCCTGACTACCATGGTAGAAGGGAGGATTCTCTCAGCTGTCCAGCGAGATCGTATTCAGTCTGCTCAGCTCCTGGAGTGGGCTTTTCCCTCCCCTTTCCAAGCCTGTATCATCTCAGCATGTGCCCAAGTGAGCAGGGGACCAGGATGGAGACCATGGACTTGTAAGGCAAGGGCAGGAGCAGGAAGATGAGGGGGCCATCCTTATTTACACAAACAATGACCAGGCACACATGCCCACCCAGGCGGGGACAGGCTTGATGATGACCTGGATAATGAAGCCAGGCCTTGCTGCAGAGAATGCAGCGAGCGGCACTGCATTCTCGGTGCCCGGAGTTAATTCCATTTTGCTCCAGGATACCGCGCAGCTGTGAGGGGTCCGTTATTTAACCTTCGCTGAACAGGGCCATTCATGACTTTGTGCAAACTGCAATGCCTTGGTCAATCAGTCTTATGCATTTATGGAGGACCCTCCAAGCACCCATACCTGACTCGAGGCTCTGGCAAGATATGGAGAAAGCAGAAACTTCTGTATCAGCCTCCAGGAAGCTATAGTCTAGGGCTGCATTATCCATTACGGTAGCCTCTAGTCACATGTGGCTATTTAAAATAAATTCAAAGTAACTAAAATTAAAAATTCAACTCCTAAGGCATGCTAGCCACATTTCAATTGCTCAGTAGTCACATGGGGCCAATAACCACCATATTGAACAGCACAAAAAACATTTCTGTCATTGCAAAGAGTTCTATTAGATACTACAGTGGCATTTTGGACACCTGTGTGGACAAAGGTGGGAGCTAACTGGGAGAAAATTAATGGGAGGAAATAAAGGCTCAGACACATTGTGCCTCTAGCCAATAAACAGTCTTATGACAAACTACTCCAGAGTTTAGAACAGTGGTTCTCAACCTTTCTAATGCCGCGACCCTTTAATACAGTTCCTCATGTTGTGGTGACCCCCAACCATAAAATTATTTTCGTTGCTACTTCATAACTGTAATTTTGCTACTGTTATGAATCATAATGTAAATATCTGTGTTTTCCGATGGTCTTAGGAGACCTGTCGCGACCCACAGGTTGAGAACCGCTGCTGTAGAGCCTAAGACCATCGGAAAACACAGATATTTACATTACAATTCATTAACAGTAGCAAAATACAGTTATGAAGTAGCAACGAAAATAATTTTATGGTTGGGGGTCACCACAACATGAGGAACTGCATTAAAGGGTCTCAGCATTAGGAAGGTTGAGAACCACTGGTTTAGAAGCATCTGGGGGATGGCTTTAACACTAATACACTCAATGATTGTGTTAGGGGAGTGCTGGTGGGGTGCTGGTTTAGTAACTTGCATAGAATGTCAACTAGGTTAGAAGCATGCTCTCTAACCTGTAGCCCCAGATAGAGAATTCATTTCTGGTTTCCCTTTATCTGTGGTCTTCTTCCCTACCTGCCACCGTGAGAAACTCTGAGATTTTTCTCTGTGCCAGGGGCTGGGCTAAGTGCTTCCACACACTACATCTAATCCTCACACTTTTCTGTGAAATGGGTGCTTTTATTGGAATTGCTGCCTACCTACGCGTCATCATCCATCCCTCTCTCTCCTCTCCTCCAGACCCTGGCCTTCCCGGGAGGCAGATGCCACTCCCAGCTCGGCAGTGGGCCCGTTGATCCAAGAGGAGTCGTTCGCCATCCACAGGCTGGGGAGCCCAGCTCTCAGCCAATCAGGGCGTGTATGGCATGCTCATGGCCACAGCAATTAGTTTAGAAATGGCAGGTGACTCCTTTGGGCCAGCGGGAAACCAGAGGAAGTGAGCTGAGGGCTTCTGGAACAGTAATAAGCTTTCTCGTAAGAACCGGTCACTGGGGAGAGTCTCTTTCCTTTTCCTGATCTCGTGTGCATGGAAGGCCTGAACTGCTGTAACCATGTCTCCTCTGCTCAGCATGTGACAGAGCAGGTGGCCTAGGTATAGAGAAAGGGAGCAGCCCAGACTGAGCTGCTGCTGGTCCTCTGGTCCTCAGTAACACCAGCCCCTCAACCCCTGGATTGTTTGAGCATTAAGGGTTAGACTTCCCACGGCTTACAGTTCAAGAACCTCGATGGATAATCCCAATATGCAGATCATGAAACTCGGGCTAAAGAACTTGAGTAACTTGCCCAGTCACCTAGCTCCGTGGTCGGCAAACGGCGGCTCGCGAGCCACATGCGGCTCTTTGGCCCCTTGAGTGTGGCTCTTCCACAAAATACCACGGCCTGGGCGACTCTATTTGGAAGAAGTGGCGTTAGAAGAAGTTTAAGTTTAAAAAATTTGGCTCTCAAAAGAAATTTCAATCGTTGTACTGTTGATATTTGGCTCTGTTGACTAATGAGTTTGCCGACCACTGACCTAGCTAATAAAAGGCAGAGATGGGACACATATATAGACAGATGCTCTTGATCCCAAAACATGCTTTCTTGTTTTCAGCATGCTGTTTCTTCTCTACATGAACTATGTCTGGATTTTAAAGGATCTGACAAGAACCAAGAAATGACATCCTTGGGGCCATAAGAATACTATTTTACCCTGGCTGTTACCTGAGCGTGCTCTGGCGGCCTGATTTCTGTAGGCACACCCAAACCACATGCAGACTTTAAACACGTCCCAGCAGCTACACTTGGTGGTCCTCTCTATTTATTGTTCTTTCGGAGGGCCCCTAACAAACTCTTTTGGGATCTTGGCTTTTTTAGGAATGGGTGGGAAGCTTCTAGACAGAACTGCTGAAGTCCATGCTTTTTAGCAGCTGAATTAAATTAAGTATCTTGGCTCCTCCTGAAGGCTCGGCAAAGTGAGCTCCAAGGCAGCCAGGCCTCACCTAACCCTTTGCTTTTGTTTATGAGTGTATGGGGCACTCGCTGGTGAACCAGCAGGTGACTCAGCCCTCAGCCTCCTTCCATGTTGGGAAGCTGTGGTCATTGCCCTAGTGACCTTTCTCAATTTTTCTGGATTCGCTCAACACCCAGAGTAGGGTGTGTGTGTGAGGGGGGGGGGGGGCAGCGGAGCGGGGGTTGTGGTGGTGGGGATGGGAGGTTTGCTGTGATTCCCTCCTTTTCATCTCCTTATTACCCTTATGGCGTCTCTTGGCTCCCTCCTCCAATGGTGCACTTGACCTTACTATTTAATGAAGGTCATCCTCCATGTAAATAGCACATTACACATATTGGGACTGGATCAACTGAGAGATTTCCTAGCAGAAAGGTCACAGCTGGAAGGCAGCATTTTCCCTGCTCCGCTCGGCAGTGGCTCTGGAGGCGAGGCATCGGGGGAGGCAGAGGTGCCCACTCATAAACACGCACTGAAGCATGGGACGAGCACCCGCACACGCCTGCTGTTGCACTGAACAGGGGCACCGACTTAAACAATGCTGCCACCCAGACGTGCAGCTGTGCTCTGGCAGAAGGGGCAGGCCACATCCAGAGCCACCAACCCAAAAAAGTGCTTCTTTTGAGGGTTAGGCCTCATGGAGCTGTGAGACATCCAGAGCGGCAAGGAGCTTTCCTCTCTCGTCCCCACTCTCCTCCAGGTTTGCTGTCTTGGAAACAGTTTATTAAAGAATCACACGGGCTTGATTTTTCTCCAAATAAAAGTCGAGGGGTTACCAACCATGACAGGCCACTAGGACGGGCCTGGACGGGATGACCTGTCCCTCATGCCCTGAGGTGAGGCGAATGCCTGGTGACCTCTGCTTCCCCTCTCAGCACCTCCTTGCTCTCCAGCCCTATGCATCTGGTCCCATCCTTACTCTCAGCCAAGGCCCCTACTTCCAGCACAAACCCTGCCCTGCAGGGGGAATCCAGTCTCTTGGCTGAGCTGGGGACAAACCTCATCCCAAAGACATGCAAGGAGGGGACATTTGATCCCGAGGGGAGCAGAACATGTGACTCCAAAAAGCACCCCCTTTGTATGTGGGTTATTTTGAGCTAAAGACAAGCAAGGCCCGAAAGACTCGGGAAGAACTCTTTACTTTCGCCTTTGCTGCCTAAAAAGGCAGATGAAGGGTCTGGCCCAGGAAAAACACTATCACCAGAAATAACCACAAAGAGTATGGCCAGATACAGAAAGCTGGGAAGAACTCAGAAGTCCTCTCTGTCTTATTGTCTCTGCATCTTCCTGTGACCTGCCTTCCTTCCCTTTGAAGTCTCAGATCCCGAACCCCTTCTCCGTAGCTCAAGGTGGCATATAAGCCTCAACTGCCTGATGTCTTTGAACCTCTCATGTCTATATGAGGCTCTCATACATGAGAAATTAAATTTATTTTTCTCTTATTACTCTGATGGCAATTTAATGAGTAGACCTGACAAGAGAACCTAGAAGGGGAGAGGAAAAATTTTTTCTCCCCTACAACTCGCAGCAATGTAGAGATCTGCTGTGTGGCTCCATGGAAGAGAGGCGTGAGCGAGGTCCCAGGTGTTGGATGTGTTCAGGTTGACCTGAGGCGCCTGACAGGATGAGAGCGGCGGCAGACAGGCAGAAGAAGGGAGGGAGTGTCTGTAAGCACAGGCCCTGGAGTCGGGCAGACCTGGGTTTAAAACCTGGCTCAGCCACGTATTACATGTGACTTGGGCAAGTTACTGAACTTCAGAGACTCAGTTTCCTCACCCTCACAAAGGTGTTGTTTAGGTGATCTGAAAGAATGCAGGTATCCATCTATAATAATAAATGCGTAATATGCTAATTAGACCGGACAGCCAAATGACCTTCCGGACGTCCTTCTGGACGAAGCCAGGGCTGTGAGGGCCAAGCCCCTTGCACGAATTTTGTGCATCGGGCCTCTAGTAGAGACATAAAGTAGATTAGGGGTTACCAGGGGCCGGAGGAATGGGGAATGATTGCTAAGGGGTGTCAGGTTTCTTTTTAGGGTAGTAAGAATATTCTGGAGTTAGATTGTGATGATGGTTGATTAACTTTGTGAATATACTAAAAACCACTGAATTACATACTTCAAAAGGGTGAATTTTAAAGTATGTGAATTATCTAAAAAAAAAAAAAAAGTGGAATAGAAGGAATACATATAAAACAGCATAGTGTCCAGTCTGAAATTCTACTGTCAATAGATGGTAGTGAAAGTTGTTACTATTATTTCAAGTACAGCAGTAACTGACAGGATCCACTGTTAAGTCCTATTGCAGGGAATAGGAACGAAGAGCAGGCATTTTCCTAGGGAGTCCACTTCATTTGAAGACTTATGGAGGAAGTTTATTATTTAACTTGTGAATAATTAAAAACATTATTTTTATATTAAACAAATAAATATGGAGAATGCAAATTTTGCACGAAGTATAAAGACTGATAGCTTTAAATAACCTCCTAGCTTGAGAAGTACCCTGGGTACATATTTACACTTGTCTGCCATTAGGGCTCTGATGTGTATAAGGGAGAGCACCTGAAAGAGGAATCGTGTTGGATCTAAAATGATGAGATTCCAACAAAAAGTGATGCTTTAAGTAATGATCAATAAATGAAAAGGAGATGATGAATTTGGTTCTAAACCACATTATCATGCCCCTTTTCTACTTAAGAATGTATTGGTCTTCTGGGGTTGAGACTGAGCCCTGTGTCCCTCCCAGAAAGAATGACTAAGAGATGACAGTGATGACTCGGGGAGAGCTGGGTGGGATCAACTGAATGATCATTTGAGATACCATCTGGCTGTGTGGTTCTGTCGGTCAGCTGGAAATTCACTGCACCAGCATTCACTAGAAAACGGAATTTAGAACCAGGCCTCACTGGACTTTATCCTCAGGGATTTAGTCACAGCAGCTCTAAAGTTCCATGATAAGACTGGCTCAGTGCCAGAACAGATGCAAGGGTGGGAGAGCCTGGCACCCTGTGTGTGAGGAGGAAGAAAGTGCTCGGCTGGCTGTGTGTAGACTAGGGCTGTAGACATTGTATTGAGACTAGGGCCTCTCCGTTCACTCCATTTGAGATGGGGCTTCAGAATCTCTGCCTTGCATCTTCCGCTCACCTCCTTCCTCAGTAAATGCCAATTCAGGTGTGTTTGCCTCTGAGGTCCAGTGCCCATGCAGATGAGCAGTTAAAGCCGGAGGGTGAAACGGACTATGGCTTCAACCAGCCCAGGACACAGCTCTTCCTGGGAGTTCTGTCCTCCAGTTCCTTGCTTAGTCAATCGACTACCCCTATTTCCATCTCGGGTCCTTCTAGCCCTGGTTCCCAAGAACTTTCTATTCTTCCACCTCCACTCTGCAGCAGCCAGCAGGCTGGTTACCTTCTTACCAACCGCCCCACGGCCACCCAAGGGAGCAGCTGGATCCCCACCTGCTCGGCCTCTGCCCCCACTCTCTGCAGCCCACTCTTGGGCTCTGCCTCCCTATTCTCTCTGCTCCAGGCTGGGCTCTGCTCCACCCACACACCTTTGGTCTGAGGTTCCAGCAGACCCACTCACTGTTTCTTGCTCACCCCTCCCCCAATATGGCAGGAGCAGTGACTCCTAACAATGCATTCAGCCCATTTTCCTCCCTGTGGTCTGCAGGGCGGGGATCTCGGGGGAAGAGAGGCTAGATGGCTGATGACCTGCACACAGAGACAATGCCAGCTACGGCCGTGTGAGGCAGGCTGTGTTTGGTTTTCCTCTGTGGCTCCAAAGTCCGGCACAGAGAAGGACCCCCTGCAGGAGGACACCTGGCTGAGGGATCAAATGGGATGGAGCCATGGCAGTCACCTTGGATAGACCCCCAAGCCGGTGGACGGGGCATGCCCATTGAGCTTGGTTCTGGTTTCTCTTTCCTGATAGTGGAACCTGTGTCTGGGGAAAGCGGAAGCTGGCGTTCCCCGGCCCCGCGGGTGAACTCCTCTGCCCCCCGAGCCTCACCTCTCTGGGGCACTCAGATGGTGCCCTTTTGTCACCCCATCGCTTAGCTGTGATATTAGTCCCAGACACCTTGACCCTGAGTGCCCCGACGACACCAACCTAACCATTCTCCTAGGAGATGATGCCTTTGTTACCACCTCCCTCTGGGTCCGATGGGCCCCTGAGTGTTGACCTGACAGGACTGCCGACCCCTGGTGCCCCAGCCTCACATCCCGTCTGTGGAGCGCTGTGGGGGCAGAGCCGCTGGGTCCACTCAGCTCCCCGTTCACTTGCCCCGCGCGCTCAGGCAAGTGACTCAAACTCTCCGTGCCTCTTTTCCCTTCCAAGCGGGATTTCGTACCTCCCTGATCAAGCTGTGATGGGGACTAATAAGTTAATCGCATGCGGTGTTTAGAACAGTCGTCAGAAAGTGCCAGCTGTCGTTGTTCATGGGAGAAGCGGCATTATGGCTGCATGTGTCCTAGGCCAGCTGCGGAGAGAGCCTCCACAAACTGCCTTCTAGAGCCGGTCGCCGCTAAGCCAAGGGGGAAACGTGATCTTCACCATGAATAAACACAGGGCTGCTCCCTGCTGAACTATGGCCGGCTGTTCCCCAAAACACTCACCTGTCCCTGTCCCCGTCCCCATCCCCACCAGGACTGAGAGTGGCTTCCTGTTAGGAGAGTCAAGTCCCTCTGGCTTTGGGGTGGCTGCCACTTGCCAGCCTCCCTCTGCAGGGCCGTGTGCTGAGATGGGTGCCACCACCCACGTGGGGTCCTTGAGTGTCTGGGGTAAGGTGTGCGCTGGTCTGCCCGCAGAGCAGGCTGGAGCTGGGAGGAGCCGCTGGCCTGGCTGGAGGCAGAGCTGGAGCCCCAGAAGGAGAGGCCCTGGCGGGCTGGGAAGCATGTTGCCATGGATGAGTGGAGACAGCTCCGTGGGTCCCAGCTCCCAGGGCTTGGCAGAGGAGCCCGGCCACCCGTCAGCACACAGCTCACTGGATGCTGTGTCACAGCCGCGGGCATATGTGCGAACAGCAGGCCGAGGTGTTCCCTGCAGGCTCCTTCCTGAGAACAGCCACCCTGGTGGCAGCAGGTGGCTGCGGGAAAGACCTCAGGCCTGGGAGGTGGGTGGGCTCACAGAATAGGAGCCCCGCTCCGAGAACGAAGCTCTTATGGGGGCCTGGCGGGCCAGGCGGCTGTGAGCACAGCCCAGCACAGCCCTCCTCGGGGGATTTCATGGGAGAGGAGCCTGCGAGGACTGAGGACCACACTTCTGTCCCTCTTTAGAATACGGAATGCCATAACCTCACGCACTGTTGATGGGGCAAATGGACATCGAGGATTAAGCACCTGTGAGCGGGTGGTTCCTTCGCCAGACAAATCCGAGGCCTGTGCTGCTAATCCCAAGCCCTGTCAACCTCATCAGTTGACAAGGAGGGACAGCCATCGATTTCTAACGCTGGCGAACACCTGTTGCCACTGTTTGATTTGCTGCAGAAAGGGTTAGTCACAGTTGTCTGCACAAGCAGGCGAAGTGCTTGGAAGAAAAGCCGGGTATGTACAGGGTGAACAGACAGCAGGTCGCTCTACGTGGAGGCTAATCTGACCCCACCCAACGGGCTCTGTCTGGTGTCAGCGAGGCTGCCGTCTTCCCCAGAGAGGCCCCAGCGTGGCACTGTGGTCAGAGACCTCAAGTTGGGCCCTTATCTGGCTGTATGACCTGGGCTGAGTCACTCAGCTCTTCCTCCCTCGGCCTATTTTGTCACCTGTGCAATGCGGGAAGCAGAGCTACCCTGGCCTCTGTGAGGATTAACCATGCGAAAGGAATGTGGCTGGCAGAGGCTGAAGAGCCCATAGACCAGGGGTCCTCAAACTACGGCCCGCGGGCCACATGCGGCCCGCCGAGGACATTTATCCGGCCCGCCGGGTGTTTTTGCCGCCGCTGCCTGTCCTGCTTAGCAGCCGACTTAGCAGTGTGCATAGGAATTTGTTCATAGTTTTTTTTTTAAACTATAGTCCGGCCCTCCAACGGTCTGAGGGACAGTGAACTGGCCCCCTGTTTAAAAAGTTTGAGGACGCCTGCCATAGACAGTTCCAGCTTCCGCCATGGCTTCATTTAGGGCCCTCAGGATGCAGCCAGGTTCTGGCCCTGTGGTCTTGCTTCCCCAGGTTGGCCCTGTTCCCGGATGTGTCTGGCAGCTTTGGCCCAGCCTCACACCATTACAGCACTCAGGGCAGCAGAGCGGCTCAGCATCCTGGTGGAGTGCTGAGAGTCACCCGGTCTAGACGAGGCCAAGTCACCTGCCCACTCCTGAACCAAACAATGTGACCAGGACACTGAATGCACAGACCCACCTCACTGCTTTCTCGTCACTCACCAAATGTTTACTAAGCACCTACTATGCGCCAGGCACTGTGGTATATTCTGGGGCCATTGCAGGGACAAGACAGGCCAGATCCCCACCCTTTTGGAACTTACGTATTAGTTGATGAGACAGAAAACAAATAAGCACATTTTATAAAATGATACAAAATTAGGAAATGATGAGAACTATTTAAAAAGGAAACAAGAAAGCAGAGTAGGAGGGTAGAGAGTGATGTGGGGGAGGGTGAAGTGCTGGTTGGTAAGGGCTCTCTTAGAAGGTGACATTTGAGTAGAGACCTGAGCGAAATGAGAACAGAGGTTGGGTGAAGCTATGGGCACGGAATATTCTGGCAGAGGGAGCCAACGCCCAGGCTCGGAGGCACCGTGAGCCAGGCTCACGAAGGAAGAGCCACAAAGGCCATGCGGCCAGAGCAGCATGGGCGGGGCGGACAGCGATGGGCAAGCAGGGGGAGAAGGGGCAGACCCGGGCGGTGCCGAGCTCTGCAGGCCGAGGGGAGGAGACACATGTCATTCCGACAGTGGTGGGCAGTCTGCAGACCTTTCAAAAGGGAAGAGATGCGATATGCGTTATGTTTGAAAAAGCTCTCTGCATACACATGGCCAACAGGCACATGAAAAGGTGCTCAGGATCACGAATCCCCAGGGGAATGTCCATCTAAACCACAATGACGCAATCACCTCACACCTGTCAGAATGGCTATTATAAAAAAACACAAGAAATGCAAGTGTCGGTGAGGATGTGGGGAAAAGGGAAGCTTCGGACACTCGTAGTAGGAATGGAAATTGGTGTCGCCACTATGGAAACCAGGATGGAGGCGCCTCAAAAAAATTAAAAATTGAACTACCATATGATCCAGCAATCCCACCACAGGGGATTTATCCGAAGGAAATGAAATTGCTATCTTGGAGGGGTATATGCACCTGTATGTTCACTGCAGCCTCGTTCACAAGAGCCAAAATAGAGAAACAACCAAAGGGTCTGTCAACAGATGAATGACTGAAGGAAAGTGGTCTCTGCACACAATGAAATATTCTTCAGCCACGAGAAAGAAGGATATCCTGCCATTTGCGACAACAGAGCTTGACCTTTAAGGCGTTATGATAAATGAGGTAAGTCAGACAGAGAAAGACAAATACTGGTATGATATTACTTATAGGTAGAATCTAAAACACTCAACTTGTAAGAACAGAGAGTAGAATGATGGTTACCAAGGCCTAGGGAGGGGGTAGGGGTTGCGAGATGTTGTGTAGGGCACACATTAACCACAACAGATGAGTACGTTCTGGAGACCTAAGGTGCAGCATAGAGATCACAGTCAGCAATGCTGTATGTTCCCCATCTTACCTAATAATAGACAAACATGTAAATTGACCATACCTCCGCTACGCCCACAGCCAATCAGAGTGAGTATGCAAATTAGAAGGCCAAAGATGGCAGCAGCCCAGCTGCTCCAGGTGCAGAGTGACCAAGCAGGGCAGGACGCCTGCTATGAGAGGGAGGGCTGCTATGAGAGGGAGGGTGGGGGGTGAAGGGATCTACAGGAGCGGAGTGCCGCAGCGAAGACAAGACTGCAGACTCCAGAGTCTGCAGCAAAGACGAAGATGGAAGACTCTGGCCAGAGCGAAGGCCTGGGTCTTGGGTGCCGGAGGAAAACCGGTGCTGGAAGCCAAGGGAAGGAAGGCCTATTGCATGAATCTCTTCGTGCAACAGGCCTCTAGTAAAAAAATAAATGACAAGTATGTGACATGGTAAAGATGTTAGCTAATGCTTCTGTAGTAACATACTGCAATATATAGATGTATCAAACCAACATGCTGTACACCTTCAACTTACACAATGGTATGTGTCAGTTATATCTCAGTAAAAGAGGACACCCATATAAAGCAGGCGACAACAACAAAAAGATCACTTTGCTGCTGGGCGGAGGGGGCTGGGAGAAGCAGGGGTGGGAGAAGCAGTGGCTGAGACGAGGGGGTGGTGGCAGCGCTGGGGGAAGAGGCTGGAGTCAGGGCGTGTTTTAGATAATAGGTTCCATCTCTGGAAGCAGAACCTTGGGACCTTCCCAAAGGGAAATGGGGGGCTGTTGTCAGAAGTGGGGGTGACAGATGGGGGTGGGCAGAAAGCAGGCACTTTCCATCCCTTTCACCATTTGTCGTTTCACACAGCATTTTATTTTGGACTTCTGGTTTCACCATCAGTAGCCTTTTCTGGGTGGGGGACTGTATCTCCAATCTCATCTCCTTCCTCTAAGGCCTAGGCTCTGCTGTGAGGGAGCTTAGAGATGATGCAGTCCAACCCCAGTCTCCTTACAGATAGGAATCCTGAGACTTCAAACAGTTCTGAGATCCTGCAAATTCGAGCTGAACAGGCCATCGCTCTCCTCATTCCCAGTGCTGGCTTCCTTCGCAGAACAAAGCTCAATTTAGGGTGCTGCTAAGGACTTGTGGGGGGTGGGGGTGGGAGAGGGCTTAGGCCTCCCACAGTCTCCATCAGCATCCCCCAAGTAACCAATGTGCTCGATGTATACCCCACTGCCCCCTTCAAGCCCCCCGCAACCTCCCCAAAATCCTGGAGCTGCCACTATGCTCAGTCACCAGCTTTTTGTCAGCCGTTCCCAGGAGAGTCCAGAGTCCCGGCCATAAAAGGCAGGCACACAGATGGGAAGCACCAGGGCAGGGCCTCGTTTTTACTTTAATTTTAGAGGAAACTTCATGTGAAGCGCAGGCTTTCCATTCCTGCTGGGAGAGCTGCCAGTGGACAGTGCACAGCCGGAGCCGGAGGGACAGGCGCTGGCCTTTGAGGCTGAGCAGCAGGCAGTTCTGCGTCTGCAAAGCAAGCGGCACTTGGCGGCCCTGCAGGATGGGCAGCGGGAGGGACGGCCTGAAACCCTCCCCAGACACGCAGTGTGCTGGCCAGTCTGTGTGTGCGTGTGTGTGTGTGTGTGTGTGTGTGCTGGCGTGTGTGCGTGTGTGTGCTGGTGTGTGTGTGTGCATGTGTGTGTGCTGGTGTGTGTGTGTGGTGTGTGTGTGTGGTGTGTGGTGTGTGTGTGGTGTGTGTGGTGTGTGTGTGTGTGTGTGTGTGGTGTGGTGTGGTGTGTGTGTGTGGTGTGGTGTGGTGTGTGTGTGTGGTGTGTGTGGTGTGTGTGGTGTGTGTGGTGTGTGTGGTGTGTGTGGTGTGTGGTGTGTGTGGTGTGTGTGGTGTGTGGTGTGTGGTGTGTGGTGTGTGTGTGTGTGTGTGTGTGTGGTGTGGTGTGCGTGCGTGTGTGCTGGTGTGTGGTGTGTGTGTGCTGGTGTGTGTGTGTGTGTGCTGGTGTGTGTGGTGTGTGTGTGTGGTGTGTGTGGAGTGTGTGTGGTGTGTGTGTGTGTGTGTGTGTGTTGTGTGTGTGTGTGTTGTGTGTGTGTGGCTGGGACAACCTGCTTTTGCACTCAGGGCCCAGCACGGTGCCTGCCGCTCCGTTGGAATCAATAGGCACCAGGTGAGAGCAGGGCCGGAGCGCTGTGCCTCCCGGATATGCACGCGCTGGGCAATAGCGTGTGTCCGCTGGGCGGTCTCCGGGTGACTGGTGTGCCAGATGTCCCGAGGGCAGAGAGGATTAACAATCCGCGTGGCTCCTGCCAAGAGCATTGCAGTGGGAGGCCCCACTTTCTCTTTTTCTGTGTGGTTTTAATTTTCTCCTAAGAAAAATAATCCAGCTCTTCTTTAATCAGCAACCGCTATGGTCAGGAGAATCCGTCAGCGAGCGATGGGAGTGGCTGGTGGGTTTAATCACGAGAACGGGCGGCTGTCCTCTCCGAGGGGGCAGGGCAGCGACGTCGTCGTGGATGCTCTCCTTCTCTCCAGCTGGCGGCTGGCTCTGTCTGTGTGGTGCCGAGGGGACGGGCAGGCAGCATAAATAATCAGTAATGAGATCCGTGCAAGCACAGGGAGTCTTGATGGAAGCTCGTTGGAGATGACACAGCAAGGAGAGCAGCATCTCTGGTGTGAGGCAGGGACATGGACAGGAACCTGAGGAGGGGAGGAAGGCCTTCCTGGGCTGATCAAAGGGCTCCTCCTTGCAGGCGCTGATGCAGCCAGCAGACCCAAAACAAATGTTGCCGGAGCAGGGTGCGCACAGGGGCGGCACACAGGGGCGGGGAGGGAGCCCGAGAGGCTGCTGTGGTTTGATTTTGAGGGGACAGTGAATGAGGGGAGCCTGGAGTCCTGACTCTAGCTCTGACTTTAGCAAAGAAGGGATGGGTCCCCCCACACCCATTTCCTGCTCTGACCTCAAATGGGGGCGAGGGGTTGCCCTGTGGGTTGGCACAGGCAGGGGGCTTCAGGGTAATGCTGCCCATGCCGCTGGCAACCAGGAGGGCGCCTTGCCAAAGAGGGGGACACGCATGGGTAAGACTGAGAGTGCCCCCCCAGGAGGCCGGCTGGAGGGGTACAGTCCTCTCTCCCCTGTCATTCTGCCACAATAACCCAGCCCCAGACCCTCCAAGGCGCTCAGCACCTGCCTGGTCTCCCTGCCCAGCCAGCAACCACCTGGCCCCCCCAGCATCTCAGCCCTTCCCCAACCCCGTGTGCAGCCTCCACCGCCACAAGCACATACTCCAGCACTTGTTGTGTGTGTTCCCGTTTCACTGAAATGCTCCTCTCTTCTCCTCTAGGTGACACATACACCCAGGTGAAGGGCTGGCTCGCGGCTCTTTTCCCCACCTGTCCCCCACGCCCGGGAGAAACTCTGTTCGAAGCAACACACCTCCTGCTCTCCGAGCCCCTGTGTTCTGGAAGAGGCTGCCCGCCTTTCCTTCTACACACAGACCACACCACGTGCATGGAACAGACGAGTTTGCTAACCACGCTGTCTTCGGCATTCTTCACTAAAATTTCAGCTGTGTCTGTGTGTGTGTCTGTGTGTGTCTCCGTGTGTGTCTCCGTGTGTGTCTGCGTGTGTCTGTATGTGTGTCGGCCAACTTCTGCCCACCTTAACAAATCCCCTCCAATATCTCTGCTTGCACCCCTGTGAAACCCAACAGGCACCATGTTGAAGCCTTACTCTGAAGGACGCTAAGTTCCCCGAGGATGTATCGGAGGGCAGGCTGAAATGCCTAGGGGTGGCGGGACCCAGGGCCAGAGCACAGAGGGCATCTCTCCTGAAGGAGACCAGCTGCTATGGGTTTGGCTCCCTGTGAGCAACAGAAAAACTCCGACTGTCTCTCTCTGGTAACCACTCACAGCAGAGGCACCTCTGGGCCATCCCCTCGCAGATCCATTTAATTACAGGCACGAATGCCCACTGAGGGGTGGGGTGCAAACAGGGAGCCTTGGATTCCAATAAAGTCCAAACTGCTTTGAAATCCAAATACAGCTAACCCTCCATTATTCACGCTGCAGAAAGGGAGCGTGCATAATCCTGAACAGCAGATGATTAAAAAAATCATTTCTTTTGGCTTTTGGAAGATACCATACGCTATTTGCAACAGAGCAGCAAAATTTCCCCTCGAGTTGTATTTGCTCAGATTAATATTGCCGTGAACTTGCCTTTCCCCCATTCCCAAGCAGACAGCAGAGGGGCTAAGACTGAGGAGTCTGCTCAGAAGCGAGCTGAGTGGCAGGGGAAGCCACACACACAAGGAAGGAGGGGTGTGGCCTAAAGTACTGATGGCACATCAAAGGCTCTGGCCGCCTCTCTTCTAACTTGAAGAGAGAGTAGAATAGAGGCGGAGGGAAAAAGAGAAGAAGAAAAAGAAACAAATTTGAAAACCAGATACAAGCCTCACCTCTCTCCCAGCAAGCTTTCCAAGCATCTGGTATATGATTCGGGACCACCTCCTTCGAACACCTGAGCTACTCTCTGTTTATGAAATGGGAGTGGCGCTCTCTGCCTCCTTGCCTTTGCTTATGCGGCACCACCTGCCTGAGATACCCCATCCTCTCCTGTTCTATCCCAACTTCATCCACCTGTCAGACCCAGCACATTTCCACAAAGCCTTTTCTTATCATAACCGTGGACAGCAACCTTCTTCCTCTCTTACACTCACCTTCTGAGTGCCCACCGCAGAGTATTCTCTCTGGACCTATGAGGAGTGTAAGCTCTGAGGACGGGGAAGATGCTGTGTCAGACCATCTGGCGTTCCCTGGAACACCTGGCACAGTGGTTTACATACATGGCAGGGGACCCCTACCGAGAAACTGATGGACTATATCCTGCCGGAAGGTGTGAAGACACTTCACCCTGCAGTGGTATTGGGGACTTGGTGAACGTTTCCCAGAACCTCTTCCCCCTCCCCCCACACCACCACCCAGATGCTCCTTCAGTGGGTTGGGTGAACTCAGAGTTACTCAGTTTCTACAAGTGCTCAGGTGATTCTGATCACTGAGAAGTCAGCTGTCAACATGCATATCAGCAGCGCTCACACACTGAAAAACTTCCATCCTGTGTTCCCTTCACCCAGGTGAAGCCAAATGGTTAACACGTTAAGCGCCCAGTCAGTCACCGGTGACTGACACTATACTTTCCGTCCGGAAGACAGAACAGGCTGGGTGCTTAACGTGTTAAAAAACAGAGACACTCAAAACAGTCTCTTCAATAAATGGTGTTGGGGAAATTGGACAGATACATGCAAAAAAAAATGAAACTAGACCACCAACTTACACCATACACAAAAATAAACTCAAAATGGATAAAGGACTTAAACGTAAGACGGGAAACTGTAAAAATCTTAGAAGAAGCCATAGGCACAAAATAGCAGACATATGTCGTAGCAATATCTTTACCAATACAGATCCTAGGGCAATGGAAACTAAGGAGAAAATAAACAAATGGGACTGCATCAAAATAAAAAGCTTCTGCACAGCAAAAGAAATCATCAACAAAACAACAAGAAAGCCCACTGCATGGGAGAACATATTTGCCAATGTTATCTCCGATAAGGGTTTAATCTCCAACATTTACAGGGAACTCATACAACAAAAGGAAGATAAACAACCCAATCAAAAAACGGGCAAAGGCCCTATATAGACACTTTTCGAAAGAGGACATACAGAAGGCCAAGAGACATATGAAAACACTAGAGGCCCGATGCATGGAACTTGTGCAAGGGGCTCGGAACTTGTGCAAGGGGCTCGGCTCTTGCAGCCGTGGCAGCTTACCTTGGCCCTCGCAGCCCTGGCTTTCTCTGGAAGGTCATCCAGAAGGACGACTGGAAGGTCGTTCGGCTGTCCAGTTTAATTAGCATATCATGCTTTTATTATTATAGATGCTCAAAGTCACTAATCATCAGAGAGATGCAAATCAAAACGACAATGAGGTACCATCTCACACCTGTCAGAATGGCTATCATCAACAAATCAACAAACAACAACTGCTGGAGAGGATGTGGTGAAAAAGGAACCCTCGTGCACTGCTGGTGGGAATGCAGACTGGTACAGCCACTCTGGAAAACGGTATGGTGTTTCCTCAAAAAATTAAAAATGGAACTCCCATTTGACCCAGTAATCCCACTTCTAAGAATATATCCCAAGAAAACAGAAACATCAATCAAAAAGGATATATGCACCCCTATGTTCATAGCAGCACAATTCACCATAGCTAAGATTTGGAAACAGCCTATGAATGGATTAGAAAACTGTGGTACATCTACACAATGGATACTATGCTGCTATAAAAAAGAAGGAATTCTTACCATTTGCAACAGCATGGATGGACCTGGAGAGCATCATGCTAAGCGAAATAAGCCAGTCAGAGAAAGATAAATATCACATGATCTCACTCATTTGTATGGAATATAATGAACAACATAAACTGATGAACAAAAATAGAACCAGAGTCATAGAAACATCGAACAGCCTGCCCAACCTATGAGGGAAGGTGGGGGGTGAGGGGGTAAGAGATCAACCAAAGGACTTGTATGCATGCATATGAGCATAACCAATGGACACAGATGGGGGGGCGGTGAGGGCATGTGCTGGGGGCTAGGGGTGGCCGGGGAGAGGTCAATGGGGGAAAAAGGAGACTTATGTAATACTTTAAATAATCCTCTCTAATAAAATGGTAATATGCAAATTAACCATCACTCTGCTACATAAGCCACGCCCACCAGCCAAACCACGCCCACCAGCCAATCAGGGAGAGTATGCAAATTAACCCCAATCCAAGATGGCTACAGCCACAGTGAGCAAGGTTTCCCTGGTAACAAAGCAAGCCAAGCTTTCCATAGCCGTTGCAGGCCTAAGCCTTCACTCAAGCTACAAAGTTTCAATTATAGAAGGTAAAAAAATTCAAACAAATGGCGGCAGAATGGAGCTTGAGAGAACAGGCCAGGGTTGCCGGCGGCAACAGGGGAAGCAAAGCTTTCTGAACACCCTGGCCAGGCTCACCCACTTAAGGCTACAAAGTTTCAATTGTAGAAGGTGAATTAACTGCCACAGAGATGGCTGCCGCCCCGGAGGGAGCAGCAGGCTTGGCTCCGCTCCAGGCTACAAAGTTTCAATTGTAGAAGGAAAATAAATTCCAGATACCAGGGCCTCCCCTTGGGTTGCCAAGGGGCGTGGCCGGCCTGCAAACCACCACAGGCCCCTCGCTCAGGCCGCTCCACGCCCCAAGGGAACCCCACTCTGATCCGGGACACCCTTCAGAGCAAACCAGCTGGCCCCCACCCGTGCACCAGGCCTCTATCCTATCTAATAAAAGAGTACTATGCAGATTGATCATCACTGCAACACACAATATAGCTGCCCCCATGTGGTCAAAGATCCTGCCCCCATGTGGACACAAGATGGCCACCACAAGATGGCCAGCAGGAGAGGGCAGTTGGGAGGCACCCGGCCTGCAAGGGAGGGCAGTTGAGAGGGATCAGGCTTGCAAGGGAGGGCAGTTGGAGGTGATCAACCCTGCAGGAGAGGGCAGTTAGTGGTGACCAGGCCGGCAGAGGAGGGAAGTTCGGGGCAAACAGGCTGGCAGGGGAGGGCATTTAGGGGCAATCAGGCTGGCAGCGGAGTGGTTAGGGGGTGATCAGGCTGGCAGGCAGAAGCGGTTAGGGGCAATCAGGAAGGCAGGCAGGCAAGCAGTTGGGAGCCAGCAGTCCTGGATTGTGAGAGGGATGTCCGACTGCCTGTTTAGGCCCGATCGGGCCTAAACGGGCAGTCGGACATCCCTCCAAGAGTCCCAGATTGGAGAGGGTACAGGCTGGGCTGAGGGACAACCCCCCGCCGTGCACGAATTTCGTGCACCAGGCTTCTAGTAAAGAATAAAAAAAGAGAGAGAGAGAGAGAGAGAGAGAGAGAGAGAGAGAGAGAGAGAGACACCGAGAAACACACTGGGCTTATTACCGTTATCTCTCATACTTCCCAATGCGGACTGCAACATTTTCTTAAGCACAAAAAGCCAAAAAGAGTGCAGGTTGAAATAGGACAGAGGTTTGCAACAGATTCTTCCAATTTCTTTGAGCAGAAGCTGTGCCTTTTTGCACTTTCTAGCACCTCTGACATTGGGGTGCAGCTTATAATTGATGGTGTATTACAATCAGCAATGTGTCCTACCTCTTCACTCAGCCATCACACAACGAATTATGTGCATGGCAAAGCTATACCTGTTGAGCTGCTTTGCCAGTTAAGTGACTTCAAAAGGATTATCCTCTAATTTGGTATCGAAATGAAAAATTGTTGTGTACACAGAACAGCATGAAAACAGCAGCAGAGCATACATTTATATTAGCGAGACAAGCATTTCCTCACATAACAATACTTCCACATTTTCTTGCAAAGAAGCAACTAAACAAACCAACTGCTTTATAGCGTTGCTACTCAGACTGTAGTACTGAGACCGGTGGTATTGGCCTCACCTGGGGGCATGTGAGAACTGCAGTCTCAGGCTCCAGCCCAGACCTGTGTATATCTGCTTTTTAGCAACATCCCCAGGTGATTTTATGCACATGGAAGTTTGAGAAGCATAGCCTTATGGGACTTAGAAAGGAAGATGTCCACAAGAAGATAGAGCTCCGTTAGGTGGCTAGCACTCTCTGCCATTACACACAAGTTATTCACAAAAGGATTGTCTATCACACCCTAGGCAAAAAAAGCTTCCAAAAAGATGTCAGTGACATAGAAGGAAATCTGGGAGATAATAAAAGCGTATCACCAATTCCCTCCAAAGCCCAAGGACATTATTGTGTGGAATAACCGGGCATCAATGACTGGAAGTGAGTCAGAGGGTTAGACTGAATGTGAACAAGTTTTGCAGATCACCTTGACCAACTTACTGCACTGTTTTCCTTTTGAGGTATGTGTAGGAGTGATACATGGTAACGAGAGACGTTTAGATTAATCTATGAGGGCTCTTTCAATTAGGAAAAAATTATATGAGGGAAGAAGGCATTGAGTCATAGTTTAACTAGGAACATTCTTTTTCCTTAATGATACATAAAATGATGGTACATCTTACAACCAAAGGCACCTCTGATTTGATGAATATAAAATCCCACACACTTCACTTTTCTATTAGAGTTTAAATTTCAATAATCATCGTTTCACTCTGATGATTCCTAACACCAAGATATTTTACATAAAATAGCAGTTTTGAGTGTGTTGATCCTGCTTTTTAAGTTTTACACATTTTTAGGTCCAACAATTCCATGCCTTTAATGTCCACGTAAGAAAAAAACAACAAAACAGTTTGTCTGTTCTACCCACTATATTTTAGAAAGTTAAATAAGAATAAAAGGAAATATCAGGCAAGAGGTGGAAATGAGGCAGAGAGACGTTGCTACAAACTGATTCTAACAGCTATTTTGTCCCCTTTTCCTATTTCAAAGGCAATAAAAAACATTAAAAAAACGATTAGCTGCTTTTGCAGTGCTGTTGGATTTAATCCCGAGAAACCTGTCAAACAGGTATTACTATCCTCTCTCCCACAAGTGAAGAGAGTG
Source organism: Cnephaeus nilssonii (assembly GCF_951640355.1). Taxonomy (NCBI): domain Eukaryota; kingdom Metazoa; phylum Chordata; class Mammalia; order Chiroptera; family Vespertilionidae; genus Cnephaeus; species Cnephaeus nilssonii. Next base: position 56,202,446 of record NC_137081.1, read on the forward strand.
AGACCTGAGGAAGAAAATCACTCACCCAGGAAGAACAACGGACGGTCAGTGGAGAGGCCAGAATTCAAAGGAGGCGTCCACGCAGCCCACGGAGCCAGCCTCATGTGCCCACTCCTCAGTGTTAGTGAGTAATCCACACACTGTGTCCATGACTCCAGGGCCCTTTGTTAAACACCTGGGGATGCCAGAGCCCTTGCCTTTGAGCATGGAACCAGCTGCCACCTGCTCTTGACGGTAGAGATTTTCTTCCGGTGTGAGATGCCCCCATTTCTTGCAAAGTTTCTTGGGGCTCCTTTTTTTTTTTTTTTTTAAGATTGAGTTCAGCTCACTTCACTCAACTATCATTTAAGAGCCTACTGTGCGAGTGACCCAGGCATGACCCGGGACGCCATCTCATTGTTAACCTTTGACCCTGCCTCATGGCTCACTGTGATAGTCTCCCAAGATGCTCACTCTGTTCTAAACAAGCCAAAACCCTATTCTGAAAGCCACCCCTCTTACTTTATATCAGTGGTTCTCCATCTTTGCTGACATTAAAATCACCTGGGGGGGCATTAAAACTTCTCAGCCCTCAAGCCACTCTTCCTGCCAATTAAATCAGAATCTCTAGAGGTGGGCTCCTGGATCAGTATCTTATAAGCTTTGCAGGTGATCCCAATATTCAACCACGTGAGTGAGGCAGCAAATCCCGTTGCTGTCTATCTCCTACAGCTGTTTCTACCTTCCCCATTAAGTTTTCCACTTTCCGTTAAAAGCCTTCTAACAGTCTCCCCTCACCTACCCAGCCACTTTTCCAAAAAAAACTTTGTTTTTATTACAAACAAATGATACTTATGGCACAAGTCTTACTTTTGAAAATACAGCCAAACGAAAAGAAGAAAATGTAAATCGCTCGTAATTTCACCACGAAGCAATAACTACTGCTAACGTGCCTGTGTAGATACAGCCGCGTCTTTTCCTTCCATATAGTGTGTGCATGTGTGTGTATTCTATTGTACATATGGTTTTGTAGCCTGCTCTGCTCATCGGAGCATCTTTTTACTTGAACTTCCCCACCTCTTGCCTTTCCCCTCTCTGTCCTGACCTCCAAACTCTAATAGGTCGGTCTTTCTTGGGCTTTTCAACCTGGCCTCCCGCAGCAAATGCCGAAGCCTCCTTTTACCCTAATGGCGATTCAGTGCAGAAGCAGTAAACAAGCGTCCTCAGGAGTCACTTCTTTCCACATGGCTCTACCATCTGGCTTCCCAACTGCTCAAGCCAGACACACCTGAGGTCATTCTAGATTCCTCGGACAGCTCACCTCGTTTCTCACTGATTATCAGAGCACATCCACTGTGCCTCTTAACATTTTTTGAATCTGTACACATCTCTCCATCCCAACTTCCTTCCATTGAGTCTACCGTCATCTTTGCCTCCTAACTGGCCTCCTTATCCCATTGATTCTCTCTAGTCCACGCCCCACACCATCTGGGTGACTTCATAAAGTCATTCTCTCTCTTTCTTTATTTTTTAATCCTCAGTTGCTACTAGAACGTTTGCAACCATGAGGATATTTTTCCATTGATGTATAGAGAGAGTTGGAAGAGAGAGAGAAAGACAGAGAGAAGTATTGATGTGAGAGAAACACACCGATTGGTTGCCTCCTGCACGTGCCCCAACCAGGGCCTGGGTCAGGGAGGAGCCTGTAACTGGGGTATGTGCCCTTGACCAGAATAGAATCTGGGACCCTTCAGTCCTCAGGCCGACGCTCTATCCACTGAGCCAAACTGGCTAGGGCTCTATAGTCATTCTCATTGCCTTTAAGGCAAAGTCCACAGTCCTTACTAAGGCTTTCAAAACCCAGCACCTGCTTAAGCCGTGCCTCCTCCACCCTCCTCCAGCAACCCAACACACACCTGGTCCACAGCCCCTCAGTACCACTGAACTGCTTCTCTCTTCATTCTCCTAAAACACGCCTCTCATGCCTTCTTCTGGTGGATGCCGACTCATCTGGCACATCCCAGCTGGTTCCTCACTTCCCTGGAGATCTCTCCGACTCCCTACATCTGGATTAGATGCCCTCTGGTGCTCCCCTGATATCCTGTACCTGCCCTATCAGAGCACATATCTCACCGGTTTGCAACCATCTCTTTGGTTGTCTGTATTCCTCTCCAGACCGAAATGATGTTTTGCTCATCACTGTCCCCAACATCTAGCAACAAATACTTAAAACATTTGTTGAATGAACAACGAATGACTGAACCCCTTCACAGCACATGTCACCAACCTTTCGGCACAGAAGGAGATCTTTTCTGGATTGTAACCTCAGTTGCTACTAGAACGTTAGCAGGGGCTCAGTGATGTTTTTCCTCCATGCTACAAGGTGTCCATGTCAGGGGATGGCTCTTTCCTGTCCTATAGACCAGTCTGCCAATCTTTCTCTTCTTCATAGCTTTCTGCTTCTTTTTTTCCCTCTTCCTGACTTCCTCCTGCGCTGCAAACCTCAAGTCAAATTAGCCCAGTTTTGTATGAGCTTAGTTTTATTTTTTACAGTGGAAGCTCCCCATCTCCCTATTAGTAAGAGACACCACTATAACCTAAAGTTTTGTGACTTTTCAAATAGAATCATGTTAATGCATATCTGGTGTTAGCTTGCTGTTGCTACCGACATCTCCAACACTTTAGTGGTGGGAGTGGGGTGAAGGAGTTGGCAAAAGTAGAGATAAGATCGTATTTTTCCAGTCTTTCTCTCAGGAAGGCTGGGTTCCTTCTTCAAGATTTTGTGAATGTGAATTAAATCTGAATTCAATGACTCTGAACTAGCTACAGGACACTACATATCTGGTGATGAATGAGGTTTTATAGAGTCTTAGGAATATGTAATTTGGGGAGCTTTTTAAAATAAAAGAATACAAAATTATAAATGTACTATATAAGCCTTGAAAAGTCCTTGTGCAAGTTGGGGGTCCCTGAAAATTAACCACCACTAGGTAAGTCTGTTCTCCACCTTTATCTTAATTTTTATGATTGGAGCAAGAGGCCCAGAGTAATAGGTCCATCTCTGAGTTGGCTTGAAGACTAACAGCTGACCTAACCATTCCTTCTGCAGGACCTGCTGCTCATTATGGAGCTAAACTTTTTTAAAAAATATATTTTTATTGATTTTGGAGAGGAAGGGAGAGGGAGAGATAGAAACGTGAATGAGAATCATTGATTGCTGCCTCCTGCATGTCCCTACTGGGGATTGAGCCCGCAACCCAGGCATGTGCCCTTGGTTGGAATTGAACCTGGGACCCTTCAGTCTGCAGGCCAATGCTCTACCCACTGAGCCAAATCAGCTAGGGCTAACCTTTTTTTATTTTTCCCCCACTTTTTAAAAAATTTCTTTATTGATTAAGGTATCACATATTTGTCCTCATCCCCCCATTCCCATCCCACCCCCCTCCCCACACATGCCCCCACCCCCCTGTTGTCCGTGACCACTGGTTAGGCTCATATGCTTGGGCTAACCTTTTTTTAAATTAGCTAAATCCTCAGTTCCAAACCAGGAGGGTAAACACAGGTAAAAAATAAACATTTTTTTTTTTTTTCAATGAATTTGGGCTCTGCGTGAGCAGTGAGCTCCTTGGTCTGGTGGGAAGAGCCTTGGGACGGGAGGTGGGAGGTGTCGTTCTGTGGGATCTTGTTCAGACTATTTAACGTAAGCACCTACAGAACTGACGTGTGTGTGCTGATTTTGAAACTGATTAATCCTGAGTCAGTTCACAAGCTTCTACTCCACATTAATAGGGGGAAAAGCAGGTTCTAAACTTGGGGTTGGGCAATTGAGACAGCTAACCAGCTTTATAAGAACAGGAAGCCAGAGTCCTCACTCCCCTCAGCCACCCCACTGCGGCGGCGCTGCAGGGCAGAGCCCTTTCTCAGGCCCCTCCTCCCGGCCCGGATTCCCTCCGCCGGCCTCACTTCTCCGAGGCCGCCTGGATCAGCCTGTGCCTGCTTGTGACCAGTTTCGCCTCCTGACCCTCTCCTGTGGATCGCCCTTGCCCAACCCGGCCCCTGACTCAGTCCCACAAGGAATGGTTAGGTCAGCTGTTAGTCTTCAACCCGGATGGAGGCTCAGATCCTGCTTTGAGGACAGTCCTGGTATGACTCCAGGTGTGAACCTTGTCACCAGGCTGTCATCGGCGAGCAGGAATAATAATGTACTGGGGCCACACGGTTCAAAAGTCCAGACCCAGCCAAAACCGGTTTGGCTCAGTGGATAGAGCGTCGGCCTGCGGACTGAAGGGTCCCGGGTTCGATTCCGGTCAAGGGCATGTACCTTGGTTGCGGGCACATCCCCAGTAGGGGGTGTGCAAGAGGCAGCTGATCGATGTTTCTAACTCTCTATCCCTCTCTCTTCCTCTCTGTAAAAGATCAATAAAATATATTTTAAAAAATAAATAAATAAATAAATAAAAGTCCAGACCCAGCTGTGTGGCCTGGAGGTCATCCTTGCTCCAGGTTCCAGGAAGAGCTGGACTTCACAGTTTTGAAGGCAGCTCCACAGCCTGCAGATGCTAATACAGTTGTGATAAAAACGAAGGGAACTCGCTTATGTGTTAGGAGTGCTTTTTGTTGGTTTGTTTTGTTACTGATGTCATAGATAATGACAGCCAGTCCACACGGGTCATGTTGTTAGGCCTGCAGCACTTTTAATTTTAAAGGAGGATTCCAGGAAGAGAGACAGTATGCTGCCCTGAGGGCTGGGCATGAGCCCGGGTGCCAGCACGCACGGGCAGTCCACATTGTGCAAGGCCTGTGACAAATAGAAACGTGCTTGGCAGTGAGCCAACAAGGCGCTGAGTGAGTGTGGACTTGTCACACCGTGCTCTCGGAGGAGCTGGAGGGAGAGGCCAGTTATGGGGATTCAGCAAAGGAACTAGAGATACCAGGTAGGAGCAGGGAGGTGAGGTTCATTTGGGAAAAACTCCCTGAGACCTTGGGGCAGGACCATGGGGCATTAGAAGGCCTCAGCCCCTCACCCGGGATGGGATAGACAGGGTTTAGTATACAATGGCGCTCAATAAAGGGCAGAGTCTCTCCTGACTGGGTGTCAGGTGTGCCTAGACTGTGGCTCATGGGAGTCAAAGCTATCCCACTGTCCCCTCCCCCCCCCCCACAAAGAAAACACACACACAGAGCTAGGCCTTCAGTGCCTCGCAGTCGTGTCCACAATGGTTTTAGGGCACCCGGGCTTGGTGACCTCAGAGTCAATGTTAGGCTATTGTTAGGCGAGTTGTGTTTGCTAAAATAACTTGTTATTGCTTTAAAACAACCTGTGCAATTACAAGCCCAGGGCAGGGGATGGGGTCAGCTCCTGCTTCCCCCGGTCTGGCTGCCAGCCCTGTGGCTGCAGCTGGACTGGGGGTGAGGCTGGGCCTGCTGAGGTCCCTGGGTGAGCTGAACAACACAGTCCTCGAAGCCCACGGAGACCTTGTTGGCGTAGTGGTGTAGAACCTGAGGAATCACCAGGCTTCCCTTCCCTCTGCTCTGCTGAGGGTGAATGGTGGACGCGCCGAGGAGGCAGAGGGCAGAGCTGGAAGAAGCCAGTTGCTGCGAACTCAGGTGCTATTCTGGACTGAAAGCCCTTCCCAACCAGCCCAGCTCAGGACTGCGTGCTTGCCCCGGGCCCTCCCACCAGCCAGGGAGGGAGGAGCCGGCGGGGCGGGGCGGACCTGCCCTCTGCACCTGGGCAGGGCTGAGAATCTTACTATTGGTTATCTGGGCGCTGAACTCAACACATGCTTATCTTCTTAACAACTGAATCCACGGGGCACATGCTTCCTGTAGCAGTTCCCCTCGTTTAGACAGAGGAAGCAGGGGAAGAGAGGGTGTGTCCAAGGCCACATGACCAGTAAGTGCAGGGCCAGGAAAGTGTGGCGACCCAGTGATCCTGAGTTTCAACTTCTGGCCTTCAAATGTGTCAGGGAATGCATATCTGGGCTTTATTTTTAATTTTATTTTTGTCCGACTGGAGCCCTTCACTCAATAGGACCCTTAACTGGGGAATCAAACCCAAGACCCTTCAGTTCGAAGGCCAACACTCTAACCACTGAGCCAAACAGCCAGACTCCCTAGAATTTTGACAGTATGATAGGCTGAAAATGGCGCACAAGATATCCACATCTTAATCCCTGGAAGTTGTAAATGTCCTCTTGTATGGCAAAAAAAGGACTTTACAGCTCTGCCAGCATGGCTCAGTGGTTGAGCATCAACCTACCAGGAGGTCATAGTTTGAGTCCTGGTCAGGGCACATGCCCAGGTTGCGGGCTAGATCCCCAATGAGGGGGGGGGGGGGGGGGGGGCGGGGAGGGGCATGCAGGAGATAGCCAATCAATGTTTCTCTCTTATCATTGATGTTTCTGTCTCTCTCTCTCCCTCTCCCTTCCTCTCTAAAATCAATAAAAGTATATTTGGGGGGGAAAAAGGACTTTACAAATGGGATTAAGTTAAGGATCTGAAGGTAAGAAGATTATCTGAGTGGGCCCTAAATATAATCACAGGAGTCCTTACTTATAGGAGAGAGGGGGAGGGAGATTTCAAACAGAGAGAGGAGGGGAAGGTGATATGAAGATGGAGGCAGAGACTGAGGTGATGTGGCTGAGAGTGTTGGCAGCCACCAGACGAACCGAGGGACAGATTCCCCTCTGGAGCCGCAGGAAAGTGTGGCGACCCAGTGATCCTGAGTTTCAACTTCTGGCCTTCAGATGTGTCAGGGAATGCATATCTGGGCTTTATTTTTTATTTTATTTTTGTTTGTTGAAATTCTATTAAAATATACATACTAGTAATATAAATTTTTTTAATCTTAACTACTTTTAAGTGTACAGTTCTGTAGCATTAAGTACATTCACATTATTGTGCAACCATCACCAACATCCATCTCCAGATTATTTCATCATCCCAAACGGAAGCTCAGTACCCATTAAACCAGTGATGGGCAACCTTTTGAGCTTGGTGTGTCAAACTTCGCCAAAAAACTGAGCATAACTCAGGTAATGTGTCACTTTGAGGAAAAAACTGACTCCAAGACTCTAGTCGCAAATGTTTCATCCTCAGGAGCAGCAAATGTTTCATCCTCAGCATGCGGCCGCGTGTCATCAGAAATGGCTACGCGTGTCAGTGCTGACACGCGTGTCATAGGTTCGCCATCACTGCATTAAACACTCACTTCCATGCCCCACTTCCCACAGCCCCTTGCCAAATAACCTTCTACTTTCTGCCTCTGTGACATTTACCACTCTAAATACTTCAAGAAACCATCCGATATTTATTTTGTGTTTGTGTCTGGTTTATTTCACTTAGTATAATGTCTTCAAGGTTTATCCATGTCATAGCATGCATCAGAATTTCCTTTTTAAGGCTAATACTTCATTTTATGTATTACCACATTTTGTTTTGTTCCCGCCTTTTGACTACTGTGAATACTGCTGCAAATTTCTGTTGTTTTAAGCCACCACCTTTGAGGAAATTTGTAAGAGCAGCCACAGGAAACGAACACAGACAGTGATTTGATCCTTGGCGCCCCGCTTTATCTCCAGAGGTCAAACAGAAAGGCAGTGTGTTTCAAGGTGTGATTCTGCAGCAGAATCACCTGAGGTGGGGCACTTTCTAAACATGCAGATTCCTAGGTTTTACACAGATCTTTAGTATCAGACCCAGATAGGGTAGGACCAGGAAAACTATATTTTCAACCTGTGCACCAAAAGATTTTCATATATACTAAAATCTGAGAACTTCTAGCTCAATGGGTTCCTTCTCCCAAATAAGATGTTGATTACATGTGTCTTCTGGATCTAATCCCTTCACCTGAAGGAATGACCTTTTGTGGGGGTGGGGGGTGTCAGGCATGGAGGTGAGACACAGCACTCTGAGCTTTCAACTCACATTGCCAGACAGAGTGGACAGATGACAGAAAGCACCTGTTATTTTAGAAGCTGGAAAGGAGGAATGAGCCATGCCAGGACCCCCTAAGGAAGGAGAGAGGTGAGCACTGCAGGGATTAAGGGGACAGTGAGGAAGCAGCTGGTAGCAAGAACTGACCAGAAGACGGTGAGCCCTGCCCCTGGACCTGCAGAGATGTACTGGGGACGCCAGCCTTCCTGCTGGAGGTGGAACGGGGACTTTCCTGACCCATTGTCTCTGACGTTAGAGAAAGTTTCTCTGAGAGAAGCTTTGTGAGTGTGTGGATGTGTGAGTAACAGACATTTCATCAAATTACTGAAAGGCTAATAAAAGATGTTTGAGAGGTGGATATTAATTAAAAAAAACACCAACTTCTCTTTTAGATATTTTGTCTTTTTCCTCCTAAGCCAAGTGCTCAAGTATGTGGAATTTAAATAATTATTTTTAAGTCTAATCAATTTGGGAACAGAGAGACTTGGAGGTTTATAGACCCCCTCGGTCGTCAGTGATTGCTGATTAATGACGCCGGAGTCTGTAATCATACTGCTGTCCAGGGGCTGAGTGTCCTCAATAAATCCAGACTCATCTGCCTTCCCAAGACACCAGGAGAGGAGTATCTTGATTTATCCCCCAATTGGCACATGTTCTCTTTACTGTACCTTAGAGAACGCTCAACTTCTTAATGGTTTGAGAGGTCATTTTCATCTTGCTGGTATTGAGCAACCTAGAATTTGTGTCCTTGCCCATGACTGTGAAGACATAAATTGGACTTATCTTCTTATTGCCTTTTTGATTCACTTTTTCCTGCCTAACTAACCTTTTTTCATTAAAAAATCTGGGTGTGTGCCATAACCGGATTGGCTCAGTGGATAGAGCGTCAGCCTGCGGGCTGAAGGGTCCCAGATTCGATTCCTGTCAAGGGCATGAACCTTGGTTGCGGGCACATCCCCAGTAATGGGGTGTGCAGAAGGCAGCTGATTGATGTTTCTCTCTCGTCAATGTTTCTAACTCTCTATCCCTCGCCCTTCCTCTCTGTAAAAAAATCAATAAAATATATTTAAAAAAAAGAAAAAAGAGAAAAGCAGTCCTTTAAAAAAAAATTGGGGTGTGGTGAATTGCAAAAATGGTGGTAATGCCCCACTTCTCTCTGAATCCATGCCCTTTAAAATTATATATATTTTTCTTATTAAGCAATGGAAGGATGGAGTCTATTTTGCTATCCTTTGAGCCTGAGCTGGCCTTAGGACGTGCTTTGGCCAATAGAAAGTTGTGGAAGTGACAACTTGCCAGTTTCAAGTCTGGCCCTGAAGAGGCCTTTCATCGTCCACTCTGAGAACTCTGCCAGCCACCATGTGATCAGGCCCAGGTTCTGCCGCTGCTGGATGAGAGCCACGTGGTCCATCACCTTGCCCCAGACTCCCCTGCCCTCATGTCAGAGCCTACATGACCTGCAGCCCAAACCAGAAGAACCATCCAGCTGAACCGGGCGTAAACAGCCTAATTGTTGAGTCATATGCGAAATAATAATTGTTTTAAGTTTGGTTTGCTATGTGGCATTATTCTGGCAATAAATAACCTATCCACTGGATACCTACTATATACTACCACTGTTCTGGAGTCTGGAGCCACAGAGAATGAGAAATATAAAGAATAAGACATAGTTCTTAGTTGTAAGGAGCTCACACTCTAGTGGGGTTGACAGACATAAAATTGCAATAGGAAGTGACAAGGGGACACATTTTTATTGAGCATCATCTATATACCAGGCATAATAATGGACATTTTATTTGCATTATCACCTCATTTAGTCTTGCTGCGGCCTAGGAGGATTACACTATTAGCCCATTTTAGACATAAGGATAGTGAGTTCTTATGTAATAGTTACTGTGAAAAATGCCAGTTCTGATGCCCCTTTATAACATGTATAAGTCTTAAAGAATCAGAGGAAGGGGCAGCTGGCACTCAGGGGCAGGAGGGAAAGCCTCAGTGGGGCCTGGCTGATGGGGGAGACTGGGGGCCTGAGGTCACAGGACACCAAATAGCCCAGGGAGGAGCTGTCATGATGATGAGGTGGAGAAGCCAGACAGCTTCATTCAGGCTAGGGACCTGCTGCAGAGCCTGGTAAAGTCTTAAACTCATTTTGCAGGGAGGCTGAAGAAAGCAGGACATAACCCTGGAGAGGCAGGGATGCATGGGGCCAGAGCGGGGCTGGGGTGGGGTGGGGGGGAGGTTGTTTGCTCTCTGCATCAAGCAGCAGGTCTGCATTTCTCTGCTGCAGAGTATTCAACTCCAGGCAATGCCTGGTTGGGAATTTCTGCATGGAATGGACTTTTAAAAACACACACATTATTTCACATAAAAATTACAACTAAACTACAGAACAACTATCATTCAGAACTACTTGAAACTAACTCAACAGAAGTCCTACAACTAAGGATATAAAGAAGAAGCCACATTGAGACTGGTAGGAGGGTGGAAACATGGACCAGGCTAGTCCCACACCCGTGTGTGGTGGATAAAAATCAGGAGGGATGTCTCGGCTGCAGAGGTCCCCCCTGAGGAGCAAGGGATCCCAGCCCCACACTATGCCCCACAGTCCAGGGTTCCAGTGCCAGGAAGAGAAGTCCCCATAACTTCTGGCTGTAAAAACCAGCAGGGAGTGTGGCTGAGTGAGACAGAGGCTGCTGGAGTCCCAGGCGTTCCTTTTGAAGGACCCACACATGGACTTACTCAGACTCACTTGCTGTGAGCTCCAGCACTGGGGCAGAAGCTCGAAAGGCACCAGGGACATACAGGGAAGAACAGGAGGGACATACAGAAGAGCTGGCACATTGGTCCTTTGATGAGCCCTCTCTCCACAGAGCTGGGAGGTGGGTGCTGTATCTGAGTCTCCATCAACCTGGCTATCACTGTTTGCCATGCCCTGGAGATTCCCTGAAACCCCACCCAACTTGAGGGCCCACCTAATCTGTTTCCAGTGGCTTTTCCATACAAATGGTGTTTTGGTTCATTCTTCAGACTTTCCTAAAATCCCTCAAACAAGCAACATCTGGTCTCCACCTGCCCTATACCTCTCACTAAATGGCCCCAGGCCAAGCAATAGCAGCAACAGCTTTAGTTCACCACTTGGCCTCTTCTGGGCACCTCCAAGCTAAGCACAAGTAGCGACCATATGCAGATCGCTTTGTAGCTCATGCTGGGTGGCCCCGGGCAGAACACAAGTGGCAGCTGACATTGGCCTGTACCTCCTGTGAGGCCCCAAAGGCAGACACATGGTGAACAGCTTCAGACCATGTCGATGCACCACCCAATCACCTTCACAATTGACATGCTCAAGGGGTGAACTCAGCAGGCATCTGAGTCACACCGAAGTAAGTCCTGCTCTGTGGGGTGGGCCCCTGCATAGCTGATTATCCACAGTCGTAGCACCCAATCCTTGTAACTGGTTGGCCTGGGAGTAAATCCATCCCATTGAGGTGCCAACAGCAATTAAAGCTCAACTACAGTAGGAGGGTGTACACAGACCACACAGGGTGGTGTGAGGCTTACCTAGAGTGCCCAGCTCGGGTGAACAGCCTCATACAGTAGGTACTCTATAGGACAGCTACTATATAAGGCCACTCTACTAAGCCTGGGAGATGTAGCACCTCTACCTATTACATAAAAACAAACACAGGAAGGCTGCCAAAGTGAGGAGACACAGAAACATGTCCCAAATGAAAAAACAGAACACAACTCCAGAAAAAGAACTAAAAATGGAGAGAAGCAATCTACTAGATGCAGAGATCAAAACACTGGTTATAAGGATGTTCAGTGAACTGAGGGGAAGAGTAGATGAAGTTGGTGAGGACTTCACAAAGAGACAGAAAACATAAAATACAGAACTAGAAAGCAAAAAAGAACCTGTCAGAAATGAAGAATACATTAACTGAAGTGAAGAATACATTACAGGGAATCAATAGTGGAGTAGATGAAGCAGAGGATCAAAATGGATATTTGGAAGATAAGGAAGCAGAAAACACCCAAACAGAACACCAAAAAGAAAAAAGAATCCAAGAAAATGAGGATAGTATTAGGAGCCTCTGGGACAACTTCAAGTGTACTAACATTTGCATTATGGGGGTGCCAGAATTAGAAGAAAGAGTGCAAGGAATTAAAAACCTAAGTGAAAAAAGACAGAAAACTTCCCTAACCCTGTGAAAGAAGTAGAAATACAAGTTCAGGAAACTCAGAGAGTCCCAAACAAGATAAACCCAAAGAGGCTCACACCAAGACACATCATAATTTTTTTAAATGACAATACATATCTATCAACTATTGAATATAAAATAAACAAACAGAACAAAAACAGACTCATAGATACAGAGAACATTTTGATGGTTGCCAGACTGGAGAAGAGTTGGGGGGATGGGTGAAAAAAGTGAAGGGATTAAGAAGTACAAATTGTTAGTTACAGAATAGTTACAGAGATGTAAAGTATAGCATATGGAACATAGTCAATAATCTCTCTATATAAAAGCCTAAGCGACCTATATTCGACTATTAGCTATGACATGCACTGACCACCAGGGGGCAGACACTCAATACACGGGCATGGAAACATGGAACAGACTGATGAATCTCAGAGAAAAGTGGGGAGGAAGGAGGGGGAAAGGCGGGAAGAGATTAACCAAATATCTTATATGCATAATAGAGGCCTGGTGCACGGATTCATGCACTGGTGGGGTCCCTCAGCCTGGCCTGTGGGGACCGGGCCAAAACCAGCAGTCTGACATCCCCCAAGGGGTCCCGGATTGAGAGAGGGCACAGGCCAGGCCGAGGGACCCCACTGGTGCACAAATCCATGCACCAGGCCTCTAGTATTGTAATAACCATGTATGGTGTCAGATGGGTACAAGATATATCAGGGTGATTACTTAGTAAGTTATATAATGTATAATCATTGGGTTATACACATGAAACTAACATAATTTTATATGTCAATTGTAATTGAAAAGTAAAAAATAATTGAAAATATTCATAAGCTAGTTGAGTCTTCTCTGGGATAATCTTTCTGGAGGGCGATTTCACAATATTTCAAATATTAAAATGTACATACACTTTGGCCAAGCAATTCTAATTCTAGGATATTTTATTATCTAATTCTATAATATTATCTGTATTTTATATACAGAAATACTGCACAAGGTAAAGTTCATTAGCAGGGGCCTGGTTAAATAACTTGAATTTCCACACATGGGGTTCCCTTGTATCTGTTTAAAAAAAACACACACACAAAACAGTCTTCTGTGAATTGCTATAGAACGTAAGTGAAAAAAAAAGCAAGTGGCTTGACCATATATATAATATATATAATGAATAATACAATACAATGTCATTTGTGCTTTTCAATAAAATTTTTAAACTATAAAAAAGAAAGCATTTAATAAATGCTTGCTCAATAAATGAGTGAATGACAAGCACATGCAAAAACCCCCACATTATTAATAAGAAATTTAGTTTTTCCCTCTGCTGCTTTTTCTGCAATGCCATTTTCAGAGGCTTCTTTTTAACTGGCTTGTCCACTTTCCTTTTGAGGACTCCTTGGGCTAAAGGGATTGCATACTGTGATGTCACATGGTGTGCTGTACCAGTAACTTCTCTACCCAGCATCTCTTTCTCTCTGTAAAACGCACACACAGGGGGCATGGAACAGACAGAGTGGGCCCTGGCATTTGCCTGGGCTGACTCCTTGCAAGCAGCACTCAGGCCTGCTGTATTAATGCTCCCCTATTATAAGTGGAGGTGTGCTGCAGTACAACAGCTCGCCCATATTGAACACCATGTACCAGGCATTGGTGTGTTTATATGTGTTAATTCATAGTAACATGTATACTATTACTGTCCTAGTTTTACAGAAGAGGGAAGAAAGCTGGAGAGGACAGCTGTGTTCAAGCCCCAGAGGCGAGAAGGAACAGGGAACGGATTTGCATCAGGCCATGTGGTTCTGGAGCCCATGGTCTTAAACTCCCTGCTCTAATCCTGTCGAAATGTAATCCCAGGGGCAAGGACCTCGGGAAGTGGGACAGGGGAGGGGTGTGTGTGTGTGTGTGTGTGTGTGTGTGTGTGTGTGTGTGTGCTGGGGGAGAGGTCTTGCGCTTTTTACTTTATACACTTGGGTAATTTGTTTTGGTGAATATGTAGTAATAAAAATGCAAATCTGGAGAAAAAGAGGAAAATAAAACTATCCCAAAATATTTTTAAAAAATCATGGACTGTTCATGCTAAATGTGACTTCAGAGATGATCTAGCCCAAGCAGGAATTTGTCTTGAAGGTGAAGCAACTGCCCCAGGCCACACAGTCAGGTGGTGGTGAGGGATGGGGGAGACCCCCCCCAGCTGTCCTTGCTCCTTCCTCAGCTCCACCTTCAGGGCCGTATGCCAGGGACCCTTGAGCTGTGGGGTTTGAAGCACGTTTGCGGTGCTCTTTCACCTGACTTTTTACATCCCTCCCTCCCCCTCACCGCTGTGGTGACCGCTTCAAGTGTCCGGGGCTCATGCTGGCCCCAGACGGACCACAGTGGCTTTTCTGGGCCCCTCTTGGGCCTACCATTTGAACATGCTCCATGTTTTTCTGAGCTCCCTCCCAGTTAAATCTGCTTTGTATCCCCATTTGATTCCTGAGGACTATCTGGTCAAGCTAGAAAAACTCATCCAATCTAAAGAATAAACACCAGACACTATTTTCCCCCTGACAGGTTATAGCTGGATTTTAATAGCAGCCATCAATGACCTAAGGCAGTGGTCGGCAAACTCATTAGTCAACAGAGCCAAATATCAACAGTACAACGATTGAAATTTCAAGAGCCAAATTTTTTAAACTTAAACTTCTTCTAACGCCACTTCTTCAAAATAGACTCGCCCAGGCCGTGGTATTTTGTGGAAGAGCCACACTCAAGGGGCTAAAAAGCCGCATGTGGCTTGTGAGCCTAAGTTTGCCGACCACGGACCTAAGGCATAGGAAGCCTGTAGCCATTGCAGCAGCTGGCTCTGATCAGTAGGGGAACTATTTAAAAATTTAATGCCTTAGTTAATCTCCGTAGTAGCAAACATCACTAAGTAAGAAGGAAGAACTAATTGCAGGCAACAGTAAATTCCATTCTCTGGCCAGGCCAGTCAGACAAGTGATGTCAACCACAAAATCCCTTGCTCTCTCTCATCGCTTTTCCCACTAAAGAACTGCCCCCCTTTTCGACCATTTGCAGAGAAAAGGGGGACTGTGACATCACCAGGAGGCTTCAGACAGGTGCTCTTCCCTGGGACACAAATTGAGTTTTACAGCATCATCCAGCGTCTCACTTTATTAGGTGATTTTGTCCTCACGCTGAACCATCTTTAAAGTAAGAGAGGGGTCATTTCCTCCTGATTCCCTGAAGGCAACGTGGCAGACAAGTCACTATTGTGATGCCCCTTGGATGTTATGTTTACTGGGAACATTTCTTCACGGTAACAATGCTTTCTGGAGTCCTGGCCACTTCCTGTCTCCAGTCACACAGTGGGCTGTGGTGGCTAAAGGGGAAATGCGGGTCAGGGAGCAATTTTGATCCTCATCCTGTATTTAGGATTCTAGCTTCCCCTTCCCTCCCCAGAGGGTTTGTTCTGGAAAACAGCACTTGTTTTCCATGGAACAAACGTTTCTGGAAAGCAGGAAGGCCATCCTGGCAGCGCCCTGTGTGGGGGGCAATGAGCAGGGAATGAGGTTCTAGAGCCCATGGATGGATTTAGGGCACAGAATTCTGAGCAGAATTCTGAGTGTGGGGGCAATGAGCAGGGAATGAGGTTCTGAGCCCAGCTAGGATTCAGGGCACAGAATTCTGGAGGGCAGGCCCAGGAGGCCAGACCACACCGCTGTCTGGCAGGACAGGGCTCCTGTGCAAAGATTCAGTAATTATGAAGGACCTTTGTAGTCCACAGGCTACAGATCTAGATCTGGCTCTTCTAGGAACATACCATCATTTGTTTGGGCCTCTGTTTGTCACCAGCAAAATGGGGGTAGTAATACTTTCCCCTCTTACCTTGTAGAGGTAGTGTATAGATAAAAATAAGCAAAAGGAAGTAAAAGCACAGAAGTGACTAGAGTTAGGAAAATGCAAAGAATTACTATGCCTCCTCCCCCTCCTGTGTATATTCCATCAAGACAGATTGTCTGGCCCTAACCGGTTTGGCTCAGTGGAGAGAGCATCGGCCTGAGGACTGAAGGGTCCCAAGTTCAATTCCGGTCAAGGGCATGTACCTTGGTTGCGGGCACATCCCCCAGTAGGGGGTGTGCAGAAGGCAGCTGATTGATATTTCCCTCTGATTGATGTTTCTAACTCTCTATCCCTCTCCCTTTCTCTCTGTAAAAAAAATAATAAAACATATTAAAAAAAAAAAAAAAAAAGACAGATTGTCTGCCCCTCCCGAGACCTGGGAGGAGAGTTCACACAGTAAGATGCCAGTCCCCTCCCTTGAAGAGCCTGTGTCCTGAGATAACTCCCCTGGATTATAGGTGTGGCTCAATATTTCCAAAGCGGACACTATTACGGGATATTATTAAATGTTCTGGGAAAACATGTTTCATGCTCAAGTTAATTTGGCCATCACTGGATTAAAAAAAGTAATCACATTCTTTATGGCAGATATTCTCCGAGCCTTTAATATGCAAATTGCATTGCCAGTCCCAAAGGGAGGGATACAAAATGCAGCCTTTACCCAATGATTTTGATCAAAGGGGAATATTTTTTTTAATGGCATAATGTTACTGTGTCTCAGAACAGGGTGGTAAATGCTGATATTCAATCTTATGCCTTTGGCTATACAAAAATATCTGGAATTTTTACTAAAGAAGGTGTTAGGTCGAGGCAGGGGGGAAGTCCAGAGCAGATGCAAGCATCCGCAAGGTAGATGGTGACAAAGATAACTGGCGCCTTCCCAGACCCTTGCCCGCCTTCCCAGACCCTGGCCCAAGGCAGGAATTCTGCACCTCTCATGCCCTCCACCCTCCCCTCACTAAACAGCTGTATAAAGGAAGTACCTAAGCCCCCTTTTTGGCGCGAACTTCCCTGGCCCACTCTCGGTGAGTTTCGCCCGGGAGCGCAAGATTAAAACCTCCCCCTCTTTTCATCGCCTGGACTCTGTGTCTTGTTTCCTGCGTCGCAAACCTTTCAGAAGGTTATGCTGTTCTTGATATTAGCTTCATTAAAAACAATCCACTGCTAAAAACAATTCTCTCAAACTGCATCCTGGGAAGATGGAGTGGGCATACTTTTCCCCATCCTTCCTGCGCACAACTGAAAACCATGGGCGTGTAAAGCAAACATAAGAAGAATTTGAAAAGTGAAGAAAAGAAGGCCAACTGGCTAGGGAACTTGGACCTGAGGAATAACATACTCTCCTGGTTTTCTTTTTGCCTCATATATCCAAGGTTCAGAAATGAAGAAGCTGGAAATAGCAACAAGCACAGAAGACAAAAAAAACAAACAACACACCAAAACAATCTCCCACAAAAGTGCATTTCCTTTAGCCAAAGGACCAGGAAGGGGGCTAACCAGATAGAAAACGTTGGGACAATAAAAACTCCACTCCCACCAGACACCACAGAAAAAAACTGTGGCCCCTACTTCCACCGCCACTAGCAAAGGCCAATTAGGGAGTCCAGACTTCCACCCTCATGAGGCTACACTGAGGAGCCCCAACAGTGCCACCAAAGTGGTATCAGAAGCCAAGCAGGAAGCCCAGACTTTCACCCCTGCTGGCTGATAATGATGCACCCCCTCCCCCCCGGTGTTAATGGAAACCACACAGGGAGCTTGGACTTCCACCCCCATCCAAGAATAATGATATATCTCCTCCCCCTCCATCCCTGGCTGGGGTCATGGAAGCCCTAATGGAGACTGAGGAGCTTCACCATTTCCCAGCGGTAACAAGGCCATCCCCAGGGTAGTGTCAGTGAATATCATGTTGGAAGCCAGAACTCCCCCATGGAAGTACCCAGGAACCCCCTCCGCCATGGGTATTAATGGAGATGAGGGGGAACCTGGAATTCTACCTTCACATGACAAAAACGAGGCAGCATGTCCCCCTTCTCCTGCTTGTGCAGTGCCGAAGAACACGGGCTAAAATGGAAAATAATATGAAAATTTCCAAGTTCCAATTGAAATTCACCCATTACACCCAAAACCAAGAAAATCTCAAACTGACTGCAACTTGACAATTGATAAACACCATTACTGAAATGACAGAGCTATTGGAGTTATCTGATGATGATTTTGAAACAATCAAAACAGACTGACAGCTGTTAGTGGGGAGGGGGTTTCAGGGGGGGGGGTTGGGTGAAAAAAATGAAGGGATTAAGAATAAAGCAAAACAAAACTCATAGACACAGACAACAGTATGGTGATTATCAGAGGGAAAGGGGGGTAGGGGGAGGTAGAAGAGGATAAAGGGGGGATAAATGGTGATGGAAGGAGACTTGACTTTGGGTGGTGAACACACAATACAATATACAGGTGATATATTATCAAATTGTACACTTGAAACATATGTATTTTTATTAACAAATGTCACCCCAATAAATTCAATTAAAAATGCTTCAACAAGCCATTATTAACACATATGAAACAAATGAAAAAATAGAAATAGAAAATATCAGCAATGTAATAGACAATATAAAGAAGAACCAAATGAAATTTTAGAAATAAAAATCACAATAACCAAAATTTTTTTTAAAAAAATCCTCAATAGATGGGCTCAACAGCAGAACACAGGTAACAGAAAAGATTCAGTGAGCTGGAAGATAGAATGATAGAGATTACCCAATCTGAACAACAGAGAGAAATTCGACTGAAACAAATAAACAGAGCTACATGTACCTGAGGGACTATAACAAAGATCTAAAATTTGTATCATTGGAGTCCCAGAAAGAGAGAGAAAGAATGAAAAAGTATTTGAAGAAACAATCACTGACAACTTCCCCAATTTAGCAAGAGATTCTAGAAGCTGAGTGGAATGCAAATAGGATCTCAAATAAATCTACATCAAGACACATAACAATTAAATATTTAAACATTAAAGACAAATAAAAAAAACCTGGAAAGCAACCAGAGAAAAACACCACCCTATCTATAGGTTAAAAACTAATTTGAATGACAGTGTATTTCTCATGAGAAACCATGGAGGCTAGAAGTTATCAGTATAATTATATTAAAGTGCTGAAAGAGCCCAGGCCCAGTAACTTAGTTGGTT
Organism: Cnephaeus nilssonii; assembly: GCF_951640355.1. Taxonomy (NCBI): domain Eukaryota; kingdom Metazoa; phylum Chordata; class Mammalia; order Chiroptera; family Vespertilionidae; genus Cnephaeus; species Cnephaeus nilssonii. The sequence continues at coordinate 56,221,634 of NC_137081.1, forward strand.
AGAGCATTGCCCTGATACACCAAGGTTGTGGGTTCTATCCCCCATCAGGGCACATACAAGAATCAACCAATAAGTGCATAAATAAATGGAACAACAGATTGATGTCTCTATGTCTCTCTCTTTTCCTTCTTCTCGCTCTAAAAAAATAAATAAATAAAATAAAACAGTGGAGTAGAAATACACTTAAAAAATAAAAATTAAAGTGCTGAAAGAAAAGAATGGTTAGCATCCTATTACCTATTGTCAAAATATTCTACAGAAATAAAGGGCAAATCAAGGCATTCTGAGATGTAGGAAAACTAAGAGAATTTGTTGCAAGCATCCTCAAAAAAAAAAAAAAAAAAAAATGGCTACAGAGCCCTGGCCGGTTTGGCTCAGTTGGTTGATCATTGTTCCATGCACTGAGACGTCCCCAGTTCAATTCCTAGTCGAGGCACATGCCCTGGTTGCAGGCTCGAACCCCAGTAGGGAGTGTGCAGGAGGCAGCCGATCAATGTTTCTCTCTCATCGATGTTTCTGTTTCTCTCTGCCTCTCCCTTCCTCTTGCTCTAAAATAAATAAAAACATATTTTTTAAAATGGCTAAGGAAAGTTCTCTAAATAGAAAGAAAATGAAAAATGAAGGAACTTTGGAATATCAGGATGGAAGGAAGAACATGGTAAGTAAAAATATAGGTAACTACAATAGGCTTTATATCTCCTCTTAAGTTTTCTAAATTGTTTTTAATGTTTAAAGAAAAAATTTACAACACTATGTTATGTTGTTCTAAACACATGTAGAGAAAATATTTAAGGTAGTGATATTATAAACACAGGAGGGCCAAGAGCTAAAAAGAGAAGTAAAGTTTCTATATTCACTCAAACTGGTAAAACGACAATACCATTAGACTGGAAAAATTATATATGTATAATGTTATGCCTAGAGCAACTAAAAAACTATACAAAGAGATATATTAAAAAATTATAGATAGATCCAAATGGAATTCTACAAAATGTTCAAGTAATCCACTGCAAGGCAGGGAAAAAAAGAAAAAAGAGAAAACAAACATAAAAATAAAATGGCAGACTTAGTCCTTAACATAATAATTACTCTAATGTAAGTGGTTTAAAAACACCAATTAGAAGACAGAGTTTGGCAAAGTGGATCTAAAAACATGCTGTTTATAAGAAACTCACTTCAAATCTATAATAATAAAAGCGTAATATGCTAATTAGACCAGATGTCCTTCAGGACGTCCTTCCGGATGAAGCCGGGGCTGTGAGGGAAGCCTGGGTCCCGGGTGCCAGAGGGAAGCCGGTGCTGACAGCTGGGGGAAGGAAGGCCTACTCTTGCACGAATTTCATGCATCGGGCCTCTAGTATAATTATAAAAGCAGATAAAAAGTAAAGGGATAGAACTTCACATCCATTAGTATAGCTATAATTAAAAAAATAAAACAAATATTGGTAATTATGTGGAGAAAGTAAAACTCTGGTGCCTTGCTGGAAGGAATGTAAAATGGTGCAGCCACTATGGAAAACAGGATGGTGGTTCCTTGAAAAATTTGACATAGAATTAATTACTATATGATCCAGCAATTCCACTTCTAGGTATACAGTATACCCAAAAGAAACGAAAGTGGATATTTGAATAGATATTTGTACATCTATGTATATAGCAGCATTATTCACAATAGCCAAAAGGTGAAAGTAGACCAAGTGCCCACTGATGGATGAATGAATAAACAAAATGTGGTATATACATACAATTTAATATTATTCAGTCTTAAAAAGGAAGGAATTCTGCCACATGCAAAGGCATGGATGAACCTTGAAGACAGTATGCTAAGTGGATTAAGTCAGTCACAAAAAGACCTATATAACTGTATGATTCCACTTATGTGAGGTACCTAGCGTAGTCAGATTCATAGAGGCAGAAGTAGAATGGTGGTTCCCAGGGGCTGGCAGGGAGAGAGAAATGGAGTTATGGTTTAATAGGTATAGAGTTTCAGTTCAGGAACATGAAAAAGTTCTTGCTATGAAGAGTGGTGAATACAACAGTGTGAATACACTTAGTGCCACTGAACTATACACTTAAAAATTGTTAAAATGGTGAAAAAAGTAAAAGGATAGAAAAGGATATATCATGTAAATATTATTCAAAGGAAAGCAGGAGTGGCCAAATTAATGTTAAAGTACACATCAGAGCAAAGAAAATTACCAGAGACAGAGCAGGGCATTATATCATGATAAAAGGATCAATTCACTAATAATATAGCAACACTCAATATTTATCCACCAAACAACAGAGCTGCAAACGATGTAAAGCAGAAACAAATGGAATAGAAAGGAGAAATAAACAAATCCACAATTATAGCTGAAGACCTCAACACCCCTCTTTCAACATTTGATATAAACAACATCCTGCCATATCTGAGTCTGGTTCTGTCTGATACTTGCTCTGTCTCTTTAAATTATATGTAGGTATATGGGTATGCATGTATGTATGTATTGCCCTTTAGCTTGCCTTGTAATTTTTTGTTGAATGCCAGGCATGATGTACTGGGTACAAGGAACTAAGGTAGATAGGCCTTCAGTGTGGTAGTGGTAAGGTATAAGGGGAGGGGGCATTCTGTAATCCTATGATTAGGCCTCAGTCTTTCAGTGACCCAGTGCCTCTGGCTGTGACCTTCACAAGTGCTTCTCAGTTTTTCCCCCACCTTAGGAGGGACAGGAAGTCAGGGTGGGGGCGGTATTTTTCTTCCCCAGGCTGGTTATACTCCCTTTAAAACCCCAGTGGGTAAGGCTAAAATAGTTTCCCTTGAGGGCAGGCCTTGTTAAGAATAGAATGCTGTGGCTTATTTCAAAATGACTGTCTTTCCTCTCCTCCTGCAGGAAGTATAAGGGGATGTCACTGTGAGAACCTGGTAGGGTTCTAGGGGTTGAACTCACACAAGTGTGAGCCCCACCCCCGCCCCCGCCGACAAGAGTGGGGCACCCTGGAGTGTTTAAGGCAGAGTTGAGATTGATGAATTACTGAGCCTCTACCAATTTGTCAATTATGGTTTCTGCTCTGCTGGCAGCAGTTTGCCTCTTACCTCAATTCTCTGGCAGAAGTATGAAGGGTTGTCACTTTTCAGTTTGTTCAGCTTTTGCTGACGATTAGGATGGAGTGATGATTTCCAAGCTCCTTACATGTCGGACCAGAAACTGGAACTCTAAAGTTTAATATAAATTAATATAAAATTGTTTCTTCAACTTTCAATTTTACAAGTCACATGGTAAACAAGCTACTTTTATTCTCCTTTTGGAGAAACTGATCTCAGGGGCTATGAGGAGAAAAACCAGGAAACAGTACTCTGTCCCAGGCAAGGTCTCTCACTGTCAAGAAGAACATTTTCCGTGAGCTTAAAGCAGAACATCCACACAAGGGAGCCAAATAATCACTGGTTGTGCCATCTTGAGGCCAAACACGACCCAGAATGTTTTGATTCGATAAATCCTTCCTGAGATGCTGTTTCAACAGCGCCCTAGTTTAGTTTTCTCAAGAACATAAACTTACAGAAAATTTAAGTTGGCTGATGAGTATATAGGTAACCACTCCAGAGCAAGAGAGTGTAGAGGTTAGGAGCAGGGTTAAGTATAGAGATTTACACCTAGCCAGTGTGGCTCAGCGGTTGAGCATTGATCTATGAACCAGGAGGTCACAGTTCAATTCCAGGTCAGGGCATATTCCCGGGTTGCAGGCTTGATCCCCAGTGGGGAGCATGCAGGAGGCAGCTGATCAATGATTCTCTCTCATCATTGATGTTTCTTTCTCCCTCTCCCTTCCTCTCTGAAATCAATTTTAAAAAAAGTGTAGAGGTTAAGCCCACATACACAGAATTCCTTTTTTCAAAGGCTCAATACTATTCCATTGTGTGTGTATACCACTTTTTGTTTATCCATTCATCCATCAATCGGCATTTGGGTTGTTTCTATCTCTTGGCTATTGTGAATAGTTTTGCTATGAATATGAGTGTGCAAATAAATATCTCTTCAAGTCCTTGCTTTCAACCCTCTTGGATATATACTCAGAGGTGGGATTGCTGGATCATCTGGCAATTCTATCATTAATTTTTTTGAGAAACCCCCATACTGTTTTCTACAGCAACTACACCATTTTACAATCCCACAAACAGTGCACAAGGGTTCTAATTTCTCCACACCCCTACCAACATTTGTTATTTTCTGTTGTTTTTTTCATAGTAGCCATCCTAATGGGTGTGAGTTGATACCTCATGGTGATTTCTATGATCTCATTGTATTTCTCTGATGATTAGTGATGTTGAGCATCTTTCATATGCTGGCTGGCCATTTGTATATCATCTTTGGAGGAATGTCTATTTAAGTCCTCGGCCCACTTTCTAACTGGGTTACTAGATTGTTATTGTTGTCTTTTCAAGTTCTGATGTATGGGAACAGTAGTCAATAAGGAGCCGTGTATTCACAACAATTAATTATACATGGTAACTGAGGAACTTTTGCAGTAATAATTCATGTTACTTTAAATTTATATATATGATGGTCTATAGATGACATGCATAAAGCATGAAAATGATTATTCTGCTAACTGGGTGGACATGCATCCTGGAATTGTGAAAAGTTTCATTTTTATCAAAATAGGTAAGATTTAATCAAATTTCAAAAGTAAATTAATGTCAATTTTATTTAAATTCTTAAACTTAAAATTTTATATTCGTGAATGAGAACTTATATTTTGCTTTTTATCATTTGAGTATATTAGATAAAAATTACATTTTGAAACAAAAATTTTATTTTTTTATTTTTACATGTGCTTTAGTTTACATTTTGATAAAAATATATTACTGCACTTTGAGTATGCTGTACTTTAAATACAATTACATTTCATTAAAAATTTTTAAATATCAATGGAATACAAAATATGTAAATATTGACTGCATCATTTTTTGATTTTTCTAAAATGAAGACAAGAAAGCATTATATGAAAAAATTATTTATAATAAGAAATTATGTTTATATTTATTACTTATTCAAATCATCTGGTCCCCAGATGTATGAATATATTTAAATTCAGTCAGATTTGACATTTTTGCAAACTTTTAGTCATATAAAAACCATACCTTAAGGCATGTTTTAAATTTTTTGTTTTTATGAAGAAACTAGAAGCCCGGTGCACGAAATTCGTGCACGGCGGGGGATTGTCCCTCAGCCCAGCCTGTACCCTCTCCAATCTGGGACTCCTGGAGGGATGTCCGACTGCCCGTTTAGGCCCGATCCTGGTGGGATCGGGCCTAAACAGGCAGTCGGACATCCCTCTCACAATCCAGGACTGCTGGCTCCCAATTGCTTGCCTGCCTGCCTTCCTGATTGCGCCTAACCACTTCTGCCTGCCAGCCTGATCACCCCCTAACCACTCCCCTGCCAGCCTGGTTGATGCTTAACTGCTCCCCTGCCAGCCTGTTTGCCCCCAACTTCCCTCCTCTGCCAGCCTGGTCACCCCTAACTGCCCTCTCCTGCAGGGTTGATCACCTCCAACTGCCCTCCCTTGCAGGCCTGGTCCCTCTCAACTGCCCTCCCTTGCAGGCCGGGTGCCTCCCAACTGCCCTCTCCTGCTGGCCATCTTGTGGTGGCCATCTTGTGTCCACATGGGGGCAGGATCTTTGACCACATGGGGGCAGCTATATTGTGTGTTGCAGTGATGATCAATCTGTATATTACTCTTTTATTAGATAGGATAGAGGCCTGGTACACAGGTGGGGGCCAGCTGGTTTGCCCTGAAGGGTGTCCCGGATCAGGGTGGGGTTCCCTTGGGGTGTGGGGCGGCCTAAGCGAGGGGCCTGTGGTGGTTTGCAGGCCGGCCACGCCCCCTGGCAACCCAAGCCAGAGGCCCTGGTATCTGGGATTTATTTTCCTTCTACAATTGAAACTTTGTAGCCTGGGGCGGCAGCCATTTCTGGGGCAGCAGCCATTTCTGTGGCAGTTAATTCACCTTCTACAATTGAAACTTTGTAGCCTTAAGTGGGTGAGCCCGGCCAGGGTGTGGGAAAGCTTTGCTTCCCCTGTTGCCGCCGACAACCCTGGCCTGCTCTCTCAAGCTCCATTCTGCCGCCCTTTGTTTGAATTTGTTTACCTTCTATAATTGAAACTTTGTAGCTTGAGTGGAGGCTTAGGCCTGCAACGGCTATGGAAAGCTTGGCTTGCTCTGTTACCTGGGAAACCTTGCTCTCTGTGGCTGTAGCCATCTTGGTTTGGGTTAATTTTCATACTCGCCCTGATTGGCTGGTGGGCGTGGCTTGGCTGGTGGGCGTGGCTTATGTAGCGGAGTGATGGTTAATTTGCATATTACCATTTTATTAGAGAGGATACTTGTCAAGATAAATATATGAAACATTTTATTAGGAAATTTATATCTTTTACATGTATCTACATGGTATGCAGGCTCCCATTTATATTTCTCTGTTCTCTGCAGGTGTTAAAGGTGTTAAAGACACTTTTGTGTCTCTAATCATGTTAGAAGGTGAGCTACAGTGAAATTAATGACCAGCATTTATTGAGTGCTAACTGTAGGCCAGGCATTGTGCTATGTGCTTACACGCACAATTTCAGCAAATCCCCAAACAACCCATTTTATGGATGACGAAAATAAGACTCAGATGGGCCATGTGCTTTGCCCAAGGTCACCCTGCTAGTTAATTCATGGGTGACCCAGGACTACGTCCTATCCACCCAACTCCAAAACCAAAACTTCTTGAGTCTCATAACACAGGTTCTTACAGAAGGAACAGGGGTGTAGCTACTGCCATAGTACAAAGCAGGATTCTCAGGATTTCATTTTGTCTCATTTTGGCCAAAGACAGAAAAGTTGCTAGCTGCGTCTGATTGTTCACCTGGGGATGCTATAGAACAGGGACCCAATCAGGTCCTACTCATCTAGATCCATCTCTCACATGGTCTTCGAGGCTTAGCTCAAGGGAGGGACTCCTGCAGGGGCAGCATGTCATCTTTGTGCTCAGATCTCCCAGACTGGTGTCTTTCTTTCCCTCTGTTCTCTTTGTGTCTGGGCTTCAAAGCTCCCCAGGGCCAAGATGAAACACCGTTTCATGCTCCATGTGTGAAGATGAATAAAAGATTGCTCTTCTTGGCTCAGTCACACCATGGGCCCACTCAAACCCTGCAGGAGAACAGGGCATGGACTGTAGATAAAGATTAAGTCAATTTTGGCAGGAATTAGGCAGCTTATAAATGAAGGCAATATCTGTGTTTAGACAATGGCTACCTTGGGGCCGATATGGCTTTAATGAAATTCTATACATCAAAGCTCTTTAAAAACCTCTGAATTAAGAACATGCAAACTGACCCCCTGCTCCACTGGGCTCCAGTAACCACGGTGAGAAATGGAGGGCTGAGAGGAGAAATAAGCACCTGCCAGGCAGGGCAATACTGGTTGATGGCTGGAGCTGACCTTGAGGTAGCCCTGCCCCCCCCCCCCCCCCCCCCCCAGAAAACCAGGGCTCCCTAACAGAGTGTGTTAACCCCAGGAGCAGGGAGACCCATCCATCCTTCCACCCCTCTCAGGTGCGTGCCGAGTAAGAAGGGACTGGACTGGTCATCTGAATTGGTGGTTCTCCAAGTGTGGCATGGGCACCCTGGAGCCTGGGAACGTTTTCAGTGGGTCCGCAAGGACTGTCATAACAATGGTGATACGTAATCTCTCTTCTCATTCTTATTCTCTCACCAGTGTAGAGTGGCACATTATGCCGACCACAGGACGTGCTATCGGAACAGACTGAATTAGAAGCAGGTATGAGAATCCAGCGGGCTTCTATTAAGCCAGGCATTAAAGAGATTTGTAAAAATGTAAAACAATACCATTGTTCTTACTGATTTTTTGTTTTGTTTTGGAAAACGTTAGTTATTTTTCCTAAAATGTATATAATTAGCATGTAATGGGTTTACTGGTATTTTTAAATTAATTATTAAAATGTTTTTAAAATTTCTGAGTTTTAATTTTAGTTTCATAATATCAACAACTATAACCCACACAAACAAAAGTTCTCTGGGGTTCTCAATATTCTTTAAGAATATAAAGGGGTCCCGAGACCAAAACGTTTGGGAACCACTGAAGATACTGAGGGAACAGAACGCCCCAACATCATTTAGCATCAGTGCCTCTGGGCCACATTATATGCCTGCTCCCTACCTCTTCAGAATAAATAAATGAGTCCAGGTTTTAATTAGCCTACCTTGAATTTAAGGAGATCTTAAAATCTAAGAAGATATATTTTAATTATAAAAGTATAGACTGAAAGGAAAACGGAATCTTTATCTACAAGTGAAGAAAAACACTTTTATCTACTGTCATATTAAACCAGTGGTTCCCAACCTTTTTTTGGCCACGCCCCACCTAAGCATCTCTAAAATCCTAATGCCCACCCACCCCTCCGCCGACATATAATTCTTATTATTCAGAAAGTAAACTATTCACATGGAGGAAGCCTAAAAGGCCATTAACTTGGTCTAAACAAGCTTCTAAAGAACAAGGCATCCATGAAAGACAAAAATAAAAGAGCAAAAGGACATTTGAAGTACTGAGGAAGAAATCACTAAGAAATGGTTGAAAAATAGTAATATGAAGTGATATGAAAAAATAGCAAATAAAGTTTCAAAACATATACTAGAGGACTGAAATACATAAATATGTCACAATATATATTTATATGCTGTATATGAGGCCCCTAGAACCATAAGAAATGCAAAAAAAATATCACTGTTAATAACTCATTCTTGAATTGGCCCCCTTAAAAATCAAATTGCCCCCCTATGGGACATGTGTCCCATGTTGGGAACCACTGTATTAAACAAAGCAAGTTCTGCTGAACAGTTTCTAAAAGAAGTGCACCCTCCCCCTCCTTCCTAGAAAGGGATCTTGGGCCAAATAAACTTGAGAAATACTGGACTTCTGAATCCAGTATTTACTGCAGGTCTCAGAGCCTTCAACATGACTGTTAGACCAGAGCAAGGATGGTGGGCAGGTATAGAAACTCACCAGGGCAGAAAGCCCTGGATGCCTAGCAAGGGGCAAAACTGGGAACACAAGAATCTCACTCCTAGGGCAACATATCCTCCTCTAGCATATCACTGGTCATGCGGTTTGGACCCTGGATCTTTCATATCGCTGGTCATGCAGTTTAGACCCCCTGACCTTTTCCTCCCTAAAGATAACATCTAGGCTCAGTTATATTTCAGCTCCAGGCCCAGAAAAACATCAAAACCAGGCAAGTGATGCAGTGGCTGCCTCAGGACCAGCTACACTGACCAAAGACCCCCTGGCAGCGGCCAATCAGGGGAGACCATGACCCTGAAAGAGAATACCTGGAAAGCTGATGACTATTTTATTACTAAGACCCTCTCCTGAGACCTCCCCTAAGAGTTCCACCTGCAAGAAAGAGATCAGTACACTCAGGACAAAGGACCCAGTGCATGCTCTCCCTCCAAGGAGCACGCCTGTGCCATTCCTTCCCCTTCTCCTTCCCCCCCAGGCACGTATCCCCTATCCTCTAAGGCAGTGGTTCTCAACCTTCCTAATGCCGTGACCCTTTAATACAGTTCCTCATGTTGTGGTCACCCCCAACCATAAAATTATTTTCGTTGCTACTTCATAACTGTAATTTTGCTACTGTTAATGAATCGTAATGTAAATGTCTGTGTTTTCCGGTGGTCTTAGGCTCTACAGCAGCGGTTCTCAACCTGTGTGGGTCTAGACAGGTTGAGAACCGCTAGCAGGGTCACCTAAGACCACCGGAAAACACAGACATTTACATTACGATTCATTAACAGTAGCAAAATTACAGTTATGAAGTAGCAACGAAAATAATTTTATGGTTGGGGGTGACCACAACATGAGGAACTGTATTACAGGGTCGCGGCATTAGGAAGGTTGAGAACCACTGATCTAAGGGATCCCATGAGACGGCAACCAGGGGAGCAGTGGGCAGCAGCAGCTCGTCTGGGTTAACCCCCTGAACCTGTCTCCAAGGCCCCCTTTCCTCTGTGTAGCCCTTCCCTTTGGATATCCCCACCCCCACCCCCTTCTCCTTAAATAAATTCAATTTTCTTTAATCACCATCTAAGATGGCTATTTAGCCTGCCCACGTAGCACCAACTTTAGCCTTTCAACTAGCATTAAAGGTATTGTGAGCCTCTACGAAAGACGCACCCCACTATATTTTCCAGATTTACCTGACCACGAAACTCTTCTTAGGGAGAACCTGTGGCACTGAGCTTCCACGGCACATGGCACACTGCTCCCCGCAGTGAAAGGTGAAGTGGCCCCCTGAGTGCGGAGAGCTGCCCAGTATCCTGAGCGCCACCTGCTTGCACCAGCGAGGAGAGCCAGGGCTGGCTGCATGTTCACCCCAGGTGTGCAGCTGTGGGTTTGGCTGGGGGTGCTGTAGGCTGGGGAACATTCAGCCCAACCAAAGTGAATGACTTGGAGTGGGCGGACGGGGACAGAGAGGTGATTTGGAAGCCCAGGGCAGGCCTGGGGGTGACGGGGAGGGTGAGGGGAAGCAGAAATGGAGGCTTTCCAGAGTTAGTGGGGAACATGGGATACTGGGGACAGGAGAGCAGAGGCCCCTAGAAGGACACAGTGATCAGCGAGAGGTGGGAAGTCAGGGCAGGTCCTACCTGCTTACCCACCCAGTCAGAGGACAGGAAGTTGGAACGGAATGTCCACCTTGGCCCGTAAAGGGATGCCCTGGGCACCTGGCTGCTGGGCGGAGCTCTTGCCCTCCTCCCCCGCCCTCCCCTGCAGAGGGGCAGTTGCTAACCCAGGTGTGAGACCTGCTATTCATTAGGGGAGGTGGAGGCTGACACAGCCACTGTCACTGGGGTGAGTTTAACCTTCATCCCAGGCTTCCTCACCTGTGAAATGGAGGGAGCCTTCCTCACAACCTCCCAGTGAGATCATCCACGTGAACGGTTTTGCTCCGTGCCTGCAACACAGATTAAGTGTTGTGGCGTCATTATTTCTGCTGCCACGTTTCACCCGGGGGAGAAATAAGACTTCGCGCCTTCTCTAGTGTCCCCTCCGCCTGGAACTGGGAGAGGCAGGTAGCTGGGACCTGCACGGTGGACGCGACTGGCTTACCCCGCACGTGGGGGCGGGAGGGAGGGGTGGGAAGTGCGGCTTCTAGCTCAGGCTCAGCCCGCTCTGCAGAGCTCACCTCAAGCTCTGCTCCCGGGTTACTGCGCCCAGGTCAGTGGGCGGGACACAGGCCAAAGGGCTCTGTTAACCCGGGCCCTGAACACACGCCCTCTTCTCCCCCATTTCCAGGCAGGGCCTGCCTTTCATCTTGAGGCTCAGTTTCGTCTCCGCTTGTAAGAGGGCAGACCGATGTGCCCGCGCCCTCCTCTCCTCCCTGAGGCCAGACCAATGAGCAATACGTACTGGGCTGAATGTATTGAAATACCCGGATCCCCTTCTCGATTGTGAAGTGAGGCCTGTGGCTTGAACGTGGATGAACTGAACTCACGTAACCAGGCCCCGAGGGCCCCGAGCTCAGAGCCCGCCAGAGCAGAGGCCAGGCAGCTGAGCTTACACCTTCCTTTTCCTTGTCTCACCAGATGGTCCCTCCTCAGCCCTCCAAAGAGCGTGAGGAGTAAAGAGAGAGTGCAGAGCACAGAGAAAGATAAAAGGGTCTCAGCACCTTCTGAGTGTCTACAGTTCCCTTTTGATAGACTTGCAGGGCTGTGGGGAGCCATGCATTGTTTGGGGAGTGGTCTTTCCCCACCAAAGCTAGGGCAGGGGTAGGGCCCTTCCCTCCTTTGGGGCTTCCAGCCCCTTCCCAGGCTGCACTGCCCTGCCCTCCTCCTGCCCAGGCCTCCAACCGGCCCTCTGGCTGAGCCGGCGGCAGTGGGCTGGCCCCAGCTGGGAAGGTGCTCTCTTGGGTGCATTTGATTCCCTGAGCTCTTGCAGATCTGCTAGGACTCAGCATAGTTTTCCAGCAGGACACTTTACAGCTTCCTTAAAAGAAAATTAACTTTGACGTAAGCCAACAAGGTATTTTCCTAGGTACCTTTGCAAAGGCAAACATTAAAACTCGTTTGCATTGTTGGAGCCTAATTTGGCAGGAAGCTGGTAGGATGCTGGAGAGAGATTCCTGGCTGGGAGAGGGGTTGTCACATGGGCTTACTTGGCATAAACATAGGTTATGGGAAGGCTGGAGGCGACGGCTTCCTCAGGGAGACCAAGGGCTGAGGGGGGCTCTGGAATCCAACAGATCTGGTCACAATCTCTGATCGATGTGACCTTGGGCCACTTACTCTCCGTGTTTCTCAGGACAAATTTTCTCTTCTCTTGTACATAGAGTTAGGACCGTGATGAAAATTCAATGGGGTAATGTGAGTAGAGCACTCGGCACAGTCCTTGGCACCTAATATCCTAGTAAACACTCAGCAAAGGGTTAGTTAGCACGAGGAGGTTCGTCCTCACCCAAAACCAGTCAGAGAAACTCACTGTTGCTTCCTCCTGCCTCTCCCTCCTGACCTCTTCCTGTACTTGGGTTGAACTGTCTTCTCCTTAGCCCCCTGCCATTCTCATTTATTTCCTGGTGCCTTTGCTTAGAATTAACCTGAGTCCTTCTCGCTCTAAGAGGCTTTTCTTGACAGCTGAACCCAGACTCGAGGTCTGCTGCCTGCTCTGATGAGCTCAGAGGGGCTGTGAGTGCTTGGAGCAGCAGCTCCAGCAGTTTTCCGGATTCCCCACAGGCCCAGACGCACAGTGAGTGGAAGCGACTCCCGCTTGGGTGGCTGAAGGGTACTGCGGCTACTGTGACTCCAGCAGGCTTGCCCACCAGGAGCAGTCCTTGGCCACAAAATGGCTAGTATTACGTTTGTTTTTAGTTATAGAAACTTTGCTAAAATAATCGTACATGGACATATAGAAAGCTGTTCATGGTGGGCTGTTCTTGGTGCAGTTGGTAAAGGGCTTGGACGCCCTCTCCTTGACTCCTGAGGAGCATTTGTGGACTCCCTTGGAGATTGGAAGCCACCAGGAGGGTGGGGGTTCTGACCCCACATTACTGATGGTAACTGGATACCCATGGTTATCCTCTCAGCTACGAGACAGAGCAGTACATTGAACCTGATCTGCAGGGGAGTCCAGCCCCTGGGACAACCTGAGTTTAAGACATTCCATTTAGCTCTGGTTATCTTTCATAGGGAGGGATGGCTACTGTGGCTTCTCCCCAGGCATGGAATTAATACAACACAACTCTCTGGCTTGGAGCCTGCATTAACAGAAACCCAAGTAGTGGAATTGTAGGGAATACCTCATAGCATCATCTGTATCCTGGGCAGAGACCGATGTGCCTTCCCCTTACCCACCCCTTACCCATCCCCTCATTTGCCTTTTTAACAGAACCTCTACCTGAGCAGAGGTGCCACTGGTCCCAGATAAAAACTACTTTTCCAAGAAGATGTATGGGCAAGGATTCCAAAAGAACTCTTTTAAAAAGCTGATTCAGTTGGCAGGTCCCACTTTCCCAACTCCTTTCTCTTTGTTGAGGAATGAGGATGTGATGGCTGGAGCTCCAGTAGCCATCTGGGAAGCCATGAGGATGAGGTCCATGCCCAAAGATTAGGGTGGAGCCTGGGTCCATGAGGATATTGTGGAACCATCAAACTAGCATTGGTCTTTCTTTTTCAGTTCATTTTAAAATGCGAGGGAGAAAACAAAATCTCTATAACTCATCTTGTTGAAGCTACATCATTGAGGAACTTTATCAAATATAATTCCTCAGTAATGATACATCACTGCTAGAACCCAGTGATGTGGCCTTGGAGGACAATATTAGTAGTTATAGGTACTATTAGAACTGCTTTTCTCCAATCAAGATGTTATATGGTGACTGGCTTGATGAATTTCAATAGCACTTCACCTTTCCTCTGATATCTTTTCTCCATAGAAGTGTTATCAAAAAAGTCACTAAATAATAGGATATACGCAATAAAAATGAAAAAGAGGCACCCAATTATTTGCAAACTAAATAAACACACCATTATCTTTTGACCACAATTTAGAGAAAAGGAGAGGAGAGTTCTGGTCACTGAGGCCATCCATGATTGTAGTGATGTTGGTGGACATGTAAATATTTAAATAATACAGCTATAGAATGTGCTTCCTGGTTTGTCTTTATGAACTAGTTTTGTGGAGGCTGAAATGCATTCTTCATAGTACAACCATTTCTATAAATGCCAGATCCCTCCGCCCCCGCCCCCCATGATGGTAATTTCCAACCTGGAGCCCATCAGCACTGAACCCTTTCCTCCAGTCCCCAGGAAGCCAGGCACACTTCCCTGCACGCATTCTCACACCTGGAAAGGAAAGTCAGCTCCCTAGGATTGGCCTGGAATGGCCCCTGACTCTGAAGAGAGACCCTAGAGGGGTATCATTCTCCCTGACATGAGTCATTTTATTAGATTAGCACTCAGTGGATGGCAGCTCATCAAGGCATTGGTGCCAAATATGTTACAATTGTTCACCAGCAAATAAAGGCAAATTTCTGGGGTGTTGTCTTTGGGGAGTGAATGAAAAGTTAAAGGGCCCTCACTGGTTTGGCTCAGTGGATAGAGCATCACCCTTGGACCAAAGGGTCCTGGGTTTGATTCCAGTCAAGGGCACATACCTTGGTTGCAGGCTCCTCCCTGGCCCAGGCCCTGGTTGGGGCATGTGCAGGAGGCCACCAATCGATGTGTCTCTCTCACATCGATGTTTCTCTGTGTCTGTCCCTCTTGCTCCCACTCTCCCTAAAAATCAATGGAAAAATATTCTTGGGTGAAGATTAACAAAAACAAAAACAAAACAAAAACAAACAAAAAAAAAAAAAAGAAAAAGTTATAGGGATTTCTGAAGGAATAATTGAATATGTTCCCACTTGATCTTAGAATTACACCTTTGACCCAGCACAAGTTGTATCTAATGTTACAAGACAATGCATTGGTCAGCTCTGTGATCATGGGATGTGAGTGGAGGGTGAAATAGCTCATCACACACATCAGGAAGTCTTTATCAAAATTCTCCCAACCACTGAATGGGGCTTTAATAATGAAAGTGCTAGTTATGGCCCATGCAAACGATTATAACAGCACAAAATGCTTTTCAGTGATTTCAAGTTAGAATTAGGCAACAGCAATAGGCACAAATAGCCACTTAGGGGACATGCCAGCTGCTTCCAGTGAAGCTGCTGACATAAAAACAGGGAGTGGCACTAAAACAGATAAAGTCCAAGTGATAATTTGCCTGCCAATAATTTCCTTTTTCGTGTCTGCAGGATTGTCCTAAATAAGTGGATTCATAAAGATAGCGAGTCAAACATCACGCGGGTAACAGGGTGATCTGGGAGGCAGGATTGACAAGCACCGGCTGAGAAGCGTTCCTCTCTATGGGTGGCAGCCCAGGCTGCACAACGTCTCCGAGGTCCAGGCCAGCCTCTGGCCCGGGCCAGCAAAGGGCAGCTGTCCGTCATGGAGAAACTGCCCTGCGATATGCCAACATGGTTTGCAACCTTTGCTCTCTCCTCCAACTCCCTCCCCAGTTGGATACTCATTAATAGTCAAGACTGTTCACTTCCTCTCCTGCAAGGATTTCCTTGACCTACAGCAAAGATCCTCTTTGAGTTCAGTCTACCCTGCATTGGTAGAATGAAAGTCCCATTAGCTTCCTGATTTCACTGGCTGTTTTTCTGCTAACCTCACAGGCTGGAAGGACCCTTCCCGCCCCCCCCCCCCCCCCTCGCCTGCGCCTGCGGAGGTGAGTGTTTACGCATCTCTTTGGGTCATTAGGTAAAAGGAGTGCCACACTTCTCCCACTTGGCAACATGTTTAAACATGAGCCCCAGTTTTTACTTCTCAACTTACTTTCCTGTCAACACACATGTAAATCTGTACAATCATAGCTCAGGGACACTCCCATGTGCTTTTCAAATACATATTTTCTAAGATTGTTTAAATTTAACTTTGGTAAGCTGCCAGCTTTTAAATAGACGTGTATATAACTATGAAGAATTTTGTGCTAAAATCTGTGTGAGAAACCACTCTAAGTGAATGTTTTGTAAGGTTTGAAATATATAAATTGGATTTGTTTTCAACCCAGGGGAGACTGTAATCATAGCTTTGATTCTAGGTCATAAAATTAGGTCTCAGACAATGAAACCATCAAAAAAAAAAATAGTGACTTTTGAAGTGTTAAAATTTTTATAGGAGTAAATTTTACTTGGTATGTTGAAATGCACCAATCTTAGGTGCACATTTTGATAAATGTATATATCTGTGAGAGTCACCCCAGTCAAGATATACCATCATCTCCAAGTCCTCTGCCCACCCCCCACAGGCAACAGTGGTTCTGACTTCTATCACCATTGTGAGTTTTGCCTGTTCTTGAATCATCCAGTATGTACTCTTTTGGGTCTGTTTTCTTTTAAGCAACATGTTTTGTTTTTTTTTTTAAATATATATTTTATTGATTTTTTTACAGAGAGGAAGAGAGAGGGATAGAGAGTTAGAAACATCGATGAGAGAGAAACATCGATCAGCTGCCTCTTGCACACCCCCTACTGGGGATGTGCCCGCAACCAAGGTACATACCCTTGATCGGAATTGAACCTGGGACCTTTCAGTCCACAGGCCAACGCTCTATCCACTGAGCCAAACCGGTTTCGGCAAGCAACATGTTTTTGATCCATGTTATTTGATAATGTTTTTATCCATGTTGCATTTATGACTGATTCTTTTTTATTGCTATTATTACATGAATATATCACAATTTATCTGTTCTTCTGTTAGAAATCTGGGTTGTTTTCCAGTTTGGGGCTATAAATAATACAGTTATAAAGAAAAAAAAATCTAATAAGTGAAAAGCAATAGCCTAGTTTACAAATCCCCCCCTATAATCTGGTTGAGTGTGGAACTAGGGGATTTAGATGTGTTCCCCCAAAGGTACTGCCGAGGCCCCCAAAGGGAGGGCTGCCTAGAGGCAGATTTTGTTTGTAGGCATGGCTTACAATGTTCTTTTCAGGGCAGTTCTCAGCCCAACCTAATCATCACACATCAAAATGATCTGGACCTACTGGCCAAAATGAGTTTCATGTAACACCAGAGGTGGTACAGAAGATGAATTTTGGTGTTGCATGGATGGACATAAATGTTCATTTTTATAGTTACCTTATATTTATGACAAATAATAAAGATTTCCCCCTTACAGTAGTGATAGAGGTTCATTTGGCAAATTTAAGACAATGATGAAAAACTCTCAGGAAATATTTCAGTTGAAACTCAAATGAATGAATTTTAAAAACACTGGAATTGTAGTTTAGACTGTAGTGCTAGCTAACCCTGCCTTGGCCATTTATTCCCTGGGTCATCTTTAGCAAGTTACTCTCCAAGTTTGCTTCAGAATCTAACAAATGGGATATTAGTACAGACTTTATACATGAGGATTAAGTGATAATGTATGTGATACTTGTAGCACATAGTGAGTGCTTGATAAACTACTGGTATTTCACTGCAGGAATCAGCAATCCTGTGGACAACCAAGCATCGACCGGGGATTGAAGTTATGGGTCTGTGAGGTCATCACTTCTGACTCTCATGAAATACCCATGAGCTTCAAAGGACACAACTTTAAAAAGGCATGAACAGGCAAAAGATATATACCCTGGCAAGAAAGAAAACATCACCTCTGCCCAGCCAGTGTGGCTCAGTGGTTGAGCATCGATCCATGAACCAGGTCACTGGTTCCATTCCCGGTCAGGGCACGTGCCTGGGTTTGTGGGCTCAATCCCCAGTAGGGGGGAAGGGATGCAGAAGGTAGCCGATCAGTTTCTCTCTTATTGATGTTTCTCTTTATATATCCCTCTCCATTCCTCTTTAAAATCAATAAAAACGTATTTTAAAAAGTCACCTCTGACATTCCAAGACTAAGCTCTCAATTGTTAACACTCCAAATCCCTATAACTTCCTTCCAGGCAAACTCCACACCCCAAACCCCAACCACTAAGTTTTCAGGTCATAGAGCAGGAAGGCAGTGAGGGAATGGTGAGGCCAGGTGGTTCTACCTGGACAGCACTGCAGTTACCCAGGGGGCTTCTCAAGAATCCTGAGCCTGGACTTACCGCCTGTAGCTCTGACTGCGCAGGGTGGGCCCCTCCGCACTGTGAATACTGCCCAGGTGACTTAAACGCGAGGTAGGGTGAAGACACCCTAGCTCACTAGCATGGGCTCAGTTCAGCCCTGACCTTCAGGATAGGGTGGAAGTGTTAACTCCTGATGAGTAGAACCACAGGCCTCTTCCTGAGGGCTGAATTCTGCAGGCTCCTTGGTGAGTAGCAATAAAAAGTCAGCTTCGTTTCAGCAGGCTTAGAGGGAAGAGTGGCCTCTTTTTTGATCAATGGCACAGTTTTTTAATCTTTCAGGCTCCTTCTGCAGTTTCTTTTCTCTGGTCACAAGGGAGGAGCCCTCGAGGGCTTTGATTTGCTCATTCGTCACCCGCAGACCTCTTCCCTGCCCCATTAGGTCTGGCTGGAGGCCCAAGTGAGTTCTTTGCAACTCAAATTTGGATCAGTTTTTGAAATGCTGCCTGTGAGAGTGGAGGGCCTGGGTCCACTAAGCTACCCCAGACTCATGCGGTCACTAAAAGCAAGTCCGTTATTGTCAACCCGCTCAGGCCAGCTGCAGCTTCCTTCGTATTCCTGAGTCCTCGAGTCAGGGCCTGGAACCCATCCACAAAGTATCAGGTTTAGAAAAGTCAGTGATGCAAAGCTCAAATGGGTACCAGGCATCTCAAGTCCCGATGCTGGTTCCTTGGGGAAATCTGGCAGCCTCTGCCTTCTAGATGCTGCTTTCTGAGCTCTGTCCCAGGCATGTGAGGCCAGGGGTGCCTGGACAGTCTGACAGTGGGAACTGGCTCTGGTATCATTTCAGAAACCTGCACATCAGAGAGCCCCCCACTGGCAGACTTGCCTGTACTCGATTTCCATTTCACTTTGGTTCCTGATCTTGGGCTGTAGTCCATTCAGCAGAAAGCACTTTTCTTTTGTTTTGTTTTTCCATATCCTCACAAATATAAGCTACACATTTTAATGTAGGATTTGTATCTTCTTTGCAGGATGTACCGAAATAAGTCAACACCTCTGGATTTGACTTGCCATATGGGTTGTTTTCCAAGGAAGATCCAGGGTGAAAACTGCAAGATTTGGGAAGGCCTCAGACTTTGGGCCCCCTGGGGCAGGTCTCCACAGGTGGAAGAGAGTTTACAAGTAACATTGTTTGGGTATTTTTGAGACTCCTGCTATCAAGTATGTGGGCTTTCCCCAGCCTGTCTCTAACACAGGAATTATTGTGTCTCATGGAATTACTCAGTAAAATAATTATTTTAGGTTTACTACATTGGTGCCAACCAGTAAGTGCCCAACCACCGTTCTTATGTTGTTGATTCTTAAAAATGATGCAGAAAAGTCTAACAATTTCGTTTCAGCCAGGCTATCAGATTTAAGTGAAAAGTTGTGTTAAATACATATGGCAGCCTGAAAAAAAAACCTGCATGATAAAACAGGAAGGCACATTAGATCCCAAGAAATAAAAATACTAAGATAGATAAAGAGGAGGAGAACTCACAGCTTCATTCTTGGATGTAGGGTCTATCCCACAAAGTCTACTAATTGCACAAAACTAGGAAAAGTCCAAAATAGTTGGCTATATCTAAGCTGTTTCCAACATGTAATTAGATTTGCATGTATAAATCTGCTTTTCTGTATTACACACAGAAAATTAAAAAAAAAAGAAAAAAGAACAGGGAACAAATTTCCAAGGATGAAATCTCCACATTTATTTTCTTTCATGTGCATAGAAAATGGCAGTGAAGTGTCCTAGGAAAGAGGCAGGGAATGGCCGTGGGCTGCTATACCAGACTGGACTTTGTGCTTCAAAAGTACACTATTCATTTTGAAAACAAACGCTGTAGCTTGTCTTTAATTGCTAACAATTTCTTGGGTTTCCCATTTGTTTTTTAAGCTGTCAAGTTTCTTCAAATCTCTTTTCAAATGACACACTGCATTACAAATGATGGCACTTAACCAATGTGGCATTTCCATATTTACACCAACAAAAGAAATTTACAAGACATAATAGCATACAATCTCGACGTTTAGTAATAGCAATAAAACATGAAGGGCATCCATTTTATTTTTTTTTCTGTACAAACTATCAGAACATAACTTTATTCACATTAAAAAAATCATCTTTAATTTGATTTGACCTACACATCCCCATCTCATTTCACCCATTTCTCAAATCTCTCATCACATCGCCCACACCTTCACCAGACTACAGAATCTACAAGTAATTAGATCTAACACCTAAATAGAGCTTAGAAAGTTCTCTCTCTCTCAAAGGTTTCCTCACTTCCCTGATAATTCCTCAAAAAAGAAAATAAATGCTCTTCACTCGTTCCTTCCATGTCACTTTCACATTTCATCAGCACATCAGCATAACGGACTTTTCGTTTCAATCCAAACAAGGCTAGAAAGAAAGAGTTCCTCTCTGAGCATCTTGAGGCTACACCCACGAGTCTGGGGACCCTGGGTACTGTTCTGCTCTATAAGAAGGTCGTTTAGTGGAATAAAAGTCTACATAGTTTGTGGTCGATTTCAGTCCATACTGTGTTGAATAATCAGTAGAAGCTGGAAAGTGAACTCGATCATCAAAATAAGGATCTTCATAGCTATGAGGAGACTGCAAATACAATCTGTATGCATCAAAGTTCTTTCTGTGGGAGTCATCTTGACTATAATACAGCTGTTGATGCTGTTGACAAAATGAAAAAGCAAATAAATCAAAGCAGTATTTGGAAATAACATGTTTAAGGAAAATTAATGTGTGCTTCCTGCTTCGTATTTTGAAAGCAATATTCAGTATTTGTGAGCTTAAGGTTCAAAGTTGTCTCTGGAACACACTATGTTTCCTAATGGACTTGAAGGATTTGAACTACGTTGACAGTTGGGCTTGCAGTCTGCTCAAGTCCTGTCCCAAGGCCTCTACAAGCTGATGTCTCAGAAAAGCCCAAGATAGTCCCAGGCTACCTCCCTCCGCAGAGGCCCAGTTTGTGCTCCGCTGTGGAGGGCCTATTACCTAGACTTGCCCAGCCGAAGGATGGCCTGATTATTGCTCTGATACAGGGGAACCATTAACACACGATGAATTTGGTTGGAGGGTGGATTTTTTGGCTTCAGATAGTTGTACAATTGTAGAACCTTCTTTTAATTTAAAACATGTACTTTGGAGATGAAAATTTAGTCCATCCCTCAATTTTAGAGAAATGTGTAGTTACACTTTAAAAACCCTGCTATACTGTTAAAAGAATAAGCAATCTCCAGGCAGGAGAGCAGTAAAATTACAAGAGCTACGTGAACAAATCCGATGCTAAAGGAAAGACTTCCCTAGGCCAGGGCTAATGAAGAGGACTAGGAAGAAGCAAGGTGAACACATGTGCATCCACACAGGGCATCTCCCATTTCTTCCTGTGTTGTCTTATCACTGATCTCACGTTACTTTTTTCAAAGACGTTTGGAGAAAAACTGTCATGTCTTTCTTATGTCTGTCTTTCCTCTTGACCATGCCCCAATCCCGCCCCCCCCCCCCCCCCCCCCGCTTTAATAAGATGTAACAAATTTACCACACGGATTATCAACTCATATTCTGCAACTAAATGCAGTCCAACATTATATGGAATTCAGAGCTAAATTCTCTTTTTAACTTAAGTTAGAGTTCTGATTCTGAGGCTATTTCTCTTGACTAAAAAACTACAGCATAACTTCTGAGCAACTTGGGAAGTACCTTTTCCTCCATCCCCAGAGAAAAGATAATGAAATGGAGGGAGGGCTTAGAGAGCCCTCATCTGACAAACAGGGTGCAGGCTGCTTGGGGAACCCCAGCTGCTCAGGTGCTAGTAGAAGGTAGGAGGAGAGATGACCCAGGTGGACGGCATCAGGAAGAACCCAAACGACTATCAGGCTCCCCGTGAAAGCAGAGACTGAGCGTGACAACCATGCACCCAGTGTGATGGAGAGTGGGGCTCCCTGCAGCAGGGCGGAGTCCACCTTCACCTCTGAGACTGACAGAGCCCTGGCCACGAACCCGAGTGTTTTCAAACCCTGGAAGCCTCGTGGGGAGGGAGTCATGGAGATGGAGAATGAGGTGCACAAAATAGAACAATGAGATGAGAGGATGAAGTGTGCTTACCAACCTTTCCCCACCCAGAGGATGGGAGAGCTTTTAGAGATCAAAGGGAAAGTAAAAGGGGGAAAGGAAATTGTTGGGCAAAGAATAGGAGTCAAAGGCTTCCCAGCAGGTTCCCATCAGTGGCACGGTGGTCTCAGCAGCACCGATACGGATACTCAAGACATGAGGCTACTGTGCAAGTGATTTGCTTAAACTATGATGAGCTTCCGAGGAGTGGAGATCCCCAGAGAGAGCTCCCAGGGCCCCGCCGTGCTGGCCCAGCTCTGGTAAGTCAACGGCGCGGCCCCCTTACTGTGTTGATGCCTGCTAATTGGCCTTCTGTAAAAGTGATATTGCAAATTCACCTGTAGCCGTCTATTTTGTTCTCTTGCTGGTGAGGAATAGGAACTGATGTAAATTGGTGAAGGTTTGCTGGAGCCTGTAAGAAAATATTTTATGAAATTAAAACTAGTGCTCATTACTCTGGTCATTAGGCGGCGTGGGCTCCCTGCAGTGGGGCTGGTGTGTCCCTGACAAGGCTGCCTCCCGGGGCCAGCACACGCTGAGACAGTGGGCTCCTGGGTCTGGCCTGGCTGCTCTTACCCCAGGGCTGCTAGGGACCCATGGGCAGGCCGTGTGTGCTTTACCAAAATCAATGGGTCTGATGGGGGAAGGGGAACATTACAACAAGCTCCACGCCTTCAGAACAGCTTTGACTCGAAACCCCAGGACCTGGAAAGAGCAGGCACAGGCATGTTCTAAGCGGTCTGACTACATGGAGGCATATTCTTGGGTTTGCCACATTTAAGCACATTTTAAAATAAAAAAACACCTGGCAATCAGATAGTTGTCTTTTAAGAGTCCACAGTAGACTCTGATGCCAATGATGTCACAGGTTACTCTTCTATTATTGCTAAGGCTAGCAAAGTTTTTTTTTTTTTTTTAATGAGGAAAATGAAACATAATTGCGGTAAATTAGTTTATTGAAGCAAGCAAAGAAGATACAGAAGGGTGCGCATGCTATGGAGGCAATCTTTATAATAAAGCTGGCTGCTGCAAATCTGAAGTAGCAGCGCACTTCAGTTTGTATGTGCATTTCCTTTGCAAAGAGCTGGATGCTGGAAATGTAGCATCTGCAATTTTCTGAGCTATTAATTGCCATAGTAACAATAGTCGATTAGCAAACAGTCCTGTGAAATCACAATTTTAATGACAACAGCACAACAGAGACTGTTCCCCCAGCAGTTAGGTTGCCATCAGCTTTTATTTATTTCTTTTTAATAAACTGGTCTTTTGAGAAAAGAGTACTTTTTTTTTTTTTGATAGCTCACACTGCCTTTTTTGAAACATCTAAAGTAGTTACTATGCAAGATAGCCAGGCACAGGGACGATATGAAATCCTGGTAACCCTCGGGGCTGGCATCCTTTCAGTCAAGTGTAAGCACAGCTTTTGGAATAGGACATACAATAGTAATACTAATAATTTTAATTTTAATTTTTGTTATTCTTAAAAAAAATCACTCGGAGGAGAATCACATTATATACTGTTATTCAAACTCTTTCCCATGAAAATGTAAATGAGACTGCTCTCCATTCTCAGGCCGGTCTAGGACAGGTGGCCCAGCACAGTGGCCCGGAGTTCAGGATTCTGACCTGCTGGCGAGCAGGAAGGGGGCTGAACAAAGGGACTGCGTGGTGGGCGAGCCAGAACTCACGTCTCATCTGGGTGCAGTGTGCTTTTTATCTGTGGTCACCAGACCACTACCTCAGCTTATTTAACTGAAAACAAGCAGAAAAGGCAACAGCCCCCAAAGCAGGAAATGGAGAGACTGGAACACGGTTCGCTGCTGGGGGACCGACTCAGGGCAGGCACCTGTCCAGGCCGCCGGCGGGGGGCTGGAAACACACAGCTTCTCGAGGTACTCTATCACACACCCCACGGCACCTTACCAGGGTACAGGCCTTTATGTGTGGCATCCCCTTGGCTATTGTAATACTGCATAGGTGGCTGGCTCCTATCGTATTCAGAGCGCGGGTCTCTGATTCCTAACAGTGCTGGTGAGGAGGAGGTGCTGCCGACTGAAGGGAGAGAGAAGCAAAAGGAGGAGGGAGGGAGAAAGAGGAGGAGAAAGAAATCAGACTGTCAGTGGCTCTGGAAAAACAAAGGTCAGTAATTAGAAGTGCCGTGCAGATGGCGCTAAATGAGCTCTTAGTGGTGCTGTGAGTGCACAGCAGTCGGCCCTGAGCCACCGGGAGGCGACCTGCAGGCCGGCCCCTGCGCAGTGCTGTCAACGCCCGAGGAGCTGAGCTGCGACTGCCCAGTCAGAGGCGCAGCGCAGATCACGCAGGGCCCCAGCAGCGGCCGCGATGACTCCATCGGGCCTTTGAAACTGGGTGAGAACTGACCAGCCAGCCATGCAAGAGTTACAGTTGCGAAGTATAAGCCCAGCTCAGCTGCATGTAAAACACCCGTCTATTATCCTTTATGTATAGCTCTTGAGTAAGTAAATATTTTGATTTCTAATTATTTCAAAAATATCTGCATCTCTAAATGTGTCTGAATAAGAGTGCCAGACCATAAAATTTATCATTCTTTTTATGGTGATTGGCTGCCCGGGAAACTATGTCAACTCAGTAAGCCCAGCTATCAGGAGGCTCACGGTGGGCCAAACGTTTAATAGCATATCTACCCACGGGTCTCCTTTTGGACATTTTTGCACAAAAGGACAGCACTGCTTATCTTTTTCCTTTCTCTCAGTAAGAAATCATCTTGCTTGCGCTGAAGTTAATTATAGGTGAGTCACCCATTCACCTGCTGGACCTGAAAGCATGGCGCGGGACCGGGCACCAGCAGTTCTGCTGCGCTGATGCTTTCAGAGAAAGACCGACATTCACAGTGTCCCTTTAAAAGTCACTTCACTTCGGGGTTGCTCCGTGTCACACAAAGGTGAGCACTCCTGGGCAGTGTCCATGTGCTGCTCCCCATGCTCTTTCTAGAAGCTGCTAGAACAGACAGCACACCCACCTGCCTCCACAATGACATTAGCGAGGCTTCAGATGTGCCCACAAGCAGATACCACACTAGCTGAGGGATGGGTGACGAGTCCTGAGCTGAACAGAACCCAGAAAGGTACCTAGGAACCTGGATGGGGGCTCGCCAACGCTGTCCAGTGTTGCAGAGACCCCCAAAACAAGTGCACTGGTTAGTAACTCGTCTTCATCTATCTGAAATGACCCTTTGCCTGTACATATGCCTTCTGTTAAGCAGCCCAATCTCTTCCCCTGGCACCCCCTTTTCTAAGCCCCGAAGTAATTCTCAGCATTTTTATAAAGAAGACAGCCTCGGGCCCCACCTGGGAGCTCAGCATGGATGGAAAAAACCAAGCATGGGTCTCTCTGAAGACAACTCATATTTTAAAAACTAAGATATAAATATACACCATATACAGTAGGCATAGATAATTTAAAACAATTCCTAGTGTGAGTAGGGACGTCCATTTATGTGACAAGAACCACTGGTCATATATTAGTCTTTTTGGACACGTATGTCCAGATGAGAATACTGCCTGTAGTGGCAGAATACAACTAATCATATTGATATGTCTGAGTGAGAGACTTATAGTCAAATAAGGTATTATTTTTTCTGTTTCATATAGGTAAGAATTAAATTTATAAGACTGATTTGGCTTGCTAGTAATATTCTGTCCTTACATGTAAAAAAACATTAGTCTGAGTCTCAAATCATTCTTTCTACCCAAACACAACCGATGAGTATGTAGCAAATCAAAGGGATTTCCTGTAAACACACCTGGAGGGTCTGTTCCCATTAGTCCTGACACTGGGGACTGAACACAGCAGGGGATGGAGGGTCAACTGTGAGGAAGGCAGAGGAGACCACAGCTCTCCCAGGCTGTGGGTGTCAAGATCTTGTCTAAAGGACCCTGTTTGTTAAGAGTTTTCACTCAGAAAACTCAAGATCACTTTGGAAGAGATTCCAAATTGACGACCAGCAGGTAGGCAGGGCAACCATTTTCAGGCACCAACTTGGGGTTCTCAAACTGTGCTCCTCCACTTTCCCGTACCTGCACCCCCAGGTCAGCTTGTAAAATGCAGATTGCTGGGCCCCTTCATGAACGCAGTGAAGCTTGGGGGAGGGAAAGGACTGGGACCCTGGGATACTTTTATGCATTGTAGTTGGAGTAAACTTGCATAAACTTTTAAAATGAAAGGACTTGGAAAGTGGGTTTGTTGCTTACAGTCTCATGTAATTCCCAAAGAAGGCTGGAAGAGCAGAGTGTCTGAATATGACTGGCTTAACCAGCTATGCACAGTCTTCTCTGGTTGAGAAATAATGTTCTCTCACCAAGGAGGGAGTTTACCGACTAACCTGACTGAATGATGGGTGACATCTGTTGGTTGGTGGTAGACAAGGAAGGGTGCGATTTGAATCGGTCTCGCTCTAACGTCGACACAGGTGTAATAAAATGGTTCTGATTCCACCCATCCTGTGGAGTCAAAGCGGAAAAAGAAACCTCTCAAAATGAATAATGACATTTCATTACAATAAATGATTACGAATGTGCACTCTGATGAATGCTAATTATGCCAGAGCTATTCCTGTAAGTTACCTTTTTATAAATGCTCCGGAGGTCCCGATATTGCCATAATGTATTCAAGACCTGGGCCGCTGCCTTCACCACTTTCAGAGATGATCTGAGGAGAGAGTGTGGATGTTAATGGGTGTGGATGGCACAGCCTCAGGCTGCACCTGAAGAGATTCAGGCTATAAACCAGTAGCCAGGAGGCCCTCTCTCCAAGGACCAGACAGAGGGCACAGAAGACGCTGCTAGAAACCACCATCAGAGTCAGGCACATCTGGGAGTCGGTTAGGCTCAGGGGTGGCAAGGACCAAAGCGAGGCTCCCAGGTAGTCAGCTGTGCGGTGAGAAACTAGGGTTGGTGGAGCCTGTGACCTCTAAGTTGAGGGCGTCTCTCAGCCTCCCCATGGGGGGCCCCCAGGCTCCCCCACATCTACTAAGGGGCTGACCTCGCTGGGGCTTTAGGATTAATGTGACCATGACCACACACCCTGAGTGTCTGAGGACCCTCTCAAGTTAATTTAATGTCTCTCCCCCTCCATTATTAGGCCTTGATAAAACACCTTCACTGCCTTATCATTTACCCCACAAATGTTTACACGTACATATGTGCTCCAAAGTTTGATTCAGAAAACATGGTCCGTTACCACGTTCCCTCTCTGGAGACACACTGCTGACCCCAGGCACTGTGTGAGCACCGCTCCCAGGCGCCGCATTTCACTCGGGGGCTGTGTCTGTAAATCCGTGGCCTCGACAGTAAGTGAAGAGGCAAGTGCAGCTTCCTGCCTCCGGGAAGGTCTTCAGATCCCCCACCAGGGGTGGAGCCGTGCTGAGGCGTGAGGATGAATTCTTCAGAATTCATTTTAACATTAAAAACTGACTTTGAATGTATATCACGGATCTAAAATCTGATGGCCTCTTTCACTCCTTATCTCCCCAATTACACTCTCACGAAGCGGGGGAAGAAAAGAAACGAGCAGGCTGCAAGCTGTCTCCACCCCCAACAACAGGATATGTTGCTGCTACGGCGGCTGAGGTCACCAGCAAGGGCAGAGTATAGGCAAACTCAGGGCCTTCACCTGTCTTCCTCCATCCCTCCTCCCACCAAGACTCACTCTGCTCGGTGTTCCTGACAAGTCAAGGGCAGAACCAGGTCAAACCAATCCACTCAAAGCCTTTCTATATTTTATGTTTTCAAAATGGACCACAGAGCAAGGAGATACTTCAAAGAAATGAACAGATGAAATTTCAGACACCGCGATGGCCTCACAGGGTCTTTACCCCCCCAACCCCGACAATCCCACTCTCAGTGGGTCCTGACATTCCTGCTGCTATTCACCTCCCTGTCTCTAAGTATTAGCAGCAGGACACAGGCAGGAAGGCCGACCTATGCCTGGCTCATACCCGCAACACTCGACAAAGCAGGAGCCTGCCAGGTACACACCTTGACGCAACCGGCCAGGCTAGGTATCTTTAGAGACAAATTCTATGAGCAGAAACTTGACTCTCAAGAAAAGCAAGGAAGTTTCTCTGCTTCCCTTTGCAGCACAACTTCTAGAAAGAGTTATGTATTCTCATCTCTAATTTATCTCCTCCCACCTTCTCTCAATCAGGCAAGTCTTGACCCTCGTCCTACCTGATGGAGCAGGAGCATGTGACATGTGCTCACCTCTGAAGCAGCTCCTTCACTTGGCTTCTGGGGTACCACATGCCCCTGGTTTTCTTCTGAATGAGCCCATTTGCTGGCTCCTCATCTCTCTGACCTCTAACTAAGAGGGACATCAGCCCTTGAGCCTCTTTTTCTTCTCGATCTACATTTACTTCTTTATTGATTTCAGCCACTCCTCTAAACATGCTATTGATACACTGATGACTCCCAAATTTACATTTGTAGCCTGGACCTCTAAGATGAACTCAACTCAAGCATATTCTCCTGCTGACCAGACATTCAGGTGGAGTCCAAAACAAACTCCCTGCCTTCCCTAAAACGCGCTCCTCCCGCAAGCTTCCCCATGCTGCTAAGTGGCAATTCCATCCTATCTTTAGCCAAAGACCTTGGAGTCATCCTTTGACATTCACCTCCTCTCGTGCCGCTCACGCAGCCCTTCAGTGAATCCCACTGATGCTACCTCCACCCATGAAGAACCGACCACTATTTCACCACCCCAAGTGCTGCCCCACGAGTCTCCACCTGGGGGAAGGGTCTGTCATTATGATTCCTTCTAGGGATGTCAGATCGTATCCTTCCTCTGCTGAACACTCTCCAACACCTTCCGGTTTTACTCAGCGTAAAAGTCACAGTCCTTAGCTTCCCCACAAGGTCCTTTACTTCTGGTCCTTTCTCTTCTCCTCTTTCCTCTTGAGGGCTCTGTGCCAGTCCCACTGGCTTCCCGCTGCTCATCACACACGAGGCACTCCTCCCTCCATCTCAGGGCCCTGCCACTTACGCCCTCTGCCCAACCCGCTTCCCTCAGGCACTGTCCCCCTGAAGCCTGCCCTGGCCACCTGTCTATAATTGTGATCCCCTAGCGCCTTCCCTGATTTTATTGCTCACAGACCACTCAGCACCATCCAAGTGTGTTTCTCACTCAACTGACACCTCGTCTAGCTCTTACTCACCCCTGGGACGTAAGCTCCCCGAGGGCAGAGGCTGCTGTGTGATCCACTCACCACATGCAGACAAGGCAGGTGAATGAAGAAGGAAAGGTAATGATATGTTTGGAAGACAACTTGATTTGATCTAGGACTTTCTGAATATCTTACTTTGGGGGAAAATGATTAGATTGGGTAATAATTTTTTTTAAAGATACCACGATTTGGTACTGGTTCAGGATTTCCCCAGCTTCTTTGTATGTCTTTCACAAATGAAGGCTAACAACATATTTTTTTTTTTTTTTTTAAATTTCAGAGAAGAAGGGAGAGGGGGAGAGACAGAAACATCAATGATGAAAGAGAATCATTGATCGGCTGCCTCCAGCACCCCCGGCTCCTCCAACCCCACCCCTGCCAGGGATCGAGCCTGCAACCAGGGCATCTGCCCTGACCAGGAGTCGAACTGTGACCTCCTGGTTCATAGGTTGATGTTCAACTACTGAGCCACACTGGCTGGGCTAACAACATCTTAAGAGCACAAAAAGTTATTACCGTACCTCAGGGAGAGGGGAGGGACCTGGACTGGGAGTTAACGAATGGATCTTAGCTTTATCTATGACATTTCATTTCCTTTAAAATAAAAATGACTGTGTGCTTTTATTACTAACTAGAGGCTCGGTGCATGAAAATTCATGCACTGGAGGGGGGGGGGGTCCCCTCAGTCCAGCCTGCCCCCTCTCACAGTCCGAAAGCCCTCAGGGGCAGGAGGTGACCCGGCAATCAGGGGAAGGTGATGCCCCATCACATCTCTGCTGCTGCCACTGCCGGCAGTGCAAGCCTCAGCCGGCCCTGGTTACCTGAGCCTCAGGCGGTCGGGCAGCTGCCACCCGAGGCTTGCCTGCACCTCAGGCCGGCCCTGCATGGCTGGGGTCTGAGGGGACTGGGGAACTCTGGAGGCAGGTACGCGGAGCAGCCGGGCCCGCCTGGGGGCAGACCTGGCCTTGCGACGTACCTGCCCTGGCGGGGCTGAGGAGACTGGGTGCCGCCATCTTGTGGCTGTGGGCGCTGCCATCTTTGAGGGCGGGGCAGTCAATTAGCATATCCCTCCTTATTGGCTGTGGGCGCCGCCATCTTTGTGATGACGTGAGGGTCAATTAACATATTCCCTCTTTATTAGATAGGATGGAATAAAGATTCATTAAAAAAGGACTGAAAGGAAATACGGTTAATGTTGATAGGTGTAGTTTCTGAGGGATGAGAATATACTTTGTAACATAATTCTTACATCTTAGAAAATCCTTCAAAAGTATAAACTAAAAGACCAGACAAGACAGAATAAGTTCTAACACTGCCATTCAGTCAATTAATAAGTATTTACTGAGCACCTGTTATAGGCCAGGCTTTGCTGATGCAGAGGATACAGCAGTGAACAAAAAGACCAAGTCCCTGCTGCAGGGGGAGCAGAAGCCAGAGAAAGCCATAAATAACACAGGGGGAGTCAGTGCTGTGAGAAGAGAGCAGGTGGAGGGAGGGAGAGGGAGACCAGGGCTGTTTTACTTCAAGTGGCTGCTGTGCTATTGTGCTGCGAAAGCAGCCCCACTTCCCACTTCCTTGAAGGAGACTCTGATTGGATACTAAGCCCAATTCATAGTTCTGCTATAGCTCCATGACAAAAACCTTCTATTTTTGCCACTGGTTCTCTAATCCCTGCTTTTGTTGCTTTGTCAATTAGGTGTCACCCAAAAGCAAAGGGAAATGTAGGAGACAAGCCCAGGGCACAGCCTGAGGCCACACAGCAGGCCCTGTGCAGAGTGGTGAGTTTAATACACTCTGGGCAACCCTCAACAGAGGATTCAAGAAGATGCTTTTGAGGAACAGGCCTGACGCAGAGAGGAAGGAGCAAGGGAAACAGCGCCCCAGATCTTCCTCATCATGCATTTCTGATTCTTCCAGGGTTGGCACAACCAAGTGAAGAGGTGTTATAAAAAAGAGCAGGAAAAGGACCACATGACTGCAAACCCGCTGTAAAAAATGCAGAAATAGCCCTGGCTGGTGTGGCTCAGTGATTAAGGATTGGCCAGTGCACCAAAGACTCTTGATTTGATTCCCGTCAAGGGCACATACCTGGGTTGTAGGTTCAATCCACGGTCTTGGTTGGGATGCATGTGGGAGGCAACCAATTGGTATGTCTTACCTCCCCCCCACCCCCCGCCCCTCTCCTGCTCTCCCTTCCACTCTCCCTAAAAATCAACGGAAAAAACATCCTCAGGCGAGGATTTAAAAATATGCAGAAATAAACACATCCTTTCCAATAGGAAGCATATCCTGGACAAAGGCCCTTATCACAGGGCGACCCCAGGAGTGAGGCTGTGACCTCATCTCCCTGCAGCAGACTTGCCTGTCTCCTCTGCCCTTGGTTATGTTCACCAGCTTCTCGATGCCCCCGGAGTCGGCCAGGGCTTTGGCATTCTCCATGTTTTTGCTGGTGACCTCATGCAGAGCACAGCAGATGGCCGCCATGGTCTCATCAGACAGCACACTGGGGCCCGAGCCGCCGGGGAGCCGGTTGACCAGGTCTCGCATGGCGTATTTACCTTCCAAATGCAAAAGATTTCATTCTACTTTCAGAAGGTGCAAGGTTTTTGTTATTGTTCTTTAAAGATGGCGGCTGGGTAGCCTCATAAAAACAAAACGCCGAGAGAGGAGATAACAGGGGAACCGCCGTGAAAGGTAAAAGGACAGACACAAGGGGAAGTTAACATGTATTGCAATGGCACATGAAAAAATGAATGATTTAATAAAACATTACTGTAAATCGCTGAAAGAAAATGTAAGTCAGTGGATAAAACTGAATACACCAACCATGTTGCTTTAGTTCAACCGTTTTCGTTAACAGTTAAGAAATAAAGGAATTATGATAGTAAATTTTATTCTTGACTCAATTCTCATGTGTCAAAAATACCTCAGCTTCCTCTTAAAGCTCTAAAAGCTGCCCTTTGAGTAAGGTTTAGCTGGACAAAGTAGGACCACCAAACAAGGGTCTTCATTCCATTCTCCTGGATCTCACCACTTGAACCACGTACAGTTCCACATTTTTATCAAGTTGAGAGTACATACCAGCTGTTGACATCAGTAGTGATATCAACGTGTTCGTTTCTTTTAAAGAAGACACAAGATAATTATGGGTCTATTATCTCCCTGGAGCAGCTCAACAATAATAAAGTTCTTGATAAGACAGGTTGGGGAGTCCACTAGCTACTGAGGTATTTAAGAAACTCAATTTCTCGTACTCCTCTCCAAAAAGAGATTATCTCTTGCTTTTCCAATTTCAATTACCAAGTGACAAACTGGAATAATTGCACTACAAACAAAAGAAATTAACTGAAGCCCAAGTAAATATTTCCTTAGTTTTTCCCCTCAGCTAATAATTGAGTGGGTATTAAGGGCTTTGGTGAAGGACCTATTTGTATAGGCTGGTGAGCAGCGGACAGGCCCTGAGCACACACGGCATGCCTCAGGGCGAGTCACGCGCACACTGTTGCACAGAGCGGAAAAGCTGCAATGACTCTGTAAGCCCGAAGATAGATGTGGTTTTTCAGAACAGATGGTAAGTTAGCACTAGTGATTCTGAATACTCAGGAACGACCGGAAGGTCCATGACGTGTAATTTGTCATTCTGCTAAGATACCACATTAAACAAATTGTACTCCTGACTCTTGGGATAAAGCGAGCAGGGGTGGGGAACGTTCGGCCCGCAAAATCATTTCTGGCCCTGCCAGGGCATTAGGGGCGAGTTAATTAAATGTTTGACCAAATATAGAAGGCTAATTTTTAAGTTCATAATTTTGTGTGGCTCGCAAATGATGTTATAAATATCCAGGTGGCCCCTGACAGGAAAAAGGTTCCCCACCCCTGCATTAGAGCCTGCAGCTCCAGACAGCTGGGTTGGTTGGACTCAGGTGAGTATGCAGCTGACAAAACTTTAGTTGTAAAAATGTCTCTGAAGAGAAAGTCCGCTGCTAGTGCTGGGGACGGATGCGAGGAGAGTGGAGGGTCAGAGAAGGGGACGGTTCTTAGGAACAGAAGTGCTGGGCAACTTGAGTCCGGGAGGGACTCAGACCTCAAAGGAAGGAAGGAATCTTTATAGGGAAACAAGAAAAAGTGGCTCATGAGCCAGTCCAAGAGTGCCGGGTGGGTAAACAATGCTCATCAGTGGAGAGAGAAAATGCTCGTCAAAGTTTAAGAGGGACGTGGACACTCACAGACAGCACAGGACGCAGTGGGAGAGGGGGGGACTCGGTACAGGGACAGGCTCCTTTTCCAGGAGGACTCGGGCCAGTGCTGCTGGCCCTGCAACCTTTGCTCTCCCGTGCCTCCCCCTGTGGTGAATGACAGGCCATGGGGTTTATGCTGTCAACCCTTTATTTTTCAGCATTAAGAATTCCCAAACCACTTGTGCTTTTTAAAAGAAATTCAAATACAGATGTAACAAAATAACTTTAAAAATCTCTTTGGGGACCGACAGGATTTCTCTTAAGGAAGTGTGGGAAGTAAGTTATGACACATCTGCTGGAACCAGGCTCACGCTCGACTGCACGAACAGAGGCTCCTTTCCTCTCTGTGGGGATGATGTGGCTCAAAGAAATGGGGTGTTGAGAGTAGGGTAATCTAGGCGATAATTTAGAATAGCAAGTGTGCCACTGAATGCTCACAGCAACTCTTTAAGGTCAACATTCCTGCCCTTGTTCTTTCTCTCTCTTCCCATCTTCACCTCGGTCTCCCTCCCTCTCTAATGGCAGGTGTGTTTTAATTACTTCAATATATATTCACGAATCCACACAAGGTCTTGTGAAATTTCCCTTGCCTCTCTCCTGAACTGTCACCAGCTGTGGGACTGGCGTGGAGCTTGGCGGTTTATAAGCAACTGCCTCACCTCTCATCTCATTTACACAGCAGATCCATGGTGAGGGGAGCAGGCATCGCCAGCTCCCTTTCAGAGAATGGCTGAGGGAGTTTTCAACTTGGATGAAGGCACTGAGCCCCAGTAGGCTCCATACAGGACCCTCCAGGTTCCACAGCCAGTGAGCAGCAGAGCCAGGATTTCACCTAAGTCTGGGAGGGTCTCTGGTCTTCTCTTTACCCCACTCTCTGCTTGAGATATGGCACCGCACTGGAGGCAAGTGAGCTAAGCCAGCCAGAGTGCACAACTTGAAGAGCTGCTCATTCTCAGGTTCATGCAAGGGCCAACCCTATGCTTGGGTGGATGTGAGGATAAATGCCTCCTAAATGTACCATGTGCTTCACTTGCCTTACCCTCGCCTGACCCTGCCCTGGGGGGAAATGGCCTTGGGACAGTGACTCTGCTCCGCCCAGGGTGAGCATTTACCCAGATCCGAGAGGGGAAAGCTACAAACCTTTCATGTGGTTTCTTTTTCTTTAAAGTAGGAAGATTGTAGTGTTGGTACTATTAGCCTCAAGTCAGGAAAAGAGAATTAAACATTTTCTTGTTGCTCAAGAAATGAAACTTTCTTAGGAAACAAAGACATCAATTCTATTAAGTAGTGCTGTAAAGTATAATGGAAAATGCTAGCTTTTCTGATTAAGGTTTAATTAATGAGCCCGCCTCTTGATGAAAAGGAATGGTCACAAAGAAAAGCCAGCAGGGGTACCCAAAACTGCCGAGAAAACAGGACAGGACCAGGACTCAGTTGCTAATCATTTTAAATGTCATATTTGTATAAATCAAAAGAAGAGTTTTATAAACGCTGTAGTTCCTCTTCCTCTCTCTCTGTAGCTCACCTGGTCACCAGAACGTACCTATGAGCTCCTTGTTTCGAACATCTAGTGCCATATTCCTCAAGGCAGTTGCCACAGAAGAAACCACTCTGTCGTTATCCATTCTCAGAAGCTCTACAAGGATGGGGAGCCCTTTTTCTTTGCGGACGGCTGCCCGGATGTACGCTGCAAACTAGTGAGAAACACAAGGCAATTAGTAAAATAGAACAGAGTTCAGCTCTCAGATGTTATTGTTGTCTAAAAATGACAAACTAATAGATTAAATGTTTTCTTTCCAATTGGAGATTAAATCTGTGGTGTCAGTAAAGAGAAAAATCATAGTTTGGGATAAAGATAGGCTAGGATGACTGATTTAAAAAGAAATCTCAAAGCCTGAACATCTCAAACCACCATCTGCCAGATATTGTGCAGAAAAGAGAAGGCAGTGATTACTGGCTGCCTCAGCTACATAAACACGATTAAGGAAGAATCTCGATCTTCTCTGCAGTTGGACCCAAGCCAGGTCCAGAGGCTATAAATAGGATGGCAGAGGCATAACTGATCAGCACGCATTAAAGGAGAGCCTGTCTCCATCAAGTCATGCTTTTTCTCTCTTGTGTCTGTGACAATATTTAGAGTTCAAAACCTTTCAAAGAGATTCCTTGGAACAATCCCTGCCTCAGAAGAAAATGAATTTTCCAGAAACACTGAGCAATACAACTCACGTACATTGGTAAAAAGTAAGTATATTCCTGTGTAAAATGTTTTCTCATTCAAGATTAGTCAGCTGCTATTGCTTTTTAAAATCTACAGTCCAAGTCTTTTGCAGGTCTGAACGATGAGTCAGTCTGTGCACCACAGGAATGGGAAATGAACGCCAAGTTATCAGGGAAACACCAAAAAAATCAGAAAAAGGTAACATTTGAAAATGGGCCTTTAATCTTGTTTTGAGCTTTCACTGACATTTTTACCAAGTCAAATTGTCTTTCAAAATTCAGGGTAATTGAAAAATGCTGCTCATTAAACATCTAATACTTTACTGCTGTGGTCAAGACCTGAGGACAAAGATCCGCCAGCCCTTTGTATTATTTTGAACATTAAAATATGTGATTGACCACTCAGTCTCTTGAATACCAACAGTATAGATTATCTCAATAATATAAGTAAGAGGAAAAATGCATTTCAAAGATCCTATTAACATTCTTCATATAAAACAAATACTCCTATTTTCCAAATGAAATCTCCATGGGGAAACAGAGTGCATGACTGCCGTAGAGCCGGCAGCTCTATCAGCCTCTCTCTGACGCCTGCAACAGAGCCAACGCCTGTCTCCCTTGGAGACCACGGCTCAGCCCAGCCCAGAGCGCCTCCCTTCAGAGCACTGGTCATCACTGCTCCCCAAACAGCTTCTGACTAGGTAACCTCTGTGGCCATGATTACCTGGTTTTCTTAACAAGGGTCCAATATTTTGATTTACTATTTTAGATGCTGTTCATATTTTAAATGAGTTTACCATCTAACTTTCATTTACTAAATGATCCCAGAAATGAAATTCTACAGAACTTAAATCACACCTCTTTTAATTACTATTATCTTCTTAAAATTATCATCAAATGATCCTTAAGTCACAAGCTGGAGGTGACTGCTGAGTCACCAACAGAAATGTTATGAATACATAATTATATGCTGAGCACTGTCGTAGGTCCTCCACATTTATAATCTCCTTTAATCCTCACAACCACCTCATGCGGTAGGTATTATCTCCATTTACTGATGTAGAAACTAAGGACAGGGCTATCTGAGGCCCCAGCTAGTAAGTGGAGGGTCTAGGATTCAAAGCTGAGGTTTCTGACTCCAGAGCCAATACTTAGATGCTAAGCTATTAGCACTTTAATTAAAAACAATAACAAAATAACCAAACTGGCTTAGCACTAGCCCACAATTATCTGTATATATTCATAACAGCAGCTGGCTGCAGGCTTAGCCATGCTTTTTATTCTCATGGATAATACAGTGGCCAAAAGATTCTCATTTGCGAAGTAGTGGTGGAGGAGGTAGCCAAAAACAAGCATTATAGTAACTCTACTAACATACACTTGTCAGGACATTCCTAGAGGATGAAAATGTTTCCGACAAGGACTGTCTGGAAAGTTGCTAGATGACATTTAAAAGTTTTGAGGACACGCTTAAAGTGGTAATGGCAGGACACGACCTTCATTCTCATAAAGAAGTCACATGTGGAAACAAAGTCATGTGGAAACTCACCATATGCATGTTCTGTGAGCACCTGAGAGAGGAGTAGTGGCCCCTCTCCTTCGCTGCATCGCTGCCCAACCCCAGCTCTACTGCAGGCCCTCAGCATCTCTCGCCTGCTCCCCAGTAAACCCCAGCCTCTACTTTCCTCTTCTGCGAATTCACCTTCTGCACGGCTCTACCCAATAGTGCCCACGTCGGCCTGTGCCACTTGTCTGCTTAACCCCTTTTGGTGGTGCCTCTGGTCTGTGGGTCAGGGCCCAGCTCTTGAAGCTTGGCAGTCACACCTGCTCGCGATGCCTGGCTCCACCAAGGGCCACTCCATGCCCTGCCCGCAAATGCTCCAGCAACCACCCCGCAGTCTCCTCACACTCTCCTCACCTGAAGCCTTCCTTCTCTTGTCCCTTTACCTGGGTCACTCCCTCTGCACCCCAACCTCAGACTCTGCTGGCTTAGTTCTGCCAGCAGAACTAAGAGTCCCTTTGGGGAGCACCACCCCTCCAGGAAATTGTGCTTGCCTCTGGGTCTCCCCTTTCCTGGCCTTTCCCTCACCTGCTGGGCTGGAATAGATGTTCCCCACCGAGACCCCGCAGCACACACAAGCTATGACATCCACACTGCCCTGACTTGATCTGTCTGCTGGGCCATGCCATACTCATCTTTGGATCCCCAGAGCCAACTGCTATCTCTCCATTTCCAAACTTTGGACAACCATATCCCTTTCAGCACCGCTGCTGACGTGACTGCACAGATGGGAAGTTGGACAGGCAGAAGAGGCCCTACCTTCCAGTTTCCAGCAGAGAGGTTCTGGAGAGATCCAGCAGAGCCCTCCAAGGTGGCTGGGTTGGAACTTTCTGCTAGAAGAGTCAGATATGGTTTTACCACCGACGGATGCCACAGCATCTCAACCCCTTTGGGGGACTTTGACAGTCCTGGAATAGGACCAACTCCATCCCACTGAAAGACAGAGAGCACACGTTAAATGAAGCAAAGTGAACACAATCTCCAACATCGGAAAACACCCCTCTCTGATGGGCTCAGCTCCAGCTATATAGAACAATGGTATCATGAAAATACTATTTTTCTCACCCAATATGTGATTTCTTACTCCCAGAAGAATGAAACTTTAGTTTCATGTCAAGTAAAATACTAACTTGATCCTCTTGTGGCGTTCTCTTTTTCTTTTTCTTCTTCTTCCCCCAGCAGCTTGGCTCCGAGTCTTTGCTGGGAGACTCTTTGCCTAGTAAGTCATCCAATTCGTTCAGCCCCAGCAGCCGGGCCTGAGGGACCTCCAGTTCCAGCCGGTAGGACAGGTTCCTCAGGGTGCACACGCAGTTCTCCACGGTCTGAAACCCAACACAGCGTATAATTAAAACTATCCCAGCACATCAGTGCAAAATGCTTCTGTACTGAATGCCAATAATATTAAATAAATGTAGAATATGAAAGATTTGCCTTTTCTTACAGAAACCTAAAACAGTCTAAGGGAAGAATTATGGGTCTAGAACTTCTACGGAATACCCAAAGGACAGAATGCAGAGCCATCCAGTACATCTGAGGATCTGATTTCATGCCAACTAAAATGTGCAAGACCCTGGGAGAGAAAGTGCCCAGTGTTTCTGCTTCAGGGCAGCTGCAGTGGCAAAATGCAGCTGAGCTGTCAGAACCCTACGCCTCACCAAGTCCTCGTCATGACAACAGGTGTGACCAACCCTCTCTGGGGACTGCCCTCCCCCCAAGTCCCATCTTTGTCTCCTCCTTCCACCTCCAAACTCTCCCTACTCTCTGTGCAAAGTTCCATGATCTCTTTTCTCTGTGGAGAAGCTGCCTTCTGTACTTGGTCTTTTGCTCCCAAAGCTTGTATCACATCTCTAACTGGGAGGCCAACAGTCACTTCACTGAGAGTGCCTCAAATCAAGTTCAGCTTTTGCTCAGCAAGCTCCCTTCCCACTTGCTCTCTCCTTCATTTTCATTTGCAGATTTCCTGGTTCAACAAGGCTCAAATAAAAACCTGGCCATCACCATCTTCTCTCTGAGCCCACCACTCATCATTCTTCTTCTCTCTCTCAGACCCATATTTACAACCCAAGGACTTCTTAAGGGCTCTCCCGGTTCCGCCCACGGTGAACACCAAGTACCCAGCTGGCCTTGAACTCCTGATACTTTTAAGTCCCTCCTGCTGTTTCTCCCGACCTTCCTCAGTCCCTGCTCCTGAAGAGCAGAATGCCTGTGCTAGGGCCAGGATGGAGAAATCAGGAGAGGGGGACAAGGAGCTCGTGCTGGGAACAGACCACCCTGACATTGGAGGGAGGGGAAGGGCCAAGACTGGGATGTAAAGAGAGGCACCTGAAGTTGGTACTGGAGCCGGGCTGTGGGTGTACGGAGGGGTTACAGTGCCTGGCTAGGAACTTTTATCCAGTAGATACTCAAATACAGGTGGATCTGGTTCTGGCAGGAGGAATACAGAATTGGAGGGAACAGCAGCAGGGAAAATCGACAAAGGGCCCAGGGAGCCACAGAGAAAGTCAGGACCCGCAACTGCTAGGTCCTTTATCACATGGAGTCACTCAGTTTTCCCTGTTCTGGGGCTACTTTCTCAAGTCCCTTGTGAACTTGTAATTTTTAGAGATCATCCCTTTCCCCTCTCCCGCCTTTAATCTGGAGAGTAGCCTAATGAGAGGAGAGGCTCAGGAATTCCAGAAAGAACCAATGGCATGCAACTAGCGGTGTCAGGCAGCTGCTGTCATCTGTCATCGTGCCCCCCCATGGCCAGGCAGGCACTGACCTTGCTGTCGTAATCGGATGTGTTCACACACGTGTGGATCACGTACAGCAGCGAGTCCACCAGCCCCTCACAGGATCGCATCTGCTTCCGGGCTTCCTCCCCTGCAGAGCTGAGGTTCCTAAACGGAGAGACACAGGGAGCTGCTGAGATGGACTCACCGGTAGCCATGGAGCCTTACCTCAGTGACCTGAGAGAAGATGGTGGCCATGAGGGTTTGGTATGAGTAGACATTCTGGGGCTTACATTTTAACATTCCGAGAGCTCACAATAGCTACCTCCCTATGATCTACACAAAAAGAAGGGAGCAGGAGCATCTGAGCCTTCTCTCTTGCACATGT
Source organism: Cnephaeus nilssonii (assembly GCF_951640355.1). Classification (NCBI taxonomy): domain Eukaryota; kingdom Metazoa; phylum Chordata; class Mammalia; order Chiroptera; family Vespertilionidae; genus Cnephaeus; species Cnephaeus nilssonii. Next base: position 56,262,248 of record NC_137081.1, read on the forward strand.
GGCATGCCACTTTCTAGCCTCCTAAGATAATGATTTTGGGGTTTATCCTCCTCAGTTTCCTCATAGCTAAAAGGGGAGAATAATAGTAACTATTTCATAGGGTTGTTGTGAGGAAGCGATGATCTGCTGCATATAAAGCAATTAGTCAACTGCCTGCCACATAAAATTCCCAGTGTTTGTCAGTCATGCTTGTTATTTTAGACTCGCATTACCCGCTTTGTTAGGCCTGAAGGTCCTTCCAGTCCCTGCGACTATTATGTTTTGCATGTAGCAGGTGGCCATGAACACTTCTCGACGAACACAGGAAGCAGCATTTTTTGTATAAACATTCAAGTTCAATATGCACATTTGCTTATGCTGTAATTTTTATAATCTTTTCAATTATTTAAAAAACCTGAAAATTGTTTTAGGTCTCATCCATTTTGAAATGTTTGATATCAGTTTGCCTTCATGAAGTGATACCAAATCAGAAAGATCTATTTTTTTATGTCCCATTTACAAGATTTTAGGCTAACTCTGAGATTTTGCAAATCTTAAGATTTTTCTTTTCATCTTTATTTTTCTGGGGCCAGAAAGGTAATGTCACCTGTGGTCCTTCCTGTCACCTCTCAGCAGCTGCCTCTTGCATCCCTCCACGAGCTCCTGGCCCTCTCGGCTGGTTCTCCTCTCATCTCGCTGCCATGGGTCCCTCTGGACTGTCCAGGGCTACATTGATCCCTTCTTGCCTTTATCTCTGCCCTCTCACAGGTGGCCCTTCCTTCTCTCCTTGGCTTTAATATAGTCTATGGACCCTTAACTCCCAAACGTGGATATTTAGCCTGGCCTCTCTCTAGATCTCTAGACCCATTTATCCAATTGCTTCCAGGATACTACCACACGTGTACCTAATTAGACATCTCAGAATGGACATGGACGTGGCCAACACTCTCACCTGCTCTCCCTCCACCCTTTCTCCTCCCTGACTTAACCACAGCACTTCTGTGCTCCTAGTTGCTCCAGCCAAAGAGCTAGGTGTTATCCTTCTATCATCCCTTTCCCTTGCCCTGATATCCAGTAAACTAGTAAACCCTGCTAGTTCTCCCTCCATGAAACACCCCCCACCTGCCTACCTCTCCCCAGTGCCTGGTCTAGGCCACTGTTACCTTGTCTGGGTCACTCACTGAGCAGCCTGGTCTTCTGTCTCTATGTTGTCCACACACAGTTCTCCACATCACAGCCAGAAACCAGTCCATTCCCATGAGTCAACCCTCTGATGGTTTCCCATGGCACTTGGAATAAAGTGCAAACTCCGTCTTTGATTTAAAAAATCCTACATAATCTGATTCCACTCTGCGCCTTGACCATTCCTGCCCCTGAGTCTTTACGCTATGCATCACTGCTGCCTCAAACCCTCAAACTCACGTCCTCCTGTGCCCCACCCTCAAATGGGTAGCTCCTTAGGGTTTTCAGATCTTTGGTTTAAATTTCACCTTCTGGGAGAGCATCTGATATTCAAAACAATCACCTAAAAACTCTGACACCACCCTGTTTTTTTAATGGCACCTACTGTGACTTTTTGTTTGTCTGTCTTCCCCAATAGAGCACGAGCAGGGATCTAATCTATCTGGTTCACTGATTCCACAAGGAAGGCATTCACAAATGTTTATAACCATGAACCACTGGAGAGCCCGGGCGTGTGTCCTGCCCCTGGGCGTGTGTCCTGCCCCAGGGCCTTCCTGGAAGTCTGGCAGGCTGGCTGGCTGAGGAGTAATCGCAGCCTCCCTGGATCCAGGTGCGGGGAGAACGAGATGCCGCTTCCACAAATGACCAGTAGGTGATAGGAGCTGCCTTCAGACACAGGCATCTGAGTTAGGGAGCTGGCCTGTTTTCCAGGATCCTGCCTCTTGCCATCCCCCACCCTCGAGGGGGCCGACAGTCACCTGTCACAACAGTGAAAGGCTTCAGAGCAGCAGCCAGGCCTCCCTCTGCCTCTCCCAAGCTCTCCGTTGCAGAGATGTTTAGGCGTCAAATTGTGTTCACCGTGTGTCACATACTAGTGAAACGCTAAGCACTTTACACAAGCCAATTCTTCACAACTCTAAGGTGGTACTATTTCCCTAAAGATGAGGATACTGAGGCTCAGAGTGGGATGGGAAGCCAGGTGCCTGAGGCCAGAGCCCCCTCTCGTCGTCACCAGGCTGCTCTGTCCCGGGCACTGTAAGCCAGGGAAACTGGGCAGAAATTGAGCTCATGAGTGTGAACGGCAACTAATGAGCAATACTGCGTACACTTAAGGGAGGCTTTATGGAGTCTACATGCTAAAGATAATGACGGAAAATACTATTTGGGCATGTAGTATTTCATTTACTTATACAAATCAAACCCAATGACTGTTTAAACCACACACCTCTTTGCACTCTTTTAAAAACAAAAACGCTTTAACCATCACATTTTGAACTTAAAAACCAGGCTACAACATTAGCAATCAGGATGTGATAACCAGAAAAATGCTGGTCAAGTGGAAAACGCAGGAATTCTGGCAGAATTTCAGGCTGAAAGGCCCTTTGACTAAATCACAGAAGAGTCATTTATAAGATAATGTCTTTCAGGCTCCTAGTCTGAGCTCATGATGTTTTCTTCACAGGATAAGCAAGTCTAGTGGCCTACATTTTGAAACAAACTTGAAAATTTAGGTAGGTGTTAACAAAATGAATTAAACCCTCCTATGATTTAATCACTGAATTCATTAGAAAAAAAAAAGATAAAGACTTTACCTCAGGCAACCTGTTGTGTTACGCAGAACGAGTGAAGTCTGAAATTTAATTTTATGATCATCATCAAAAGAAGAGTTATTCCATCCGGAGTGTGGAACGATCACAGTGTTTGTTAAGGTTGAGAGAGCATCTCGAATGATTGTCATCTTTACAGCATCACATGAGGATAAATTCCAAAGAACTCCTAAAAATGAGATTTTAGACATCAAATCATCAATGAAAGATGCTGCAGTTTTAGCAATGAAATAAACATACTCACTCTAATTGATGTGAACCCAGTCTGCTCTAAACCTAATCTATTGCATCCAGGCTGGGCTGGATCCCTGATAAATGTCGAATGAACATATGTGAGCTCCTGGCACTATTACAAAGCTGGGATAGTCCTTCTCTCAAGTTTTAGAGCCTATGTATCAATCAGGCAAGACAACTATGGCTTTTGCAAAGCAAATTAGTTGCTCTGTGAGGTGAGGGGCACAATCCAATCACAGGTCATAATATAACGCATCTATGATTGTTGTAAAACTGCCATTCATTGCGTTTTCCCTGTCGTTCAATGTTCTGTGAGACAAACCATTTTTAGAACTTGGAATAAGTTTCTTTTTCTCAAAAGACGACATGTCTCTCCTCATCATGCTTTCTCTTCTTACTTTTGGTACTGGGACGCTCACACTTAATGCAGTAGCTTTAATGGCACAGAGGGTGGCTACATTTGCTTCATATTTATTTAGATAAGGTTTGGATATTTCTATTTCCACTTTAAGAGTTTTATTACCATGTGTTTTAGAAGTGCAAGTTACTGCCACTCCGTTTGGATACAGGTGAACCTCAAGAAATTAAGTCACCATACTGTAACTGACAACAAGATTGCTAGGACAAAAGACCTAAAAATGTAGCTTATTAGAATGCTATCAAAATTGTAAGCACATTAGATTATCTTCATATCTGTGTCAACTATGAGGTGGCTTAAATTATTGTTGTAGCACACATATTTTCTAATAATTACTCTAAGAGCAAATTCAAGATTACATCTACTCTAATGTCACTTTCACATCAATGCATTTTCCTAAGAGAGAAGGAGGTAGAAGAGAAGTTGCAGTTCCTGTGGCCGAGGCCTCAGAACCCTGCATGCCTGATGTATCCTTGGCGAGCTGCTCAAGTCTGCACAGTGCTCTCAGAACCCTCAACACTTGGCCGGTGGAGGGGAAGGAGTCGGCAAAATCTGCCATGTCCATGGGTGCAGGTCAGGCTTGTGAATGTGACTGAGCAAGAGTATGAGCCAGCAACAAGGACAGTGTGTAGTGACCCAGGAGCCAGCCTGAAAACAGCACAGGACCCTTTATGAGGGAGGGTGGTCCAGAGAGCTGACAAAAGCTTTGATTCTTTTTGGGGGAAGGAGAGGTAAAAGCAAAGGGCTAGAAAGAAGGTAGTGCAGCAATACTCTGACGATTCACCAAGAGGACCATCCCTTGCCCGAAAGCCTGCCCTGACCCGGCCACATGGGGGCTGTGGGGATGGGGTGGAGGGAATGGTCGGCTCCACCCTGGGAAAACATGTGGGTCCTGTGTTCTACTCCACACTGTGCCTGCTCCTCTCCCCTTTCACGTGGCTTTGCCTTCTGTACCTGGGCTTCCCTTGTTCCCTCTGCTCCTACCTTTTGCAGTTGGAGAGCCCACCAGAACCACAGCTTTTTAGGACCTCTGCCTCAGCAGAGCCCACCTAGTCAGGCCTGGAGAGGGACGTGGGTGGGGAGTGGGGCAAGAGTTCAAAATGAGGAAAAGGGAAGACCTTGCTTGGTCTCTGAAACCTTGTTCTTCCCACCACGACAGATCATTGCTTGTGTAGCCAGAGGTGGCACACAGCAGGGAGGTCCTACCAGTGCTTATGGACCAAACTCAAATTCCACAGGCAGAGCTAGTCCTCCGTGGATTCTGAGAAAATGGGCTGTACGTTTCTACATAAAATGGTTTTACACTGTGCTACCTGGATTCTTGGCGTTTGCGGACTCAGGGGTGGCCCTGTGAGGAATGGGGGAGTGCTGGGGGTAGAGCTCATGATCCCCATCCAGTTCACTCAGAGCGGCTCCATACTAATCTCTCCTCAAGATTGGGTTTCTTTGGGTGTTTCTGTTGTAAAAAGGGTCTCGTGTCCCAAAGACATTTGAAAAGCACTGTCTTAGTGGAAAAGGATTAGAGGACTGATGACCACGGAAGGGGCCTGGGAGCTAAAGATGAGTCTCTGGAGGTCTGTCCGACCCCAATAACAAGAGATGGGAAGCAAGACAGAAGACGGAATGGGACGAGGCATGAAGGGTGCCGTGAATGGAGCTCTAACATTTCCTGCTAACAAGGCCAACCATACTCTTCCCAGGGCACTGATGGGGCCGCCGGGGCGTGAGCCAGCCACAGGCCAGCAAGGGGCCAGAGCCCAGGCTCTGGTGGACAAGGGTCATTTCATAACTGTCCCTGCTGACAGTTTTATGTCATCGGAGCAAGTTATCTCTCTATCAAAGCTTTCAAATTCCTCACTCCACAAAAGTCATCATGTAGGGAGAGCTGCAGTTTCTAATACTTCACAAAGTAAGTGCATCCCAGCAAAGTTAACAGCAAGGTAAGGCTTGTAGAAAGCAAAACCTATCATAATATAGGCTCCGGGTATAAAATTAGATCTCTCTGCAGAAAATTAAACAGCGTGAGTCACAAACTTCAGGTGAAAACATGACTAAGGGGGTGGTTCTTTAGTACGTTGGAGCTTGGAGTTGAGGCTGAGCAGTTCTTTGATCGTTGGCAGAAAAGCTTGTTTTTCATGGGTCCTGCCTCCACTCCTGGCTGCTTCTAAGACCTACTTTTGGTAAGAGGCTATTTCCCAGATTTGCAATTTTCCATGATTTTCTGTGTAGGTACAAGAATTCTGTACTGTTTTCTTATGTCATCCTACAGTTTACTAATAGCCTTTACATCTTCATGGGCTTGAAGAGCATCAATGTCCATAAATCAATATAAACAAGAATAATGACCATTTGCTGTTTGTTCATTTTTTTAACTCTGTCTCAGGAATTGTGTGCTTTACATATAATACCTTAAAGAGTCAAGCTGCACAAAATTAACTTCCCATTTATTTTGTAGGCTTGAAATTTTAAAATATGTTTTTATTGATTTTTAGAGAGAGGGAAAGGGAGATAGAAACTTCGATGAAAGAGAATCATGGATCGGCTGCCTCCCGCACACCCGCTACTGGGGATTGAGCCTGCAACACGGGAATGTGCCCGGACTGGAATCGAACCAGCAACCTCTTGGTGCATGGGCCAACGCTCAACTATTGAGCCACAGCGGACGGGCAAGGCTTGAAATTTTACATGATTTTTTAAAGGATGATAAGCATTTGTATTTCTAAATTTAATTTTAATTTACATTTTATTAGGCAAGTATATTGAAGAACAAAACTCTTATCACCCTATTTTTATGTCTTGTTGCACATATGCAGGGAATATAACAGTTACTCAAAAATATTTGTTGATCGATCCAATTTAATATATTCTATTTGTTTTTGGATTTCCCCTTTATTTCCTTGACTGTCAAACTCAGCTATTAAATATTACCTCCCTTGCATTCAGGACTGTCTTTAAGGTCTATGAGGAGAAGGTCAGAACAAAATTCTGGATCTTTAAGGTAATTTGCCAGCATAGTTTTGCCTGCCTTTCACATGAAGACTCAAACAGATGGTTGTTGAAACTATTATTTTAGCTATGGGTATAGAAGAATCCCATTGCTGCTCCATCTCTTCAAATCAACATGCCAAACTTCCCATTCCTTAAACTTCTAACAAGAAAGGATCAGTGTTGTCCAATTATAAATAGTTAAATTGCTAAAAATATGTAACCCTTCAGTAGACAAGCTGATTATGCTACCTTTTGGTCAACTGAGTTGATTTATGGATCATAAAACCAGTGTACCAGTAATAGTGTAGAAAGTCAAGCTTTCATTTCTGCAACTTCAAAAAATATTCAAAATTATTCTTGACCAGAAAAAAACGTGTGTGTGTGTGTTTTTTTTAAAAAAAAATTTTTGCTGAGTCTGTAGCACCCAAGGGACCCACATAAAGGCAGCTTTGCCATCTGCACTGTAAGTTATATGATCCCACCCCTCCTGCACCTCACCACGCAACACAAAGAGCTAGGACATTTGGTGTGGATTTAATTGGCCATTTCAAATATCAAAGCAAATCTTAAGATACTGGCTTTTCTTCCTCACTTTCTGTTTCAAAAATAAGGTTATGGAAAGTCAAAATAACCTGTTCTGATGAATCAATATTGAATGTAGAAGGTTCAATTAAACGTAAAAGCCTTGGTTATGGGTTGATTAATTTAGCTTTTCTACTCAAAAGTAAAAAGCACCATTCTTAAGGCCAGCTAATAACACCTGTGTACACTCCACTCCACTAAGGTAGTAATAAAATAGTGTTCTCTCCACTTAGTCTGTATAGGGCTTCATTTACTGGGTCAGGAAGAATGTTGCCAGAGAAGTACGTAATGAATAGAAGATACACCAACTCCCAGAGGTAGAAAGGCTGATGAGCAAGTACAGAGCTGTGGGATGAGCACTTTCCATCATCATGATAAACCTTTAGCTCCAACATTCTAATGTAAAACTTGCTTTAAAAATATTTAGCAGCACACTCCATGATCTCCTGGTTCCCAAAGAGAAAGTTAAAAATAAACTATAATTTAGTTTAGAAAGCTTGAGGTGTTTATTTAATTTAAAGCAATTAGCTATTTGTTGTGAGGACTAAGAATATAAATATACAAACTAATTTAGAAAATACTAGGCTGTGGAATCAAATAAACATAATAAATTGACGAACAAAACAGGCCCAGAGGCATCGATGCATGGAACAGGCTGACATATATCAGGGTTGTGTGTGTATGTGTGTGTGAGGGGGAAGAGGGATGGGAAGAGATTAACCAAAGAACTTATACACATTCTAGAGGCCCGGTGCACGAAATTCGTGCATGGGGGCGGGAGGGGTGTGTGTGTGGGGGATTCTCTCAGCCTGCACCCTCTTCAATCCGAAATCCCTCTCACAATCTGGGACCACTGGCTCCTAACTGCTCACCTGCCTGCCTACCTGATTGCCCCTAAGTGCCCCACCCCTGCTGGCCTGGTCGCCCCCAACTGCCCCCCCTCTGTTGGCCTGGTTGCCCCCAACTGCCCCCCTCTACCTGCCTTGTCGCCCCTAACTGCCCCCGCTCCCCCCACCGGCCTGGTCACCCCCAACTACCCCCCCTGCCAGCCTGGTAGCACCCAACTGCCTCCCTGCCGGCCTGGTCACCCCAAACTGCCCCCCCCCCCAGCAGGCCTAGTCACCCCATGCAGCCTGCTGTTCAGTCATTTGGTTGTCCCTCACTAACCACCCCGGCCGGCCTGGTCGTCTCACGCAGCCTGCTGTTCAGTTGTTTGGTTGTTCCTCACTAACCCTCCTGCCAGCCTAGTTGCCCCACGCAGCCTGCTGTTCAGTCGTTCGGTCGTCCCTCAGTAACCCCTCTGCCGGCCTTGTCGCTCCATGCAGCCTGCTGTTCGGTTGTCCGTCCAGTTGTTTTGGTCTTGACGGCCCCTGGCTTTTTATATATTAGGATATGCATAACCAATGGACACACACAATAGTGTGGTGAAGGGGCAGGGGGATTAATGGGGAGAAACTGGGGGACATCTGCAATGCTGTCAACAATACAAAAAATAAAAATAATAATTAAAAAATAGAAAAGATCCTAGGGAATTTAATGCCTATTATTTTAGAAAATGCTACTTATTCTCTACCATAGGAAAAGGTACACACAACAAATAGCCAACAGCCATAATGAAACACTTCCAGGAGAGATGAAAGTTCATTTTCCCCACAAAGAATGAATAAAAGTAATTAAAATACCATTTTACACAAATCCCATGCTGCAGAATTTCCAAAGAGCTCATGTTTAAAACTAGCTTTATAGCTTATTCTAACGGCCAACTGATAATTTTATAGTCAAATTAGAAACTGGTTTAACTGATTAATTAAAATAATGGCACTATTTAAAAAAATGTATTTCTTAAAGAACATTAAAAGTCAAACAAAGAACATTTGGAAAATGCAATTTCTCTGGTTGCACACATACATAATGCCCTAAACAATTATTTTTTCTGATATGAAAAAAAATAAAAAAACTATTAACTTTTACATGGTATTACGTTTATTCCCAGTTTCTTAATTATGAAAAAAACCCTACAAAGACCCACAAGAGTTCTTGGACATCGTAAAAGGAAAAATAAAAGAAAGTCCGAGTGCACTTCAAATATCACCACTAGACACGACCCTACAATTTAATTCACAAGCTACCCTCATTCTGTGTCTGTTCTTGAAATTCTTGTTTTGGTCACGCTCTTTCCCACGATGTCCATGAGGCAAGCTCAAGTCCCCAAGCCTTAGGGTGTGGGGAGTATCTACTCTGAAAACAGACCAATAGGTCTTGCACCCACAGTTCCTGGCACAGAGTGAACGTCATGACAAGTCACTGTCCTAACCATGCCCCACCCCCCTGGGGCTGAGGACACTTCTGGTAGATGCACTGGTCCCCTCCTGGCAAGTGTGCATCTGTGGACTTCTCGGAACAGGCTGGTGCCATGTGTACCCACCCTGCAAGCAGTCTTGATAAATGGGGTTAGAAATATCAGACTAATACTTAAAATGTAATTCAAGACTGCAGATTGCATCCGAGGGTCAGAGTGTGTGCATCTCGTAAACTCAGTCTGTGGATGACAAATCAGGACGATAAGCCACCCTCGATCCTGGCACCTGCCTCCAAGACATTCCCTACAAGTCTCTGGCTGAAACACTGAGGATCTAGCAAAAAACACTTCACCGTTTCTTCTCTCTGAAGCTCTCCCCTAACCCCAGTATGGTTTTTATAAACTTTGATGATGTTTCGTTGGTAAGAGAATAATGTTAAGTGTGGCTACTACACTCTGTCACAGTATGGCCACCTGCATCGCTGTCCATCAAAGCCAAGTACCTCATGCCTTTTAGACGCAGTTACTTTTACCCAGCCTAGCACAGACCCCACATGTGCAGTAAATATAGTAGCTGTCAGCCACAGGTGGCTACTGAACACCTGAAATGTGGCTAGTCCAAAGGTGTGCTATAGACATAAAATACACACTGGATTATGAAGGCCTGGTACCAAAAAAAAAAAAAATAATTATGCAACATCCATTAATAATTTTTATACTGCTTATAAGGTGAAGTGATTTAGAGCTATTGGGTTAAAGAGGCTACATTATTAAAAGAAATAACACCTGTTCTTCCCTTTTAATGTGGCTACTAGGAAGTTGAGAATTACTTCTCTTGTGTTATACTTCTAGTGGAAAGTGCTGGTAGAGGCGCTGTTCATTTTATGCCACTGGCTCTAAAGGAGACATGCAGGCTGATCCTCGGAAGGCCTTGCCATGGTGACAACACAAGGCAGCAGGGCAAAGCACCCGAGCACAGGATGAGCAACAGCACGGCTCTCTCATCGCTCGTGCCAGGCACTGGGGAAGCTGGTACTGGGAGAAGTGGTTTGCTTGGGGCCAGAGCTGGAAGGAAACATGTGGGTCTGACCTGAGCTCACACTTATTCACTCCCCAACACCATGCTGCCTTTCCCCGCAGGTTTTCCTGAGTGCGGGAACCTGTCTGGCAAGACTGGAGACCACCACGTCTGGGATGGGGCGTGAGGGGCAGGGAGAACCTTCCAGGTGGACCAGACCAGGGGGAGGAGAAAGAGTGGGGAGCCTCGAGGCTGGGGCTGGCCTCGCAGGTGAGAATGGGGAAGCAGTCTGACTGGCAGGTGGGGAAGTGTGGAACAGGGACAGGTGTCATTCCAGGGATGGCAGCGAGGCTGATGGAGCAGGAGGGGCAGAGCCTATGTCCCAGGACAGCAGTGTAGGGGAGATGTGATGAGGCTCTGGAGGGGTGCTGTGGGAAAGCAAAGAGGGAGGGGGAGCACTTGTGATAAGAACTGGAGCCTGATGCAAGCTGAGGGTGGCGTCAAAGCTGAGCCAGCAGTTCGGCATGTGTGGGAATATGTGCTGTAGCAGAAACGAGGCAACCCAAGGGGGAGTGGGAAGGGAGCAGTGCAATAAAAAATGCCTGCCATTTGTGGCTTCAGGCACACCACTCAAGCTTTCCACCAGTACTGGAAGGCTGTGAACAAATCATGAAACTGAAATGGAACTGAAACAATGGGAAAGCAATTATTATGAGACTGGGGAAAAGTATTGTGTTCAGTGATAGAAACACTTCGCTCTGGATAAATTATGAGGAGAACCAGCCACAGTGGTGCAGCATTACTCCCGGGGTTCCCAAGATGCTATCATCTCAGCAGAGGTTCCTGCAACGCGAGCAGCGACTCTCAGAGCAGTGAACGTGCAGGCCTGCTCCTGGCTTGCAGGCCTGGCGTGTGGCTCCTTCGTCCTCCCCGCTGCCAGGATGGGCCGCCTGCTGAGTCCCCTGCTGTCTGGCATAGCTGGCCTCCTCGGTGGTGGAGAGTCTGGCCCGTGGGCCTTGCCTGATCACCTGGTTGCTGCACAGTTAATGCACAATCCATGTCAGGCAAGGAAAGCTAACTTAACCACAGCTGGGGTCACAACGGTCACCACTCCGGTTTCAGAAGAGGTGGCGAGTTGAGTCCGTAGGTGATCTGAGTGAAGGCGGCTTCCTAGGAGCTGGCTGTGTGGTACTGAAGACCTGTGTGAGCCACAAATGCTGTGCTGTGGGGCCCGGCCCACATACTCCATTTGAAGGGGCTTGCTCCTGCTGTTTAGATTTTTCCCAGCTAACGGACACCAGTGATAGATCTTTAGTCTTTAAAGAACATGAGGGCTAGCCTGTTCCTGTGATTTTTCAGGTACAAAGGTGGATCACAGCACCTTTGAAAAGATCTATCAATTTCTAGAGATCCCTTTATAAATTCACATTTGCATTTGAACATCTTTATGCTAGGTGGTTTTCCATGGGTAGGTTGAGAGCATTAATGACATAGTGTAGTCCCACATACCCTGGGAAGGCATTTCCACGGAAAATAAACCAGCTTACAATCCCAAAATGCTGACTGAGATTGCCTGTAAGGGGTACACAGGACAGTCTGTCTGTTAGGGCAGTTTGTTAACACGAACAGGCCACAGCAGGGGAAATCCCCGAGAGCATCGCTTTGATGCAGAGGTAGCGAGAGGGCAGCAGCCAGGCCACCCAGTAGTCCTTCAGGTTACTTCAGCTCCTGACACAGAAGTAGGGCATCTACACTGTTCCGTGCGGACTTTTACCTCTCCCAGGAATGTGCTTATTCACCTGTAATTGCACTCAATCCTCAACCTCGTTGTTTGGTATTCACAGCAAAGAGACAAGAGTGCTTCCAGTCCCAAGCCTTGGGAAATTACAGACTAAACGCTGCAAAGAACTTGAGGGACCTGAATCAGGGTCTCTTGGGCATCTTCTTTTTAGATGTTTATGAGTGCCCTGATAAACTGTGCATTTACTGGCTTTCTGGTCTACCGAGGGAGCGCGGCATTATGGGACTGTTCCTGTGCTGAGAAACCTACTCTGACCCGTGGCTGACCACCTGAGTTCATAGGGAACCTCTGAGTCGGGAACCTCTGAGTCTCCCCGCTTGATGGCATCATTCTGCTCAACATTTAGAAGCCCCCCACAGACAGAAGGTTGTACTCCGTGTCACATTCCCGTGCTTTCTAAGCAACATGAAGCTTTATGATTACACCTGATCACTAGTTTGATGTGGCTGTGCTAGTGGCCAAGCTAAACAATACTTCTCTATATTCCTGGGTAAAATTCAAAGGAGGTATGTGGTACCTTTCTGGTGGGAATTTAAAAGAACAAGGGAAATGACACCTGACAATGGGCACCTCATATTCTGTGCCTGCCCTGCACGTGTCGGTGGCCTGGGGATGGCCAGGGCGGGCAGCGACAGAGGCAGGGAAGGAAGAGCTCCGCCTGCATGCCAGGAGCCCGGCCTGGACTCAATCTCTGGACCCTGTTTCTCCTCTCTTGTATGGGAGTGCAGGGCAGGACAGAGGACTTATTTAGGGTCCTTTCCAGCTCAAAGTTCTGTGACTCTGAATTAGGAGTTATCCATTTATAATAAACCATTTTTTCTTGTTGCTATTACATTTTTTAACATTTTATTTAGCACCAATTTTTATGGATTGAAATGCTCAGTAAAGAAGAGAGCACACATTTCTATTGCTCTTTTTTATAAAGTGGGCCAAATGGTAAAGATCCTACTGACTTGGGCTGGGAATTGGAAGGGGATATCGTTAAATTTGTGAAAACTACCCATGTAGCTCCTGAAAGTCAAGTGACCCAGAAAAGGCAGGATAGAAACTAACAGAACAACTCCTCTCTGAATCAGAGAATAAATGACTGTTTTAATGGCACATTAATTAGGCCAAGGGGTCATGTTCAGTAAATTGTTTCATGCTCCAATGGCAGGTAACAGTCCAAAAGGCTAAATGCATGTCCACTAAGCCCTGGCTCTTTACAGGATGCTCTGCTGTCTGCTGAACTTTAGCCTGCCCACCTGCCCTTCCTTAGTGCATGACTCATTTTCTTATTTATCTACTGTCTAATTAGAAACAGGAGCTAATGACCAGGAAGGAATATGCCTCATTTCATGTTCTGCATAGTATCTGGAATCCACTGCTGGCATCCAAAAATTTTAAAATAAATGTGTAGAAATGTTTTACTTAGCCATATGGATGACTAATCACTTACTAAATTGGAAGTAATATGAACATAGCTGCCACTTTAACCATTTGTACGCCATAAGCGTCTATAGATGCAAGCAGTGGACCTTTTTAAATTCAATTCAAAATATCGTGGCAGTTAACTGGTTAAAAGTCTATTATTACTCAAGAACAAAGGCTACTTTTTGGTATCTGACACCAGTTTAATGGTGGTAAGAGACATGTGATAGTTTGGGGACATTTGTTTTATTAAAAGGTAGGCCTCCAGATTCTGTGCAATATCTTCCATCTCTATAGTCTTAAAAATGATGCTTTTAGGATGCTTAAAAACTTGAAACTCATATTTCCTAGCTTAGGAACACTATATTCAATTATCTTGAACAAATGAGTTCAACAAGAACAAATGAGTTCCTTTGTTCCATCAAAAACAAATGAGTTCTTTTCTAGCGACAAGATGTTCCTACTTTCCATCCAGTCTGTGGCTTAGCATTCATCCATCTTATAACCCAATGGGGGGAACCATACTTCATCCAGCTTTCAAGTACCTGTGCTTTCTTTTTTTTAAAAAAAGCAACCTCACCCTGAGCACCCACATATATTAACAATTACTAAAAAAAAAAAAAAATGTTCATTAGGTTTCAACCTGGAAATGTTCAACACAATGAAGAAAACACAAATATCATGTTACATATTAGGGAACTATTTTAATTAACAGTGACAGCCCAACTGTCTTGCAAAAATACACTTGGCAAAAATCATTTTTCCTTTTATTTCCCTGCATAAAGATGTGGCCAAAAATGTAGGCCCTGGGCAGTCATTAAATTTAAAGCAAAGGCGAGGCATCTTTCAAAGAAAATAGCTAAATTTTTTTTCATTTAAGTACAATAAAAATGTCAAACTGAAACAAAGGGGACTAGGGAAAAAGGCTGTGGATTAATAATTAGGTAGAATTACTTGATATTAAGGATAATAGAACACCTAGCTTCAAAGGGATAGTAATTTCTTCAAATAGTACAATATTGTGAACACATCAGTTCATTGTGCTTCATCACTCCATGATCCTAAGTTGAATGTAATTTGCACTAAAGAACTCTTAGGCACCCAACTGGTGTGGCTCAGTGGATGAGTTTCAATCTATGAACCAGGAGGTCACAGTTTGATTCCCAGTCAGGGCATATACCCAGGTTGTGGGCTCAAACCCTAGTAGGGAGTGTGCAGGAGGCAGCCGATCAATGATTCTCTTTCATCACTGATGTTTCTCTCCCTCTTCCTTCCTCTCTGAAATCAATAAAAAATATATTTAAAAAAACCACAAAAACAATTCTTAGGCTACGCCTACAAAGTCCGAGCATCATGCAAGGCTGGCCAAGGCCACAGTAATTTGTAGAGGACACTGGCAGAACACTGAAATTTGGAAGGATATTGTTCTATTTACAAAGGGGATTTTATAGAGATGGGCAGCTGATATGGAACACGGGGTGACAGGGTCACAAGCACCCTGCCACCCATTTTGGAACACACATATTTTAATGAGGATGATGGGGACACCCTTTCTTGCTTAGGAGATAGATGGGAGGCTGGTTAGATGTCAGCCACCTATAGATGGGGCTAATAGGTCTTCTCCTGCAGGGCCATTGCTTGGCAAAACGAGCTCCTGAGGGCACATCTTCCTTGTCTTCTCAAGTCACACTTAATGTCTCCTTGTTGCTTTTGAATAACCCTGCTGCTCAGCCTTAATTTCATGAAGTAATGAGCTCCCTGTCCCTGTGGGTTCAAGCACATAATGGGCAGTGACTTTGTGTGAAAGCTGTACATGGGACCCATGGCTAACTGGGCAAAATGAATTCTGAGGCTCCCCTCCAACCTTGTGGTTCTGTAATTTAAAGACAGCTTATGAGTACTTGGCTTGAGGAAGAGTTAATGAAAGAGCTCAGAGATCTTTTGATGTCATATACACGCAACTCTGCTAGATTTATATTATGACTTGGTAGTTTAACGTTAGCTAGATAATGTTTATAAAGACATTAAACTTGGCTGACATCTAGCCTTTGGAACTGGAACTCACTTCTGAAGTCCTCTGGGCCAGCTCCTTAAAATGTGGCAATTGGGTGTTTACACACTGACCACACCTATTCCAAAGTAAAGACTACTTTTGAAGAGAGCATGTCATAAGTAATCAGTCCACATATCAGAATAAATTGTTAGGGGTAAAATGATAGAGTCATAAAGAATTCGTAATTTCCCCTACCCTACAAGTATGGCCAAAAAATACTTCTTAAAGCCTAAAAGCTATTGGCAGCTGTTTCCAGAAAAGAAATATGAGGTTGGTGCTAGAGTTACACTGGAAGCGACATAATCTATTCAGGGAAATAGCTCTTTTGGAATTAGGAAACACTAACATCCTCCTTTCAAGGTCAGGGTCCATGTTTTAAAACAGCTCGTGTTCTCAGCAATGAGTACTGTAGCCACACAGAAATGGAAAAATATAGAGGAAAGATCTAAATTAGTACTCACATCCAGAGTATAAATCAGGCAAATTAGTACATAAAAGCCCTTCGTAGTGAAGGCTGGCTCTACTTCCAATAAATCTGATTTATTCTCAAATGAAAAACAATCACGAAACCTTCATATACTTTTCTTCCTGTTTATCACTACATCTTACAAGCTCCGAGAACTCAGCTCAAAAAGTCCCTGCCACTGTTCCTCCCAGAGACAAACACCTCAGAAACAGAACTCCAGCAGAGACCTATTCCTCCTATGACAGAAAATGAGAAGAAAACTGCACATTAAGAATGTAAGAACCAAGTCACCATTAATCTGCCTAGTTAATCAAAAGAGAATACGTCTGAGGGTGAGCTGTGGTCCCTGGATCACTGCTGACCCCTTGGGGAGCCACGTGCATCAGTTGGCAGCCTTGTTGGCTGCACAGGCGTGTTACTGGGAGAAGATACTTGGACATTACACACAAAGTGTGAAGTGACGGGAACGAAACATCAAACAATGAGAGAAGGCACTCACTGACTGCAATACCACTGTCTCCTCTGCCTCCCAACAGGGAGCACAGGGCAACGTTCTGGGTGTTACCACAGTGACTGTGTGGACTTCTAGGATGAATATTCTTAATTCTATTTAGCTTCTTCTAATTTTCATTTTGTATATATACACGCATACATATATATGCAGGTGTAAATAATTTACTTTTTGGTGTGAAAGGATGAGATGTCTCAAAGTATTTTAGAAATAGAGAGTACATATTAATAAATCAATATGCAATTTACTAGTAAATGTGTTAAAACATTAATATTCAAACAATATCAAGGCAGGCAGCACAATCCGAGTATATAAGTTTCGTATCTTATTTGGAGTGCAGGGTACTGTATGGTGAACCTAATATTTTACGAGGAAATTAGTTCCCTTGAAATATTAGATTCATGATGGTTTGCTACATTCCCAAGTGTTACTGAATTGTAGCTGACAGAACCTGCAGCTCTGATTTCATAGTGAAAGCCAGTAGGCAATGGGATTAATTTTGGAAGAAAAAAAAAAAGTTGTTAAAAATATTTAAATATTTCAAGCATGACAAATAGCATAGCAATTATAAAACAACACCTAGGTATCTACCATCCAGCTTTGTTAAATATGAATTGTTTTGTTTCAAATTACTTCCTTTTTAAAGACACAAAGCTAGATTATAGCCCCCAATCCCAGTTTCTCCAATCCCCCCATCCTGTAACCACTATCATGAATCTATTACCATTCCAATGAAAACTTTTAACTTTATTGCATATGCATATATCAAAAATAATTTAAAGCCTCAACCTGCATATTTAAAAACTTTATAAAAATGGTATCATATTTCTGGAGATATACCAATGTTGCTATAGATCGCTTTAATACACTTATTTTAACCTTGTATATGCTTTCATTGGGTGAGCACACTGCCATTTATTTAATCATTTGCCTACCAATGAACACTCAGTATTTCCCACTAATGGTCTATTATAAATAATGCTGCCGTTTTATTTGCCCTCCGGCAGAGTCTTTCTTTCACCTTGACCTCAAGCACTCTTGCATCTACCTGATGGTGTTGCAATGTCCAGTCTCTTGAGACATATAGCTCAGTTCCTCCTGGTCTCTCACTCTTCACACTAGTCCGTCATGCCTTGACCATGAATATTTCTCTAACTGTTCCCTCTTCTGCACCACCTACCTCTTCTATTATTGATAGAGCTCAAGCTGTTATCTTTAGACTCCTGAAGTCCTCATAGGCCTCTCAGATGCTAGGCTCATCCCCATCCAATCCCTCCATCTTCTGCCTGAGGAAGAATGTGGTTAAAAGCCCAAACCTGCCCTGCCCTGCCTTCATCCCCACTGCATGCGGGACACAGACCCCTCATTTGGGTTCCCCAAACAAGGCCTGCATCTCTCTCTGGCCTGGTCTCCCTTCAGCATCCTCTTCTGGCTGGTACCTCTGACTTTACATCCCTCCCATGCTGGCTCTGAACCTCTGCTTATGACTTGAAGTATCTCCCCTGTTTACCCAGCCAAAGCCTCCTAATCCTTTAGGACAACTTCAGTTTCATGTCAAACGGAACTTCCCTACCCATTCATGCTCTGTGCTCCCAATGTCTCTGTCTCTGTCTCTGTCTCTGTCTCTGTCTCTGTCTCTCTCTCTCTCTCTCTCTCTCTCTCTTTCTTTAATATATATTTTTATTGAAAGGAAGGGAGAGGTAGAGAGAGAGAGAAACATCAATGATGAAAGATAATCACTGATTGGCTGTCTCCTGCACGCCCCCTACTGGGGATCAAGCCTGCAACCCAGGCATGTCCCCTTGACCGGAATTGAACCCAGGACCCTTCAGTCCACAGGCCGATGTATCCACTGAGCCAAACCAGCTAGAACCCAATGCCTCTTTAATGAGTCCTTTAACTTGCCATTTTTCACTGCCATCCGCAGGACCTCATGTTCCTCCCGAGTCTGCGTGCTACCTGAGGGCAGGGACTGAGTTCTATTCATCCCCAGGTCCCAGGAAAGCATCTGAGGTACTAACAGGCATTAGGACTTGGGCTGAGCTGAAGTGGAAGGCAGCTGATCCTTAAGTGTAGTATTTTATTTTCAAAATAAAGGAGAGACAGTCTTTTTAAATGGAGATTTACTATGGAATACATAATAAAAACGACATCCGCCCTCTATGAACAAGACATCTGTTAGCTGACACTTCTGCATCACTAAGCATAACTATCCTAGCATCACCGGAGAGCCTTCTGAATCATTGCGTTAAGTTACACTCAGCCTACATCACAGTTGTGAGCACTATTTCATCTCCTATCTACACCCTCCAACTCCTTCACCAGGAACCATACAAGGGCACAGTCCAGACCGTTTCAGCATTTCCTCCAGGACAAGATCACATTCTTTACCCACCTGTAACAAGCTCCCTTACTTCTGCATCAACAGATTTTCTCAACAGTCTCAACAAGGCAGGTATCCCACCAACATTCTTCATTGCTATTTTATTTTCATCTGTCGACTTGCCAAAAACAAGATTTCGGAGGGCACCACAAGCATTCTTCTGAACTTCCAAAACTCTGTGGTCCAAAAGGTCAACCAGATGCTTGATTCCCCCTAACCTACACACCTAGAATGAGAAATATTAGGTACCAGGCCTAAGTGACATGAGATTCAGCAGTGATCAAACAAAAGTCTTTTATAAAAAGATCACAGGAAATGGACAACTCCAGATAATTTCAAAACTTTACTTTTCATTCTACATAACCCATCTTTTCTAAATGTTAAGGACACTATCCAAGATGCAGCTCATTTCCTGGGTTCATGGCTTAAAAAAGGGAAGGGAGACCAAGGTGGATTAATGGCAGGTGTAGGTAGCACAGTCCTACTCCAACCCTCTGAACACACACAGGGATGTGCTTCCACTCTCGAGTGCAAAGAACAAATACACAAACACAAGAAAGCTATATGCAGGGTTGGAGATCACACAGAAAAGGATCTGTGACTAAAGTCAATGGAGTCTTAGAACTGTTCCTCTAAGATACTCTAAATTTTCTTCCATTTGTCAATTCATCAGTACATTATCTGAACATTTCTAGACTTTATTTACTGCATCCACCTTTAGGTCTGCAACTGGTATGTTGTTTTGCATATTAAATCAAGGAGAAACACTTAAGTTCTATGTGAAATTGCAGTGGGTTGGGGGATGACTTAAAATGTTAAAAGAAATAATCTGTATGATACAGGACACCAGCCAATAACCAATGACTCACCGTGTTTCTGCAAATGCCAAAAAACGTAAAATGTGAACTAAAATATTCCTATATGTTCAGTATTAGTAACAGTTATAAATCTTCTGTAATTTTACTTAATTGTATGTTGGCAACAGTCTTGACCAGAATCTCATGAAATACATGAGCTCACTTGTTTCAGACATACTATAATTTTTATGAAAAATACTTTATAAATGCATTTTAAATTGACCTTTGCTTCATGTTTTATATTTTTTACAAATGACCTAATGAGTGGACACACAATTTGAAAGTGCTAAAAGCACTCTAAGAAATATACTCATCTCAGTTTTTTCTGAGAAATACTGAAATGCACAGTTACGAAGTGAAAGAGTCCCTGGTATCAGAATCCCTCTAAAAGGGCACCTGGTAATTTCTTAAGCACACAGGCATGAGACTGCGAAACGAAAAGGCACTGCCTCTGCCTGCGGCCCAGGCACTGGGTCCTGTACCTCCATCTTGACTTTGTTGTCGCCGAAGCACAGGTGCTGCAGGTAGGCCGCTGCGTTCGCCTGCACCGAGGGGAACTGGTGCTGCAGCATGTGAATGACCTCAGGCAACTCGGGATCACGCCAGGCGAACTCCCTGCATGAGAAAAAGACGGCTTCAGAAAGAAGGCCCATGTTTTTAACAATACAAAACATTTGGCATAAGAAAAAAGCTCAGCTGAGACCAAAATTGGAAGTTACAAAAGTCCTAAAATACATGTATATGTAAATAATTTTCCCCCTGATGGACATACGCAGAGGCCCAGCTGCTTAGGATCCTAAAGCAGTCAAGATGCACAGAAAGAGATTCAAGGGGACAAACAAGTTCTTAACATGAGTAACTTTCTCATTTTCCTTGCCTTGATTCTAATTCTATGCCTTTCTGCCCATAAAGCAATTCGCAGGTGCAAGGCTCAGGTAAATAAGTGTACTTTAGCTAGGTGAGATGTCACGCTTGCGGAGAGGAAGAAGGGCTGGTGGAAATATACAGATCGCAAATGTGGACCTGAAAAATTTCAACAAGTGTCATGTTTATGGCTGCTCTTGATTATAATTATAAGCAAGAAACACAGAAAATTATTTAAAAGTATTTTCTTATCAGCAATCCTATGTGCAGAAAATTGAAACACTGCTGGCATTTTCTGCTGGTCTTTTTTCAAAATATGTGCAAATGTGCTCATGTGTGCGTACACATTATTTTCCAAAGAACTGGATTGTTATTGAACAGCACTTAAAATTTTATGAGTACCTATTCTGTGCCAGGCACTATTCTAGGCATTTTACGCACATTACCAGTAATTTATTCTTATAGCAGCCTTATGGATTTGGAGACCAAAGCAGAAAGATAAAGCGACTTGTCTAAAGTCACCCAGCTAGCCAAGAGTAGAGCAACATTTGAACTCTGGCAATCCGAATTCAGAGCCTGAAGCCTAACACCCTGTGTTATCTATCCTACTTCTTGTAAAAGAAGTATACAATTATACCAAGCATATATACTTTTACATTTTGCTTTTTCAGGTAACATCACACTGACAGAATTTTCAGATGTCAGCTGATTGCCCCACTATTTGGAATCCTTTTTAAATATGAATTTATGCTTATATCATATGTAGACCAATTTCTTACAAACAGTTAAAAAAGCAACAAATTTGCAGACTTTGATTATAGGACAAAATAAAATGTTAATCCAAAAATGAATTAATATTTAATAAACTTTTTTCCCATCACTACACCTTTACAAATTATTTTCTTGTTATGAGAACTTTTAAGGTTTACTCTCCAAACGTATTTTCAAATATACACTACATTGTTGTTAACTATAGTCACCATGCTGTACATTACATCCCTAGGAACTATTTATTTTAACTGGAAGTTTATAGCTTTTGACAACCTTCACTCATTTCTCTCACCCCCAACCCCTGCCTCTGGCAACCACCAATCTGTTCTCTGTACTGATGAGTTTAGTTTTGTTTTGTTTTTCCAGATTCCACATATAGGTGAGGGCATATGGTATTTGATCTGGTAGTCTGTGTCTGACTTATTTCACTTAACATAATCCTCAGGGTCCACCCATGTTGTTGCAAATGGCATGATTTCCCTTTTAATAGAGGAATAATATTCCATTGTGTACATATACCACATTTTCTTTACCCATTTATTTCTCTATGGACAATTGGCTTGCTTCTACAAAAACATTTAAATTAACAACCCAGTGATATTTCTATTGCCCGGTTTTTAAAGGCCTAGTGTCTCTCTTGGTCTTGGAAGGCTCCATGCATTAACAAATATTTAGTGACTCCTTACTAGGCTGCAGGTGGCTAGAGGTACAAACATTGAATTTAATTTTATGGATGCCAAACTGAAGAGTTTAGTCTTAATACCAATAACAAGTTATTAGTTACTGATTTTACTGGCATCAAGCATTGGGTCAAGAGCTTTATATACATTATCTCATTTACCTCCATTGCTGCCCCATGAGGTAAACACTATTAAATAACTTTAGATATAGACAAAGAACCAATGAAGTGGTGAAGGTTAGTGAAAGCCAGGTGATCTATAGACATGGTGAGGCAAAAGTAGGTTTACAGCTGTTTGTATAAAAAATACAAAAATTAATAAATAATAATATAAGAATAAACTGTGTTTTGTGTACTCACCACTGTAAACTTACTTTTGTCCCCTCCTGCATTGTCCCCACATAAGCAACAGAGAGCTAATGAAGGTTTTGAAGCAGAAGAGTGACAGAATGGGACATGGTCACATTTATAAGGAAGACACTCATCCATTCTCTCCGTCTTGCTGGGACCACTCTAATAGCCTCCTACATGTTCTATCTGCTTCAAACGCCACCCCTCCTCTCATCCACTCTTTGCACAGCTTCCATATGATCCTCTGAAAACTGAAGTTAGTGGAGATTTCTGGCTTGGAGGACAGCCTGGATGACCATGTCATGAATAGACATTAAGAACACCAGAAATGGCCCAGCCAGTGTGGTTCAGTGGTTGAACATTGACCCATGAACCAGGAGGTCATGGTTCAATTTCTGGTCAGGGCACATACCCGTGTTGCGGGCTCAATCCCCAGTAGGAGACATGCAGGAGGTAGCTGATTGATGATTCTCCCTCATCACTGATGTTTCTCTCTCTCTCTCCTTCTCCCTTCCTCTCTGAAATCAATAAAAACATATATATATATATATATATATATATATATATATATATATATATACCGCTCAATGCTAAGAGGTAGGATAACACAGCAGAAAAAGCACATAATTTAGAGTTAGGTTGCCTATGTTAAAGTCCCAGGTCCTTCATTTACTATGTGATTTTGAAAACCAGTTAATTAATTGAAGTTTCAGTTTCACCATCTATAAAACAGGAACAATAAAACTATTATTTC
The DNA here is from genome assembly GCF_951640355.1 of Cnephaeus nilssonii. NCBI lineage: Eukaryota > Metazoa > Chordata > Mammalia > Chiroptera > Vespertilionidae > Cnephaeus > Cnephaeus nilssonii. The sequence goes on from NC_137081.1 coordinate 56,285,455, forward strand.
TACCTTCTTCTTAGGTTGGCTGTGATGATTAAGTTGTTATAATGTATATTAAGATATTTTATATACTTGAAATTATGATATGGGTGTTTTATTAATGTTCATTATCCCTAACATAAGAACTATTATAAACAGGCGTATTCTCTGCAAAAACATGTCCTTTTATGCACTGAAACTATTCTAGCCATTTCTGATTAAAATCTACCTATGCCCATTATGTAAATCTATGCTGTAATTAACGGGGTACAAGGAGTGGGGTTTAATCTTTCCTTGATGACTCACAATTATTACAAATACACATTTTTGTCCCCTTTAAACGGCACAGGGGTGGCCAAGACTTCCTGGCATTGTTGGGTGTCACGAGGGTCAGACAACACAAAGAGAAGGCTCCAGACAGAGATGGGTAGTTAGGCTTGGTTGGCATCAACTCCAACCTTGATTTTCAGCAGAAATTTACCCTGTGGAAATGGCTATCAGTTCACGGGCTGGTGGGATGGCATGGCATCAATGCCAGGATCTGCTTTATTAAAACCTAAGCCCGGACTTCTGTTTTCAGCCATGATGAACTTTACCCTTCTACGACTAACACCTATAAAATTGGACTAAATGTATGAGGACTCTGTAGTGCAGTGGGTAGTACATCGGACTTCTAAATGCATAAGAAAACTGTTTTCAGGGCCTGAACAACAGGTAACACAAGAATGTAATCTTTGAAAGAAGGGAATTACCGCAGGAGCCTCATATTCACCTGGCTTTCTGCCTGAGGGCACTTTTGGGATTGTGGCATAGGAAGCACAGACCTTAAGGAAAGTATCAATGATGAGCTTAGTGAGCTGAGAGAGAGACTGGAATTTGGAGACGCCAAAGTGGTTAGAACTTGTGGGACAGGGTAATGGAGAGCAGGGAACTATGCAGAGCAGATTCTACGTGTGTGTGTGGGAGGATTATTTACAAGTTCGGAGTTGAGTGTTGGGCTGTGCATGTATAGGGCACATGTACAGGTCCGCTGGAAAGTGGCTGCTGCAAGATTGAGAGCTAAGCATGTGCCTGCTTTGACAGCACATTGGCTAAAATTTAGGGCTGAGTTTATGCCAATTGATGGTGGACTTCCATCTCAGTCGGAGTGCAGACCTTACTGAGCACCTAATCTCACAGAGTAAGGGCCATGTGCTAGGAGCTAAACAAATCTGAAATAGACCCATCCTAATAAAAAACAAAACCAATCTCAAAAGAATCAAAAGTGTCTGCCAATAATTGAGTTATCTGCCACAAAAAAACCTCAGGACCCTAACAGGAGACAACATAATCCTGAGTCCCTACAATGTATCATCCATAACAGTTCACACATAATTTAACTGGTGGGCATCAGAAGAAACTAAAAAATGACTTAAAAAAGTATAAAAAACCCAAATAATAGGAACAGACTCAGAGAAAACCTGGATGTTGGAATTATAAGAAGAGGACTGTAAAATGATTATTGTAAATGTGCTCAAAGACTTAAAGGAAAAGATGTATATAAGAACTGAATAGATGGGGAATATTATCAGAGACATGGAAACTGTATAAGAAGAAAAGAAAAAAAAAAGAACCAAATTCAAGTATCTGAAATAGAAAAAATTCACTGGATGACCTTTAAACATATTAGAGACTGTAGAAGAGACAATACATTTGAAGACAGATCAATTAAAAAATCCAATCTGGAAAATATATAGAAAAACAGATTAAAAAACCTGAAGAGAGCATCAGTAACCTGTGAGATGTCAAGTTATCCCAGAAGAAGAGGAGAGTAATTTGGGACACACAAAAAATATTTAAACAAATAATGGTGGAAAATGTCCCAATTTTGGTAAAAATCATCAACCAACATTTAAAGAATCTTAGTGAATCCCAAGCAAGTTAAATGTAAAGAAAACTATACTTAGGCCTCTCACAGTAAACTGTTAAAAGTTAAAGATAAAGAGAAAAATCTGAAAGGCAGCCAGAGAGAAGATTCATTACATAATGAGAACAATGATACAAATGATGTCTGATTTCTCATTAAAAATAATGAAGATCTGATGACAATAAATGAACATTTTTTTTAAACTACCAGAGGAGGGGGGTTGGGGGGGAGAATTATACCTATCTATCCCAAAATTTATATCTAGCAAAACAATCCTTTAAAAACTAGTGAAATAAAAACATTTTCAGGTTTAAAGCTGAGAGAATTTCTTGCCAGTAGATAGGCAGCACAAGAAAGGCTAAAGGACATTATTAGTTTGAAGGGAAATGAGAAGAGATAAAAAACTGAATTTACAGGAAGAATTATAAATAGTAAATATGTAGGTGAATACAATAACCATCTTTTTTTACTAATATTAATTTCTTTAAAAGACACTTACTATTTATAGTAAAAATAGTAACAGTATATTATGGATTTTATAATATATGTAGAAGTAAAACATTTGACAATATATAAATGTCAAGGAGATGATAAATGAAATTATCCCATAGAATATCAAAGATTAAGCCCTGCTCAAAAAACATCACCAGGATGCTGTCACTTTAAGTCACTTTCCATAGGAAGTACTTTTTTTATTCCTTTAAGATGTACTGTTTGTACTATTAATCATTTTGCTTCCAAACTAGAAAACTATTAAAAAAAAAAAAAAGAAACCCTCATAGATATCCTTTTACAAAGAAAACATGAGTAATTTCTTCAGTCTTACAGGATTTTTTCAGGCTAATTATAATGTAACATTAATCATAAAGTAAGTAGGTTTAGAAGTGAGTAAATACTTAATGTTGCTATTTTCAAAACTAAAAATTAAGTAATAGTTAACATAAGCTTTTTATTTAGCTTTGAATATTCAAACTTCAAATTCACCTGGATTCCAGTTACAGGTAGAAAAAGTACACCTATTATTATAAGATAATCATTTATTCATCTTACAAATGTGTTATCAGTAAGCATTCACATAATCAAAGCTAGCTATAACTGTTTTATGCATTAGACTATAAATTATCATACTATGAATAGCTGAAATATATTATCATACATGAAATCCTTGTTTATAGTGAATCAACTCACATCAGATGTCAGAACTGAATTCTTCAGGGACACATGTTAAACTCAAAGCTCTAATCACACCACTGCCTCTCTGGGTAGCTGTTCTTTTCTCTGTAGGTTCAGCCAAGGTATGGTCTAAATTACCTATGACTCAAAGCCCTTTTTAGGATTTCTCCATGTATTAGGGTGCCATACTCGTTGTCATTTTGAGGTTTTTAAAAACAAAATCATGTAAAAGTATTTCTGAATTACATTGAGGTGCTATTAGACAAATTATTTTACAAAATCCTTAAAATGACAAAAAGGTAGCAAGCAGAATAGCAGAATCAAATGTATATATAAACCATAAAGAATTTTAGAAAAAGAGTTAAGTGGAGTGGCTTTAAGAAAGCAGTGGGCTTCCCATTTAAGTCAAAAGTACCTTTAGTTATTTTGGTTTAATGACCAAAACCTCACTGATGCTTTTATTTCACATTCATTAGAATAAGTTGGTAGGTTGATAAAAATGAATTGATAATTATAACAATTTTCCAGTGAAACAACTGTCTGTGGGCGAAGAGTGAATGAAATCTTGCTAATATATGCCTTAAAATAGCACTCAAGCTGCTTAAAATTTAGCAATAATTTCACTTTTACAGAAATTAGAGTTCTCTTTTAGTTTCTAAACATCTTTATTTCCTGAATATTTTAAATGGCTTTCATTAAAGATGAGGCCAGTCTGTAAAAAGCAAGTACTAAATGACTCAGACTTATCTTAATAAAACACATTTTCTACATGTCCAAATAAAATTTACAAAAGGAAACATTTATTATGTGCCAAATATTTTTTGCTTATGAGAATTTTTTGTAAATGATTTTCTCTTAAATGGCAAAGAGCTTTTTGAAGGACCAAGTTAATAAAAGCACAAAATAACATTGATCAATATGATTGAAAATATATAACACTGGTCTTTCCCATTTAAAACAACCATATGCATTTCCTGAAGTTCTCATCTATGAAGTCAGTCAGGAAAAAAGGAAAAGGGGTAAAATGATCCTTTAAAAGTCTTTTGTGTGATTCAGACTCAGAGGACAGACCAGAGAGTTGTCTTGGTGAAGTATTTCAATGATGAATGCTGCAGATATTCAGACAGACAGCGCATTCTCTAACCTATTATTAAAGCATTGAAAGAAGGAATCCATCTTCCTTCTTTAAATGAATTATTTAAAATGAAATTAACCACAATGACTTATAGTACTGGAATGCAACTGGAAATATTAGAGATAAGGAGTTACTGATCTTATAAGAGTCTTGGCAACTTGAAAAGAAGTGAGAATAAAGGAACTGGTTGGCTTCTATAATTCTGTAGCATTTGGAAGACACATAACAGTACTTGCCTGGGGTCTTTCTGAATGCTGTCTATTGATGGGGATCTCGTGGTGCCATCATCGGCCGGTGCTGTGTGCTGAAGTCTGTTATAATTGCACTCTTGCACTCGGTATTGTATTGGCCTGTAGGGCTCCGCATAGGTAGCTGTTGTGTTTAGAGCATAGTTATTTCTTTGGTATGTAAGGGTACTTCGTTGGCTGGACGTCCTTTGCAGATTTCCAATACCTACCAGAAAGTCAACATTTATTTTTTAATTTTTTATAAATATATTTTATTGATTTTTTACAGAGAGGAAGGGAGAGGGAATAGAGAGCCAGAAACATCGATGAGAGAGAAACATCGACCAGCTGCCTCCTGCACACCCCCCACCGGGGATGTGCCCGCAACCAATGCACATGCCCCTGACCGGAATCGAACCCGGGACCCTTCAGTCCGCAGGCCGACGCTCTATCCACTGAGCAAAACCGGCCTCAGCTCAACATTTATTTTAAAAAGGTTAGTATGTTCTCCATGAGGTGATACTTATCAAAGTCAAATGTTTTCAATTTCAAGAAGGGTTATAATTTTAACAACTGTATAACTTGCTTACTTTTAGATTTTACCACTCTAGCTCATTACTGCTAAAAATAGCACTTCAGATTTTTGTATATGCTAACAATATACACTAACAATATTATGCTCATTTTATTAGCAGAAAAGAGCAAAAATGAAACTATAAATCTGATTAATAATAGGTCTTAATATGTTTATTAAAATTCAGTAACGGAAAGAGAAACGTAAGAAAAAATTTACTAATTTCAAAACTTCATTTTAGCAATAAAAAACAAGGTATGTCAAATTTGTAAAAAATTAAAACTATCAAACTTTTAATAGTGTATAAAGGTTACTCAGTTTGCCATACATTTCATTTATAGACCTGTGGATTTTGATAACTTGGAAAATTCACTTCACAAGAAAGAAGACTGATATATCAAATTCTACCATAGCTACTCCCTGAAATTATTGCATGATCCTATGTATAAAGATACTGTACACTGGCCCAGCCGGTGTGGATCAGTGGTTGAGTGTCGACCTATGAACAAGGAGGTCACGGCCAGGACATATGCCTGGGTTGCAGGCTCGATCCCCAGTGTGGGGCATACAGGAGGCAGCTGATCAATTATGCTCTCTCATCACTGATGTTTCTCCCTCTCCCTTTCTCTCTGAAATCAATATATTTTAAAAAAAGATGCTGCCGAAACCGGTTTGGCTCAGTGGATAGAGCGTCAGCCTGCGGACTCAAGGGTCCCAGGTTCGATTCCGGTCAAGGGCATGTACCTTGGTTGCGGGCACATCCCCAGTAGGGGTTGTGCAAGAGGCAGCTGATCGATGTTTCTCTCTCATCGATGTTTCTAACTCTCTATCCCTATCTCTTCCTCTCTGTAAAAAATCAATAAAATATATTAAAAAAAAAAAGATGCTATACACTGTATTTAACATTTCTTTCCTAATCATTGCAGTAGGTATTTCTCCAATGATTGAAATTCCTGCAATCAAAAGAGTTTAATACCATTACTTCTTAATCCTATTAAAGAAAATATTCAATATACAGAACATAAAGTGAAACATTTCTGTACTAACATTATTAAAAATTGGTACATTCTACTAGAAGAAAAATCCTGCAATGGACCAAATTATGTTTTGACAAAAAACCAATTCAAACACAGCCTTCACCCTCCTTTGTTCTGGGAGGTATGTCTCCTGGGGTTGTGCCTTTAGGGAGTTATCATAGCTACCTGGAGTTCATTTGTGAGCATGTTAATAAACTTGAACTGCCTTTTTTTTTTTTTTAAAGAAGGGGCCACAGGAGATTCCTTGAGCCAAACTGGCAGCACAATCTGCAGCTTACATGGCCATGGGCTGCAGCTTCTGCTCCACCAGCCACTACAGGCTGGTGTGGCAGAGATGTGAGGGTGGGGTGCAAGGGTGTGATGCACTAGCTCCCTATTTTGAAAAATGTCTTTACTGCATTCTGTCCCCAATTGAGTCCACCATAAAGAATATGTTTTTCACATTCCACTTTTAAGCATTCGGAGGGAATCCATTATATTAAAAAGAATAACACCAAGATCACTCGAGACTATATACATGCTAGTCAGAGATAGCGAAGTAACTCATACAGGGATTTCCTCCAAATACACATTCCAGGCAACAAAAAAATATCCCAATAAAGGCCTTCTTTTCTATATCTGCTATAGTTCTAATCCAAGGACAGTCACATTTACAGCTCCATAAACTTATTTGTGAATTCACAGCATAATCACTCTACTCACTGATTAGACTGAACTAAGGTAAAAAGATATCACCTAAAATAGGTTAAAAAATGATCTTTTGTTTTACTGTTTATTGATCTGCTACCACAGCCACTTTCTTGACAACCAGATTGGTGTGATTTCAGCTGATGCCCACCTGAGCCTGTGCGGTACAATGCTGTCTGTGATCCTTGGAGCTCCACAGTTCCGTGGTTTGGACTGCGGTACACTGGGCTGTAGTAGGTCCTGCCCTCATATATAGGAGTGATGTGCAATTCGGGAGACACGGCTGAGCGAAGGTCTTGTCCAAGCTGGCTGTGCTGACTAGCATAGGAACTCCGTAAGCCTAGAGGCAGGAAAATGACATTGTTAAGAAAGCAAGAAAATTGTGGTGAGGTTAAAAGCCCTAATGAAACTCCTAGCCAATAGTACCAAATGTTAAACTCCTAGGCAAAAGGACCAAATGTTAAGTCAAAACACCAAACCTAGTGAGTTTTACAAAGGAAGGATTCCAGGTATGAAAAGGACATCTCATAAATTTTTAGAATAAAATTCTCTCTTAGTAGCAAGATAAAAGTAAATTTTTTAAGAAAAAATAATAAGGAATTACTAATTTGTTTGATAGTCTGAAATTTATTCTCCCAATTGTAAGCTATCTTATCATGATGACCAAAAAGAGAATGTCCTCTTCTATCACTATACAGTTTCCATTGTTAAAAACATACCAACGGTGGTCTGTCTCTTTTCCTGCCCTCAGAATTACCCTGTCTTACTAAGTGGGCAATCAGCTCCTTGGGGGCAGGGCCCACCATGTCCCACGCCTCCTTAAACCCCAACTCCTAAGACAACACCTACCTAGTAATGCTTAGTGAAGGCTGATGGTTAAGAACTGTTTTGAAATATGTCTCTCAAGTAATTCACTCATGATTTTTATAGGAAAACAGAATTTTACCTTACAATATTTGGAATATTACCAGTGAATTAGTAACACTTATTAAGTATTGTGAAGTATTACTTTATTATTTATTATCACTGCATTTTTTATTTTCTTAAAAAAATCAACAGTTGTTTTCATAAAAACCCACATACCAGATTCTTGTTTACTGTCTTTCCAGTGTAAAGAAAAAGTACAAAGTTAGTGCATGAATATTAAATCATTTGAAATATTCTTTCATTTAAATTGCTAATAACTAATGTTTACGCATGGGACTCACGGTAAAAAAGTAGATTTCAAACCCAAACATTTTATTTTCTGAATAAAAGTGTATTAGTATATTCTATACTATCCTGCTCAGAAGTTTGTAAGTAAAATCTGCCACTTGCTAAGAATACCAACTACAGTTATATCCAAATATGAGCAAGGGAAAGCACAAATATATCTGAAGACAGTCATATATTTGCTTTTAAAAAGGTTGCAAATAATTAACACAGTAACTAATTGTAAAAAGACAGCACCATTCCCATCCTGTTAACATCTCAGTTAACCATAGCACAAATAAAAGCAAATGGGCTTGAGTGTGAGTGGTAATTATACGTTGCTTACCGAGGAGTAGCAAGAAAGTTAATACAAAAAACTTCTAAAATGAATGATTATTACCTACCCTGGATAGCAAAGTGACATGGGAAGAAACCAAATGCATCAATCTGGGTTTTAACTATGGGCTCCTCACTTGCTAAAAGAAGATCAAAGGTTTAAACAATCCTGTAATTGGGGGTTATTCAGCCAAACCTTCTCATTTCAAAACCAAGGAAAATGAGAGCCCCAAAGGAAATATGATTTATCTCCACCAGAGGTACTTTCCGGTAGGGCTGCGAGGAACCCAGGTCAGTGGTCTATCACCGCACACTCAGCACTGGACACGCTATCCCTCAACGGTCAATGAGAAGTGGTGTGAGAAACCCTGAACTCCACAGAGCCCTCTGCAAACACAAAATGAAAGAGCAAGAGCAAGGTTAGCCCTCCAGGGCTCCACAGAAGCCGATGTAATTCTAGAGATGGTATTAGGATTGTTACTTGAAAGTTCTCACTTGAGGATCTCAGCTTTTTATTACTGGCAGATTGCTCATTCTTTCAGCAGAGTACAAGCTCCATTTCTTTATGGAGCTCGTGAGTGTTTTGAACAAAAGGGCAGGCTCTGTTTTTTGTTAATGGTGACACAAAGCAGGCAGGTCAATATAGCTAGTCCTTGGTAATCTTATCAATACGAGGTGCAATGTTAACACTCAGGAGAGCCACAAACACTCTTGACTCACCGAGACTCAGAACATCACTCACACTTGGGTAGAGGCAAGCCTGGCGCTGGTGGTGGCCCCACCATCCATGGTGCTTTGAGATAAGAACAAAGCATTCTGTGCCAGTATTAGAACATTATATTCTCACTAGAGGCCCGATGCATGTAATTCGTACAAGGGCCTTGGCCTGGGCCCTCGCCGGCCACCACCGCCAGCCCCGCGGCCTGGGGACTCTGCCGCAGCCCCGCCCATTTGTCCGGAAGGAAGGATGTCTGGTCTAAATAGCATATTATGCTTTTATTATTATAGATTATTATAGATGGTGGGAGGATCTGGCTGCATGCTCTGCTGGAATCCATAAAACATGAAAATACTGTAAATATTTACTATAATTTCATGGGAAAGGTAACAAAATGAGCTGACTTAGAACAATTAAAAGTATCCAGTGAATATTCACTTACAGGACTACTAGTGAAATGAAACTACCATGTGACAGACTATAATGTGAAATAAAAGACAGAATTATAGTGAGACATAGTACTTTCTTGATATTATAAATCTTCGTGAGTAACATAACAGTAATTGTAACTATTTTGTTTATCTGATCATTCATGAGAAAAAGTAAAACACAGGGTCCTATAGATTAACATGTTAAAAATAGAAAATTATATGGCCTCTACAGATTAAGTTAAATAACTATGTTTAGGAACCCACTATAATTCACTACCTTTTAAAATGAAAGACAACTAATTATCCTCTCTAATAAAACGGTAGTATGCAAATTAACCATCACTCCGCTACATAAGCCACGCCCACCAGCCACACCACGCCCACCAGCCAATCAGGGCGAGTATGCAAATTAACCCAAACCAAGATGGCTACAGCCACAGAGAGCAAGGTTTCCCAGGTAACAGAGGAAGCCAAGCTTTCCATAGCCATTGCAGGCCTAAGCCTCCACTCAAGCTACAAAGTTTCAATTATAGAAGGTAAACAAATTCAAATAAATGGCGGCAGAATGGAGCTTGAGAGAGCAGGCCAGGGTTGCCGGCGGCAACAGGGGAAGCAAAGCTTTCTGCACACCCTGGCCGGGCTCACCCGCTTAAGGCTACAAAGTTTCAATTGTAGAAGGTGAATTAACTGCCACAGAAATGGCTGCCGCCCCGCCCCGGAGGGAGCAGCAGGCTTGGCTCCGCTCCAGGCTACAAAGTTTCAATTGTAGAAGGAAAATAAGTTCCAGATACCAGGGCCTTCTCTTGGGTCACTGGGGTGCGTGGCTGGCCTGCAAACCACCACAGGCCCCTTGCTCAGGCCGCCCCACGCCCCAAGGGAACCCCACCCTGATCCGGGACACCCTTCAGGGCAAACCAGCTGGCCCCCACCCATGCACCAGGCCTCTATCTTATCTAATAAAAGAGTAATATGCAGATTGACCATCACTGCAACACACAATATAGCTGCCCCCATGTGGTCAAAGATCCTGCCCCCATGTAGACACAAGATGGCTACCACAAGATGGCCAGCAGGGGAGGGCAGTTGGGAGGCACCCGGCCTGAAAGGGAGGGCAGTTGAGAGGGACCAGGCTTGCAAGGGAGGGCAGTTGGAGGTGATCAACCCTACAGGAGAGGGCAGTTAGGGGTGACCAGGCCGGCAGAGGAGGGCAGTTGGAGGTGATCAACCCTGCAGGAGAGAGCAGTTAGGGGTGACCAGGCTGGCAGAGGAGGGAAGTTGGGGGCAAACAGGCTGGCAGGGGAGCAGTTAAGCATCAACCAGGCTGGCAGCGGAGTGGTTAGGGGGTCATCAGGCTGGCAGGCAGAAGCGGTTAGGGGCAATCAGGAAGGCAGGCAGGCAAGCAGTTGGGAGCCAGCAGTCCTGGATTGTGAGAGGGATGTCCGACTGCCCGTTTAGGCCCGATCCCACCAGGATCGGGCCTAAACGGGCAGTCGGACATCCCTCCAGGAGTCCCAGATTGGAGAGGGTACAGGCTGGGCTGAGGGACAACCCCCCTGCCATGCACGAATTTCGTGCACCGGGCTTCTAGTGTTCTATAATTGTTAATTAGAAATAATTTTTCCAGAAGTATTTCCAGAGTAATTTTTATCTCCCCATCCAAGTATCAGAAAATACTGATCTTCCACAACAATACTTTTCTTTTCAATAGTTTCTATTTGCAATTCCACAAATACATATTACTTTACCTGTTACAATGATGTATTACCTGTGATTTAAAACTGTTATATTTAAGACATTGGAAATAAACACATATTTATCTCCCAAATATGGATTCTTTGTATTATTCTTTCAACTTTTCTTAGCATGCGATGATTACATTGACATATTTCAGGACAGACATATTTTTCTGTTGTAGGAATTAACTTATACACACATTACATCATCATTTAAGTTATGATCAGCAAATATCCTAGTGTCTGAGTCCATTATAAAATATTGCTTCAGGCTTATTAATTAGCAAATTATTACTTCTTTGAAATCAAGAACCATAGCAAATACAATGGCATCATTCTCTGAAGTAAGAATAAAAAAGGGAATTCACAAAATAGAATCCACATTCAGAGTAAGTGGGCAGATAGATGATGGGAAACATTTTCAAGGAAACCCTTTGCTTCTTCTGAAGATGGTAGCATTCTAGGAAAACCTCTGTGCTAGGCTAGGTATAATTTCCCCCGACTGAAACATAAAGTCTAATTTCATCTGTAAACTACAGGGTTAACAGGGTGACAGTGTTTATGTGCTCGCTTCTTTTCTGGGTTTCCACTTCGCTCTTCACAGATTACTGCACAGTCATTCTAGACATAAACAGGGAGGAAGACAGAAATCTTCAGAACTATGTATCTTTTAAGGTTACCTTGGGAGATAGGATTTCATAAATGATTCCTACCTCACGTTGCTGTGTACTTTTCAGAGGCATGCCAAGAAATATCTAAGCCAGGTATACCTCTCTGATGGCTGAGTGAAGAGCGGTGGTTTTTCCACTAGGAATTTATTCGAGCTCAAAATCAAGTTCAATATTAATTCTTCATGAAAAATTATTCAATTAGAAAATCTCAAAAAGGATTTACCTTTCCTAGAGGCCATAAGGAAAACATATTAATTTTACTACACAAAAATATTAAAAATTCTATAAAGCCCTGGCCAGGTTGCTCAGTAGAGCCACAAACACTCACTCACACTCGGGCAGAGACAAGCCCGGCACAGTAGATTGTGGGTTCGATCCCAGGTTGGGGTGTATACAGGAGGCAACCTATCAATGTTTCTCTCTCTCTCTCCCACTTCCTCTCTCTCTAAAATCAATAAAAACACATCCTTGGGTAAGGATAAAAAGAAACTTCTGTAAATAAAAAATACTAAAAACAAAAGTCAAAAGACAGATTAGAAAATAGGGAAATACTTAAGAAGAATTTATAAGGGACTAATTTATTTCAAGTATAAAAAGCTTTACACCTTATAAAAATAGGCAAAAGACCTGAACTTATGGTTTACAAAAGAAATAAGATGGCTGATAAACATGAAATCTTCCTCCTTTGGCATAACTCAGTAAGGCCATTTACAACAATAAAGTACAGTTTTGCCTACTACATTGGCAAAAATGAAACATTCCGTGCTAGCAAAGGTACAGCGGAAACAGGCACACTCAGACTAGTGATGGACATTTAAATCTGTGCCACCTTCCTGGAGTGTAATCTGACAATATATCAGTAAGAACAAGTATGTAGTCAATCCAGCAATTCTGTGCCATGAAGTGGATCCCACAGCTATCTTAGCATCTATGTGTAAATATGCAGGAATAACAATATGCGTATTGAGCATTGTTGTCTCCAATAGCCCCAAATGAAAAACCTAAATGTCTATTAATATGGAAGTGATTAAATTATAATGCATCTATAAAAATGAGGTCCTAGGCATCTACTGAGAGAATGAAGTAAGCTCTCAGACATATTAAAAAAGAAGAGCCCTAGTCGGTTAGGCTCAGTGGATAGAGTGCTGGCCTGTGGACTGAAGGGTCCCGGGTTCGATTCCAATCAAGGGCACATGCCCAGGTTGCGGGCTCGATCCGCAGTAGGGGGCGTGCAGGAGGCAGCCAATCAATGATTCTCTCTCATCATTGATGTTTCTCTCTCTCTCTCTCCCCACCTCTCCCTTCCTCTCTGAAATCAATAAAAATATATTTTAAAAAGAAGATACATATTATAGAATCCCATCAGTATAAAAACACAATATATGCACATTTGTATGTAATGTATATACTTATATATACAAGCAAACATTCTGGAAGGTACATAAAGTGGTGAGTGGGCCTGCATAGGGACAAAGAAGAGCTTGGGACTTGCCCTTCTCACTTAATTTTTTTTTGTAGTTTTAATATTTTTTACCATTGTGTATATGTTATTTAAAAAATGTAATGTAAAATACTAGCTGAAGATAAATTTCATTTTACAAAGAACCATGCCGACATATTGTGTGGGAAGCCCTCCATGAAGGAAATGGCTGTAACATCAGGAAGCTGGCTGCTGTCTTTCTGATTTAATCTAAGTGGCATTTGAAGCCAATTCATAATAACTTTGTGTTTTTCCCATTGGGATGCTAAAATCAAAGCAGTTGGTGAGAAAAATCCATATTCTAGCCTATACTATGAAAGCACTTTTTCAAAATATTAATATTTAAACAGATATTTTGATACTACCTTTGAACATAACTTGGGTTTGGATATGGGTAGGCCTAGGTGATACAAAAACCTTTCATTAAACAAATAAACTAACAAATAGCGTAGAATTCCAACCATTCTTCTAAAATGCAAAATTACCTTTATATCCTAATACTGTGAAAGAAAAAAGTTTATTCATTGCAGAAGAGGTCAGGTGATGTGAACTACAGAGGCCGAAAGATCGGTCAGCCTGAAGTCCGCAGTATACATTTAGAGAAGAGCACACAAGCTTTCCATGTTATCACGCTCTATTTTAGTGGAAGTTACACATGTTCTCACGGGACTTTATCGAGTGCTGTCACCTGTACTCACCTGTCAGGCTGTCTGGCCGGGGTGGAACCATCCTCTCATAAATGTCATACTGCTGCTGTCCATATTGCTCCATGTCGTGAACAGTCCTTTGCAGTGAAGGTCCCAGATGTTGTGGTACGGCGGTCATCCCTGAGCGTTTGGGGGACGACGACCCCACCTGGCCTTGGGACGGGGAAGCTACTCGAGTCTGTGCATCCGTCAGGGTCAGTGGGGACCCAACTCTGACGGTGGTTTGGTACTGAGGGGTTGGTCCGTTAGGATTGGAAGTCTGCCGGGAGGTGACTGACCCAATCCTCCGCACAGCTGCTGGGGAGGCGGGTCTCTGTGCAGAGTACGGAGATGCTGCCCGCTGAGCAGGTAATGTGGTGGAGGAATATGCACTGGGGTTCAGTGGTCGGGAGTCGGTCACTGATGGAGAGCCAAATCCACTACCCAGAGAAGTTCTCAGTGACCCCCTTGAAGGAGACACGCCTGTGCTGATAACATAAGAAGGAGACTGTGCTCTAGATGGAACTGAACTAACTCTTCTCATGGCCCGATTGGCTACTGATGGCTGATAAAAGGGGAAAAAAGAGAATGGGTTTATCCAGGGTTTTGTGTCCATTGTCATCACAGAAACAAATGCATACAGCTCACTATAACATGATTATTTTAGGCATCTAAGTTTCTTTTCCTTTTTATGCTTTAGAGCTGGATCTTAATATTTCCTTATTGAGTTTTTCTTACTCTACCTTTTTTTGGTGGCATAATCTCTAACTTTCCCCTTCAGAATACTAAATTCAACCAGTAAAGAGAGACCTAAAGACATTTACTATCCCCTTTTCTTCTGTATTTACATTTTTGCCTCTTGCCTATGCATTTTCACAACACATAACACACTGTGTTGCAAGTATGACGTGTCACTGGAGCAATGTACTTATTTTGTTCCCCGAGAGTCAAATTTTGGCCAATATAATGTATTTCTGTACAACAACAAAAAATTTGAATTAATTCATGTAATGTAGCTAGAGGAACATCTATAACTGTTTAGTCTTTATGGATTGGCCCCATTAACAAAAGGAATGTGCTCTCTCAATGCTGAATAAATGAATGTTTGGACAGCGCCTGGGGTCCACCCTCTCCCGTGAATTAACTCTCCAGGGACAGCCTGTTTGCACAGGTGCTGCAGCCAAATTTGTCTCTAATTTTAGCTCTAGTGTAGCCTCTAGCAATTCCAGCCAATTCTTTTACCTCCTTTAATCTATTAGCTCTTATCTTTAGGGGGTGGCTTTAAAGAGGTACAAAGGTACCCCTAAAAAAGCTGTTCCCACAGGAGGAAAGCCAAAGTCCCTGCTGGGTTCCTGGCCTAGCCAGCTGGAAAAGACCAGAATCAGAAATGAAAAACATTTCTGCCAAGGCTGGTGGTTCTGTGAATCCGTAGACTCCCGCCAACACTGGGTCTCAGATCCCTTTCTCAAAGCGGTACAACAATGAAGACTATGGGGTGGACTGGAGAATGGGCCTGAGGGGAACAGGCAGGGGAAACAGACACGAGGACACTGGTTACAAGCCCAGGACCCGGCACTTGCTCTGTATCTCCTTAGTGATTGCCATTACCTCGTCACTTTTAGTTGGGCAATAATGGCAGGGATAAGACAAGGACTTTGTACACTCCTAGATGTCCTAAGGGAAAGCATGCTAAGTCTCCAGGTGTCACAGCTACTAGGCTGGCTGAAACACCTGCTCTGAGACATCATGCTCAAGCTCAATTCAGGGAAGTCGAGGATATGAGGAGGAAAGAGAATTGTTAATAAGCAACAGGCAAGAAAGAGGGGGGTTAAAAATTAGTAGATAGTTGGAAAATTAAAATCTGTGCTTTGGGTTTAATAGTGCTAAAAATAAGAAGATCCCACATATGAACTTTTTACTACCAAAATGGGATGATACTTGGACCAGATAGCTAAAAAATGTGTGGTCCAGACTATATGTAAATTAAGTTTTAGAGACACCTCTCACCCCCCTTGCAACTTAATTCTTCAGCTCTAGAGACAAAATAAACTTATAATTAAAATAAAAATGAGGTAACATGACCACTTTTAGAGGGGAAAAAAATAGATAATTTCTGTAGTTAAGATTATTATTAAAAAGTGTGACTTCAGACCTGCTGACAGAAATTCACCTCAGACATGAATGCCTGGGAGCATTTAGTCCAAAGTTTCTCAAACTTTTCCATCAAAGCATTCCTAACAGCAAAGGAGTAAATGTATAATCTGAGGACTGGGGGTGCAGCTTGAAGTAGATTGCTTCAGGCAATACAAGATTTTTTGTTTTAGCTTAAAATTTGAGGCACTCTATTTGTATTTGTTTTAATATAGAAATGTTTCTCATTTCTTAAAAATTTCCCCTAGATTGTCGAGCCCAAGTCCTATTATTTCTCCTCTGGCACTGGGAACGCTGGCTGACTTCTGTGGTACTTTCAGGGCTTCCTGTACTGCATTAGGGGAAGATTAGTGTTTGTCTAACTTGTTTGATCATCTTACCATGTTTCAGAATCAGAGAAATCACTAAGGTACTTGGACAGACAGTTATCCTCACTGATTACTGACACTCAGAACTTCTACTGCTTCTATTAATTCTGGTGGACTGAAGTGAATAAAGAGACAACAAGTCAGGACTTAAGAAGTTTTATAAACATACTAGAGGCCCTGTGCACAAATTCGTACACAGGTGGGGATCCCTTGGCCTGGCCAGCAATCAGGGCTGATCAGGGCCATCTTGCCCAGTCCAGGGGAAGGACTGCGGGAGGTTGGCCGGCCGCAGGAGGTTGACTGTGGGAGCACACTGACTACCAGGGAGAAGCTTCTGCATGAGCGTCTGCCCCCAGGTGGTCAGTGCGCATCACGGTGACTGGTGGTTTGGTCGGCCAGTCATAACAGTCGCTTAGGCTTTTATATATATATATAGACTAGAGCCCCAGTGCACGAAATTCGTGCATGGGAGGGGGGGGAGGTCCCTCATCCTGGCCTGCACCCTCTCAAATTCAGGACCCCTTGAGGGACATCCCTCTCGTAATCTCGGACCGCTGGCTCCTAACCGCTCGCCTGCCTGCCTGCCTGATCACCCCTAACCACCTCTGCCTGCCGACCTGATCGCCCCTAATCGCCCTCTCCTGCTGGCCTGATCGCCCCTAACTGCCCTCCCCTGCCGGCCTGATCGACCCCTAACCGCCTCTGCCTCGGCCCCTGCCACCATGGCTTTGTCCAGAAGATGTCCAGTCTAATTAGCATATTACCCTTTTATTAGTATAGATAAGCAATATTATTATTTTTTTGATTATCAAGTTAGAAAACCCTCACTTAACAGAACGGTTATGCTTCTGTAGGCAGAAATATTTATATGCTAGCAAAGAAAAGAAATGTGTTCTCAGGGAGTAATTTCAATGATGAAGGCAAAAACCTTTGGTTGGAATGGGTCACTCCCATTTCATGCAGGTGTGGAACTACTGCTCGGCCCTCTAGTACTCTGGAGCATACTTTAGTTCTAGTCTTTTCCACACAGTTCTCTCTCACTCCCCTCATGCAAAACTTGCTTCTTTTAAACTAATTACTCTTCTGTGTCTGGAATTTATCAGAATCCATTAACAGGAGCTCATTTAAACAATTAATATATTTTTAGGTCTCATGCCTAAAAATTCCTTAACACCATAGACTTGCAAAATGTAAAATGTATTCACTATTTTATCCTTTCTATAAATTCAAAATTGAACATATTGGTTTTACTTTTTAAAAATACTCGTAACAGATATTCCAATTAGGAGGGTATTTCTTTACAAAGATCTTGATGTGTTTGGTTTACCTGAACCAGAGTTTGTCCTTCAGCTCTTGAATGCCTCACCAAATGGTTATTAGTGGATGCTATGAATGAGTGCGATGGTCTATTGTCTGCCTTACTCAAGTTCTGGCTGTTGTGGAAACTTCCTGTTTCCTGGTATCCACTGTCAGAATAAGAATTCATCTGCGTTGAACTTCTTGAGTTACCCAATGATCCTGTAGGAATGAAACCAGCAGGAAATACCTTTATTTTACACTTCTGAGGTTTGTGTTCAGAAATAAGATATTAAAAGAAAATCTAATAGTGAAAAGGTAACACAACAGACCCTCACTTTCATGGAGAGATGTCTGTTCTGGTGAATAGAGGGCGCCTGGCTCTGGCTCTGTCCTGATGAGATAGTTGTTGGGATGGACAGTGTCAGAAGCTCTAGGCTTGTTTACACCAGGATTTGGCACATCTGTAAGAAGACAAGTTTAATTAGCTAAATCTAAGGACAATCTTACATAAAAACTTGCTACAAAGGTTCAGTTATTTATCAGTAACGTATTATAACCTTTACATTAATACAAGACTATTTCTACCTTAAACTGTACAATCATTTGCCTATTTTCTGTAAGTTTCATATACTCACTTTATTAATATATTTTGCTAAATGTCATGTTCATTTTGATTACCAGCCTAAAATTAATTTATACACTATATTAAATAAATGTTCTCCCTTGGAAAACTCACCTCTCCCGTGACTTCCTCCAAGAGGATTCACAGACTGCGTGATAGTGGTGGCTAAGAACTTGAAAAGACCTTCCATAATGGAAACTTCTGAACTTAAACTCACATGGTATTCATATTATTGCTTGGCAATAAAACCTCTGAAGACAAGGCTAGCTTTTCATATCATATTTCATATCATCTAAAATCAATGGAAAGCTGTACAGTTTTCAGTTACAAAATTATGGAAACTTTAATATCTTATTTTAGAGTTGCAAAGAAAACTTAAATTTCTTATCCATTTGCTTTTTTATTCTTTTAGTCTTTTTCCAAATGAATATAGACAAATCTAACTTGATATTGTCTCCTCTAGGCAAATCTAGTCCTCCCATTATCTTGTTTTATTGTCAACTGTACCACTCTTCCATCTTGAACTTAAAAACAGAACAATTTATCTCCTTTCCCTCTATACCAATTTGTCTTATTTTATTTTATAAATTTATGTGATGTAGATTATATTGCCTTTCCCCAGTACCTTCAAAATACACTTGCCCATGTTGTGATTATCTTCATAAGTCTTTCTTTCCTCAAATTTCATCCTCATGTTGCTAACAAACATTCTTTTTTCAGAAATACTGCTTCACTCTCACTTCAAAGATTTAAATTAAATCTTGTATCACATACTGAGCTCCATACACAATTGTGAGGACTTCAATGCCTTCATGTCTCTTTCCTTTCTGACTTTCTTCCTTTACTTATTAAGAGCCTATTATATGCCAGGCCCTAGGAATGTAGTTATGAGGGAAGACAGGGCACGTGTATGTGTGAGGGAGAGAGAAAGAAACAGGGAGAGGGAGAGGGAATGAATGAATGAGTGAATGCCAATATCTGTGGGAAAGGCGCTTAGGAAAAAATTCCTAAAGGAAGTAAGATCTAAGCAGTATCCACTTATCACAGGAGGTCAGTTTGTCCATTCTACCCCTCTCCACTAGAATATAAACTCATTGTGAGCAGGAACTTTGGTTTGTATACTGTTTCCTAATTGTTTTCTCGGTGCCTAGGATAGGTGCATAACACTCGGTAGTGCCCAGTGAATATTTATTGAACAAACTCCTAACAAGAATAGCAGTTCTGAGTGCTGATTCATACCTGGCATCATGCTATGGCTTTATTTTACTGTCCTCAATAAAGTATGTCTATGTGAAGGGAAGTAAAACTTTTAGGCAGTGCTGATCAGGCTAGTTTTAAAGGTACAAGGTTTATGGGGAAACTGGGAAATCCCACTACATTCTAACCCTTCAACTTGATGTCAAATTCAACTCAAGGCTTTGTTTCCTAGCCTCAGGAAAGATTTGCTGATGTTCTTAATATAGGTTTTTAACTACCTACCTCTTGATTTATTATTTGACAGTATACTTTTTAGGTGGTAGAATTGTGTCAGTTCTGAATGTGTCAGTTCTGAAGTATGGTATTTCAATAAAAATTACAGTGTATATGGTTTCCCTGGTACATGTTGAAACATGATGTAAGTATCTATCAGGCTGATAGAGTTACTGCTTCATTTGTAAGACTTCTGCGTGAAATTCCGGAGTTCTAAACATTCTTACTCAGCAATTCTTGAAAGAGTTTTATTAAGGACTAGAAGCCCAGTGCACAAAATTCATGCATGGGGGAGGGGGGGGGACGGGACGAGACGGGATGGGATGTGTCTCAGGCCAACCTGCGTCCTCTCGCAATCCAGGACCCCTTGGGGGATGTCAGGCCTAAACCAGCAGTCAGACATCCCTCTCACAATCCGGGACGCTGCATGCACCAGTGACCATACTTTTCATACTGGGGAAAGGCATCTTGCTGTTGTATGGGCAGCTACATTTTTTTGCCCTGATTATAAAAAGTAGTACACAACATGATCATTCTGAGGCAGCAGTACCATTTTCCCCATCTTATGGGTGAGAAAACTGAAGCAGAGAAAAGTTAAGTAATTGGCTTTGTCACACAGTTTTAAGTGTCAGAATCAGGGCTGACCACAAAATGTGCAAGCCAGAGTCAATGCATGTTATCGCTGCATCATTCTGTTTTTTTCAGTGTTAGAGTAGCCTTCCCAGGTTTTAATTTTTAAATCTAAGAGACTGTTCCCAATATATAGGGTAGGGTTCCTAGACGTGGCCAGTGATCAGGGCCATCTGTGGGGTGAGTGGGGAGTGGGGCGATCGGAGGGCGCCCCCCCCCCCCCCGCTGGTACCCACCTTGGCTGGCGACCTGGCACTGCCCGCTGGCTGGCCCTACCCCACCCCATCACTGCTGCTGGTTGCATCCCTCTGCTGTAGGTGACCGGCAGGGCGCTGACCGGCCGGCCCCGGCCCCCGATTGCCACCACCACCAGTCGCCTTTCTCTTGGGGGGCAGATGCTCAACACATGAGCTGCCCCAGGTCAGGGGCAGCTCCTGCATTGAGAGTCTGGCCCCTGGTGGTCAGTGCATGTCATAGTGACCGGTCATTCCGCTGTTCAGTTTATTTGCATATTAGGGTTTTATTATATAGGATTATGTAAAATACACAGTCTGTTAGGCTAGAGAACTTTTGCAGGGACTTGGAGTGCCTGGGAAGAGCTACAGAAGAGATGGCCTAAAATCAGAGCTATGAGCAGTTCACCTTTGTTTCTTCCAGAAGTGTGACACTGGAAAATAAAATATGAAACAGCAACTAAGTATGGATAGGGAAGTACCACTGTGGTGGCTTTAAGACTTCTCATACATGAATAAAATATACTGCATTTTTAAAAGAAAACAATGTTTAGTTAGTCCTGAGCTTCATCTTTAGTAAAAGATAAAACCTGGGAAACCAATACATCAAAGCTTTTGGCTTGGGAACACTAGGTAGCATGCGTGCCAGCATCTAAAAATTATCACCATGGAAACCAGAAATCATTAGTTTGTGTATGCCTCCCTCCACCTTTTATTTTTAAACTATTGGAAGTTGTTATTTAAAAACAGAAAGAGAAAGAGGTACCCTAAAAATGTGTTTCTTCATACAATGGGAAATTTTCTCAAAAACCACGTGACAAACAATTGTGCTCATTTAAACACTTCTTTAAGAGAAGCCATTTAAAATAATCATAGAGTAAGCACAAATTGTGACATTCGCGATTCTACACTAATAAAAATGCCTCAGAAAAAATATAGAAAAGGACACGGGTAGCTAACAGGGGCATTAAATTAATAGATTCCCATGTCCCCTAAATCCAATTGGAAGATTTAAATAGCTGGGCTTACAGAACAGGCCATAGGTTTTTTCCTTTATGAGTAAATGGAAAAGTTAAAGTTTTAAAAAGTTGATTTAAGAGATTTACTCAATATGAATTATAAAACCACCAAATTCTATACATGAATGGTCTTTGGTCATTTTTCTACTTTTATAATGGAGCCAGCCCAATGATAATGTGTATCCGCAAAGACAAAAAGATACTGACGTATCTTCTCCATCATTAAAACTAAGTTAAATTGTTTTCAAAATAGTTTTACTATTATTTACTACTTCTTTAAAAACTTATAATTCACAAATTCTACACACACATCTAAATGTATGTACACAGTCAGCCTCAATCAGATAAACAGAAGACCCATTTACTAATTACTGAAT
Organism: Cnephaeus nilssonii; assembly: GCF_951640355.1. Classification (NCBI taxonomy): domain Eukaryota; kingdom Metazoa; phylum Chordata; class Mammalia; order Chiroptera; family Vespertilionidae; genus Cnephaeus; species Cnephaeus nilssonii. Next base: position 56,307,582 of record NC_137081.1, read on the forward strand.
AAAGTGCTCTATGTAGTATGGTAAGGTTCACAATTATTAATGATGCGTTATTTGTGCAATCTTACTTTAAAAGGAATGTCTTTTAACAGCATCTGCTGTATGGAATGGAAGAAGACACTAGTCAAATTTATCCGAGAGACTGCAGATATGATGGGGTTAATCACTTTAAGATTGGTGCTGTAAACTATAATTAAATAGTTGGCATGTTGTTATATAGCACAATCAGAACATGAAATCAAGAGATATTTTTATGAGTAAAAATGACAAACAGACTATGAATGCTACTTCTTTAATCTGTGTACTAAAGAACATGTGTTCCCTTTTTAAGAAAATCACAAACATGTTTTCTGGGACACCAGAAATATACTATGGGGCATTTTCAAACATCAAATTAGCATCTTCCAAGAAAATGCATATCTAAAAATACAGAACTTGAACAAGCTTCAAGGTAGAATGAAATAATCTCCATCTGTTTAAGACTGGAAGATTATTGGAAGCACGTTCCTTCTTGCCTATTACATTTCATCTGAGTGCCCCAATTTTATACAAAAAAGAAAAAAGTAGAAGGTTGCAGCTAAAAATATATTACTGGATAAGGAACAATAATGCTGTAGGTATATGAAAATTGGTATATTATCTACTCCATTAAGTTCATAGTAAGAGATGAAATACAAAGCAAATTATTTTATCTTTTCTGTGATGTACCTCCCAAATATATACCAAAATTGAATAAAAATATGCTCAGTAAAAAGCCCAAGGTCTCTCTGAAGAACTTCAAATTATTAAAATGTCTCTGTTTTGTTAATCTATGTCTTACTTTTCATGCTCCATAAAATGATGGCGGTCTGTACTGTGTGTAAAATCACCATGGCAAAAGGAAGATAGAGATCAGTAAGATTTGTTGTAAATACAAACCTGTAACTAGTCTTTCACAGTCCAGATACTGTGACCTTATTTGAGATTCTCATTGTTTGTACCTGTCCCAAGTTGCTTGGTGTTTATAAATGTGCCCTTACATAAAAGATAGTGTGGTGTGAGTTATGGCAGGACTCTTGGGATGGTAACAGTATGCAATATTAAGGCAAATGATACTCTTCTTGAATTCTGGCCTAAATTGAGTTTAGCTATCATACTCAGAGGGAAAGCACTTTGTAAAACATACAAGCAAAACATTTTGTCGTATGGGGAACTTCCTGTATGGCCATGGAACTCTTGCTTCCTGTAGGACAATAGGTCCAGGAAGGAGTCTACTTTCCACAGAGCTGCAGAAATATTCCCATGCCTTCCATTGCTAAGAAGTATAAAATTTGCTGCCAAATTATGAAAGGGGATGTGGAACATGGACCTGAAAAAAAACTCCTCTTCTGTAACTTCTCTGACGTATAAGACTCACGTAACCTACAGTAGGTAACCTTATCATTGGAGGAAATGAGATCATTGGAAAATACTGTTTCAGAGTGAAAATGTAAATAAGCTGATGGAAACATAAAACGTAAGAACATTCTTTCGTCTATACAAGATACAGATGGATGTGCACTGATGCTTTAGGAGTATTACAGATATGCCTGGCCAGTGTGTTCAGTGACCCCTGCACCAAGAGGTTGCTGGTTCAATTCCCGGTCAGGGCACATGCCCGAGTTGCAGGCTTGATCCCCAGCAGGAGGCAGCCAATTGATGTTTCTATCTCTCTCTTCCTTCCTCTCTAAAAATCAATAAAAACATATTTTTAAAAAAGAAAATTACAGATACCTGGAGTTTATTGGTTCAAACATAAACTACTATAAACACCTAATATCCCTGAAAAGTTGGGTTTTAATGGAAGTGAAGATGTACAAGAACAGGCAGAAGACCATGTTTCCTGAAACTATTCCTAGTCTGGTTCTCGAGTATATCTAGGTTCTTGGGTTTACACCAGTTTATATCATGATTTAAATATGAAGTCATGGCTCTAAATATTTCACTCATGGAGAAAATGTTGTATGAGAAACCTACAAAAATAGAAACCAATAGTGAAGTTCACTTTAAATCTTGCCTTAAACATCAATTAGTCTGCCACTGAAAAAGCTCAGCTATTTGGATTCAATTTCACATACTGAGCAAACTTTGTATATGTAAAACTGGTATAAAGTGTTTGATTTGATTTCTAACAATGACAAATCTGAGCAGTATTTTAGTTTTATATGTTACCATGAAGATCTGGTCATAAATATTCAGAGATACAAAACAATTAAAAATAATTTTTAGGAAAAAAAATAATTCCCACAAATAGTCATATTAAGTATGTTTATCTGGGTACTAATTAAAATATCGGTATCACACAACCATAAAAATTTTATATTCCACATCTGTAAGAGGAAAACGTAAAAAACAAGGAATTTAAAAATATAAAGATTAAAAAAAATGCATCACACATGTAAAGTGTCCAACACTGAGTGCAAGAAGTGGTTCATGAAAGGCCGCGGGGCTCTGGCTTCCTATAGAGACAGCTGGAAAAAGAATAAGGGATTCGCTATGATGTAAAAGTTGGTAGTCTATGGAAAATAAGTGCTAAAAAGTCACACAAAAATATTTTTTCAAAGACACATTTCATTCCTTTTAGAAAAAATGTTAATAAATATAGAAATGGGAATATTTGATAGAAACACAAGATAGATTTCTTCTGTTACATAAAAACCTTTTAAAAACTGCATATATATTTACCATCAAAATAAATGAATGGTTGTCTGCAACTGGTTTCTCTATACTTTTCTACTGAATTATCTTTTTTAATAAAGATTACTAAGATCAAGCTAAATGGAAACTAACTCTAGCATAAGAATAAAATGTGGAATAATAGATGGTAGCCTTTCTGATACTCCCCAAAGCAATAATTTTAAACTGAGGAAGTGTGGCTCTCTGTGTTGAGAAGGTGGTAATGGAAAAAGGAGAGCGTTCTGACTTGATAATTTCGATTTTATTTTAGATAGTTAACAGAATATTTCTTCATATATCACTAAAACATGAGAAATTTTAAATATTTGACATGTTTGTATTAAACATAAAATGTTAAAAGCTAAAACTGGATATTTGATTTTTACAAAGCACTCACTCACTTATAGCAAGCATTTTGGGAATGTGTTGGTGTATCATATATAAACTAGAGGCCTGATGCACGAAATTCATGCAAGAGTAGGCCTTCCTTCCCCTGACTGCCGGCACCAGCTTCCTTCTGGCACCCGGGACCCAGGCTTCCCTCGGACGTCCGGTCTAATTAGCATATTATGCTTTTGTTATTATAGATGGCTTAGAAACATTCACATAGGTGTTGGTGAAAGCAAAATGCTAGTATTTGTATCTCAGGGTTGCCACCTATGCACAGGCACAGTGATAAATGTAGAGTTCTAGTCTACCAGAAAGGCTGAGGCCAGCACATGGCAGGGAATTTTGCTCTATAAGGATTCATTTAACAAAATCCCAGCTATGCAGAAACACAAATTAAATAGCATCCATTAGCTGAGAAACTCATGTCATATCTCATAGCAGGTCTCATTCTATGTTAGGGCTAAACTTCAGAGTACGGTTTGCTGGCTTTAACACGTCACCCAACTTTTGAACCCTTTGTTAAAAATATTTGTATTTAAGTCTTTTTAATTAAAGTATTCAGAAATATAAAAGTAGAAAGGTAAAATTAACCCTCTTCCCAGATTTAATGATTATAATATTAATGCCATATTTTTGTTTCATTTGTCTTTTCCTGTTACAGAATTTTAAAAAAGATCCCTCACATCAGATCATTTAAACTCTAAATACTTCTATATGTAACTCTATAAAACAAGGACTTTACAAAACTACAATTATTCCATAATGCTACATTATAAGTTCAGACCAAATTTTCCTGATGTTTCAAAAATGTCTTTCTTCAGTTCGCTTATACTAGGTCAGCCTGAAATGAGGTTCAATGATTGTATTGAATGTGACTGCTACTTAAGTCCCTTAAATCTAAAAAGATTCCCCCCTTTACATTTGCTTGGCTCACTGAAGGGACCATAGTGGACTCACACAGGATGCTCCACATTCAGAATTTGTGCCATGGGTTTCTCAGGGTGGCATTTATACATCCTCTAACTTTAATACGTCTGTAATACGTCTGTAAGCAGAAAGTTAGAGCTCTCAGGTCAAACTTTTGTGGTTTATGGGCGATGTTGTGTATTTCACATCATGTCATATCACCACTTTTACAGTTGCTAAGACAGCCAATTCAAGTGATGGCAGCCTGACCCTTCTATTTTTAAGTTCACCCTCCACCTTTCTCCCAGAACAATGGTTCCCAGCCCTTGCTGCACACTGCAATCACCTTGGGTCAGGGCTTAGAAACCACCGCTGACTGAGTCCCATGCCCAGATATCCCAATTCCATCAACCAGAGTTGTAGTCTGAATATTAGAAATTTAAAAAGCTCCCAAGGTGATTCTAATGTGCAGCTAGGTGTGAGAATATAGAGGTTTTTGCATGCATTGACAATCTTTGCTTGAATCAATTATTTCATTAGGGGATGCAAATTGGTGATTTTTTTTTCTTCAAAGTTTACTGCTCTTTCTACATTTATCAGGAGAAATTCTTTTGTCATATTTTAGAAATCTTTATGGAGTTAGTAAATCTAGGGTTATTTGGTTATCCTGAAATACAATCTGTATAGGATAGGCAGGATAAATTGTTAATTCTTCTCTTTAATTACCAGCAATTAAATTAAATTAATTATGAATAAGGCAGTGGTGCACAAACTACAGAGTGGAATCACCTGGGGCTCTTTCAAGTCTACTGATGCTGGTTCAGGCCCCAGATTTTTGAGTTGTGTAGGGGGAGGCATGGGCATCAAATTTTAACAGCTCCACATGCAATTCTAACGTGCAGCAATGTTTAGGGATCTCTGGAATGAGATGTTTGTACCCAAATTACCTCCAACAGTGATGAAAAAGTTTGGTTTCTGCTTGTTTTGGCAGTGGTTGTTGCATTTAAAAATATATATTTTTTATTGATGAGAGAAAATCATTGATTGGCTGCCTCCTGCATGCCCCCTACTGGGGATTAAGACTGAAACCTGGGCATGTGCCCTGACCAGGAATCGAATCGTGTCCTGATTCATAGGTCGATGTTCAACCATTGAGTCACACCAGCTGGGCGGTTGTTGCATTTTTGTTGACAGGAAATGCATCTGATCATTTTGAACCAGATATAAAGGAAGAAAAATTGAAAGGAAATATGACAATTTTATTAAATTCCAAGATCAGGTTGATTTCTAATTTTCATAAGAACTAATCCTATATAATAAAAGGCTAATATGCAAATTAGTCGAATGGCGGAACAACAGTTCACTATGACGCGCACTGACCACCAGGGGGCATACGCTCAACGCAGAAGCTGCCCCTTGGTGGTCAGTGTGCTCCCACAAGGGAGCACGGCTCAGCCAGAAGCCGGGCTCACGGACGGCGAGCGCAGTGGTGGTGGCAGGAGCCTTTCCTGCCTCCATGGCAGCGCTAAGGATGTCGCTAAGGATGTCCGACTGACGGCTTAGGCACGCTCCTCATCAGTCAGACATTCCCCGAGGGCTCCTGGACTGCGAGAGGATTTCATGCACTGGGCCTCTAGTAAAAAATAAGGTTATCACTGGTAATGCTTGAAGTCTCCATGGATTGTTCTGATTTAATAATTATTTCCTTAAATATACTGTTTAATCTGTCCATAAAATGTGTAATGAAACTTAAGACAAATACTTTAAAGCCTAATAACTTATTAAAATTTAAAATGTTCATAAAGACTTACATTCCTACACCCTGCTAACATAGTAGGCATAGATAGGTAGATAGGTATATGTAGAAATATATATTTATAGGAACCCATTTGGACCTTGAGAGTGTTGGCATGAAGATTATGTTAAACAAAAGCATCAGCAATTCAACAGATGCCTTCCCGGAGCTTTTCTTATTTTTTTAAATTTTATTTTTTAAACCACAGTCTACATTTAATAGCATTCCGCACCAATGGCTCAAGTGAGAAGCTGATATAATAAGGGAGAGGGAGGGGGAGAAAAGGTTTCTATGGGAAGAAGAACAAATTGGTTTCTAGGGAAGAAACAGGAGATAAGCAAGTTTGTGATAATGTTTATTTATACAGGTGGTCTTTCTTTCTCTCTCCCTCCCCACCTCCCTCCTTTCTCCTCCCTCCCTCCCTCCCCCTCCCCTCTTTCTTTCTTCATGTCATAAAACTTCTACAAAGAGGACCCATGCCCACTGGGTGAGCCAATGACCATGGTATGGGGGAGATGTAGGAATGAAGGAAATTTTTACCTTTAAATTCTTCTAGATTTATTTTTTAAATAAGAAGCATGCCTTACTTTTATAACAAAACATTAAAAAGTTAAGAGACCCCTTAGAGTGATGGTCAGGAAGCTATAGCACTGCAGTTGTGATAAGAAGACTGTCACAACCCTGGGGCTAAAAAGGCCTGCATATAAGGGAGGAAAACTTGGGACTCTAAGGATTTTAACAGAAATTTGCATTCTTCCTGGTGTTTAGAAGAGAAACAGCAAGGATTATATGATACAATTTTGTCATCTGTACAATTTATAGCCATAATAAAAAATATCCAAAACCCTAAAAAAATAGTCCTTTCTGCATGATTGCTACTCTAATAGCCTATTTATAAACAAGTAATATAACTTCCTATTGTAGCTACTTTATAAATTCAGTACATTCCTACTGAGGCATAAAGTGTTCCCATTTAAGTTTGAGTCTTATGATGTGCTGATGGTTTTTTGTGTTGTAAATTATTTGTTCCAGATGAAGAAAAAAAATTGACTTAGGGCTAGTCTTTCATTTATCATTTATCTTCAGTATTATTATTCTTTTCTAAACCCACCCCAGTGAAAGAAACTTGTGCCCACACATTTTAGAAACAAAATTTAAATATATAAATAAAATATAAAAACTAACCCCAATATAGTACTAGTATATATTAACTATGTCAGTATGTACCACAAAATCATGATTTAAATGGATAGTATGTTAAAATTATGGTACTTCAATACATATTCTATAATAAATGAATGTGGCACCGTGAAATTAAATAATCTTATTAATTTAAAATTCCTTTTACTACAAACATTTCCCTTCCCTTTCATATTTATTGTCAAATATCAAATATCCTAACTGCACGAAATTGTTAATATTTTCTCTCCAATGCATTACATATTGTAAAACACCCAACTAAGTCTATTCGTCCTTTATGCCTCTGGGTCAACCAGAAATCTCCCCCATTTTTTTTTTTATTGATTTTTTTACAGAGAGGACGAGAGAGAGGGATAGTTAGAAACATCGATGAGAGAGAAACATCGATCAGCTGCCTCCTGCACACTCCCCACTGGGGATGTGCCCGCAACCAAGGTACATGTCCTTGACCGGAATCGAACCTGGGACCCTTCAGTCCGCAGTCTGACGTTCTATCCACTGAGCCAAACCGGTCAGGGCAATCTCCCCCATTTTTGCAATCCTGTGTCCTTTGATAATTTGTTGCTTTATTAGATACTCCCATCTTTAGATCTCTTTAATTTCTTATCTATGAGTATTAATTCCCAATCACTTACTCGAGGTTACATAATTTCTGCTCCTGCAACTATTTCCTGCACATTTTCTTCAAGTGAAAGAAAGCCTGACTCTGGCCTGGTGGGAACTGACAGTGGCATCAGCTAAGCAGGCTGCTCCTCCTAAATCTACAAGGAGGGGGAGGGGCAGGGGAAAGGGTGGGTTTTCAGGCGGATGCGCTCCCCCTCCCTCAAAGCCAGCAACCACCTAGCCTAGGATCTCGTAATTTTCTTTTCCTTGGAACAGAGAAACTGGGATGTTGCGATTTGTGACAAAATTCACTTTACAGGATGTGGCTGGCGGATTTAAGCAACAACCAATGATAACTTTGAAAAAGAATTCAATTTATGGCTTCAACAGCTTCTTCCTGGTGGGTAGCACACACGGTGTATGGTTATTTCAATGACTGAACTGGTGTGCTTTTTCTTGAGGGAAATCCAAGGTTTTTTTCTTTAAAAGCTGTTCTGCACAATGTTTTCCATCATAAAGAAGTATAATTACATGTGCATCTATTTGTATGCTCATTTTCTTCAAGACCTATTTTTGTAATATGTATTTTTCTGGGATTCTGGTGTTTATTTTATTTTTTATTATATTATTCTTAACTACCTCAAACTTTGGTGGGACATAAAAGACTGTACAAACACATAAATTGTTAAGAGACATGAAGATATGAACATGAAAAAATGCACATTTAATAAAAGAGAATAAAGGAACACTGAGATAGCATTCCCTCTTCACCCTTTTTTAGCAGAATATACATAAAAAACACAAAAATTAATGGTTATAAAAAATGGAAGGCTAAGAAAAAGACAAAGCCAAAACAAAAAGTGACAAGCCTTCTTCTTCATAAAAGACAAAAGGATAATCATTTATGTTTTTAGACAATATATAAGCAGTCCTGATAGGCTAGAAAATACAGAATAATGAAGAGAGAAGGCCATAGAAGGCAAGGTAACAATTCTATATAATAAAAGCCTAATATGCAAATTGACCAAACGGAGGAACGACTGGGCGCTATGATGCACACTGACCACCAGGGAGCAGATGCTCAACACAGGAGCTGCCCCCAGGCCAGACAAGGTGGGTGCCAGTGGGGGCCCCCCAATCACCCCGCCAGTCACCCCACAGAGGGAGGTGACTAGTAGCGGTGGTGGGGGGGTGGGGTGGGAGGTGGTGCTGAGTGGGTGGTGCCAGGCCGGCCAAGGCGGGTGCCAGCCGGGGCACCCCGATCACCCCACCGGTTGCCCCCACAGATCAGCCCTGATCACCGGCCAGACCTAGGGACCCTACCCATGCACAAATTTCGTGCATCGGGTCTCTAGTAGAGCATAAATGGGTCAGACCAACTTTATTATTTCTAGGGAAGCATCTCCTTCAGTCTCCTTCCCAACTGGCCTGGGAAAATAAAATGTTCTGTAAAATAGACAATTCTTTCCCAGGAGTTGGGAAGCTACTTCTTTGAGCATCCAAACTTAAAAAGCTTTGGCTTGTTTTCATTTTTATTTTTTTACTTTCAAACAACTTACTATCCCTACTACTGGTTAAAAAACAAGCAAGCAAGCAACCAACCAGAAAAAAAGAAGCATTTCTGATTCTGTTGAACTGAATAAAAAAGAAATGAAAATCTTTTCTGCCTAGGGCATCCTGAGCTCTTAGAAAATGACTCTGCAGGAATTAGCTGTTTAAAAACAAAATTCAGCAGCTGGTCTCTGTTTCTGGCACTTCCACTGACTATAACATTCTGACAACACCTGAGTAGGCAGGGAGCTCTCCCAGGTAGTGAGAGATCAAACCACTGTTAGGCTAACAGCTCACTTTATTGCTAAAAACCTTTCAAAGTGCTAAACTTTTCAAGTCAAATTTATAATAAAAAAGGTAGAAAAATTGTTTGCAAGTATGTGCAAAATATTAAAGAAATATGAGGAACAATAACAGACATTCAATCTTTAGTCCTTTTGTGTAATCTTTTATTTAGGAGACCAAGAAAATTGAAGAAAGATATTTCTTTTGTCAAGACCTAGCTGAAGACAAAGTATACTGAAGACTTTTGTTTCTTTACATTTAAGCCACCCTGCCTCAATCTGAGTAGGACTGCCAAATATAAAAACAAGTTAATTTTCATATTACATTCAGTATCTTTGTGTGCAAAGTGGTAATGAGAAGACAACAGGTAAACTTTATAATAAAAGTAGCAGCAAAACTGTCATTTTCGCCCATTCCTTACTTACAATCAAACTTCTAAAGGGCATCTATAACTACTTAGAGAAAGAAATATGAAATAAACCAGTTTACTCTTTTAACCATATAATCAAATTTCAGTTTTCTACCATATTACAGCTTATTGCCATGGCTGAAAAAGCAGGCAAATCTAAAATAAACCCTCCAAAATAATAATAAGTAATAACAATTAACTAGTTTAAATAACAAAGTGAAGTAAATATCAGTTGTGATTGCTGTGTTTGAAGGTTAATATACTTCCCCCTCCGTGCCAAAAGAAAACAGCATAAGTAAATATAACACCTCCCAGGACTGAATATGAGTTTGGGCAAGAGCACACTCTGACAAAAGGCATGAAGCACAGTTATTAGGTGTGAATTAGGAATGTGGCTGTGGTGAGGCAGATGAATTATTGGAGCTGTATTTCCCTAACATTAAAGTATTTGGGGAGCTGTGTGTGTGTGTGTGTGTGTGTGTGTGTGTGTGTGTAATATTTACATATATAACATATTTTATTGATCTATATTTAGTGCATTAGTAAATATTTACATATATAACATATTTTATTGATCTATATTTAGTGCATTAGTAAATTGTGAAGGTGCTGGTCAAATGACCGAAGCTGAGTAAATGTACTGAAGGGTAGAAAGAGTGCCCAGTGCTCAGATATCTCATGGCCTATCATGTATCTTCATAATTGAAGATCATTCTCTCTATATGTAAATCAACACAATGATGGCTTTTTGGTAGTTAAAATCTATGCCTGTCACTCCCGCCCAATTCAGCATGGCTGACTGGTGTGGGTTTGGGGGAGGATGACACGGAAAAGCCAGGGCGTTTCTGCAGCTCTACTTGAGACAACATGCTGGTGAGGCTGTACCTCCTTCGTGGTTTCAGCTAATGCTGGAAAACTCCCCCTGCCCCATCTCCAAACCACAAAGCCCTTTGCCCTTGCAATCCTAGAAATGGTGGCAGCTTCCATTAATATGATTAATCTCTTGGGTGCTTCATCATGCTGTTTAATTCTCCCAAACCTTCCAACCCGCCACACTTTCTTAACTATAACTTCCATGTATCAACTCCCTCATATTCAGCTACCTGGCACCAGCCCAGTTTTCCTGGTGGCCCTGGAAGATACAGCTTTTATCCTTGGGCTACAGAGAACTCTCGCTTGTCAAACACTAACCCTTCAATAGAAAGGGGCAATACAGTGGTACTTTAATATTGTGTAGTTAGAAATATAAATGATGACACTAATGAGAGAATATGAGAGGATCAACCTCATATCCCTTAAGGGAGGGAGAATTAATACAATCTTTTCAGGAAAGCAACTTGGTTACAGTTATTAAGAGCCTTGAAAAATTTCCATATACATTAGATAATTTTCTTCTTAAAAATCTAGCTTAAGCCCTAACCGGTTTGGCTCAGTGGATAGAGCGTCGGCCTGCGGACTGAAGGGTCCCAGGTTTGATTCTGGTCAAGGGCATGTACCTTGGTTGTGGGCACATCCCCAGTAGGGGCTGTGCAGGAGGCAGCTGATCGATGTTCCTCTCTCATTGATGTTTCTAACTCTCTATACCTCCCCTTCCTCTCTGTAAACAATCAATAAAATATATTTTAAAAAATCTAACTTAAAGTAAATCAAAGATGCAGATATAATTTTATATAGAGATGTTTACCACAATGTTATGAGGATGAAAAATGAGAAACCTGAAGATAGTGTATATACATAATAGTTTTTCTTTAAAGTATCCCCCCAGCCCCAAATTGTAGGTGTACACAGTATATACGTTCACTGAAGAGGTCAAGGATACTTGATTTAAACATGGACACTATGTGCAATACAGCTATTAAAGGCTCTCAAGAAACAGTTCTGGAATAAATTAATGATGCAGTATTAAAGATGAACTAACAGAAGAAATTTATATTAAATGGTAAAGTTTCGCCAAAGCCAATTAACAAATGCAGTATGGTGTGCCTAGCATAAACTAAATTTTTCAAGTCACTTTTTAACAGTTCATAGATCTGCTATTTCTACTGAAGAATGTTGGTCAGGTGACTTTCTGCTCAAAGGAATTCCAGTTGCTCCCCCAAAACCTGCAAGAGGAGAGTTCAACATCCCTGATATTTGCAGATATCTATAATTTGACCCATTGTGGCTGTCTAGTCTTTGCACATCGTATCATCTCCCAAACCAGTTTTAAAGGTTCCCATTTGACACTTCTACTCTCTCTTCTGCTGCCAATGACAATGCTCTCTCTACGTCAGGCCCTGGGTTCCAGGCCCATCTTGTCTGCAAAGCTCTCTCAGAAACATAATACTTATTTGGCAATTAACCACATATCATTTCATGGCATGCCCTGTATTACACTGCTCTTTGTAAGTCTCAGTAGGTAACTTTTCACATGACTCTGCCTACTCGAGGGTTTGAGTAAACGCGACAGTTATTGGGAATAGCTCCTTGATAAACAGCAGAGTGCCCTGTATGCACTATAAGTAACACAAGACTGCTGGCACCAGGGTCAGGCAAATGCAGATACCAGGCATTTGGTGATCTGAGTCTTATGCAATTCAATTTCTGGAAGTGGCAGATGCTCTTCTTTTAGATGAGGTAAATTTAGGGTAAAATTGAAAAATAAAAAGAAGCTTCCAGACTACATGAGAAGCTACTAGATATTCTACATAAAGAAAATGACCATTTCAGGTAACTCTTCTGAGTATGAGAAACACTGTGAAAGAAAAAACCTTGACGTATACAAATAGTTAGCCAACTTTCCCAGATTATACAATAACCTTTGTGAGGGAATCTCCTGTGTTTCCTTATGATATAAAATTTTCGGTTATTGGGTTGATATTAACAGTGTTGATGTCCAATGCCGTAACCTTTCTTTACCATTGACATATTCAAATCTATTCAATTATTTTTTAAAAAATTAAGCATATTAAAAATTACTATTTCAAAGAAAAATAGCTCAATATTGTTACAATTAAAGGATTTGCTTGCTTGGCTTTTTTAGTAAGAGGTGGTAAATCAGAAAGCATGCTATGAAACTATTTGTGTGTTTGTGCAAAACATAATAAAGATTTTTTTTTATATGATAAAAACTCATACCTGTTGATCTCCAAGGAAATGACTTTTCAGTTGAGCTAGAGAAAAAGAAGGGGGAAAAACATTTACTTCCTTTGTCATGAAATTTAACTGTGGACCCATTTTGCATATACACATTTAAATTTCACATTTAATTACACAAAGCATAAAAAATCTGAAACTAAATTTAAAATTAAAATTACTCTTCCAAGTAAGGTAAATATTTAACTTTCTCCATTAATTTGAGACAAAATTGTATGTCTACTTGGAAAGTAAGGCAAATAAAGTGACATTAAGATTCTCCTTGGATAAGACAAATAAACTAGCAAAAGTACATATGGTAATCATGGTATTTACTATGCTGCTTTTTGTGATAATATGCAAATTACACATATATTAAGAAGAACCAAAAAAATTTGTTTATTTGTTTTACATATTTTCCAAAGAAGCCCTAGATACAATAGACGCAAAAGTTAATGGGGTCAGTTTGAATTGAATGTTCACCTATGAAATTTAAATCATAAAACTTTATATAAAAAATATAAGGTTTTACAAGCCAGGAGAAATTTTTAACTATATATTTTTCTTGGTTTATACCCATTTAAAAACATATCTGTGCCCCTCTGCTCTCCCCACCCCTAGCATCAATACAGGAAAGCATGGTAAGAAGGGGACTGTGGTAGGAACAAGAGGCTGGATTATTAAGCATTTACTAAATGCTTGATTACTAGTACTTCACATATATTATCTACTTATACTACTCAGAACAACCTTATGGATAGGTAGATTATCTGTGTTTTACAGATAAAGTAACTGGACAAAGACTTATGTTATATAACAGGAAGAGCTGAGATTCAAACCCAGGATGGTCTGATCCCTAAGTCAGGGCTTCTCATCACTGTGCTGTATGGTAAAACAGCTTGTGACCCCATTTTTGCATTAACATATACATACATACATACATACATACATACAATATGCCTAGAAAGAAGTCTAGAAAAGTACAAACCAAAGTAGTAAGCAGTTATCTCTGTGGGGCACAATTAAAAGGATTTTTCTTTTAAACATTTGCACTTTTTTTTGAAATCAGAATAAAATACATATTGAAGTATTTTTGTGGCGTTAAATTTAATAAAAGGTGTGTGACTTTGGGCTTAAGGAAACACTATAAAATAAAGGACTTGAAACAGAAGAAGAGAACAATCCTTTCAATGCAATAGTTCTAAGATTTTAATTTCTTTTAACCCCTGGCTACCCTCCCCATGTCACTAAGTGCTTACTAGAACTCTTGCTGGTTAAAAACTGAAGGTTGAGTAAGAACTCCCTGAACTTAACTTTGTGAGTGATTTGCCTTTTCATCACCAGAGGCACAGCAGGCCACATTCCAGGACCTTGAAATTAGCTGCAAGCAGGGAGCATGCTCCCAAAGAATGGAGTCAATCAGTTAATGCTAATCTTCAGCACTTCAGTGATGTCCCTTATCTGATGCACTCCTGAATTCCAAAGGACTGATGAGATGGAAAAAGGTGAAAATTTGGTCAAATACCAGTAAGGGCACATTTGTCCTGCTCCTGAGGGTACTTAATCTTTCTTTGATTCTAACAGTGGCTCCCTACACCTAATTTCAACTTCTCTGGAATCTTTGTCTTTTAGTTCTATTATTTAAATTAGTTTTCTAAGCACTGAGGTTGGTATTTATTCAACTGTGTTCCCATCAAGATGTTCACATTTCTTGCCAATACTAAAATACACAATGAATCAAACTGCCATCCAGAAATGATTAATATGTCAAGTTTCTTGGAAATATCATGGAAGTCTACTTACTATCTTCTGAGTTTAAAACTTACATAAACTTTAATGAAATACCTTTGCAAGATTTTTTATTCTCGAAATTATAGATCATAGGATATAACTCATGGTAACTGATCCAACTGGGCAAGGGCTGTTTCTCTTTTGCTCATGTCCTCGTGCCGAGTATCTAGTATACCGCAGGTGCTTGATATATATTGTTCTTGTAACACAAATTGTAAAAAAGTAATACTGAGTATTTCATTGTTCTGAAAGATCAGGTATAAAAAAATCAGTTATTACTTTGCTTAAGCAAGTCACCTTATTCTCCTCTACTGAAGGCAGGAAATTCCAGTAGCCTCATTGTGTCACAAGCAGGCAAACAGCATTTTTCTGCTGAAAGGCCTCTTTCGTCACCAATACAATAAGGCATTCCTAAGTGAAGTCAATGGAAAGCCTCAGTTCATATTATCTTCCCCTACTCTGAGTTAGATAAAAGAGAAATATCATTAGAAAACTAAGCTAATATTATGATTAAAAATAAGCAAAAAGTGCCATGGTATATTCTGATGACTATATGAGGGGGATAAAAGTAAGTTTAGTTGTTCGTATGGAAAATAAAACAATATGGGCACTGTGCCCACAATGACTCCATCCATTCCCTTCATTTCTCATCTTGTATTAATATACACAAGAATAAACTCCGTTTTATGTAATCACAACTGTAAACCTTCTTTTGCCGACCCCTTATATTCAGCCCAATTGTCTTCACACTAACCCTACAGTTCTGTTAAAACTGGTCATTGCCCTAGCCAGTTTGGCTCAGTGGATAGAGCATTGGCCTAAGTGGATAGAGCAGTGGACCAAAGGGTCCCGGGTTCGAGTTCGATTCCAGTCAAGGGCACATACTTCAGTTGCAGACTCTTCCTGGCCCTGGCTGTGGTCAGGGCTCATGCAGGAGGCAACCAACTGATGGTGTTTCTCTCACATCAATATTTCTCTCTGTCTTTCCCTCTCTCTTCCACTCTCTAAAAATCAATGGAAAAATATCCTCAGGTGAGGATTTTAAAAAAAGTAAAAATAAAACTGGTCATTATATTTATTATTCAGAACAAACTATTTCCTTTTGAATCACTCACTTCAAATGATTCTCAATTGTTCACTATTCTGGAATTCAGAGATAAGACAATAAATATGTGCAACTTTAAAATGTTAAGTCACGGAATGTAACTTGCTTTTAAAAAGTTTTGAATTTTTTTAAAAATTGAATTTATTGGGGTGATGTTGGTTCATGAAACCATGCAAGTTTGAAGTGTACAACTCAACAAAACATCATCTGCACACTGTATTGTGTGCCTATCGCCCTAAGCAAAGTCACTTTCCATCCTCATTTTCCCCTTTTGCCCACCTCCACCTACTCCCACACTCCCCTTTCCTTCTAGCTATCACCACATTGTTGTCTGCGATCTATCTATCTATCTATCTATCTATCTATCTATCTATCTATCTATCTATCATCTATCTATCTATCACATTTTGTTTTGTTTCTGCTTAATCCCTCTGAAACATTAAATCACTGAATATAACCTGCTTTTATTAGAACAATTAGGGGCATCTCCCTGTTAAAAAGGCTTCTTCCCTCCTTCTTCCCTGTCCCCTCTATCCATCTATTCCTAGAAACACTTCCTCAACTTTTATTCAATGTCTACAATGTGTCTACAGGCACTGTGCCCACAATGACTCCATCCCATTCCCTTCATTTCTCATCTGAAGATGCCAAGTAGCTTGTGTTCAGGAGCTTCCAGTGGAATGTGAAACACATTTTCAAATACAAAAACGGAATCATACATAATAACTTAGTTTCAGCGGGAAGATGTATTTACATTTTCCAATAACTTAATTATCAACAACCTTCTAGAATGAAATCCATTCATAAATGAAGTTGGGTACTGTCTAGTCAGTGAACAGCAATTAAAAGCAAGTTAATTAGCAAATTAATAAATCAAGGCTACTCATTTTAATATAAACAATGTTAGTTTTCAGGAAGATGCATGCATTCACAGCATTACATGAAAATATGTAGTAAAGCCTTTTCAAAATTTAGTTATTGACTATTCACAATCAATCACAATAGCAACAAAAACAAATCCTCCAAATTCACAATCATCCCAGGACCAAGGCTCCTGTCTACATTCTCTTTATCATGGAATCAGACCCTGGACAATTCTCTATTAGATGAAGACTGGTTTCCTTCTTACTAAGAAAGGACCATTTGATCTCAGCAATCAGGAAAAGTGAAACCATGACGTTACAACATGCTCATAATTGAAGTTTATTATTTCTATGTGTTATAGTTTAAAATTGTCCTGAAAATTCTACACAATATGTCCACAATTTTAACTAAGCAAAGCATTATAAATAGGAGAGGGCAAAGAGATTTTTTTCATATTTATTAACTAGAGGCCCAGTGCATGAAATTCGTGCACTGGTAGGGTCTCTAGCAGCTGCCAGCTGCCGGCCAGGTACTCCCTTCCCTTCCCCCGGCCACATGCCACAGCCAGCAGGGGCCTCCCTCCCTTCCCCCAGCCAGCCCCACCCCCTGGTCGAACTCCCAGAGGAACTCCTGGTAGAGGGGACAATTTGCATGCTATGCTTTTACTATACAGGATAGAGAAATGAAAGGGCACCTAAATTAAAAATAATGTCTTTCATAGGATGCAGCTGCCCCTGACCCACCAGCAGCAGAACAAGAGACTAAGGTTCATTTTAACAGTGGTGATGGATGTGTGCCAATCCAGCTTGTGTGGCCAACAGAAGGAGCAAACAAAACAGCTATAAGGAGGTAGGCCTGATAGTGCATGGAACACAGGAAAGATCAAAGGCTAACAGTTTGAACCATATATTCCCTCAATGACACTTCGCCTAAAAAAACTGGCTATGGTCACAAAATGTGCTTTTACACTTTTAGTCTTAAACAAAAATCACACGCACCAGGGACAGCAAAGTGTGGTCTAGCAGGTTGACCTGGTCCCATGGGCTGCTGGCAAGTGTAGAGTACAATGTATAACCAGCCACTGCGGGGGACACTGTGATCTCATTACTGGCTCTACTTTGTTCTCACCCTGCTTTCTTCATTTCACTTTTCCCTTAGGCTACTCTACCATATTTTTGGACCCTTAGATCGTCGTCCCAATATGCCAAGGTTGCAGGTTCAATCCCTGGTCAGGGCACATGCAAGAATCACCAATGAATGCATAAATAAGTGGAATAACAAATTGATCTCTCTTTCTCTCTCTCTCAAAATCAATCAATAGATTAAAAAATTGAAGAAGAAAAAAACCCAGCTATTTAAAATAAATTCCAGGAAAAGGTAAGATATAAATAAATAATATTATGAGCAGTCTCCTGAAGAGAAAATTATATATGTGAGCACAGCAAAAACATTAAAGGAACAGGAAATTCTACATAATAGCCCTTTCAACAATTCAAATAACTTTCATAGGGATTGGAGGTGAACACATTTTAGATGATGTTAAATATTCTTTGACAAAAGCATTTTGTGTTAGTGCTTTGAATCCATGAATAAAAGATCCAGAAGACCATATGGGAAGGGGAAGATCAAAAAGGATATAGTACTAGACAAAAATGAGACAAATAGTTCCCTGTGGGGTCTCCATAAATTATACAGGAAGCATGACTTAAGCCCATCCCACAACAGGTTTTCCAACCAGTCAAAGTAAAATTAGAATAGAAGTGTTTTCTAACATTTCAGTTGACATTTGAGTGAAAAGTAACTGAGATGAAAATAGTAAAATGGCTAAACACAACAGCAGACTCCCTTTCCTAAGTATTCTGCATAACTCAGGACGTTATTTATGCAAAGGTCAGCCTTAGAATATAGACTACTGCAAATTATATGCGTCCATGGTCTACAAAATGTTATTGTTTCCCTCATTTGTATTCTTCCAAAGGTGAAGAAAACAGAAAAACAAATGTTTCTAAAAATTTAAAATAAAGAAAGAAGACACACGAACATGCTTTTTTTTTTTCTTTCTAAAAGAAATGTATAAAACAATTCAAATCTTCACTTTTAAATAAAGCTAGCACGGGGAAGGAGGCGAGCAGGGGTCCTGTTCTTCTATTTGCTTTACGTGAGATGGAGCACAGGACTAAGCTGTTGAGATACCCTGGGGCTGGAATCCAAACCCTTAAAATTTCATCATTATGAATAGGTTTATGATGCATGCAATTTCATTTTGTACATTATTTAGAATTTAAAGTGCTTTGAAAGTCTAAGTAAATATTTACTTAAAATAAATTTTAAGATATCATATGCTTAAATTTTTTATTAAACTAGTACTCCTTTGATTTATTCTGTTCAGAAACTCAAAAGCAAATGCTTTATTGACATTCAATTATTTGATATTCATGTAAAGGCACTATCAAATTTAGTGTGTTTAAAACTGAAATTACCTAGCCCAGCCAGATGGCTCAGTTGTTTGGAGCGTCGTCCCATACACAAAAAGGTTGTGTGTTGGATTCCCAGTCAGGGCACATATAAGTTTCGGGTTTGATCCCTGGTCGGGGTGTGTACAAGAAGCAACCCACTGGTGTTTTTCTCTATCTTTTTTTCTCTCTCTCTCCTTTCCACTCTCTAAAATCATTAAGCATATCCTCGGGTGAGGATTTAAAAAAATTAAAAAATATAAAAAATGGTATTACCCAGAATAAGAACTTATTTTTATAAACAATAGAGTTTCTTCAATTTGAGAAAAATTTTATTCTCATTTTGAGTGTAAAAACCAAGAACATAATGTATTTCTTAAATTTCTGCTTTGATTTTTGAAGGAAATTATCTTTCTCAAGGTGTAAGAGCATTTTCAGCTCTTGATTCATGGACAAGCATCATAAAATAGCCGTTTTAGTGAGGAAGGAGGAATGAATTCACATGTGGGACAGAGTACAGACCCAGGGTCATCAATAACTGTCCTGAAAAAAAGAATGGATACATAAGGATACAGTCAACATTTGGCATAGCATAATGCTGCTACGTTTCTATATATTAAGGGGAATGAAAAGAAAAAAGACTGAAAGAATAAATGAGAAAGAATGATAATAACGATAATGGAGGAAAACAAGGTAAAGTCTCTCAAAACCACATTTTTGAGGCATAACAAGATCTGTAAACACTATTCAGTGGTTGAATAGGCACCCTCCATGGCAACTAGACAAGGGAAGTGGTTGGGAAATTGCTTTAAATTCCCAGATTTAAGGTCCAGTATTCTTTGGATAGACATGAAAAGAGGAACAATGATTTGTAATTGAGAAAAGTGGTTGATCAACTTTATCTCTCTTCCCCCTGTTGCTCCCTCTTCCAGTCATTGCCACCATGAGCTAACATTATTGATGGAAAAGGCATTATTGGGGTATATGGAGCATACTGTGTAGCTTCACAATGTATTCAATTTAAATAATTTTTATCTAAATTATTGAAAAGAACACATATCACTCAGATTAAGAAATATAACAATCTTCATTTTATAAAAGTGAAATAAATTTTAACTGTAGTTTCAGTCAGAAAACTAATAATCAAATCACTTAGCATTTAAAACTATTTTTGTTACACAGCACTTAAGTGTGCAGAAACACACACACATATAGAAAAGAGAACAGTAGAAGGAACCCCTATGTATTCAGTACATCCAGCTTTAACAAAAAAAGTGAAAACGTGGTCACACATATTTCACTATACCTTCACCCACTATGTACTCTGCATTAGAAGATTATTTAGAAGTAAACTGCAGACATCTCATCACTTCATAACATCTTATCAATAAATAACATTATCTGATGTATAAGTAATAGTAAAATTCTTTTAAAAAATATATACTTTATTGATTTTTTACAGAGAGGAAGGGAGAGGGATAGTCAGAAACTTCGATGAGAGAGAAACATCGATCAGCTGCCTCCTGCACACTCCCCACTGGGGATGTGCCTGCAACCAAGGTACATGCCCTTGACCGGAATCGAACCTGGGACCCTTGAGTCTGCAGGCTGACGCTCTATCCACTGAGCCAAACTGGTTAGGCAACAGCAAAATTCTTAATATCAACAAATATCTAGTCAGTATTAAAATTCCTTGTTTCAATTTTTAAAAACAGTTGGTTTGTTTGAATCAAGATCAAACAAAGCTTCACACATTGTTTTTGTTGCTATGTCTCTAAAAATCTGTTTTAATGTACAGTTTCATAAATGTCAGCTCACAGGAATACAGAGACAGAAGAACATGTTACATATCATTGTTCTGATACATTAGTTAGATCCAGTCCATCAGGAATTCTATAGGGCAAGTAAAATAATTCCAAACCAAAAAAAAAAAGTGAGAAAAAAGGAGGATGGTTGGGCAATTTTGGGGAAAGAATTAGGTGATGTAATGTACTTCCCAGCATATCATATCAGGAAGCCCTAACTTCTGGTTGTCTCCTGTTTGGTGACACTAACACAGGGAGACCAGTGGGTTCAGGTGCTGTGAGTAAAGTTTCCCATCATCTTTTCAGCTAATAATTTTAGAAATGGCAATCACTGATCTAGATACATTACTTTGTTAGTAGTTGCAAATTTCACTCAAGAGTTTAACTTCTGGACTTTTAATATTTACTCTAGTCCAGTGGTTGATAAACCGCGGCTCGCGAGTCACATGTGGCTCTTTGGCCCCTTGAGTGTGGCTCGGCGTTAGAACTTCTTCAAAATAGACTCACCCAGGCCGAAAACCGACTTCTGCGCATGGGCCATGAAGTTTCAATCACACTGTACATGTGCGCCCGCACGTGGTATTTTGTGGAAGAGCCACACTCAAGGGGCCAAAGAGCCGCATGTGGATCGCGAGCCGTGTTTGCCAACCACTGCTCTAGTCAATAATATAATTTCTGCCTTTGTGTTTATGTTCATATGGAATATAATAAAACACTGTTGCACTTAACGATTTACAAATAATTTTTTCCTGAAAATTTTTTCCTGATTCAGAAAATAGATTTTGTACTGCCTAAGCACTGGTGCTTGTATCACTGTGAAGATTACTTGAACTTTCTCTGGGGCTCAAATAGCACCATTACTGAAAATGTAACTAAAGAGGGACTGTGGTAGATTAACCTTTAACTGGCATGTTCTGAAGCAGAGACTACACATCATAGGCTCCTAGAATAATTGGCTATTTTTTGTTCCTTTCCAATTAAACAAAAAAGACTAAAAGAAATTAACACACACATATTCTCTAAAGACATTCCTCCTTGGATTATAAGCAGTTTATTAATGCAAACCAAATGTTGTATCTAAACTATCTGACTGTGGTTAAAATGTACAGTTGTTTAATATAAGATTTTTTTTTTTTAAAGCTGTGAAAATCTATAGCCTACAGACTTTTTCCCCTGCCGGTTTTAGAGTGCTTTTCCCCATATTTAATTGTGGAATAACACAATAGCAGAGTAGAAAAATCTATGCAAGAAACAGATTAGATTGATTTGTTATTAAATAGATTGTGAAGCCTTAGGGAGGATAGCTATAATAACAATTCAGTCACTACAGAGCCTGGCAAATTTGTCAGTTGTTTTTTATCCCCCTTGGCAGATATGCCATGTTCATTTTTATAGCAAGCTGATTAACTGCTGAAAATGTACTCATAGACGGCTCTCACTTTTAGGCAGACAATCACATTTCAAATTTCCCTTTCCATACATCACTGGCTTAGAGCTGTACAGTAGTAGTTCTCTGAAAGGTTAAGGAGAATGTGAAGTTAACATCAACCTTCCTTTATTTCACCATGGAGATTACAGTGATTAGATGAAGGAATGGTAAACCTTCCCCCTTAAAATAATGAGCTGGAGAATATGTTTTTCAAGACTGTTTTCCAAAATCTCTGAATTAGTATCTACTTGACTTCTTATAACATGTTTGTGTAGATCGAGAACAGAAATAGTAGCCACTACAGACTCTACATGAAGGAGAGACAGAATAATGGTAGTGGAGATGGGGCTGGGGCCAAGGGGTTTTACAATGGTCTTTGTTTAGCATGGTTTTATACAGACTGTGTCTATTTGGGGTGGTAGAGTGGAGTTAAGTGAGGTGAAATTTTCTTAAAATACTTACTGACTTTCCAGGGGAAAATCAATAGAAGAGGACTATTTTTAGGGGAAAATATCGTCCTCATGTTAAATTCATGTATGCAATAATCAAAACCAAAGCAAACTAAAACATACAAAAAAACCCCACCAAAATGGAAACCCTACTAAACAGAAGATAATGGGTACAAAACATCTAGCACAAGTGTCTGCTATGCAATAGGTGCTCAATGGCAATTGTTCTCTTCTCCTGTAATATAATTATAAAAAAGTATTTCACCTAAGGATATGAGAAACAAAGACACCAAGGTAAGGCCTCCTGGGACAGTCAGGACAGATAATGTAATCTGATCAACCAGCATTCTTCACAAAATTAAAAATAATAAAATGCTGACATATATTTATGGTGCTACTAAGGTGTTTGTCATTTTGCTAGTTATGCATAATGAGCTCTCCTGCAAAACTGGAAATTTCTAGGCTTTTGTATCTTTGTATCTCTATAATAAAGCAAAGGCATTAATATTTATTGAGTAAATTTAGAAGATATCATAAACATTTGCAGAGAGAAAAAAACAGAGTCACTCAAGGAAATGTGAAAATAGAAAATAATGTTAGTATATTAGTATCATATGTTTGGGCTTTCACTTACCCTAAGTTGCAGATCTGGATAAGTTAGTATCTATTATATATAATATATAGAAGGTTGTTTCTTTTACATACTTGTCATAATACTAAAATATTTGTATTCTAAAAATAGATTAATATGGTGTATTTTGTGTTGTGATGTACTGGACTATTTTAAGATATACATCCCAGAGTTATTTCAATTAAAAATAAACAAAAACAAACTAATGATAGAACCAAAAAGAATAAGCAAAATTACTCATTTATCTAATGAACAAAATGGAACCGGAAACATGGATACATGGAACAGACTGGCTGGTGCCTGAGGGGATGGGAGTGAGGGTGACTGGATAAAGAAGGTGGAGGGATTAACTAAATAACATATATGCATATCCCATGGATATGGACAACAGTTTGGTGAAGGCCAATGGAGAGGGAGGGGAAGAGAAGAGGGGAAATGGAGGTGGACAAAAAAGGAAAATACTTGTAAAAATGTCAACATTAAATATCTTATATAATAAAAGGCTAATATGCAAATTGTCCCCTCAACCCGGAGTTCAACAAGGAGTTCGACCAGGGGGGCAGGGCCAGCTGGCCAACCACCCATGGTCCCAGTCCCCCGCCAAATTCGTGCACTAGGCCTCTAGTTTTCAATAAAAAAATGAGAAGACAAGCATAGACTGAGAAAAAATATATGCAAAAGACATTAGATAAGGACTTATCAAAAATATACAAAGAATCATTAAAATGGAACAACTCTATATTAAAATGAACAACTCTATATTAAAAAATGGACCAAAGACCTGAACAGACACCTTACCAAAGAAGATTACAAATGGTAACTAAGCATATGAAAACTATAAATTAAAACAATGAGATACTACTATACACCTATTAGAATGGCCAAAATCCAAAACACTGACAACAATTGCTGACAAGGATGTGTAGCAACAGTAACTCTCATTCTCTGCCAGTGGGAATGTAAAATCATAGAGCCACTTTGGAAGATAGTTTGGTGGTTTCTTATAAATTAAACTAGAGGCCTGGTGCACGAAATTCGTGCACGGGGGGTGGGGTGGGGGAGGGTCCCCTCAGCCCAGCCTGCACCCTCTCCAATCTGGTACCCCTGTGGAGATGTCAACTGCCTGCTGTTCGGTCGTTTGGTCACCTCTCACTAACCCCCCTGCCAGCCGGGTTGCCCCACGCAGCCCGCTGCTTGGTCGGTTGGTCGCCTCTCACTAACCCCCCTGCAGGCCAGGTTGCCCCACTCAGCCTGTTCGGTCATCCGTTCGGTTGCGATGGTTGCTTAGGCTTTTATATAAATAGATATACTCTTACCATATGATACAGCAATCAAACTCCTTGGTATTTACCCACAAGAGGTGAAAACCATCCTATGTAATAAAAGGGTAATATGCAAATCAACTGAATGGCGGAACGACTGGTTGCTATGATGTGCACTGACCACCAGGGGGAGCGCCGCTCAGCCAGAAGCCGGGCTTATGGCTCACCACTGGTGAGCGCAGCAGCAATGATGGAGCCTCACCTGCTGCAGTGCTAAGGATGTCTGAGGGCTCTGGGACTGCAAGAGGACACAGGCCAGGCTGAGGGACCCCCACAAGTGCAAAAATCTCGTGTACTGGGCCTCTAGTATCCACATAAAAACCTATGTTAAGAAAAATGGCAGCAGAGTAGGAGGATGCTGCATGGACATGCTCCCAGGAAAAAGCTGGAATTACAACCGAAATACGGAAAGGCTTCCTGAATAATCAGTGGAAAACTCACAGGAGAGAACCCTGATACCCAAGGACCGATGGTGGTGACCGCATAGAGACTGGTAGGAGGCACGAAAGGGCTGGCTGGGCACCCACAAACGGCAGCTGAAGTCCCAGAGAGACATCTCATCTGTGGAGGGGTGCTACTGAGAACTCTGGGATCTAATCCTGAACCTGGGCTCCCCAAACTGAGGAGGGTACCCACATAACATCTAGCTGTGAAAAGCAGTGGAGTATTGTCTGCCAGGGAGTGGTAGCTGAAAGTTCAAGCACCCTCTTAAAGGGCCAATGCACAAAAATTCCCTGTGGAGCTACCCACCTTGTACTCTTGCAGAGGGAGGGTGAAGTGGACTGGAGCTGTGAAAGCAGATCCCAGGACTGGGGACTCGGGGGATAGAGCTCAGAAGGCAGACACCCCAAGTTTCCTGGGCCGAGTCATTCCCTTACACAGCGGAGGACATCCTTCCCAAATAGACATCTGTCTTGCCTGGGGGGCAGACAGTTGACACAACCTATTGGAAAACACCTTGCCCTGAGGCCACTTAAGAGGTTAGAAGTAACAATTAGCATCCAGGCAGAAGCAACTGCCCCACCCTGTTGAAAAAACTCTCACCACACCCGAGGATGATTGCCTAGGGGTACTTCAAGTCAGAATCCTATTAGTCTATAGACAGAGGCGGTCTCTGGAGGCTTTGAGTCTTAGCTTGATCCAATTAGTCAGAAACAGCCTTTAACACTGCCCTGCACTAGAGATTGAGAGGTATAGAGGATCTACCTAAAACAGTGATGGCGAACCTATGACACGTGTGTCAGCACTGACACGCGTAGCTATTTCTGATGACAGGTGGCCGCTGAGGCGGCCGCATGCCGAGGATGAAACATTTGCTGCTCCTGAGGATGAAACATTTGCGACTAGAGTCTTGGAGTTAGACTCTAACTCCAAGACTCTAGTCGCAAATGTTTCATCTCCCCTATTAGACACTCTGTGCCAGAGGTCTGTAGGCCAAAACAACAGAAGTCCGGCACAGAGCATCTAGTTCTGGGACTTCCGGTTAAGCCAGGATCTTTGCTCTCACTTCCGCCGGCAGAGCAGGGAGCAGCGGAATGCAGCGCGGGACGCATCTCTGGGGGCCCTGACATTACCAGTAACCAAATAACAGTTAACCAAGGCAACCATTATCTACTGTTCTGGGGTGTCATGGATTTCTAATCCATCATTACTGAGATAAGTGAGGGGGAGGCTGGGAGAGGCAAGGGTTTGTGGCATGCTATGGGTGCCTTTTCCCACCATTAGAAATAGCGGCAGCCATTTTAATTCACATAAGGAACACCATCTTGATCCATAGTGCAGACTCCATTTCACCACTATTACTGTTGTGCATCCTTATTAACCCCTATTTCTGCTTATTAACCCTGCCCTTTCCTAAAAGACAGTTATATGTACCATTTTGTGGTTAGTTAGGATAGTTAACCCCTAATTGCCTGCAGGCCTAACAAGCTATCTATAATTCTATCTTCTGTCACTGCACCCCTGATGGAGAACCCAAAAAATAAAAAACTAAGGTTAAGTAAAGGAAGTGGTAGTAGCACTGGCCGACCCTTTCAAGAGACATGGACCGAGATGTATGGCATTATAGAAAAAAATGGCAGATCATTTTGCGTTCTATGTACTGAAACAGTAGTAAGCAGAACATGGAATATAAATAGACATTTTGAAACTAATCATTCCCAGCTCTTGGAAAAAAGTGAGGATGAAAGGAAGGAATACATTTCCAGGCAGCTACACCTTTATAAGAGCCAATCTAATTCCATCCTTAAATTTATGAAAGGCTCTACAAATTTAACATTTGCAAGTTTGAGCATTGCTCACTCTATAGCTCAGCATGGAAAAGCGCTCAGTGAGGGAGAATTTATTAAAGAAACTCTCCTAAGATGTGCACCAGTTCTATTTCACGATATGCAGAATAAAGATGCAATTATTAAGAGAATATGAGTTACCACTCAGTAGAAATATCATAAAAGACCAAATAATGAGACTGAACACAAACGTACAACATCAATTAAAGAGAAACATAAGGAAGTATAAATATTTTTCGATCACTCTTGATGAAACTACTCATGTCACATCACATGCTCAGTTGGCCATTATTGGTCGATATTCTGATGGTCTCACAAAGAGAGAAGAGTTGATAAAGTTAATATCAGTGTCAACAAGTAAATCAGGAAGCGAAATATGTAAGGTTGGTATACAAACATTTCGTGACCTAAGCACTGATATCTCTAAAGTTGTGTCAGTGACGACAGATGGGGCACCAAATTTGGTGAGGAAAAAAGTCGGATTTGTCAAATTGTTTACAGAAGCTATTGGACATCCGATTGTACCTTTTCACTGTATTATCCATCAGGAGGCTTTATGTGCCAAGGCAGGATTCACCGACTTAAACAACTTAATGTCAGTTGTTACAAAAATAATTTAATAGCTGCTCGCCCCCTTCACAAGCGAGAATTTTCGGCACTTTTACTGGAGGTTGATTCCACCTACAGTGACTGCTGATGTACAATAATGTAAGATGGCTGAGCCGAGGCAAAGTTCTTGAGCGCTTTGTGGAGTGCTTTGAAGAAATTAAGGTATTTCTTGACGATAAGGATCTGGGAAATTTTCCTCAGCTTAATGATGATAAGTGGGTGAACACCCTGATGTTTTTCACAGATCTCTCTGTTCATATTAATGAACTGAACTTAAAGTTACAAGGTTTTGGCAAAAGTATTGACGTTATGTTTGGATACATAAAAGCTTTTGAAAGTAAAGTTAAAATTTTCAAGCGAGATGTAGAAACTAAAACTTATAAGTATTTTCCTTGAGTAACAAAGTATTTTGAGAAGGCCAGTGCAGCTGTACAAAATGAAATGGAACTCTTGCATATGAAATACCAGCATGTTTTAGACTCGTTACTTGACCAGTTTAGTGATAGATTTAGTCAATTTAGAAGTCTAGAACAGACCATGAAAATAATTAAGTATCCTGATGTAGTAGTCTACAGTAGTTTGGAATTAAATGGTTTCCAATGGATGCAAATTGATGATTTGGAGATGCAACTTGCAGAATTTCAAGACAGTATCTGGGCTCAGGTGTTTGTCAACTTGAGGTCAAAGCTTGAGAATCTGGAAAGGTGCCGCTTGGAGAATCAAGAGGAGTGCCACTACTAACAGGAAATTTGGAGTGCCTGGAACCGACTACTAGACAATTTTAGCACCCTGAAAAATATAGCAATGGCTTTACTCACAATTTTTCCCTCTACATACTTTTGTGAGGCCTTATTCTCAGTGTTAAATAATATCAAAACCAACAAAAGAAACAGATTGACAGATGAAGTTAGTAGCACTTGCTTGGGCCTGAAGTGTACAAAATACCAACCTTCAATTGAAATTTAGCCAATGAAATTCAGCAACAAAAAAGTCACTAATAGGCAGGTTGGTTAAAGAATTCCCCTTCCCCCTCACTTATCTTAGTTCATGGCACCCCACACAAGCTAAATAATATCAAGACCAACGAAAGAAACCGACTGACGGATGAACAAAGAAGTCACTAAGCACGTAAGTTAAATATTTAGTTTTTGGTTTATTAAATACAATTATATATAACAATTATACATTTATGTTATTTAAACTATAAATATCACAAAATAATGTTTTTTCCTCAAAGTGATACACTACCCGAGTTATGCTCAGTTTTTTGGCGAAGTTTGACACACCAAGCTCAAAAGGTTGCCCATCACTGACCTAAAACATGGTCACAAACCCAAACAGATAACCAAAATGAGGAAACAAAGAAACAACCCCCAAATGAAAGAACCAGTGAATTCTCCAGAAGAAGAGATAAATATAGCAGATATAAGAAATTTATCTGAAACTGAGTTTAGAGTAATGATGTTAAAAATGCTCAACAGTATGAAAAAAGATATAGTAACTATGAAAAAAGAATAGTCTGAAATAAAGAATGACATAACACAAATAAAGAACATATTGGAAGGAATACATAGCAGATTAGGGGAAGCTGAGGATCGAATCAGTGAATTAGAAGACAGAGTTGAAAATATCACTCAATTAGAGAACCAAAAAGAAAAAACAATTAAAAAACAGGAGGACAGTTTAAGGGAGCTGAGGGACAATGTGAAACGTAACAATATTAGAATAGTAGGTGTGCCATAAGAGGCAGAAAAGGAGAAAGGAATAGAGAAGGTGTTTGAAGAAATAATGGCAGAAAACTTTCCTAACCTGGTAAAGGAAAAAGTCACACAAGAGGCACAGAGAACCCCAAACAAGAAGAACCCAAACAGACCCACGCCCAGAAACATCATAATTAAAATGCCAAAAATTAAAGACAAAGAGAGAATCTTAAAGGCAGCAAGAGAAAAGAAAACTGTTACCTACAGAGGAGTTCCCATAAGGCTGACACCTGAAACTCTACAGGCCAGAAGGGAATGGCATGAAGTACTTAAGGTAATGGAAAGCAAGGATCTGAGACCAAGATTACTATATCCAACAAGGCTATCATTCAAAATAGACGGTCAAATAAAGAGCTTCCCAGACAAAAAAAGGCTAAAGGAGTTCATCACCACCAAGCCAGCATTACAAGAAATGCTAAAGGGACTGGCTGAGAAGAAGAAAGAGAGAAAGAAACCTAGCCATGCAGAATTAAATGGCTATAAATAAGTACTTTTCAATAATAACCCTAAATGTAAATGGATTAAATGCTCCAATCAAAAGGTGTAGGGTAGGGAAATGGATACAAAAACATGACGCAACCATATGCTGTCTACAAGAGATCCACCTCAAAACAAAAGACACACACAGGATGAAAGTGAAGGGATGGAAAAAATTTTTCCATGCAAATGGGAAAGAAAAAAAAAAAGCTGGCAATACTCATATATGACAAAATAAGACTTTAAAAGCATCATGCTGAGTGAAATAATCCAGTTGGAG
The DNA here is from genome assembly GCF_951640355.1 of Cnephaeus nilssonii. Taxonomy (NCBI): domain Eukaryota; kingdom Metazoa; phylum Chordata; class Mammalia; order Chiroptera; family Vespertilionidae; genus Cnephaeus; species Cnephaeus nilssonii. The sequence continues at coordinate 56,337,789 of NC_137081.1, forward strand.
AAAGATAAATATCATATGATCTCACTCATTTGTGGAATATAATGAACAATATAAACTGATGAACAAAAATAGAGCCAGAGGGGGGGAAATATACTAGAATATAATAAAAGTAATCCTGTTATTTGCAGATTTTTAATATTTCCTACAACTTTTGTGATATCATACTATGTTAGTACAGTTTTGGTAATATTATTATACTTAAAATCCTTTTATCCTTGAAATATTAATGTTTATTGCATGTAATATTATTATATGTAAGATCATTTTTCTTGAATAATTGGTGTTTATTGCAGGTGACATTATCATATTTAAAATCATTTTTCTTGAGATATTGTTTATTGCATGTAACGTTATTATATATAAAATGGTTTTTCTTGAAATAAAAAAAGAAAACACTGAAAAAAAAAACCAACACCCTACGTTAAGATCTTTTCAGAAGCTTTATTCATAATTGCTAAAAGACCAAAGCAATCAAGATGTTCTTTAGTAGATGAAGGGTAAATAAACTGTGGTGCATCTAGACCAGGGGTCCTCAAGCTTTTTAAACAGGGGGCCAGTTCACTGTCCCTCAGACCGTTGGAGGGCCGGACTATAGTTTTAAAAAAACTATAAACAAATTCCTATGCACACTGCACATATCTTATTTTGAAGTAAAAAAACAAAACGGCAAAAACACCGGCATGTGGCCCGCGGGCCGTAGTTTGAGGACGCCTGATCTAGACAATGGAATATTATTCAGTGCTAAAAAGAAATGAGCTTCAAGTCGTGAAAAGACATGGAGGAACTTTAAATGTATATTACAATTGGAAATAAACTGACTGATAAAGCCACCTATTGTATGATTCTAACTATATGATATTCTTATAAAGACAACTACAGAGACAGTAAAAAGATTAGTGTTGCTAGGAGTTATAGGGGAGAGAGGAATAAATAGATGGAGTAAAGATTTTTAGGACAAAATTAAACTCTTCTCTATGATACTATAATGGTAAATATATGCCATTATTATATTTGTCTAAATCCATAGAATGTACACCAAAAATGAACCCTAATGTAAACTATGAACTTTGGGTGATAATGATGTGTAGATTCATTATGAAATATTTATTTATTATGTTAAAACATTTTGTTATATAATGTTCTAGGTCCATAAAAGATTTTATTACCTATGAAAACTACTTGGGGCTTAAAATCCAAATCCTACATGGTTACATTCTTGGGTTGAAATAGGGTAGCTTAATGGAATCCTGGTTCAGTTACCTGGGGCTCACCTGCCTTACAAAAGACTTTGTTTATACGTTTAATTCAAATGTGTAGAGATAGTTGCCACTTATCTATGTATGTCCCTGATGAAATTGGCTTGTGACAGTAATGACAACGAGAAATAATAATTCAAATTCCTTCTGGAAGAACTGCGCTTGAACAAACTGCTGCAGATAAGCGACTTCTGTAGAGCTGCAAGTCAACCACGGACTCATTTGTATCTCTCAGATGTAGTATTCTTTACTCTGTTTACAACAGGAGTTGCATCATAAAAATTCAGTTACTAAATTTGCTCATAAGAGCATCCATTTAATAAATATTCACTGCAGGGATCCCCAAGAGGATTTCTGATAATTACATCCAAATATCATATACTTTATTCTTCATTTAGTCTGAATTAGAAATGAAATCTGAGAGTTTTTATTTGTTTGGCCATTAAGAGAGTTACTAGTGACCAAATACAACACTAAGAAAGAAAATAGGTGGAGTTACAGTCTATTGAATACCACAGGACTCCCAAATAGGTATACCTACTATGCACTTACAAGTAACTCAACAGAGACAACTAGCTCAGCAATATACACAGATTTATTGTAACAGAAAGCAAAGGAGAAAGGAAAGAAGGCAAGCCCTTGTTTCACAGTAGGAGGATGGTAGAGAAGCTAAGGGGAATCTCTACCATTCCTGTCTTTCCCTGACCCCCAAACTAAAAATGCTCAGAGCAAAACCAGTGGGATTTTTCCACCCTCATAAATCCTGAGATATAGTAGCATTATTCACAATAGCAAAAAGTGGAAATAAAATGTCTATTAGCTGATGAATGAAAACAGAAAATGTGCATTCCATACAATGGAATCTATCCTATATAATAAAAGGCTAACATGCAAATCGACCAAACGGTGGAACAACCTGTCGCTATGATGCACACTGACCACCAGGGGGAAGAAGCTCAACCCACGGGGAGCGCAGCTCAGCCAGAAGCCCTGAGCTGGGCTCACGGCTGGCGAGTGCAGCGGCAGTGGTGGGAGCCTCTTCCGCCTCTGCAGCAGCGCTAAGGACCCTTCGGGGGATGTCCACCTGCTGGCTTAGGCCCACTCCCCATGGGAGGGGTCCCGGACTGCAAGAGGGTGCAGGCCAGGCTGAGAGACACCTTCCCCCACATAGCGCACGGATGGCGTGCGCCGGGCCTCTAGTATATATATAAAACCCTAATATGCAAATAGACCGAATGGCAGATCACCGAACAACCAGTTGCTATGACGTGCGCTGACCACAAGGGGGCGCACGCAGAATATGGCAGGGGTTTGAAAGAGGCGGCAGAACATGGAACATGGCGGGTTTTGGCTGTGGCAGGATGGTACAGCAGGTGAGTGGGGGCGCCAGAGCAAGGCGGAGTGCCGGTCGCTGTCATTGGGGCAAGCCTCTGGTGGTTACTGAAAATTCTTTGCTCCCGTGTGCTGCAGTCCCACCCAGTGCTTGCTGCCGGTGCCAGGAACTGGCCCCGCTCACTTGGTGCAGTCAGTGGGTGTGAGCGGTGGCTGCCGGCCCCAATCACCCCTGAGGGCTTCTCCACCTCCCCCTGCTCCTGAGGGGCGATTGGGGCAGCAGATGCCGCTTGCACCCGCTGCTGGTGCCAGGCCCAATTGCTCTGTGCCATCAGTGGGTGCGAGCAGGGCTGGCGCTGTCAGCACGTGGGAATGACATTGGTGGGAGCAGGGCTGCCGGCAGATAGAGGACCAGGGGGATGTGGCGGGAGGGGCCAGGTGGGGGTGTGGAGGATGGGCCGAGACCTGCCCCTGTGCCCACCGCAGCCTTGCAGCCCACAGTTCCTATCAAGGTGCACGAATTCGTGCACTGGGCCCCTAGTATTATTTATAAATAAAAAAGGGTGAAGTACTGATACATGCAAAATCTGGATGAGCCATATTTTGCATCATGTACGCTAAATGAAAGAAGGCAGTCACCAAAGGCCACATATTGTACTGTATCATATATAGGAAGTGATGGACTAGGCAAATCCACAGACACTGAAAGTAGAACCAGGTTCCCAGGGGCAGTGGGAAGGGAGAATGGGGAAGGAGTGCTAATGGATAGTTTCTTTTTGTGGTGATAAAAACATTTTCAAATTGAACAGTGGTGATGGATTCATAACTCTGTGAATACAATAAAAAATACTGCACTGTATACTTTAAAAGTATGGTGAAATATGTATCAATAAAACTATTACTTAAATCAGGTTTTGGCTGGTGAGAGCACTGAAGGTCAAAGGGACAGAATCTTCCTGAAGAGACACAAACAATAAGTAATAAACTGTCACGGCACAAACATTCAATCTTTCCCAAGACTATTCATTTTTAAAGAATGTATCATTGAGGAGGTTTATTTCATAATGACTTAAAAATAATTGCCTAAGAAAAGACCTGAACCATGAAAAAGACTTTTCTGCTATTGTCAGAGTTTAAACATTTTTAGAATTTTTATTAGTATCAATGGAAGCCGGATGGGCACCAGGAGATGACCCTTTAACATGTAAAAAATATTTGAATGGCAGTGGGGAATCAAATCTTTTCAGTAAAAAATAACACAGTTCTTAAGTGGCAATAAGAAGACTATTTGTCAAAATTGTATGACTTTTCGAAAACCATAAAGAATTCTATTTTAGTAGGGCTTTAATTAAGCTAACTGAAAAGGGAGAGATAACCTTAGGAAGAGTGTTAAGTTAATCAACTTCAGTATTGCCAACCATTTCCCCCTCACTCGGATGATGTAAACAGCATTTTTCTCAGGGTCCAGAGTAACTTTCTAACATCAGTAGAAGCCAGTTAATGGATGGACAATGTGAAGGGACCAACTGCTTCCAAAATGGGGTAATCCAACTCTAACTAATGCACAAAAATCAATTCTAACAGTGTCCATTAACATTTAATAATTTCTACAATTAATAAGTGGTCTACTTTCTAAGTATCTCTTTTGGGCTTCAATATAAATGGAAAGTTAGTGCTCTATCTTAATGAGAAGACAGGCTATGATGTACAAGATAAAATACGTGGAACCAATTTAGACACGCCAAAGAAGTAAACTTCCTCTTTCACCATCTACAACTTATCCAGAAGTAACTGAGAGTATAGTTTCTCAGTTTCTGGGTAAGAGTCCAAGTCTACAATAATGAATAGTTTTGAAATTCTGTACAATAAAATCTCAGAGACAGTTTCTTAAATTCGAAGATGACATTTTCATTTACTAACTCTACAATTCAAACTGTATTTTCTTCTCTTTCTACAGTTTTGGTATCCAAAAAGCTGATCCATGAATGCAATTTCTCTGCTTGCATGAAGCATACAGCACAGACCATACCTAGTATACTGGAGGCGACATTCACCTTCAGCATTTCCCTGGCCAAGTGTTCCACCTGCAGCGTGCAGCTTTGCCACTGGAAGGCTGTATGATCTCTAACCACTGCTAAATTAGCATTCTTAGGGTGATCCGGCCCCAAACTAATTGTCCTTTTGGGAATTTCTCAGGCAGAGGGGAGCCATTAAAAGTTAGGCCTGGTATCAAAGTGGGACTTCAGAAACAAGATAAAATGTTAACCACAGTATATACCTCAAACCCATGTTTTTAAAAAAATTGAAGAAAATGATGTGTAGCAAACTTTTAAAAGTGGCTGCTTCTCTTTGGAGGTTAATAGAAATATTCTGTATGCTCATTGTGGTGATGGTTATATAACTACATGCCAAAACTCATGTCAAAATCATTACACTGTATGCCACAAAGAGTGATTTTTGCTCTAAGTTACACTGCAATAAACCTGACTTAAAAATAAAGCGATTATCTCTGAATGATAGCATTATGGATTTTCCTCTTTATACTTTCTTGAATTTAACAAATAGTCTAAAATCAGCATTATTTAACTCCAGTCAGTAAAAACACGTCCCCCTGCGCCCCCACACACCAAGAAACAGAATAAGACTCCTGCTTTGGCCACTCTTGCCCCCTCCTCCATGCCCTTGGAGTGTGGGTGGGCAGAGGAAGGCCCAGGGTAAGCTGGTGGGCTCCTCACTGTGGGCTACTGAGTCCACTTCCTGTCACCTCATCCAGTGACATCTAAACTAGACTAATGTGAAAACAATATCGCATTGATGATATTGCAAAAGGAAAAAGAATAAATCCCACGTTTATCAAAACTTAGATGTGAAGGTTGTTGCTTAGCCCATGGGAGGCAAGAGGCTTAAAGGGTATATTTCCTTCCAAGGTAATTGTGCTGAGATTCTCCTGAGGTTAGCTTGGTATATAAAGCATTGGTATATAAAGCATGCACACCTTGCTAAAGCATGCACACTGTATTGGTATATTAAGTATTGGTATATAAAGCATGCACACCTTGCTAAAGCATGCACACTGTACACCTGTACAGTGACCTGCAACACAGGACATCTCACATCTTGGCACCCATTGCCGCCCATGAATCTAAAAGGCTTGGAGGACCTGAAATTGACCCATCCATCTATATACACTAAATGCCATCCTTGAGCAAAAACTGAAGTGTCAGAATTGGTCTCCTGGAGAATTACTTTCAGCTAAGGGGCCATTCCAGCCATTTATATTCTACTAGAGGCCTGGTGCACAAAATTCGTGCGGGGGGGGGGGCGTGTCCCCCCTCAGCCCTGCCTTCATCCTCTCCAATCCGGAACCCCTCAGGGGATGTCCAACTGCCGGTTTAGGCCTGATGGTGGGGATCGAGCCTAAACCGGCAGTCGGACATCCCTCTCACAATCCGGGACCACTGGCTCCTAACTGCTCACCTGCCTGATCACCCCTAACTGCCCTCCCCTGCCAGTCTGGTCGCCCCCAACAGCCACCCCCCCCACCCCCCGCCGGCCTGGTCGCCTCTTACTGCCCTCTCCCCCGCCCCCGCCAGCCTGGTCACCCCTCACTGCCCCCCTTGCTGGCCTGATCACCCCTAACTGCCCCCCCCTGCCGACCTGGTCGCCCTATGCAGTCTGCTGCTCAGTCATTTGGTCGTCCCTCACTAACCCCCCGGCCGGTCTGGTCGCCCCATGCAGCCTGTTCAGTCGTCCGGTTGTTTTGGTTGCGACGGTCACTTAGGCGTTTATATATATAGATTCAGCAATGGAAGAAGATGCCCAATGAGTGTGATTTTGTAATCAAGAGAGGTAAACTTCTATCTGTGCTGTTGACCTCACCACATAGTGGTCTCTCAAAGGTAATTCACAAGAGAAAACACTCATGTCTAAGACCCAGGAACAGTAGATCCAGCTGAGCAACTTGGGTTTTTATCTTCTAAACACTTTGAATCATGTAATTCATTAGTGTTTCTCTCTTTAGCATGGCTACCAGTACACTTAGACCCAAAGTGGTTCCCTTTGTATATACTTTTAGCAAATGCATGGAATGTTAACAAAATATATTTTGCATACAATTTTAACCTTGGCTTCATCTTATTTTTTAATCTATATCTTCCCTTTGCTCTAAATTTCCTCACTCCAGTTTTGGTTTTCATATTTTTTTAAAAGCTGTTTCAAATACTTTTGGAATGAGGTGAAATATAGTACAAATACAGAAAGGTTGTAACTTTTCAATGAACTGATTCTATAGCCTACCTTCAATAAGGTGAAATACCAAATACATAAGTATAGCATACTCAAAACAAATGCAGAATACTATCTTCTCTATTAACTGATCCCAGAGCCTACTTTAAATGGGGTGAAATATTAAATACATAAATAACTATATGGTACTCAGTATAAGTGCAGAAAGGATATAACTTCTCTATTAACTATTTTTATAGCCTACCTTCAATACATTTAATCTGTTAAATACATACATAACTATTAAATGCACAGGTAACTATAGTATACTTGGTATAACAGCAAAAAGTCTGTAACTTCTCTATTAACTAATCCCATAGCTCACCTTCAGGGTTTTCAGAGTTAGCATGGTAATTTTGGGTCTAATACATACATCATCTTTGGATACAGGCTCCATCTATTGCACATTAAGGATCATTACATATTGATATTGTTTGTGGTGTAATGTTTTGCAGTAAATAAAACAAATGCAAAAATCATATCAGAAATGGGGCTTTTACTACCTTATTTAGAAATTACTACTCCCAAAGAGTCATTAATAGAAAACCAAGCTATCACTTTAATCATTAAGGTTTTTTTAAAGTACATTTGCAAGTGGTAAATGTGGGGTTCATTTTTTAGGACACTTCCTAAATAATAACATACAGAGGCCCAGTTTCTCCATCTAGAAAATGGGAACATCTCATGGCATTGGGTTAAAAATTCCATCTTTGGTATCACAAATGTGAAGAAACACAATTGCTCACTTAGGAGCCACCTGTTACGCAGAGGGCTCCGCAATACGTTCTTTAGCACATGACAGGGTCATTTGTCATGTAGCATCTCATGCCACTGCTCCTTCTTATTCTCTGGATGCGCCCGATAATGGCAAGCTTGGACAACTCTGGATAATTGCAAAAATAAATGAAAATATAATTTTATTTCTCTTTGAGTTATTAATGTCATCATTGGACTAGAAAAAGTAAGGAAGTCTTAAAGACCACCTTACCAACTCTGACACAGGATCTAAATCAAGCAAAATGAAAGATCAAATGCCCCATTTTGCTGACTAAACTCACTTCATTCAAGAAGAACCAGGAAGCTTCATGACTATAAGCACCAACCCCACTTTTAATTTCCTTTGAGTAAATCAGAAATGGCTAACAGGAAAGGGGGCTTTGGTCTGAGAGCTAATTTATGTATCTTTAGATTCTGGTTCCCAGATGGACAATTGTTGAGGCCTGGAAAACTGACAACGAGGACTGGAGTACACAGGGAGATCTCTCAAGTGACAACATAAACCTATGCTCCCTTCACTAACATTGCTTTCGATGAGTTCCTTGACAGTGTGTAAACCTGGTGGTCACAGAGCAGAGTAACTGTGCCAGTAGTCTTCTGAAGGTCCACTGAAAAGCACATGGAAAGGTGTGAAGAGAGCAGACAGGAAATCAGGCAGATAAACCTGAGCTTAAAACACACTGGACTTCATTAAGGCTCACTGTTCATTCTATGAACATTTGGCTGGGTGCCTGCCTACTGAGCACCAGGCACTGTGCTGTAGGGGTGGCCTTGCCCTCATAGGAGAATTAATACAGGCACAAAGGAATAGTTAGAAGAGTTCAGATGAAGAGAGATGATTTTCCTGAAGAAACCTGGGAAAGGCTATAAGGAAGCTTTAGCATTTAATTGGGAGCATTGAGAATACATGAGAGCCAAAACCGGTTTGGCTCAGTGGATAGAGCGTCGGCCTGCGGACTGAAAGGTCCCAGGTTCGATTCCGGTCAAGGGCATGTACCTTGGTTGCAGGCACATCCCCAGTAGGGGGTGTGCAGGAGGCAGCTGATCGATGTTTCTCTCTCATCGATGTTTCTAACTCTCTATCCCTCTCCCTTCCTCTCTGTAAAAAATCAATAAAATATATATATATAAAAAAAAAGAGAGAGAGAATACATGAGAATCCAACCTGAGATGGGATGAGGGTAATCAAAGTAGACCAATTATCATTCCAACCAGAGCTCACTAAAAGAATAAACCCACCTTACTCACAACTTTTAAAATTCCACAACAGGCTCCTCTCCTGCTGCCTGGCCTCTCTTCATTCTGACCTACACACTACACTATTAGGATAACTGCCGCCGACAACAAACAACCACAAAACCACAGCAACAGCAACTTCCAATAGGACTCCGCTACAAACCTAAGTGAGGTGAAGCTTAGACCCCGGTTCCCAGTTCCCCACAATCAAATGCCAGCTTTACCTTTCCAACTTCGCAAATCACTGGGTCCTTTCAGGACACACCCTAGACACTACTAAGCAACTGGATGCTTCAATACAACAACAGTGGGAGAGCGTATATATCTTTGTGCATGCATTCCGCCTCTCCCTGGTCAGCCCAACTCCTTGTTTCTGTCGGACCCATTCATTCAGCCACCATTCGCTGACTGAGCCCCAGCAACCACCCAGACACACACATTACCGACAATTTTATTAACAAACCTATGGATTTAGTTAATTCAACTATGTAACCTTAAAGTTATTTAATATTTTAAAACTTAAAGTGCAGAAAACAATCCAATAGCCATGCACATATCAATGTAACACATGTTAATATTTTGTCATGTTTGCTCCAAATGGTCATTTTAATATAGCTTAATTCCTGATAGCTTCCTCCTCCCTTACTCCCTAGAGGTACCACTGTCTTAAACTGGTGTCATTCCAAAATATTTTTACTTTTACTAGTCATGCATACATTCATAAATAATAGCAAACATTGTTTAAATATTATACAATATTGTAATATATTAAAGACATTTTCGAAAGCTAACTAAATGTTATCATTTTAAAATATTTCCCAATTTAAAAAAATCAATACCAGGCTTCCAGAGCTAGTTAGCTTTGCCAATAATTAGCAATTAATTGTGAAAAGCATCCATTAACTGTATCTACACATGAGAAATCAAATTTCTAAATGTAGCATCATAGCTTTTGCTACTAAAGCTTCCCAATGTCGTATAAAACATATCAAGCACAGGACTGAAGTATAATCAATACTGCAGAGGCTCCTCAAAATTAGAATAAATTGACATTCTTGGTGTCAAATTCAAGAAGGAATTCATAGTGACAACACTAATAGAATCATTTGCTGCACCCAGGACAACTTAATAAGACATGTGACTTGAAGGTGTGGAGAAAACTTGAGCCTTCGGCCCTGTACCTGGTGCTGGCGATGCTTGGTGACTCTGCTCCAAGCCTACATCTTTCTAGCTGACTGGCAACAATCTGCCTTTCCACCTCCAGTTCTCGGGTGAGTCGCTGAAACTGAAGCTCCTGTGATTCAAGAAAATAAAAGGCACATAAGGGATTGAGGTTTGCTGCTCAGGCAGATATATGAATTAAAGTATGTCACAGGAAACAAAGGAACATCCATTACGTAACACTATACTATGGCTTTGTGAAATTAGCATTTTTGATGGAATTGTGAGCCTAATAAGCTACTGATCTGTAGCTTTTTCAAACTTAAAGGCACTAGAATATTAACCTTTGTTTGGGATCAAAAACACGTAGATATTTTTCTTTTTTTCTTTTTTGGGTGCTCACAGAGATCTCAAGCAGCACTTCTACTCCTGTGCTGGATTAAACATCAGGGTTGCAGGGTCCTTACTTGATGTGTCTAAAACCGAGGCTCAGCAACCAGTACAAGCTCTTCATCCTCAATTGCTCATTTTTATATTCCTCATGCTGTATGTTAGCACAGCATTAAAAAACATAAATTCCCATTATAAGAATCACTTTAGCATGTTTGAGAAAAGCCTTTAATTATTAAGGAAAAAAAACACACACACACAAAACAATTCCAGTCCTAGAGAAAAAAGTCTTCCTATATTTCTCTACAATAAGCAACAAACTTTTTCTATTGCCTACAAATGTATTCATGAGTCACTGCATGCAGGGGATGGAAAAAAAGTCTGAGCAATAATATAGAATTTAAAACTATATTAAAAAGCTGGAAACATTGTCTGAAGAAATCAGGTTCTTCATTCTATGCTGCATCATGAGGGCAAGGAAGTTCTATTACAGGAGAAAACATTTTAACTTTTTTTGGGTACTTATCTCATGGTTACCTTGAAAGAATTTTAATAAATAGAAAGTATGCCATGCTATACAACATAATACACATCAAATCAAGTATGCTGCAAAGGCTTCAAAGCCACAAATAACATCACGGGTAACACCTCAAGCTCCCCTGTGATGCATTATCTCCTTATAAGTCTACCCAAAGTAAATGCTGCACGTGTATGTTGTTTAATTGGACAGTGACTGCTAGTTCAAAATACCAGGCACATAAAGCCTATACTTAGAAACTAATCAGAAAGAGAACGGCCTGAAATATTATTTATGACAAAATATGTCAAGTATCTGTTAGCCATGCAAAAATAAAAATTAATTGGAAAGTATATTATTAAGTCCCTCTGGAATCAGGCAAACGTGCAATTACTTGACAGCCCTGGCTTTGCAAATTCTACAAATGCTTCTAAGAATCATTTTTAAGAAACAGTTCCTGAACTCCTCATTGCTTTTTGATCATGAGATTCCTTTTCTAATGAGCCAATTGGTGTGGGTGTATAGAGTGGGGCCTGAATAAATAAGAGCTGGCTCCATAATGCTGTACAATATGAAGAGTGGGTAAGTGGGATATTGCCTACCTCTGCCCAACTATTCGTAGTTCTATATAAATGTCCAGCCACAAAAGACCAGACAGATAATATTGTATAACATTCAATATCAGGCTAAAATAATTGATTTTAAGGACAAATTGTATTGTTTACTTCACATTTAGTCTTCCTTTGTCATTAAACAGTATGTTTTTGTGTGACACGCTGCTATCCTTTCAATTATTTGACTTTAATTGTTTATTATGCACCTCTTCCCAGAAGACTGGCTACTTGTATCAAGCTAGGCCAGGCAAGGACTGTTCGTGAATCACAAAACAGTCCTTGAGACATCACATTACTCTGTGTTCTTAGTTCAGTGGCTACTAGAGCACCGTCGCCAACCTTTCGGACGTCACGGACCACCAGTGGTCCACGGACCACCAGTTGGTGACCACTGTACTAGAGAACGAAGGTTAGAGTGTTTTCTACATTTTGGGGTGGATAAAAGTTGCCAGAGTTAAGATTAAGGTATGTTTTGTCAAATTAGGAGACAAAAAAATCCATTTTAATAGATTTTTATCATGTTTGTGGCTGCCTAAGAGCTTTTGAGCATCCTTTCCAGAAAACAGTTGGGGAGTTTTCTGCTTGAAGGAACAAGCTGCAACCAATGTCCACATAATTTCTTCCTTCAGAAGCAAAGACAGGTGAGTCTGGCTTTGCCAAGATGCTAGACCAGGGGTCTTCAAACTTTTTAAACAGGGGGCCAGTTCACTGTCCCTCAGACCGTTGGAGGGCCGGACTATAGTTTTAAAAAAACTATGAACAAATTCCTATGTACACTGCACATATCTTATTTTGAAGTAAAAAAACAAAATGGCAAAACACCCGCATGTGGCCCGCGGGCCGTAGTTTGAGGATGCCTGTGCTAGACTGTGACTCAGGTGCTCAACCCAAGACTTTGATATCGAAAACACAAAAAGCTCACTTTCTCTTTCACTTCCTTACTACACTCCCAGCAAGAGGTCCCAAGGTCACATTCCTAAAAAGGAAATGACCTTCACTCAAACTACTTCTATGCTTGGTGGCGGTGTTAGTGGCTTCCTTATCTGACCGATTTTGTGGCAGAGATTTGGACACTGTTCCTGGAAGCTGAGTCTCAAGACTGTATTCCAGGTTTTGCAACAAATCTGGGAATTCACTAATACCCACTTCATAAATGCCCCTTTCTGCACAATTAGCCATGTCAGTCTCTGTTTCTTGCAACTAGAGACCGTGATAGACACCATTTACAGTTGTTGAGCTATGCACTTAAGAGAGCCCATGTACCTATGACATAGCTACATTTTTAAATTTAAAAGATGGGTAATTCCTTTAACATTCATATGGAATGCGTAAAGTCCACAGTATATTCCTATTATTCAATATTAGGGAGCCCATACTATTGAATACCACTGGCTACAATGATCAAAACTATTCTACTCATTATTTGCTCACACATCTCACAAGGAGGATGTCATTAAGGCTTCCAAAAGCAGAACATCAAGAAGCTATGAAGCATGGCATCTTAACAATTACCTAATACCTGTGAACATTTATGTACAGCTAAAAATATGTAAATGCTTTGTTGCACAATTATTAATATTACAACTACAGAATATAAACTGAACGCTCATGTGTGACTGAGACCAAGATGGATAAATAGGATATATAAATATTTGACAATTTTGTGTCCACTGGCTTCTAAGATTGACTGATAAGACAGTATGACAGTCATATAAAAACACATATAATGATTTCCAAGGCTGATCCCCAAACTGGGCATCTGAATTATAAGGGGACCAGAGATTTGCTCTCCTTTGAGAATAGTAGATTAAATAATGTTAAGAGCATGGATTAACGATTTAGAATATGATAATTTCCTCTTAAAATCTGGCAAAAAAGACCATCAACAAGCTTTGATGGAAACTTAAGGCTACTAACCTATAATAATGAAAGCATAATATGCTAATTAGACCAGACATCCTTCTGGATGAAGCCGAGGCTGCCAGGGAAGCCAGGGTCCTGGAGCCTGCCAGAGGCCGGAGGGAAGCCTGGGTCCCGGGTGCCAGAGGGAAGTCAGTGGCAGCAGCCAGGGGAAGGAAGGCCTACTCTTGCATGAATTTCATGCATTGGGCCTCTAGTGTGCTATAAAAATGGAGTCAGTTCACATTTGAAAGCTTTTCTTTATTTGTACCTCATGACTTATGTAAATATACCGTTAAATATTGTTTGAGGGTCACGAGAAAAGAAGAAAAAGTGTCACTTTCATGACCTTGAATGGCCTTGTATGGTGGACAGAGTTCTAGTTTCTCCACATTCTCAATGACATTGGTTTGTATTTTGGGGCTAAAATTTCTTCTTCTTTCTCTCTTTTTTTTTGGGGGGGGGGGCGTAATCTGATTGATACATAATGCTATCTTGTATTTGTTTTATTTTGTATTTCCCTGACAACCAACATCTTTCACCTTTTCATCTTTTCAATATGTTTATTGGCCATCATAGGTGTAAACTCTCAGAAAGAGACATTTCCCTAGGGCTAGCTCAGATGGACATCCCCAGAGGGCTCCCGGACTGCGAGAGGGCGCAGGCCGGGCTGAGGGACGCCCCCAAGTGCACCAGGCCTCTAGTCAGTTATAATGTTAGATTTTTTAAGGTATACAGCATTGTGCAGGGCATGTCCTCATCTCAGGACAAATACACTATAGCATTTTCCCCTTCTTTCCCACATTCAAAAGATGAGTAAATTATGGTCACGATCATATCTTTAAGACTCTTGAACCAGGAATAGGAAACAATTTTTAAAATGAATATTTAAGAGCAATAAAAAATTTTCAAGAACATCCAAAATACCATTCTCTAAACTAGTCTGTTACTAAAATCAAAGCAGCCATTCCAAAGTGTCCTTGAACTTCTCAGCCTTAGGATAACCAGCCGGTGTAAAGGTAGGTGGCCAAATGTCCTGACTTTCTATCACAGTGTACTTAGTAACTGATAAATCTTCACTAGGTCTACTTGGCAGTCTCTAAATCATTCACAATTAATTTTAAAATGCCAGGCATATGATGTATATCCTTTGTACTGACTAGTTCCCTTTGTTAAAATGAAATTTACACTAAAAAAGGCTGGAACAACTAATATTACCTTCTTCGATTAAAGTGTGTTCTGAAAACACCAATCTGTCCCACAGGAAGAGGTTCTGGGTCATGTAGGTTTGGGAAATGCTGCCTAGAAGATTCCAAATCTTGAACTCTTAGGACATTAAAAGTCCTGATAAATCTACCAATAGGAAATTAGCTTAAAATTATTTAACCTAGCAATTCTTTTACCCACTTAAACTAAGCACAATTTTCTTTTTCAAGGAACAACTATAAACATATCAAGAAACAATACTGCCTTGCAGAACACAACTTAGGCAATACTGGAAAATCAAGCTCACTTAATGTACTTACAGATGGTTGAACTAAGGGGTACTACAATGCATTCCACATTTAAAATATTTTTAATGCAATGACAAACAAAATTTTAATCACTTTTGTCCAAACACTTTCTGAATACGGCAGAGCACCACAAAGGGTTAACTTTCAAATGGAAGTTTAACTGCTGACCTCACACCACTCCCAGGACATCAGTGCATGTTACTAGGATACCTCTGCAGGATTCATGGCTTTTCACTATGCCCACTGCTTCTTATAGTACATTTAGATTTTGCCTGAGATAAAAGAAAAATACAAGGTCCAACTACCAAATTGTTTGCTAGTTAAAATTCTAATAGGAGATGAACAATTTTAAGTTCATTACTGTTTTATCCTACTTCCAAACCACACAGGATTGCACCCGGTTCTAGCTTTATCTTCATTCAGTTTTAATGACGCAGAGAAATAAAGAGCAATGCCTGACAGATGCTCTAAATTTGTATTCTAAAGCTCAGGCTCTTAACTGTAACTTCATCACGAAAGCTCCTTTATTAGGAAATCAAAATAAAGGAAGAGAAGTTTACATTAAAACACACAAGGAAAGCTTTTTTATTACAGCCACATGCGAAATGTCCAGGTAAACAATAAATAAATAAATGCCTGAGCTTTTCCTACAGCACTATGAATGTCTTTTTAAAATATTGTCTACTCAATAGTAACTCAATGCTTTTAGCTCTTCAGTGTCTCAAGAGTTCTCTGACCATCACCTAGGTTCATGTACACTAGTGACATTCCACTAGTCCAAATTCACTATATCTAATCAGATTCAAACCCCGTGTTATCAATGGTTATCTGCTAAGTAACTACTGAGCACACCCTCCTATGTTTTATATCAGGCATCCTCAAACTACGGCCCGCGGGGCACACGCGCGTGTTTTTGCCGTTTTGTTTTTTTACTTCAAAATAAGATACGTGCAGTGTGCATTGGAATTTGTTCATAGTTTTTTTTTAAACTATAGTCCGGCCCTCCAACGGTCTGAGGGACAGTGAACTGGCCCCCTGTTTAAAATGTTTGAGGACCCCTGTTTTATATTTTCTCACTGCAGTGGTTCTCAAAGTGTGGGCCCCAAGTCACAGCATTACCATCAGCTTGGAACTTCCTTCAATCCAAAGGGATTGGGTCCAGCCACCTGTACTTGCACCCATCCCTCAGGGGTTCTCATTCACACCTCAGTTCCAGAATCACTGTCCTAATGGAACCATCATTCCTTTGACTCAGGATCAAACTGCGTTATCATCCTTCCATTATTTCCTCCCTTTCCTTATTCGCCATTCCTCACACACTAAACGGTTTCCCAAATTCTGTTACTTTACCTAGCTAACACTGGTTGAATCAATCCATTTACTTCCTCACCAGTCTTTGCCATTGTTACCCTAATTCAGAGTCATGTTAACTTCAGATTACTGCAATAACCCCTAAATAAGGTTATTTACCTTCCAGATAAATCTGTTGAATACTACCCACCAATAATATCTATCCTTTTTGAGGTTTACTGGGCTTTAGGATCTCTGTTAAATTCTTTTTATGCATTACTTCATTAACTCTCCAATCAGCTTTCAAGGTGGTAAGGGTTATAACCTTCCAGAGGTCTGACTTTCCGAAAGTCATTCAAAACTGAGATTTGAAATCATATTGCTGGGGGCTAATTCCAGCAGGTCATAAATGCAAGAAGTTCATCAAAAGGTTGGTGGAGAAAAGAAGAAGATGGCTGCCGACTGGAAGTCAGGCTGGAAGATAGTGTGTGAGTGAGAGAACGAAAGGAGAGTGTGTGGACATACGGAAAGTGTCTATTTGTGAGTGAGGGAGAGCTATATTATGAGGGACAGCTATATTCCAAGGGACTGTTGGGGACTGCCGGACCAGGATCCCCTGATCGGGAAGCCTCCACTGCTGCTGAAATCTCTCCCGGAGCGACTGACTATGCCGCAGAGACCGTGCCATCTTGAAGGGGAGAGTGGCTGTGATCAGAAGCCTAGCCTTACCTTCAATCGGGAAGAATCGGATACCTCCTGGGACCCTACAACCACTACACCCAGGGACCAGCAGCAAACCCACAAACACCAGGTCTCAAGCAATGCAAACACGTGGACTCGAATGAGCTCTGCACCGTCTCATGGAAAGGTCAGATTTCACCCAGAGAAAGTATCGTGAATGCATTCGTGTTCAGTGCCTTGTGTGTTGTGCCTTGTTGTATTGTATTTTGTGCCTTTCAGTCAACACAGGAGAGAGAGAGCTACATAACCAGACACCTGGAGAGGAGAGATCATGGGGAGACAAAGAAAGAGCCTGCATACGAAAGAAAAGGAGGCATCACCAGAAAAGGAAGTTAACAAAATGGAGGCAAGCAATATGTCAGAGAAAGAATTCAGAGAAATGGTCAAAAGGTAGCTGAAAAGGTTGGAAGACAAATTCAACAATATGTGTAAGAACCAAGAGGAAATGAAGAACTAAGAAGAAATGAAAAATGACATCACTGCAATAAAGAATTCAATGGAAAGCATCAACAGTAGAGTAGAAGAAGCAGAGGACCACACCAGTGAGCTACAAGACAAGGTAGGAAAAAATACCCAAGCAGAGCAGCATGTAAAAAACACACACACACACACACACACACACACACACACACACACAAAAAAAAAACTTAAAAAATAGGAGAACTTTGGGACAACATGAAACGAAACAACATCTGTATAATGGGAGTGCCAGAAGGAGAGGAAACTGAGCAAGGAATAGAAAACCTGTTTGAAGAAATAATGACAGAAAACGTCCCTAATATAGGGAAGAAAAAACTCACACAAGTCCCAAGAATCTCAGATTCCCAAAGAAAATGAACCCCAAAAGACCGACGCCGAGGCACATTATAATTAAATTGGCAAACACCAACGACAAAGTAAGAATCTTAAAAGCTGACAGAGAGAGACAGAAAGTTACCTACAAAGGATCCCCCATCAGACTAGCGACTGATTTCTCAACAGAAACACATAAGGCCAGAAGGGAATGGAATGAAATATACAAAGTCATGCAAAGGAAGGGTCTGAATCCAAGAATACTGTACCCAGCAAGGCTATCAATCAAAATTGAGGGTGAAATCAGGAGCTTCACAGACAAAAAAGGACTAAGGGAGTTTATTACCACCAAACCAGTAATGCAAGAAATGCTAAAGGGTCTGCTAATAAAAGGGTAATATGTTAATTAGACCAGGAGACCTTCCAGACGTCCTTCCGTACAAAGCCATGGTGGTGGGGCCGAGGCAGAGGTGGTTAGGGGCGATCAGGTCAGCAGGGGAGGGCATTTGGGAGGCGATCAGGCCAGCAGGGGAGGGCAGTTGGGGGCGAGCAGGCCGGTGGGGGGGGGCGCATTGGGGGGGGGGCAGATGGGGGCAAGCAGACTGGCAGGCAGGTGAGTGGTTAGGAGCCAGCAGTCCCGGATTGCAAGCGGGATGTCCGACTGATGGTTTAGGCCCAATCCCTGTGGGACATCTCCCGAGGGGTCCCAGATTGGAAAAGGTGCAGGCTGGACAGAGGGACTTCCCGCCCCCGTACACGAATTTTGTGCACCAGGCCACCAATAATAATAATAATAATATCCTTACCATGTAGGTAAGGAAAATTAAAAGTCAATGGTACAAAAAAAGGAAGTTCAACTTTTATTTAAAGTCAGAGAGAGATGTGGAGGCAGAGCTAGTACTAGACGCTGAGTTTCCCAAAATTTTGCTGACTGCTCTTTAAACAAATTAGCTCTCTCAGGATTTCATATTATTTATAATGCTACAGACAAATAAGGTTTTTTAAAAATAATAAATAAGGTGTGAATAATTTCAGTGGTATGTGGCTTATTGCTGTTAATAGACTTATCCTATGACACTGCTCCACCAACCCCCCCCCCCCCAACTGCTTATACCTGTTTCCACTTGCCATATTCCCTGATCTCTCAGGCATCTTATCCTGCTTATCAGAAACTCAGGAGTTTCCCCGCTTTGGCATGTCATTTTTGAAAACCTGTCTACCAGTCCAAATGTGGTAGGCAGCTAGACAGACAGGAGCAGAGCAAGAACAATAAGCCAGGTACAGAAGGTTACCAGGGCAGAAAACCCTGGGGGCCTAGCAATGGGCAAAACTGGGAAAACAAGGACCTTGCCCGCAGGGTGACCTTTCCTCTCCTTGCATGCAGTTTAGGCCCGATCCTTCACGTAGCTGGTCATGTGGCTCAGACCCTCCCTTGACCTTTCCTTCCCTGGCAGGTTGCTAGTCATGTGGATTAGACCCCTTAGAGGGGGAACGAACAAGGTGCCTGAGAGTAGCCCCTTAGCATTAAGCTACAGGACAATGAGGTTCTGACGCACATCAAATGCATCAGGGCCTCAGTTGTGCTTCAGCTCCAGGCCCAGAAAAGCATCAAAACCAGACAAGCAACACCAGGACTGACATCAGGACCAGCTGCATTGAGTAATGACCCCCTGACTTGGTGTCTAACAGTGAGACCACAATACTGAAAGGACACACCTCGGAAGCTGATGAATATTCTATTGAGATCCTTTCCCTGAGACCTTCCTTAAAATCTCCACCATTAAAAGCCTTTAAGACACAGGACGCATCCACCTCTCCCTTCTTGGAGCAGGCCTGCGCCTTTCTCTCCCCTCCCAAGGGACATTACCTCTAGAGCCCATTTCTTCTACTGCTCAATTCTTCTACCTCTGTGACTTTCTAAATATACCGTCTCTTATACTAGGTGTACCAGTTAATAATGCGGATTTTGTAATCAAAGAAAACACGGTAATTTGAAGAGAAACATCAAAAGTGTTTTTATTCAAAGTAATGTCCATCACTAGCTACACATTTCCCCCATCTTTCAGGTAATTTGTGGATACTGTCCCAATAGAACTTTTCTTGTTTTGAGGCAAACCATTCAGAGACCCAATTTTCAACTTCTTCGCACGTTTTGAAGTGCTGCTCAGAAAGGGCATGTGCCATCGATCAGAACAAGTGGTAATCTGAAGGAGCAAGGTCTCGTGAATATGGTGGGTGGGTTAATACTTCTCAGGCAAGATCTTTTAACGTGTCTAACTGTTTTTGAAGTGTGTGATGGTGTGTCATCATGAAGCAAAATTACTTTGCCATGTCTTCAGGCACATTCTGGTCGTTTCATGATCAAAGCGAGGTTCAAATTGATTATTTGTTGTCAGTAGTGATCAGAATTAATGGTTTCACCTGGTTTTAGAAGCTCATAATACACCACACCTTCCTGATCCCACCAAACGTAGAGCATTGTCTTCTTTCCAAAGCGAGTTGGCCTTGCAATTGATGTTGAAGGTTGACCTGGATCCACCCATGATTTTGTGTGTTTGGGATTCTCAAAATAAATCCACTTTTCATCGCCAGTCACAATTCAATGCAAAAAAAGACTTTTGTGCTGTTGAAGCAACATTTTACTGATGACTTTTCGGTTTTCCATTTGTCTTTCGTTGAGTTGATGTGGCACCCATTTTCCTTCCTTTAAAATCTTTCCCATTGCTTGTAAACGATTGAAAATTGTTTGCTGAGCAATGTTCAATCTTTCTGCAAGTTGTTTTTGAGTTTGACATGCATCTTCATCCAATAATGCTTGTAAATGTTGTTCTTCAAACTTTTTCGGTTGACCTGGACGTTCTTTGTCTTTCATATCTAAATCATCACTTTTAAAGCGTTTAAACCAGCATTCACAAGTATCTTGAGATGAAGCATGTTCACCATAAGCTTTCTGAAGTATATGAAAACTTTTCTTCAATATAAAGTAATGAATTAAAACTTCCCACAAATGCTCTTTTTCTGGCACGAAAATGGACATTTTTAAACGTAAAAATATCTATGATGTTAACATCTTCAGAAAATTTGACATATGAAGTTTTGAAGCTTGCTGTTAATACAACAAAATAGCATACATATCAAATCGCATATATATCAACATACGTTTAACTCCATCTATTGAAAAAAATTTGCATTATTAACTGGTACACATAGTAGTTTGAGTCTCACCTCTGAATTCTTTCCTAGCCAGAACTCAAGTACTGAGGTTACGGAACCAAGGTCAGGTCTGACCCCACAGTTCTAACACCTGGCAGTGGTCTCACCACCGCCAACACAATGACATTTTAAATTGTTGAACTAACGATGCCTTCTCTTATTTTCATTTAACCTTTCTTTCAATAAGTAGAAAGTGTGCATGTAGATTCATCACATTTATGTGCTATATATGTGATGAATATATGTACATTAATATAAATAATTCTAGTTGTTTGCTATTAGATGAGATTTTACTAATTATGTTTATTTAAAGAAGTCCTAGTAGTCAAATAAATATTGAGGAAAAGATTTACAACATAAAAAACAGAGGCTTGAAGACAGTGTCCATTGCAGGAGTCAATGACAACTACGGCTGTCATTTTACAACAAGGTAGTTACTCGGTAGAATTAATGTCAAAACACAAGAAGATTTTCTTTAAAATATCTTAAATATTTGATTAGCCATTATTTTTAAATTCATTAAGAAATTATAAAAAATAATGGTGGCTTAATATTAACAATTTATCTGGTTTTCCAGTACATACATATTTCAAAATTAGTAAGACCAACAATGCATATCACCTAATGTGCTTATTTGGGAGTTAATTGACTGCACAGATTATAATAATGCATATAAATTATTATTTCCTGGAATGGAAAACTGAGATAAATAAATGACCAAGCTCCCCCTTCCTCTATGTAGACTAGTTCTTGCAAACAGGCAAAAAATGTAAAAATGATAAGGAAAACAAAAACAAGGCTAAGTTTAATCTTCCTCAGTAGGTCTAATAAACAGCACTAGGGAATAAGAGGCTAATTTCTTAAATGATAAAGGTTTGGTTAGTAATTCAATGAAATGTAATGAGAAAAGAAAACAAATACCATCTTTTCTTATACTCATAAAATTACTCTGCTTACTTCTACAGTTGTTTTTCTGTTTTTGCAGATATTTTATAGCTAAAGTGCATGGGGTGGAGAGGGTGGTATTACTGGAATTACAATGCACCCCTGGTAAGTTGTACCTTAGACACTTAAATGGTTCCTTGTGAAGACTTGTTATCTAGCTCAAGAGGTATAAGAGGTTTTCAATTTTGTCCTCTTAATTTTTTAATTTTACATTTTATCTGTATGGTTTTACTAACTTAACCATTCCTTTTTAAATAAACCTCCAGATTGACCTGGGATTCTTGAGAAATAAGGGTAAGAAAATCCACTGTATTATTGATAAACATAGGGCATGTCTAACCTGCAAAAGGCATTAAAGCCTTAGGACAGAACTGGAGCTAGCTACAGGCTGAGTCCAGCCTCAGTGTTTGCATCCAGACTCACGTCCATCCGGTCTGCAGGTCCACAACTGCTGCTATATTTAATATCCCTGTTTTTCTCTGAGTCTGCTTTCTCCCCTAACACCCAGCTGCCTCCACTGGTTAGCTATATATCAAAGCAATTTTAATTTACTCTTTGTTACCCTTATTTAATAGCTGTATTTTCCCTACTTACCTAAAAAAAGCAGACCAACTAAATAATGCTTTTTTGCTTGCGCTAGGCCTATTTAACTCAGTAGGAAAAAAAAAAAAAAAGAAGTTCCAGATTTGAATATATTGTGTTATTTTTGTTTTTCATTGTTCAGACTAATTTACTCATCTGAAGGAATCTTTAAATCACCACATTTGGAATTCTTTTTTTCTTGCACACAATATATATTTCATGAAGAAATATACCTGCTTATGTTTGGAACAGGTATAATTTGATATCAAATGTCTTACTTTCTTATTTTGTGTTAGGTCATACACTAATAAAAATAGTACCACTGAATGAATGCCAGGCACTGTTCATATTTTTTCTCTAATTCTACAAAAGTTCAGTTCAGGTTGCTAATGAGTTGAGCTATCACAGGGTGGGAGAGGCAAAATAAACGACTTGCTCAAGGTCACACCATTATCAAGTGAAGAACAGGAGATGAAATTCTAAATTGTTGCTCTTTCCATTACAGGAAGCTAAAAGAAAAAAAAAAAAGCAGGTTGTCTTATTTTCTATTCCTGAAGGTTATATTTAGAATTGTAATCGATATTACTGTTTTAAAACTCTCTTCCTAAATCAAAGAAAGCCCTGAAATGTAATAAGAATTAAAGAACCAGATGCTAGTATATATGGGAACATACTAATTATGACAAAAGTAGAATTTCATTCACGGGAAAAGAACTCCTGGCATAATTAGAGAAATAAAGCTAGATTACTACCTCAAACCATGCACACACATATGTTCTATAATAAATGGAGAGAAAATCCCAAAATATATAAGATGACCTATATAGGAGAATATTTTTATAACCTTAGGATGATATAGATCTCCTTAAAAAATACAAAAAACCTCAAATCGTAAGGGGTAAAAGATAAACATATCTAACTAAATAAAAATAGAACTTTATATGCAAAGATCATGCAAAGTTAAGTGACAAAAAAGTAAATATGTAACACAGAACACAACAGACATTTTAAATCCCATATAAACAAATTTTTAAAACCACAGTAAAACAGACAAAGGATATGAATAAGCAAAGTCATCTAATATGAAATGTAAATGCTAATCAAAATATCAGAACAAAACTGCTCAATTTCACTCATAAGGAGAAAAAAATCAACAATGACATGCCATTTTTCATCACATGAGCAAATATTTTAAAAGTGATCACATCCAAGTTTGGGGAGGAGACAGGGAAAAGGGAACATACTGTTCATCTGAGTGTAATTTGTTATAAACCTCTGGGAAAACAATCTGGTAACATCTACTAAGATTAAAAATACCTATTCCCCATAACTTGTAATTCTTCTTTTGGATATCTACACAAATAAAAGCAACAGTATATATAAAATATTAGTTGCAGCATTATAAAACAATTTGAATAATATCTAACATGGCAATATTTCAACAAACTAAGGACTCTCCATACCACATGTACAGTTTAAGAACTGTGTAGATATTAAAAAGAATGAACTGGGCCTTTATCTGTTGCCTCAGAAGGACCATTATATGTAATTAAGTGAAAAAGCCAGTTGAAGAGCTGAATGAAACACAACAAAATAATGAAATTTAACAAACAAACGAAGATCAATATGGGTTTGAGCATGGAGAAAACAGACAGGAACATAGCAGATCAGAAAGATTGGTTACCACAGGAGGGTGGGATCAAGAAAGGGATGGAGATATTATTTACACTTTTATATTATCTCTTTACATTTTCACTTTTTATAAGCATATTATTTTTAAAATTAAAATCTAATTCAGAAGAAACAAAAGAAAAAAAGGGCTAAAGAAATAAAATATTGTTTAAGTGCTACCACGGCAGATCCTGCTAAGGAAACAGTCTGGTTGCTGGAAAATGGTATTCTGATTGACAGGAGAATTGGTATTTTTGCTTTTTTGAAGCTATTAAAGTACTAGAAGTGCCCTTCTAGTAGTTGCTAGATGGGGTGCTGCCTGATTCAAGAATCACCTAATCAACCCAATTAGATCTTCCAAAAAGTAAATAAATAAATAAAGTATTTTAAAGGGATTCAAAAACATTCTAATGACCTGCAAAGACCCATTCTAACAATGAGTAACAGCCCTTAGCAGATTTCAAGTACACAGCATTCCTAAGGGTCTGGAGAAAAGGTGCTGTGGAATATAAATTGGTGTAAACTGAGAGAGCAATTTAACAATATCCGCCCCCCCCCCCCCCGCCCCCCAATTAACCCAATTAAATATGTAGCTACCCATGAGCCCATCAGTTCTAATGTTGAGACTTCGGATATACTTGGAAAAGTACACAAAACCAATCCATCCAATTGACATCCATCAATGAGGAACCAGTTAAATAACTATATTACATACATTTATATAATAAAACTCTATGCAAATGCTAGAAAGGATTGAAGTAAATACACATACACTGATGTGTAATAATCTCTAAGAAAGATTACTCAGGAAAATAGAACAAGATAGTTATTTTTAAAAAGACATATGTTGGAGCATGCAGAAAACTGTTTCCTTGAGGTATGTTCCAAAAACTTAATTTCAGAGAAAGGATAAATAGTTGGGGAAAGGGACTAGACATTTGTAGGGTAGCTTCCTTCTATTTTACACATTTTAGGTGAATATTTAATTTCTTTTACCGTGAGTATTCATTATTAACTTTTGTAAACAAAATAGTTATTTATTCATGTAAAACCAAACGAAACCCCTATTTTTTTTTTTTACTATTAACTAAATGTTCCAATTCTAACCTATTAAAGGAAAGGTTGTAAGAATTAGTTTTTTGAAGAGCATGAAAAACCTGGCAATAGTAATAAATATCTCATTTGAAAATATATGCTGTATAATGAGCCAATTGATTTAATGGATTCTACTGCATTGTACATATTTATTGAAACTTTGCAGGATTTTTTAATAAAGAATTGGTATTTTTTTGAAATGTGCTTTACAGGTGGTTATATAGTTTTAATTTCCTTCCATAAACTGCTAAGAAGGAACTTCTGCTCATGCAACATAAAATCAAATCAACATAATCTTTGTTACAAATTCTATATATCAACATACTTTTGGAAATAAAACATGGAAGAGGACCCTTACCCTTAATTTTGAATTTTAAATAAAGGCAGGGCCGAATCACTTAGATACTATGTATTAGATAGTAAATTTTTCATTTCATAAGCTAATATTAGTTTGAAGAGAGTAGTAATTTATTGTGTCATATAATTTTGATTAAGTATTCAAAGTAGAAATGATATTTAAAATCATAGATGATTATTTATATGTACTAGAGGCCCAGTGCATGAATTCGTGCACAGATGGGGTCTGGCCAGCCTGGCCTAGATCAGGGCCAGGCCTGTGGGGAGGAGGAGACGGTGGGAGGCTGGCCGGCAGCCCGCCCTCTATTGTGGTGGGATAGGCGGATCAGGGGTGAGGCCGGCCGGAGGGAGGGGCCGTGGGAGGTTGGCCAGCTGGCCCCATCCCTGATCAGATAGTTTGCTGGCTGCAGTGGGCGTCATAGTGACCGGTTATTCCGGTCGTTAGGGCATTCCAGTCACTGGCTTTTTATAAAAAATATATATATAAGTATATATACTTATATATGTATTTTTGTGGGAAAATATATATAACATCAAATTTACTATTTTAACAATTTTTAAGTGTACAGTTCAGAGACAGTAAGTACACTCACACTATTGTGCAACCATCTCCACCATCTATCTCTGCAACTTCTTCATCTTCTCAAATCAAAATGTCATACACATTAAATAAGATTTCCCAATTTCTCCCTCCACCAAGCCCCTAGTAACCACCATTTTATTTTCTGTCTCTATGAATTTGACCACTCTAGGTACCTCATATGAGTTGAATCATACAATTTGTCTTTTTGTAACTGTCTTATTTTCAGTTAGCATAATGTTTTCAAGTTTCATCTATATTGTAGCATGTGTCAGAATTTCCTTCCTTTTTTAAGACTGAATAATATTCCATTGCATTTATATACCACAACTTGTTTATACATTCATCCATCAATGATTACTTAAGAGTTGTTTCAATATATTTTTTAAAAACCCAATATTATGTATCAACCTTAAGCCAAATTCTCCAAAAAAAACATATCCTGAAAATATTTATATTTTCTTCTCTAATAGCTTCTTCTCCTGTTAAAAATACTAAGAAATTTTCACAAAAATCAGTAGTGAAAGGTCTTATCTACAAGGATGAAACCAGAATTATGACTTTCCCTTCAGCAATTTAAACGATTGACTTGATTAATGATTTATTCATTTGTTTAAACTATTATGTGCCAGACACTGTGGTGGGCAGAAATGAAGTGAGAGAAAGAGAGAGAAGGGTAGGTGGAGAAGAGAGAAAGAGAGAGAGGAGAGAGAGAAGAGAGGAGAGAGAGAGAAGGAACACATGAGCTCCACAATCAGATCCAGGAAGTCTGTGTGGGGGGTCCCAGAAGCAGAGTGATCTATATCTTACATGAAATTTTTCCTCAAGACAATGGGGAATTGAATTAAAACACTCAAGCTTAAATATAAATCCCCATCTTAAAATGCCAAATAAACTTAGGTTAAGCAGAAAGTTTAGGAACATGAAGAGCTGAGTGGTGCTGATGAGACCTTATGCAGTGGTCGGCAAACTCATTAGTCAACAGAGCCAAGTATCAACAGTACAACGATTGAAATTTCTTTTGAGAGCCAAATTTTTTAACTTAATCTTCTTCTAACGCCACTTCTTCAAAACAGACTCGCCCAGGCCGTGGTATTTTGTGGAAGAGCCACACTCAAGGGGCCAAAGAACCGCATGTGGCTCGCAAGCCGCAGTTTGCCGACCACGGCCCTATCATTTGGCATTTATTTCCTATTCGCCTGGTACAACAAGGCAAACACCATCTGGCTCACTAGTTGTTGGGTCTCTAAGGTGTGGGAGCTTGAATGAACTTTCAAGTCTCATAAAAACTTCTAATCACAGGTTTTTGTTCTAATATCCTAGAGAGGGTGTTGGCAAACTTTTTCTAAAAAGGGCTGGATAGTAAATATTTGGGGCTTTGTAGATGATAAGATAGGTCTTTGTCATAACCAGCTACCTTGGCCTTGGTAGTGTGAAAGCAGTTGTAGACAGCAACATAAATGAACGTGCGTAGCTGTGTACAACCAGATTTTATATATGAATATTGAAATTTGAATTTCATCTAATTTTCAGGTGTCATGAAATAGTTGTCTTCTGATTATTTTTAAACCATTAAAAATATAAAAAAAATATTCTTACCTTGCAGGCTGTAAAAAAACAGGCAGAGGGCCACATTTGGTCTGTGGGCCAGAGTGTGCTGACCCAGATCCTCGAATTTAAAAACCTGTAAGCCTCTTTAAAGGCATATGATTTGAGGAACAACAGAACAAAGATGGAAGGATTATAGGATTTGGGGTCCAACCTGGATTTGAATCTAGGCTTTTTCACTTGCTAGTTGCATAATATTGGACAAATCACAGATTCATTTAAAGAATTATAATGATACTGGGAGTATTAGCTATTATCTATTAGGTGCTGACTATAAGCCAGATAACTATATAACACTTTCTATGCATATCATAAATGGTGATTACAACCAATACCCAGTGAATGACTTCTATGTGCTAAGCACCCCTTATTTAATTTCTATAACCACTCCATGAGACATGTATTCTTCTTCTCATTTTTGAGATGTTGATCATGAGTGTCCAAGGTCGCACACCTGGAAAATGGCCAACAAGGATGTGAAGTTGGTGCTCTTTATCACTGTCCTTAGCCTCACACCATGACTTATAGAGCATGGCAATGAAACTGATTTCAAAGTGACAAGAGGAAGATAATAATATATTTAAAAATATATAAGCCCAAACAATCCATCAAAGGTCACACTGTCTGGTTTGTTATTTTCCTCTGATGTGATTAGCCTCTTCAATTTAATAACTGGGACTCAAAAGCCTTTGGCATTACCTAAATAAGATGACACTACTAAATAGTACCCTGATGGTCTCAAACAACTAATAGTTTCTAAAGTTCTAGGGAAGCAGCTGCAGATGGAGAGAATCTAGCTTGCAGTTTTTTAGAGATTATCTTCTCCATAGTTTCCATTCCAATAAACAGTGCCTTCTATGACATTCAGCTCATTTTACAGTGAGACAGCAATGCCTTTACTGGATCTCAAGACTCTTCAGATCACAAAAAAGAACCCATAAGTGAGAGTAGAAAAAGAAGAAGAGCCATAGTACTTCATTTATCTATCTGGATTTCTTCATTCTGATTTTTCTATGAGGATTTCTGTTTTTAAACTCATCACTGTTAATATATCTGATTGAGAAAGAAGCTAAACAAGTCCCAGGTGAGACTACACCATAGCAACAGACTTGCCATGAATTCTTTAGGGAGCAGAATTTACAGAAGTATTTGATTGCCTATTCACACTCTTGATTACAACATACCGAGCTGTTAAACTAAACTGTATGCCATTAGTGATTGAAGGAACTTTAAAAACTAAACTACCCTGTGTGAAGATATTTTCCACACATACATTCATATTGAAATGTGTTTAATTGTATGTAGCCCATTTCCCTTTTATTTATTAAACTAGAGGCCCGGTGCATGAAATTCATGCGTGTGTGTGTGTGTGTGTGTGTGTGTGTGTGTGTGTGTGTGTCCCTCAGCCCGGCCTGAGCCCTCTCGCAACCCAGTACCCCCCAGGTAGGATCCCTAGGCCTGGCCGACAATCAGGGCCTATCAGGCTTTCCTTCCCTCAGCTGCCAGCAGCTGGATCCGCCCCCGCGACTGCTTGCCATCTGTGCAGCATTGACCATCCTCCCCTGCCACCGGTTGCCTCCCTCTGCGGGTGACAGGCATGGGGTGCAATTGCTTGGCTGGTCTGGGCCTCCCTCTGCGGTGCAAACGCTGGCCGGCCCCGCACACCCACCACAGTGTCGCTGGTGAGTGGCCTGGGCCTCCCTCTGTGGGGTGATTGATCGCAGAACCCCTCCCCGCATCGATCCCCTGCAGGCCTGGTTGCCCCAACTGCTCTCCTGTGCCATCCTGGTCACCCCTAACTGCCCTCCCCTGCCGACCATCTTGTGACGATGCGAGGGCGGCCATCTTATGACGTCATGCGAGTGCATGATGCCACCTAGGCTTTTATTATATAGGACAAGAGATACATCTTTAAACTATTTCAGAACTTGTCAATGTCAGTGTAGTAACGTAATAAATGAAGTCCTGCCCTTTATCACAGATGAACATTGAATTCTTATTCTGGCTCACAAATATCTGCTCAATCCTCCATTGTGATTATGACAATACAAACGTACAGTCCTTAGAATTTGATCAGGAGCATTAAAGTGCCTTGAGTTAGATAAACAATGACCAAAATAACCATAGAAAAAGAACCTGAAGTAAAAGCAATCTCACACTTACAGCCTTTACTTGGAGTAGGCCTATTGCTCAGTTGGGATAATATATTGATAACAAAAATAGGCCACAGAGAAAAAAAGTAGTTTATGCCTATGGATTATCACAAAAGTCAACTATCTTACAAATTATGTCATGACCAAAAGAAAGACTAGGTGAG
The DNA here is from genome assembly GCF_951640355.1 of Cnephaeus nilssonii. Lineage (NCBI taxonomy): Eukaryota > Metazoa > Chordata > Mammalia > Chiroptera > Vespertilionidae > Cnephaeus > Cnephaeus nilssonii. Next base: position 56,367,960 of record NC_137081.1, read on the forward strand.
GATACAGATGGCGGGGGGGAGGGGGGGGGGGGGAGGTAGAGAGAGATCTATCACAACCATCAGAAAATCAGCTCAAGGCAAATCCAGATGAGTGTGAATTATTGCCATCAATCTTCATGTCCAAATATTTGGCTGTAAATTGTGCTGAAGACAGAACAGAACATTTCACAAATATTCAAATGAAAGGACAGAAGAGCATTCATGAAGAGTTATTTTTATTTCTATTATTTATGCTATTAGAGATAGCCAATGGTGTGGATCTAATCCAAATTATTTACATTTGGTTTGTAATGCATGATATGATGTGTCTATAGCAGATTTGCCTTTCTAATTACGTTTTGCTCTATTGTTAAAATCAGTTTACATGTCCTTAATAAACACCTCCTATATGGAAAAAGTGGTGTCCCAGAAGTCTGCAGGGCAGAACAGCTAGCTCACAATTACAAATCCACCAGACAGGCTCCACAGAAGAAAAAGTAACTGAGTAATCTTAAACCACGATTACTTTATAAGCACTTAAAGTTTATATAAGATTGGCAAACGTCACTTCTTTCTTTTCTCCCATTTTTGCTGATGTTATATAAGTATATTTGGCCTTCTTAGGAGATTGAGAAGCTCCTTGAACTACCTAGAGCAAAATTAGAAATTATCATTTCATTAAATAAGCATGTACTTATATTTAATTGATTATACATGGTTTCTAAGAGACAATTTCCTTAGAATCTATTCATACAATTAGAATATACAGGACTATTTCTTGCAAGCAAGCAAACAGAAAATAATAATACAAGGAAACATGCAATGTTGCAAGTATTGTGTAGTGGACAATTGTTGCTTTAGCCTCCTAGCATGTTTTTACCTTTCTTCTAGATACTGCATTCAGATTTTCCTGTAGGGAGACCTACCTTCACTATCCTTGACAATGTGAGTTTGGTATATACAAAGAATAGGGTTGGTCAAGGCATAGAGCTGGGTGGATACTGAAGTCACCTAGAGACTCATGGTGGAGGTGATTTGGAGAAGTGGCTATGAACTGGGAGTTGAGACTTCAGGTAATAAGGCTGAGTAACCAGGGCACTGATTAATGACAGCAATGAAAGTCACAAAGGAGCAAAACTAGTGCAGGGTGCACATATGTAAATGACTGGGGAGTAAGAAGAATAATGACCCTATTTCCTGAGTTCTAAAAACCCAGATGTCCCTAGAGTGAGTTTCAGGGGATGTGGAGTCCCTTCAGGGGACAGCAGACTGCTATTAAGGCAAGAAGTAGAGAAGGAAAGAGCTGAGGATGTTGAGGATGTGGGGTTAATGGCTGACCACATTCCAGGAGACATGGAAAAGAGTTTGGGAGGGAGCATGGAGAGGATGGGAAACAGACTGGATAAAAGGATAAACAAAGATGGGGATGGGGAGATTGACAGCTAACAGGATAACCAGACAGCATGGACTTCTGGTGATGAATTAAATAAAGACAATGTGAGATGTGAGACTGGGTCTATGGAAGTAGACCAGAAACTTGTGGATTGTCGGGGAGAGGGGGATGTGGATAGCTGAATATGCCTATCCTGTTGAGTTTCAGGTTCAGGTATGGTGGGTGCTCCAGGTTTTAGAAGGTCTTAGGCCTCAGAGGGTAAAGTAGCAGTCACCTGTCGCTCCATGTGACAGAGATCTTACACCCAACGTGCAGGTAGTCACAGCCTGGCACAATGTGACCAGGCAAATGTCTGCAGACTACTGGACTTAGGAGCCAAAAGAAAACCCTACTCTTAATATTCCAATGTGGCAGCCCCAGGCAGCAACTCCTTCCTGTCTCCCTGTTTTACTTACTGAACCCAGATAAAACCCTGCAGAGACTACCAAATGCATCACCACTGGAAGGAAATGAGAAATCAAGGCAGGCAGAATTGGAGAAGAGCATTCCAGGCAGAGGCTATGGCAAGTGCAAAGGCCATGAAATGTGACTGGTGGGTTCACTGAGGAGACCTGTGTGGCAGAAGCAGTGAGTGAGGAGGAGAGGAGAAAGACCAGGAGAGAGAAACCACAGGTCTGATCATGGAGGTATTTGGAGGCTCTTATAAGAACACTGCCTTCTAGTGTGGAAATGAGAAATCATGGGAAGATTTGGGCAGAAGAGTGCCCAAATTTGATTTCAATTTTAACAGAGAAATCTTGAGACTAGACTGTAAATGGGAAAGGGTAAAAGCAGGAAGAAGAGTTAGGAGGCTTCTGTGAACAAAGGTGGATGAGAGTGGATTATGGACATGTAGTGGTTGGACAATGAGGGTAGAGAGCAGTTGGATTCTGGACATGTTTTAATGATAGATGCCCATGGATCTTCTTTAGTTCAAAAACTTTCCTACCTCAGCATAAAGGGAGGAATAGAAAGGAATATTCATTCTTCATGTTTTAGCTTCAATGTCATCTCTTTGAAAAAGGCCTTACCTGAACATCCATTTTTAAAGTAGGCCTCCCTTGATATTCTCCTATAATATCCACTCTTTTCCATTCACACACTTCTCCAAATCAATTCATATATATAATACACTTTTAAAAAATGTACTTGTTTAATGTGTGTCTTTCCCCATCAGATTATTAGTTCAACATGGTCAAAAACCATGAAAAGAGATGTAGCAAGGGAACCACCATTAAATCAGTTAATGAGCTAAATTCTAATGATTAAGATTGCTAAATCTGAGCTGCAAGCACTTATAAGCTCCATGAGGGTAAGGACCATGCATTTTTAATTTTACTTAATCACTGTGTTCTTTCCAGTACTCTACTAGGCATATGTTGAAAAAATGAATATAATTATCAATGTTATATACAACAGGGCTAACAACACCTTCAATGTGATGTCATTATAAAATTACAGCTAAAATTGTTAGTTTGAGCTATGAAAAGCTCTATACTTTTTATCATCATCATCATGACTATCATTATTATTATTGTTTGTTACTCTTCAAATATTAGTTCTTAAAAAAAGAATATGAAATATGAAGCAGGAAATTGTGAAATTTGTTGGTCTGTCAATTGCTGGTGGAACTGCTTCAACCCAATAGAGGTAGTACACTCACAGGTTCAGATCTTGCATATTCGAGGGCAGTTGGATTGGGATGGTTTTTAGAGATGATGGTCTTAAGGAATAGATTGGGAAATCTACTACATCAAAGTTACCTAAATTGCTATTTAACAAAAACAAAGTCACAGACACTTGCACAGAAGATATAAACAGGTCACATAGCAATGGCAGAGTCAGGACTTAATCAGGTCTAACAATACCAGGTAAAGGTTTCTCATGTGATCTTTAGTCTCTTAATTCAGAGAATCCTTTTACATCTTAATAAGTGAAGTCCATATCTGACTGAGGCAACTAAGATAATTTCAATGTCTTTTTTTTTAAATTGATTTTAGAGAGAGAAGGGAGAGGGAAAGAGAGAGAGGACCATTGATGTGAGAGGGTAAAATAAATCAACTGCCTCCTCCCCGCCTCCTACTGGGGATCAAGCTGGCAACCCAGGCATGTGCCCTAACTGAGAATCTAACCAGCCTTGGTGCACAGAATGACACTCAACCAACTGAGCCGTACAGGCCAGAGCCAATTTCAATGCCTTTTAAAGCTCTTTTGTCATTTATATCTAAGGTCCTCATAGATATAGGGTAGCTGCAAATCAAGGTAATAGTAACAATATTTCTACTGAAGATAAAAGAACAGGCAATGAATTCCTTGAAAAATGAATGCAGATTGTCAGACAATGTAATATATGTATCAAAACCAGGCATCACATTTTTAAAATCAATAACACAGAGAAATTTCTAAATTTTTTTGCAAAAGGGAAAAATATCTAAAAGTACAATCAGTTATTTCCTCAAAATGTTTGATGGTTCCTAGCAATAACCTGGGATAAATCAAACTGAAATGAAAAATAAAGCAAACATTTAATAATGGCTAAATGTAAAAGGGCCATTGTATTAGTTTCTTATGTTTGCTGTAACAGATTACCATAAACCTGATGGCTTAAAACAACACAACTTTATTACCTTACAGTTCTAAAGACATGAATTTCAAAATAAATTTCACTGGGCCAACATCAAGGTGTCCATAGGACCACACCAGCTCTGGAGTTTACAGAGGAGCCTTGCCTCTTACAGCTTCTGGTTGCTACCAGCATTCCTTGGTTTGTGGTCTCATCACTCCAACCTCAGCCTTCACCTTCACATTTCCTTCTTTCAGTTCATATCAAATCTTACTCTGCTTCTCTCTTATAAGGACACTTGTGATGGCATTTAGCCTTCATCTGGGTAATCCAGGATAATTTATCCATCTCAAGACCCCTAATCACATCTGCAAAGACGCTTTTTCCAAATAAAGTAACATTTACAAGTTCCAGGGGTAAGGACCTGATGTTTTAGGAGTGGGGAGGTGGGGTGGTTGGAGCAGACACCATTATTATGCCTATCATAGTCCATCCTCTGGCCTTCAAAGATTCACATCTGTCCCATGTGCAAAACACATGCACCCTATCCTAACATCCCCAAAAGTATTCTAGCATCAACTAAAAGAACTAAATCTCATGTAAATCTCTTCAGCTCAGAAGCCCCAAATCTCATCATTTAAATATCTAAATCAGGGGTGGGCGAGACTCTGGGTGTGATCCATCCTGTAGCAAAATTCCTTTCCACCTGTTGATCTATGAAACTAGAAGTCACGTTATCTGCTTCCAAAGAAAGATGGTGAGGGAGACATAGAACAGCAGTATGACATCCCCATTCCAAAAGAGGGAAAAAGAAAGGCAAAAGAGTCACCCAGTAAATTCAAAATTCATTAGGACAAGGTTTCAAGAGCTGGGAATAATAGTGGGGCATGAATCATTTTTCCTTTTTCTGAACGGTTTGCATATATTTGCACTGGAGTAGTTTTATTAGCCTGTTAATGCCTAGAATTTTGGATGCCTTCTTACAATTCTTTCTGTCTATGCCCCTTTCAGTCAAGCTGGCATTGTTTCTGCTGATATAAATTTGCAAAAACCTGTGGGTCTCCTGTGTATTGAGATACCACTAAACAAGACAGTGTCCTCCACAGATCTTTCCTTTAAACAAGAGAGTGTCCTCCACAGATCTTTCCTGGGTAATCCCATCTTCATTTCTGTTTCTGCTTAGATGGATGAGGGGATCCAAGAGTCACATACCTAATCTCTTTAGCATTAAAGATTGTCCAGCTACACCTTTGTTTGGGCTTCTCTCCTCCAGAACACACTCTCCCAAGTTCCTAATTTTAGTGTCTATGGCAATCTGGGTAGGCTGAGAATTTTCAAATTACCTAGTTGTGGTTCTTTTTGGCTTGAAGAGTTCTATCCTTAATTTATGTGTTTCCCCTCACGTTTCACTACAAGCAGCAAGAAGAAATCAGGCCACTCTTTCAGCACTTTGCTTGGAAATTTCTTTAGCTAAACATCCACGTTTATTGCTTACATGCTTCCCACACAACCATGGGAGACAATTCAACAGAGTTTCCTCACTATATAACAAGGATCACTCTTCCTCTAGTTTCCAATTTCATATCCCTCATTTCCTTCTGAGCTCTCACTGGAAGCAACTTTAACAGTCCCTATTTCTACCAACAGTCTGTTTAAGGCAATCTCATTTTTTTTTTTTCTATCATAGGCCCCATAATTCTTCTACCCATTATCCAATTACAAAGCCACTTCCCCATTTTTAGGTATTTGTTAAATCAATGTCCTACCTCGAGGTATCAAAACCTATGACAAACCACTGGAAACCTGGTGGGTCAGAACAACAGAGATTTATATTCTCACAGCTTTGGAGGCTGGAAATGTGAATTAGTTTCACTTGGCTGAAATGGAGGCTGTAATCTGGGGTGTATTCATTCTGGAGGTTGGAGAGAAGAACGTTTCTTCACCTCTTACAGCTTCTGGTGGTTGCTGGCATACCTTGGTTTGTGATCACATCCCTGCAATTTCTGTCTCCACCTTCACGTTGCCATCTCTTCCGTACATGCGTCAAGTCCCCCTCTGCCTCTCTCTTATATGGACAATAGAGGCCCGGTGCACGAAATAAGTGCACGGGGGGGGGGGGGGGGGGATGGTCCTCTCAGCCCAGCCTACGCCCTCTCTAATCCGGGACCCCTTGGGGGATGTCCGACTGCCGGTTTAGGCCCGATCCTGGGGATCGGGCCTAAACCGGCAGTCGGACATCCCTCTTACAATCTTGGACCGCTGGCTCCTAATTGCTCACCTGCCTGCCTGCCTGGTCGCCCCTAACTGCCCCCCACTGCCGGCCAACCCCCAACCAGCCCCTCCCTGCTGGCCTGGTCGCTCCTAACTGCCCCCCTACCCTGGCAGCCTGGTTACCCTTACTGTCCCCCTTGCCGGCCTGGTCACCCCCAACTGTCCCCCCACCAGCCTAGTTGCCCCTCAATGCCCCCTCCACCAGCCTAGTTGATCCTCAATGCCCCCCCTGCCAGCCTAATCGCCCCCAACTGCCCCCTGACTGGCCTGGTTGCCCCCAACTGCACCCCCCCACCAGCCTGGTCACCCCAACTGCCCCCCCCCCCCCCGCCGGCCTGGTCACCCCACGCAGCCTGCTTGTTCAGTCGTTTGGTCGTCCCTCACTAACCCCGCTGCCGGCCTGGTCGTAGGCAGCCATCTTGTGAGGGTATGAGGGTTAATTTGCATATTAACCTCTTTGTTATATAGGATTTCTGAAGGCATTTAGAGCTGACCTGGGTAATCCAGGATAAGCTCTCACTCTCAAGGGCCTTAACTTAATCACACCTGTAAAAATCTCATTTCCAAATAAAGTAACATTTGAAGGCTCCAGCATTAGGATCTCATGTCCTTAAAGAGGAGATCATGACTTTGTCCACCACAATTAGTATACAGGTGCAGCAACACTATCGTGTCTATAAAAAAGTGTTAAAATTTGGTTCTTTCAAAGTGACCATTCATTACCTAACATTACAATAAAAAGCTGCAAACTTACTTTTCTGAAGCTATTATGTTAATGTAAGGCACTTACCCTGGTTTTTCTATTTACAGATAAATGTAATTTGTTTTGTAAACATAATTTTAAAATGAGGTTCACAGTAAAGGAAGCATTAGTAAATTATCAAATAGTGTATAAATAGCTGCAAAGATTTTTAAATAAAATTTCTGCAGAAAGGAAAAAAAAATTTAGAGATAGATATGCCTTTATTTTAGAAAACTACTTTTTAGTAAATGTCCCTCCTTCCTCTCACTCCCCCTTAGGAGCTAGTGTGAATAAGTGGCTGGCACCTCTCTTTTAAAACCTAGTTCTATTCAGTAGACACTTCCACTCTCTGGGATAAAGGACCAAAGGTGATCAATACCAGGTGGGAGAATTCTGGCGAGGGTGGTTTTAGTAGAGCTGCAGGCAGCTAAGGCCCTGCCTGTTTGATCAATTATCTTGGGAGTGGCTTTGCCTCCCCACGTACATTCCTGCTACAGGAAAGAAGGGAACATTTAGAGAAGCACTGGTGGTGCTAAACAAATTAATGCCTTTTCTCTAACCCAGAAACAAACAATTTGGAGTTCTCTGTCTAGAGCTATAATGGCCAAATAAAAGCTGTCCCTGTTAATAGCTTTAATTAAGTGAATCCAACGACCACAGGCCTGGTGGGAATTTTAACACTAAGAAAAGATGTTCTTTTCCATGTAAGCCTATCAGGCAAACCAGAGTTACATTAAAGAATGATTATTAATACTTAAGTGAAAAAAAAGAATAATGACAACTAAGTAATTGTATTTGTAAAATGTTATTCTAAAAAACATTCATGCAAGATACTTTGAATATATAACTGTATTTTTTGATACAAAAAAAGCATGGGTAAGCAGCAAAACAACCTATGCTGCTTTAATAGTCACATCTTTAAAAGGCCAGGTTGTCTTGACTGAATTCCCCAATAGGGCACCCCATTTGTTTTCTAGAAGTTTATAGGCTTTTCTTAAAGTACTCATTTTGCAAACCTAAACTAACAAAGTAGCAATAAATGTTGAATGCTTAGAACATAAGTGCCCAGTGTTGCATAAACTTCAAAATCGACAGCTAGAGAATTTAGAGTGCAGAGCATTTCCAACACTACTTTTCACTGGAACACAGGCTGCCAGGAACCCTCCACAGGGTCTGAGAAGCAGACAGAGACCATGAGTCTGTCAAACTGAAAAGATCCCAGGCTGCCACCCCTGCTGACTGCGCAGCCAAAGAGGAGGGCGGAAGATCAGCCCTGCAGGGAGGCACAGCCATGGTGGCAGAGTGCTTGTTGGGCCACACTGCTTGTCCAAAGACTCACACCCACCTTTGAAAAATCTTTTACAGCACATGTCCTGGGGTGATGAAATACTCTATATTTTAAGTGTGGTTACATAACTGTATTCACTTGTCAAAACTCATAGAACTATTCACTGACAGGGTATATTTTATTGTATGAAAATTATACATCAATAAACCTGCTTTAAAAACATTAACACACATCTCCATCTTTTCTGTTTAGGTTGTGACATTTTAACCTACAGCTACCTTTCTTATAATTCTGGCAATACTGCTAGAGATTTATTTACTAATCCACCTTGATGCACCACACACACACACACACACACACACACACACACACACACACACGCGCGCGCGCGCGCGCACTTCAGGCAACATTTCTCCACATGAATGGGCTGTCCAATTTAACTTCTTGGCAGCAGATTTTTTCCACTCTGTGAGGCCCACAGAAGGTGCCTCAGGAGAGTGAGTTTTGATCCTCCATGTGTGCCAGACCCTTCTGGCATTTTCTCCGCCTCCGCTAAGATGCTGGGACAACACCATAACCATTAGCTACACTGCTCTGAAGTGAAACGCCATTTACACTGGGTTGAATCATTTTAGACGCCTTTTAAAAACCACAACCATACATATTAGGCATAATCATAAATATTTTTCACAACTTAGATGCTTTATTTCTATAAATTCATGTAATTTTTAAAGCAATGATTGAAAGGTGTTAAGTTCAATCAGAGTAAGCTACTATGTTTTCAATAAAATCATGGTAATTAAATCAAGAAAACTTATTAATTTAAAATTTTGTTAATAAGTGCAAAATATGGGCATTGGAATATTAATGACTTTTTCCAAACTGATCAACACAAAAGATTAATTACTAGGCCATGCAGTTAAATCAATTTCTACCTTCTCCTTTGATTAAGTTTCCTGTTTTCAATTTCAAATTTGTCTACTTAAAATGAATTTTATGAGGATAGAATATTTTTCTACCTGTAAAAAGCTAAAAGGTCTCTGAGCTAGTCTCTGTGATTCTGTCTACATCTTACATGAAGGAACCATCCAGGGAGGGGAGATGACTGGCTCCCACTCTTGCAGGCACAGAGGGCTAACAAGCAGGGACTGCAGCATCTCATGGTGGCTCTAGACCGCTGAAAGCTCTGACATCTGCAGAACAAGTGATTCAAGGAAATGGATCATGTGTTGTTGGTGACCAACATATCCCAGGAGACATGAAGTATTGTAGCAATACAATGGATAGTTGCCAATTTGCCCTAACAAATCCTACATAGATCTGTATGGACACCTTAGAAATGTCTGTGCTCCTTCAAGAACCCCATCCGGGAATCAAAAAACTCACACTGTTCAAAACTTTAAAACAGATATTTGCACAAAGAGGCTAACAGGTGAATGACTCAGATAGATAAGATTTAAAGGTATCTGCATGTTGTCAAGGTGCAGAAATACAGCAGGCAAATGTTGACATTATTATGGCATCCAGCATAATCTAAAAGGCAATCAACGTTTTTGCTCCGTCTTGGAAATCAAAATCATGGTCCAGATATGCTAGCTAGGAAATTTTATGCACAGAAATGGCAAGAGGGAAAGAAAGTATACTTAACTTAGATCACTTGGTTTAGGTGGTTTGTGCCACTATAAAGTTACTTTCTTCCCCTTTGTAATTAATAACATCTTGTGAGGAGATACTTTGAGACTATGTAAATAAATTATGTAAATATCCTATTTCTCATCATATTTACCCACTAATTTTAACAACCATTGGTGATTACCAAATATACCTCCCCCCCAATTCCATTATTTTAGGACTGATTTTTACAAGCAGACATACTGGATGATGAGGAGGAAGGGAGTCTATCAATCACACCTTAAGGAATCCTGATCTGGTTTTAACCAGAGAGGAAGGCTGCCAACATTCCACAGAAAAACTGTAGATAAATTAATGGAATGAGGTGGGGGTTAATATTCTTTTCTCTTCATGGAAACACCTATTTCCAGTTACAAGAGGTGTTATTAAAAACACAATGATGCATTCCCTAGATTAACCATATTTGTTTATTCAAAAGCCCTCATAATCAAATGCATGAACTTTTCACAATAAGGCAAAGATAAGCTGATGAGTTATTAGGGTTAAGACAAAATAAAGATGAAATATGGATGACTTCAGAGGAGTGACTGCACCTAACTACCTATGGGCCCAGCAGTCCCCAGAGAAATAGCAAAGGGTGTGGGAAGAGTCTAAATCTGAATTGGGGGTAAGATGGAAATTCAACTAAAGAACCCACGCTTACAGGGATATCAATGCAGGGCCACTAGAATTTTCCCCAAAAACTGAAAAGTAGGACAATAACATTTTAAAGGATTAAAAGGCAGACTATACTTAGTCAAGTTTATTTTTCAGATATGAAATAAAACAATCTTCCCCAGTAAAAGTACGCTTCTGGTACTACTGAAAACCTAACATTTATGGAGTTGTATAACCTAAAGCAATTTCTTCAGCATTAACATAGAGAAACCAAATATAAATAATAAATTTTCCCACAGGGTTAAAGTCTTACGTATCCACCAATTCTGTTTCTTTATAAGTAAATATGAATGTAACTGCTTCAATCTTAAAATACTCCTGAAGCATAAGATTTTATTTCCATAGCCTGGTCCTCAAATAGATAAGTAAGGCTTCATTTTATTAAAACTATCAATACAGGCTTCTTTAGGTTATTTCAATAAAACCATTTCCGATATAAGGTAATTGTCTGGATCCCTGTCTGCCATCCAAAGACTTTATCTGCGATTCCAGCCATGGTGCGTTACATTGCACACATTCCTCTTCCCCAAAAAAAAAGTGTGGATGAAAAAAAACGAAACCAAAAATTTTATATCCACCACTTCACGCAGCCGCAGCTAGACTAGAACTTCAGCCCTTGAGCCTCACTGGCTGAACTCCCAAGAGCTTCCTTCTACTCCCAGCCAATCGTGTCACCTTGTGTCTATTGTTCACTCAGACATTTGTTCAAAACTATTTCTTGGGTGCCTGGTACCAAGCTGGAAGTAAAATAAATGTCTGCCAAAGAACCTGTGCTTTGCTAAAGCTCACAGTCTCGTTTCAGCTAAGTCATGCTGGAATTTAAAAAAAACAACATTAATACTTTCCGGCCAAGAGCACATGCCTGGGTTGTGGGCTCGATCCCCAGTAGGGGGCGTGCAGGAGGCAGCCGATCAATGATTCTCTCTCATCACTAATGTTTCTATCTTTCTCTCCCTCTCCCTTCCTCTCTAAAATTAATAAAATATATTTAAAAGAAACATCAATGATGAGAGGGAATCACTGATAGGCTGCCTCCTGCAGGCCCCACAGTGGGGATCAAGCCCGCAACCCAGGCATGTACCCTGATCAAGAATTGAACCGTGACCTCCTGGTTCATAGGTCAGCTCTCAGTCACTGAACCAAACCGGATGGGCTAAAAAGAGTTTTAATTTTCTTTTCCAATCTATGTGTCCTTTCTTTTTCTTGACTTACTGCACTGGCCTAAATCTTAGAAGAAAAGTGTTTAGTCTTTTATCATAATACTAGAGGCCCAGTGCATGAAATTTGTGCACATGTAGGGTCCCTAGCGGCTGCTGGCCGCTGGCCGGGGCCCCCCTTCCCTGGCTGCCAGCTAGAGCCTGCCTTCATTCAGCGCTGCCACCTGATGGTCAGTGCACATCATAGCAAGTGATTAGACTCCCGGTCAGTCAAACTCCCAAGGGAACACTTTGCATATTGGGCTTTTATATATATACTAGAGGCCCGGTGCACAAAATTCGTGCGGGGGGGGGAGGGTTGTCCCTCAGCCCAGCCTGCACCCTCACCAATGTAGGGACATCCCTCTCACAATCCAGGACTGCTGGCTCCCAACCACTCTCCTGCCTGATTGCCCCTAACTGCTTCTGCCTGCCAGCCTGATCACCCCCTAACCACACCCCTGCCAGCCTGATCGACACCTAACTGCTCCCCTGCCGGCCCGATTGCCCCTAACTGCCCTCCCCTGCAGGCCTGGTCACCCCCAACTGCCCTCCCCTGCAGGCCTTGGTCCCCCCCCCCAAATTTCCTCCCCTGCAGGCCTGGTCCCCCCAACTGCCCTCCTCTGCTGGCCCGGTCACCCCTAACTGCCCTCCCTTGCAGGCCTGTTCCCTCCCAACTGCCCTCCCTGCTGGCCATCTTGTGGTAGCTATCTTGTGTCCACAGGGGGGCAGCCATCTTTGACCACATGGGGACAGCCATCTTGTGTGTTGGAGCGATGGTCAATTTGCATATTACCTCTTTATTATATAGGAGATACATATATATATTTAATTTATAATTCATAATTTAATTTAATTGTTCACTATTATATTATATTTAATTAGCTTTAGGTTTTCCATAGATACCTCTTATCATATTTTACTGAGAGTTCATGAATGAGTATTTAATTTTATCAAATGCTTTTTCTATTGGGGTGATAACATGGGTTTTTCTCTTTCTAATAATATGGTGAATTACCTTGCTAAATTTTCAACTCCTAAGCCAACCTTGCATTCTCAGAATAAACCACATGTAGTCATGAGAAATTAACTTTTTACAAGTTGTTGGATTGTAGTTGGTAATTTTCTGCAAAAAAATTTCTGCATTTACATTTATGAGACATATTGATTTGTAATTTTCTTGAAATATCGCTACAGCTGCTCGTTTTGGTATAAGAGTAATGTTACATGTACTATTCAAATTTAAGGAATATTTTAGGTTCTTCTTTTCTCTATTAGTCTGCTTTTCCTCTTTGAAATATGGAAAGAAATACAAACTGCATTTCACAAGTAATTCTCCTGATAAAATTCTAGAAACATACTTGCTATATATACCTTAATACTCTGATTTAACACTTACCATTTAAAAATGAGTTAAGCCCTGATTGGGTGGCCTAGTTAGTTGGAGCATTGTCCCATACACCAAAAGGTTGCAGGTTCAATTCCTGGTCAGGCCACATACCTAGGTTGCGGGTTCAATTTCCGGTTGGGGTGGGTACAGGAGGCAACCAGTCCATCTTTCGCTCTCACAATGATGTTTCTCTCTCTCTCTTTCTCAAATCAATAAACATATCCTCGAGTGAAGATTTAATTTTTTTTTTTTTTTGTAAGAGTTAAAATTAAAAGTCTGCCCTAACCAGTTTGGCTCAGTGGAGAGAGTGTCAGCCCTCAGACTGCAGGGTCCTATGTTGATTCCAGTCAAGGGCATGCATCTTGGTTGTTGGCTCAATCCCCAGTAGGGGGCATGCAGGAGGCAACTGATGGATGTTCCTCATTGATATTTCTAACTCTCTATTCCTCTCCCTTCCTCTATAAAATCAATAAAATATATTTAAAAAATAAAATAGCCCTAGCTGGTTTCGCTCAGTGGATAGACCGTTGGCCTCCGGACTGAAGTGTCCCACTCAAGGGCATGCTCCGGTTGTGGGCTCGATCCCCAGTAGGGGGCATGCAGGAGGCAGCCAATCAATGATTCTCTCTCATCATTGATATTGCTATCTCTCCCTCTCTGAAATCAATAAAAATATATTTAAAACAATAATAAATAAATAAATAAATAAAAAGAGTTAAAAGTTCAAGACACATTGGTAGACTCCAAAGGCCATTTTCGGAATGACATGCCATACTGTCCCTGACTACTCTGTCAGGAGGGAAATCGTAATGCTTAAATCAATAAGTGCCCTTTTCTAAAAATCACTCCATCTCCAGTGACAGAATTAAGATTATATTTTAAAAGCCTTTGACGTACTCTGGCCTCGTGCTTCGTGATTCCAACTTATCTCTTAGCTCAGTGGTCGGCAAACTCATTAGTCAACAGAGCATGTGGCTCGCGAGCCAGTTTGTCGACCACTGTCTTAGCTTTTAGACCTGAACTTTTATATTTCAGCCATTTTTGCATACGCTCCAGGCCTACTTCTAAATGGTATTAAATACCATTTAATACCTTTTTTGTACTGTCTCTTTATCTGCTTTTTATTCATAATCTATGCTTACCTCAATGCTCAGCATGTTATTTCTCTATGTCTATCTTCTAACCACTGAACTGAACTGCCTGAGAGGGAATCTTTTTCTCAAAAGGAAAATTAAGTTGATTTTGACACCTCACTTGGGCTGCCTACTGCAACATTTTTTGGCTCATGCCATATGCTGATATATGTCCCAACAAAAATTGCACTTTTCTTTACTGTATACTGACGTCAACCAAACTCACAAATACCATGTGACTACTTACAAAAGGAAGATTCCAAAAACATTAGGTTTAAATATATATTGCCTATAGTTTTTGCTATTTAACCATTGTAACCTAAGCATTTCCTGTTTGCAAGTTTCTCTGAATGCAGTAATTAAATAAAGTTTTCACAATCTCTCAAGGAGAGTAAAGCAAACACCTGAAGAAAAATGCTGTTTGAATTAAAAAATTACTGTATAAAAAATAAATTGGGAAGAGAACTTTATATGATGGAATCTAAAAAGATTCATATTTGAGATATTTTTCTTCTTCATTTTATTTAATACCATTTAGAAGGTCTCACATAGAATTTCTCTACTTACACAATATTCAGTTCAAAGAAATCCCAGAATAGTGGCACAAATTCAGTATACATTTAAAAAATAATCTGACAGTCAAATGCAGAATGAATGATGGGTAGTATCCTAAGGTATTCCAGGTATAAATAATTGAAAAGATAGCAATTTAATCTGAATTTACAGTTCATTTTTTAAAAGACTAAACCCAGCAAGAATAATCCATTATCTACTTCAACCAAAAATATGCTTCTAAGTTTGAAATATTTTCAAAGGCTTGCATATAAACCTTTCTTGATTGATCATGAGAGAAACTATATGCAGGAGAAAATGAGTCCTGGGAATTACATGAAGAAAGCAATCATAACTCTTGGCATTTATGTAGAGATTTTACCTTCAAATAATTTCTATAAACATTAAACTAATGAAATCATGCAATGCATTTGTGAAATTTCACTAAGGTACCAGGCTTAAATCAAACATGACCTAGGTAGTAAATATGCAGACATGTATTAATAAATAGCTATAATTGTTCATAGATATGGTAAAGAGATCTACTGGGATCAGGTTTAAATAAGTATGAATGCTATTAACTATATGCAGGTATTATTATGAAAATCCTAACTTCTGCATCTGCTGAGATGCCCTAATAGTTGTGCTGTTACCGTAAAAGGCCTTCAGCTCGTGAGATTTACTAATGCTCTGAGCAATGGGTAACAAGGGCACTTGCCCTTCAGCAGTTTACAACTTAAAAGAACAGACCCCATGCCTCACATTTTAAAAACTCTTTTCCACCTTCCCTACTTTTTATACAAACAATAGAAGACATTGCTGCTGGCGGGGGTGTAGGAAGAGCAAAAGGCCAAAACTGAGGAAGCAGGAAAAGGAAACAGCTGTTAAAGAAAGGAAACAGAGGAAGAGAGGCACAGACTCCCATTGAGGAGGCCACACCCCCAAAAGGCAGAGGGATGAAAGAGTTCCTCCTGAGGGCACAAAGCTGATCAGAATTAAATCTCAATTGTCTAGTGTGCCATGGCTCCCACCTAAATGTGGAAGCGGGCCTGCTCTCTTCTATCCTGCGTACTCAATTCTCCCAAGTTCTGGATCTCTGGGCTCCCAGTGGCACTGCGTGCAGAGGACAGAATGATTGGCCTCGGAGGGGAGAGGGCTCTGGGTGGGACAGTGAAGTTTCATTCATTCATTGTGACAAAGCTTCTTTAACACTTCACTGCTACACTCCCTGTTTCCACCTGCAAGTAAAGAGGGCTCGGCAGGGTTTCTGCTCGCCTCAAGTCCCAACAGACGATGAATGTGAACTTGTCCCAAAGTCAATTATAAATGGATAACAGATGTGTATATACCAAGTTGGATGAATGATTTTATGAGAACACAGGACCTCCTAGCTTCTGGTGGCATGTTCAATTCAGACCATTCACTAATCATGCAAAAGAAACCACAAACAAACAAGTTCCTATTACTGTCCCTGTCTCCTTTATGCAGCTTCATGAGTGGAATAAAAGGAATACAATGCAACCAGGACTTTTCTGTTGTGCTGTGGAAGTGGGAATAAGGGTGGAATAAGAGACAAATAAGGCAGGGAGAACCAAATTTAGATGTCTAACTTGAAAATATTTGAGGACTAAATTAATCTTTACTTCTTAGTGCACAATGCTACATAATAAAACTGTACTTCCTATAAAGACATTTTTTATTCTTATTTTGCTTAGTATAATGATATCATATCAATGCTTCATAATAACTTTTACAATTTAGAGAGTTTCTAAGTCCCTTTATTCTCATGTATCTCACAATGCTTGCATGCAATAGACCATCAATAAATTACTCTTATCCCCATTATCCAACAGACAGACCTTGGAAACACCACATGGCTGGCCTGGAGCCACACAGCTAGGAAGTGGTCATGCTTCCTTCCACTAGGATGGCCCTCCTGAGCCCTGGCAAGAGCACAAGCTCTGTAACTGGGGGCAGAAGGGGGGCCATGAACAGCTACTTAAGCCATTCACACCTCAGTTCCCTCATACTTAAATGAGATAATCTCCACAATTCTTGCAATTTAGTGATGGGAGTTAAATGAGCTACACACACTGCCATCGCTTGCACAGTGCCTGGCCCACAGTAAGTGCTCAGGACACACTGTTATTCTAACAAGTCTGCCTGCCTCTCTGGTAAAGACAGATGGGTAGAGCAAGTCTAGTCGCTCAGTGGCTTTCTCCCTAGTTATGACCTTTTCATGCACTCTTTTAAAAACTGCTACGTGCATCCTTTGTACTGGTTAATAACATTTCATTCTCTATCATCTTGGAGTGAAGAGCTGTTCCACGAGACTAAAGTTTCTGGATATTCAAAGCTTATCCTTCAAATGCTAATTTATTTTCTAATTTCAAATACTCCTAAGGTATTATGCCTTTTCCTGACTTGTTAAATGGAATACTTGTTAAATGGAATACACTTTTCTTGGTAATTGAAAGTATCACTGTGAACATTCACAACCAGATGGTGACATCATTAATCCCTGGGCCTGCCTTCCCGTTGTTCTGTCCCCTTCCCTGATCATCAGCTGTTGCTATCACTGTTCCTCTTCTAATTCTGATCTTCATCCTTTCCTGCCCTTTGAGCTCTCTCCTCGTCTTGTCCACGCCCCATGCCTTAGCCAAATTTAACATCTAAAATATATTCTACAAAAATACAAAGTTAACAAAAGTATGTATTTCAAACTACACTGAAAAAGACTGAGTGCCTAAAGAGCAAAATATAGGATCTCTCTAGTTATTCGGAGGCACTTTCACTGTAATTTTTAGTACATCTCAAAGTGCTGTAGGTGCCAGTACCCTGACCTCCACAAGCACATGTACACCTGTGCATGTATTGAATTACACCTGTGTGCATACTAGGTACTGAGAATAAAAGACTGAATAAAATAGATAACTTTGCTACTCTTATGGATCAGATGTTTGAATTACAAAACTTCTGTTTTCCTTAAAGTGGAATATTTCCGTTGAGATTACACTTTGAAATTTATTCATTTTCAATCGTAAAGGAAACAGTTTTCAGGTGGTGGCAGTATGGGGGGGGGGGGGTGTCTGTATTCAACATGCCTACAAATGTAACTTGCGATTCTGAGTTCTCTGAAGAGAAACCTGGTGACATTATAAAAATACATTTAAGCCCTAAGTGGTTTGGCTCAGTGGATAGAGCATCAACGTGCGTACTGAAGGGTCCCAGGTTCGATTCCGGTCAAGGGCATGTACCTTGGTTGCGGGCACATCCCCTGTAGGGTACAGCTGATCGATGTTTCTCTCTCATTGATGTTTCTAACTCTCTATCCCTCTCCCTTCCTCTCTGTAAAAAAAAAATCAATGAAATATATTTTTAAAAAATACATTTAAATTTAAGAGCCTAGTACAATTTTTCCAAATGCAGGAACTAAGAAGTAAAGAAATAAAAACAAAACACTTAAGTCTCAGCAACATTAATTACTCATACTGGGCATATTCAGTAATTTCCTTTATAATTTTCAATATGGTAATAGCATGAGAAGTTCAATATGAGGATTTAAAAACAAATTGATTTCCATTACACAATTTTTACGAGATGGCAACAGCATGACAAGATGAATGAGGATTTAAAAAAAAAATTAATCTATACTTGTAGAATGTTAAAAATTGGCATGTTAAGGCTTAACGGGGAGAAGAGCTTAAAGCAATTCAAAATGGGAACTTATTGATAACCCAAGGAAATGAAATTTTATTCTACTCTCCATAGCACTTCTTATTGCAAATGTTAAATAGAGAAACAAAACTATCTCCCACAAAGTGTAAAACTCAGTGTAATGATTCTGATTCTGGTCCAGAAAGGACCACCAAGGAACATCAAGTCCAGCTCAGTTCAGCCTAACACTAACCAAAAGGAGGGTAGAGTGAGGCAGATAGAGAACAGAGGAACAGCAAGGCCTGGTTGCCAGGGTTTTGGCGATGGGAGGGAGAAATGGAATAGTGGGGACTAGCTGTAGTTATAAAAATATTAATCATGCTCTTTTAACCATGATTGTTTTGTTCTGATTAAAGCACATTCTGACCTGGCAGGGATTTGTACACCCCAGAACCTGGAAGTTAACCTCAAAATGTGGTCCATTCTCCTTATCTGAGAACTGCCTACCACCATGGAAAGATTAGCAACCTTGCTGAAACAATGGAGTCCCAGAGGCACCCATCTTTTGCAACCCCGGCCCACACTGCTGTAACCTGTAACCATTATACCCATTCGTATTCCTTTTGCCCATTTCCCCATGTATTCTTTGTTCTTCTACCCAATATAAGCAGCTGGATTATGGGGGTGCGGGGAAGCAGATAACCTGCTGCTCTCCCATGCTGCCCGCACTATCTATATAATAAAAGTCTAAGTGATGTTACGGCAGAACGACCAGAATGACCAGTCGCTATGATGCGCATTGACCACCAGGGGGCAGACACTCACCGCAGGAGCTGGGCTCAGAGCCGATGAGCCAGAAGCCAGGCTCACAGCTGGTGAGTGCAGCGGCAGTGGCGGGAGCCTCTCCTTCCTCCGCTGCAGGCCGGTGGTAAGGAGTGAGGGGTCCCGGACTGTGAGAGCCCCAAACTGTGAAAGGGATGTCTGACTGCTGGCAGGCGGACATCCCGAGGGCTCCCGGACTGTGAGAGGGAGCAGGCTGGGCTGAAGCCACACCCCCACCTCCAGTGCACAAATTTCATGCACCGGGCCTCTATTTGTAAAATAAAATGCTCATATGCGATTCAACCTTATCTCTGCTTAATTGGCACAAGTAGTGACAGGCAGCCTGGACCCATCCCTTGTCAGGTTTAAGGACACTCACATTCTTCCCAAGCAGACTATGACTATGGCAGAAATTATTGGTTGTAAATTATTATTTTAGCTGCTCTCAAGGCTGCTCAGCTGGAGACTGTATTCCCACCTTCCGGGTCAACTTGCTATAGTGCAAGTGACCGAGTTCTATGCCTATGAGGAACAAGTCACATCTAGGCCACTCACTCCCCTGGATTATCAGATTATTGCTATAAATAAAGACGAGGGTAACAATTAAAAAGTATTCACTGTGGTACAGTGATGTCCTCAGGGCAAACTGAAGCCCCCAGGGCTCTCTGTGCCTTTTCTAGAGGATCCAGGAGCTGGCTGGCTGTGAGGATGCTCCCAGGTGACCATCTGACTTTTTTTCTGAGCCGTCGAGGTGCTTGCCCTTCCAACTTGCAGTGCTAATCTGCTATGGAAATGAAAAGTTGTATTGGTCAACAGTTTTCTCAAGATGTTTAAAAATCTATTTAGAGCAATGAAAATGCTAGCTAAAACAGCCACAGAATAGCAAACTGGACCTTATGCTTTGCAATATTGTAGCCAACCTACTTTATTTTATTGAGCATTTCTAGTATGCCTGGGATAAAGGACCTCAAAGGTAGAACATTTTTTTTCTTCTTCAGATACAAGAACTGTATTGGAAATAGCTCCGTATTTTTTGCATAGCTCTAGTCATAAAATACGACAGTCCTAATTACTACATTAACCTTCTTTTGTTTAGGAATATATCAAAAGGGAACATTTAGAGAGCATACTGATGTGAGCTCTGACAGCTCAAATAAATCAGTCAGTGTGATTACAATTGGCTTTGGATTGTATTCAGGTTATGAAAGGCAAGGATAGATTATAGATGGGTATGTGCCACTGTAGCAGTGATAAATTCTCAACTTCTTTGATATTTCTTCAGGCTTACACATGACTCATGAGGGCTACATTTTTAATGAAACAATGCTGAAAGCATTTAAAAGCTAGAACATATAATCATCTTGGTACAGAGAGGTCCCCACCGCAAAGAGATGTGTGAAATCATTTCAAAATGTAGTCAGTCTACTGTCTCTAGGCTTGTTGGGTTAGTGGGGCTAATGTCTGTTTCCTGTGGTGGTGGTACTGGTGATGGCAGTAGTATGTAGTAGGGAGAGAAAAGAGCAAAATTGGATTGTATCAGAAAGTGGCAGGCCCAGTAAAGCTACTAATGTAGGTTCTCTGTCCTCATGACAGGCCTGGAACCGGTGATGCACTGACCACTCTTCTCAATCCCACTCTACTGGCCAGAGAGGAGGAGAAATCTTCTCCAGTTCTAGCAATAGGGTGAGTCTCTTCATGGTTTTTAACAGGAAATCAAAAGAAGTTTTATCAAAAGTTAAATTTTAAAAACCAACCAAAAAATAGTTTCACATCAGTAAAATACGTTTTCCCTATTTGTGGTGTTGCTCAGATAAGCTAAGTGTTAATAGCATTCTGTTTATATCCATCACTACACAAACGTAAGTTTTATGTTCTTATCTAGACCATCAAATCTTCTAATCAATTGGTTTAGAATAATGCCAACAGTAGCAATTACTAAGATATATTTTTCCATAAAATAATTTAACAAAAATTCACTTTCTCATTATATTTTGCTAACTGAAATAAAAGAAAAATCAAGATCCTGCTGTTAATAGTTTACATTAAACAAAAAACAATATTCATTTTATCAAGAAACAATGAGAAAAGTTGCAATGGGAAAACTCCAGCACACTACCCCACTTCCAACAGTTATAGCTTTAAAGCAAGAAACATGAGGTAGCTGAGGTCATGAAGAGAAAAATGAAGGTGCTGATTAAGTTCACACGTGGGCAGGGTTACTCTTTAAAAAAAAAAAATAAAACTAAACAATTTATGAAAATATTTTGCTTACATCAATTTTATGATGGAAATAAATTTCTAAAAAAAATACAGAAATGCTAAATATGGAGGAAATAGTAAGAATTAATTCCTTCACATGCAGTGGCGAAGGACCTTTATCTTGATTTAGACTTTAGGAATGACTGTAGGAAAATTTACTAATCAGATATATGCCTATTAGGGTAGGTGATACCACATAATAAACATTTTTTTGATGTCATGCTGCTTTATAGAAATTTTCATATGTAAAAGTCTATATATTAAATAGTCTATATATTGAAATGCCTTGAATTCTAATTTTTAAGAGAAAATTAAATTTTTTTCAAGAGCCAAGAGATCTCAATTCTAAGAAAACTATCTTCCAACTTATGGTAGCCATTTTCATCTCTGAAATGATTTATATAGAAGTTAATTGTATAACATGCATTTGTCTTCAAGTTTCAATCATGTGCTCTTCCAATCTTCTTGCAGACTGTTTCTATTATTTGCAACCCCTGTATTATTAAGATTTGAACACATAAAAACTCATAAGCTCAGAATAGATCTCTTTGAACTACTTGGAAAAAAAGTATACATTTTAAATGATTTTTCTTAGGCATGCCTAAAACAAAAGAATCCTATCCTAAATTACTTTGCAGATCTGATCACTTTGGAAACAATACATTCATAAAATAGAAACAGATGCAGTAAGACCATATTAATCCATTTCTGCAAAAGTAAAAAAAATGGCAATTTAGAAATTGAGTACACTTAAACATGAAGATAGACTGTATTTTTCTATAGCTATGGCATAACTTCAGGGTTATACCTGAGGGGGAAAATGTTTCTGAAATATTTTTCTCTCGAGAAGTGATTCTAAAAAGAAAAATGATCATGCAGTGCAGAGAATTCAATGTTGAATGATCCTGTCATCCATTTAATCTCACCAACTCAGCAGTCACTCATTTCAAATTTAATAGCATAAAGTTTGCATGTACAGGGGAAAAATTATTCCATATATTCATAATTTAACTGAATAGGAATTGTGAACTGGAAAGGAAATTATCATTTTAAACATGCAAAGTCAGGGTTGATTTTAAGTATTAATAAAGAAATAATATATTACTTTCAAATGTAAAAGAATGGTAATGCTAATTCAGTGGTAAAAATTAAAATTAAGAGTGCCTAAGTTAACAAATTTACATAAAACTGATACATTACAGAATATATCTATAGCCTGCTTAAATAAAAAAGGGATAAGAGTACATGTTTCTAGATTTTGTGGGTCCAATTACTGCACATAAAAGTATATGATACTATTTGTGTCTCTGCATTCTTCTGAGGGTAAAAACTGTATGAAACACATCATCTTTGTCTCCTCACCCCTTCCCTCCCCTCCCTTTCCTGGACAGAGAGCTTTCAATCAATATATTTTATTTAGTTAAAAGTAAGCATAAGCTAACTATAGGGGACAGTGAGCACTTTTACATTCTAAGTTCATTAACCCAATAAATATTTGGGGGCACCTATTATGTATTTCATGTCTTGTATATGTGATCTAGCTATGTGTGAAAAGCCAGATGGAGTTTGTTCAAATTTCTGGAGATTTGTCAATGCACCTAAAAAATGTCTCCAATTGACTCAAAAGAGAATACTCAGCTATTAACAATGTATTAAGATTAGTAAACTTTGCTAACAGATCCAGCTGATTAACCGTCAGTCTCTCAGAAAGCATGGGCAGATATTAAAATATTATGTTAGCTATAACAGTTGTCAGCTAACTTGGCAATCTACTTCTGTATGTTGCTGAGGGAAAAATTTTTTTTGAATACTCAAATACTAAATAAACCTTTTGGCCACACTCTATGTAGTCTTTAATCACAGAGATACCTGAAGTGGGAGATACAGTACATCATTAAGACATAGAAGAGAAGAAATGTTACACTGTGACCACAACACATGCAATTTAAGAAGGCTGATTTCCTGAGAGCCAAGGATCAGGGTTCAAAATTCTTGAGTCCAGGCCAGTGTCTTAAGAGCTCTAACACTTGACCTCATTTTGAACCTCATTTCCATAATATTAAGGAGATAAAGCTAAAAACTTTAAGATCCCACAGAAATCACTTAGAAAAGACACAATCTTACCTTGAGTTTGATGATGCAGTACAGGCACAGGAGACTTCACCATACATCATGCAATAATTACAATTAACAGTTACCAATAAAAAAAATACTAAGTTACTAATAGAAAAAAATGTGAAGTTTCAGGCACTGTATTTCTAGTACAGGGCTTTTAGCTAGGCTACAAACTACACTTGTTTACAGCTGAAATAAAACTCTATCTTCTGCATGTGAGGTGTGTCATAGTGAACTATTTCATTGTAAATAAATGTAGGGGCCAAATAAAAGGAAGTTGCAAAGGCAAGTGCACAACAGTTGAGTTTTTCAGTTTCAGAGGAATAAAGTAAATAATTGTACTGGAATTTGTTCAGTTCTGGGCATTCTGCCATACAGGAAGGGTGTGTAATTACTAAGGCTAACATATCCATGTAAAAATGAAGTAATATCAATAGGGCACAGTAGGGCTCCAAATTTCCTTATTTTATCTTCAAAAAATTAAGGATTTCTAATGACTCTCATTTTACTCTTTGAAATTTAAATATCACTTGAGTTAATACCAAAGGTAGAACTGGATTTTCCCAGAAGTCGGAAATATTATCCTGAAAGGTAGTGTTCTCTTCGAGAGACTCACTAATGAAGAACACTGCAATTTTCACTCATCAAAGATAACAAAAAAAGTGCATGTGGTGGTATCTAATTAGGACTTCATCGTAGTAAGAGAAGTACAAATAAAATTATTATGTTTTACCAAATCTTTCCTTGCTTACCATTTCATACTTTCTAGAATGGCCTCAACCTTCCATCTGGATTCCAAACTTCTTAAATCATAAACCAAATATAAGGAATGTGGTTTGTGAGAGAACAACAGAAAGGAAGTTAAGAGTGCCTGGGTATGGCCAAGTTCAAATAGAGATCTCAATTATTCAAGCAACTTCATGACAGAAAACAAAAGAGTATAATACATAGTACATGTGTAATTTTACAAACGTAAATCAACTTACATTCTATATAGAGGTATGAATTATACTTGCTAACCCTATCCATGATTGGCCATATGGTCTTTTAAAGAGTATTTTCCTCTCCCAATTGATAATAACAGCCATGGCCAACTGCTTCCTTTGTGCCTGTGAAGTCAGCTGACACCTCTGACTAAGTCGCAGGGATGGCAGCAGGAGCTCTGAAGATATCACATTTGGCCACATTTCTTTATCTTACTGTATATACGATATTAAGCTAGGTCCTAGACCATTCTTAAATTTCCCAGATAATTGAAAACTATCAGGATTAAAAAAAAAATTCCTTGCTTCCACCCTAGCTGGTTTGGCTCAGTGAACAGAGCATCAGCCTGCGGAATGAGGGTCCTGGATTTGATTTCGGTCAAGGACACATGCCCGGGTTGCGGGCTCAATCCCCAGTAGGGGGCATGCAGGAGGCAGCCAATCAAAGATTCTCTCTCGTTATTGATGTTTCTCTCTCTCTCCCTTCCTCTCTGAAATCAATAAAAATAATTATTATTTTTTTAAGTCTTTGTTTCCAACATCTGCATTCATCATGGACTCCTGGACTCTTACTAAGAGCTGAGCTGAACAGTAGGACCTGCCAAATGATGATCCTGATTACAGCAAACTGGTAGCTTAAAGTTCAATTGACATTTCCTGTAATTTCGGATTCAAGTCCAAGGATCACATTGCTTCGTTATTCCCACGGGTTGACTATATTTCTCTCAAGCATGTACCTTAACTGAGAGACTTTTCTTTAGTGGTTATCTATATAACCTGGTATAGAGGATGATGGTAGATATTCTTTGGTATCACCAAGATAGTCACATCCTTTTATTTCCTACACGTAATTCAGCTAAGTTATATGGGAGATAAAATACCTAACCTTATGCCATTATTAGACCATCACTATAAAATAAAATTTTAGTTTGCTTCACGCAGAGACTGGATTTAATTCCTAGATCAGTATGGATAAATGCAATTCATGCTATCTTAGAGACAAGAATGTACAGCTAGGTAATTAGTTTTCTGGGTGCTGTTTGAGATTCTCTTGCTTAGTAAAGTTTCTATGAATGTGGCTCCAGGTCCCATTATCTTCACAAAACAGTCTGGCAGTGGGAGACAATGTGATAGCTAGTATTAGTCATCCATTCCCTTCTTGAACAATCACTTATATAAAAGGGGCTGGTAACATGTGTGAAACAATGTATAAAACATGGCTCTGTCCTCAGGTAGCTGATTTTATAATCCCAAGGAGCATGGGATAAGTCACAATAGGGGTATAAAGTGCTATAGGTCAGGAGGGAGATTTGACTGCAGGTGGGTGAAGGTGGCTTCAGGAAAGAGGTAGCACTTGAACAGAAGTAGGCTCCTTCTTTTATCTGCCAAAGAGCAAGGACTTTAAATATATAATTGCACAGGTATGCATCTATGTGACTGACATAAATATGAAAGGTTATCACATTACAAAAGAGAGGGGAATGTGAATATCAGCATTTTGTCAAGGAATAGGAACAGTTTCTGGCTTCTAGATCCCAGAAAAGTGTCACCATGTAGCCAGGCAGAGGAAGATTTAATTGTTTTATGACAATCTAAAACCAATTTCATATAGTAATAGACCAATGATTTGTTAACAAGACCACTCTGGTTGCCTGCCATTTCCTTCCCAACTATTTTATAAATTGGCCCTGAGGGGTCAGGGGGTTGGGGTAGCAAGGAAGTATGTAGCAAGGAAGCTATTTTAGTGGCTTGAATGTGCTTTATTCAAGAAACCACACCTTTTCCCTCAAAATTCAGTTGTGTACTAAAAGATATCATTTCCCAATTATTTAACCAAATGCCTTGATATTATGTTACGTTTGGGGTTGCACAAAATCAGCACGTTAAAAAAAATATTTTCACATGCTCTATTTCTTATACTACATACCTAAAACTGTTCTAATCTGTGAGACCAACATGATAAGGTTTGGAAGTTTAATACCATGCAGAAGTGAAAAATTGTCACAGCAGAAATATGGCCCAGTATTCAGAATGTTTCCTTGTTTTCACATCAATTGTCCAAAAGAAGGCTCACTGAACCCCTGTATATACTTAAAAACAGTATAAGAAGAGCTTTTTCTCTTTATGTGATAATGAAGATGACAATAGTAATATTAATCCTTACTAAGAGCACTAAGTGCCAGACACTGTTGCAAGTGCCCTCAATAACCATTATTATCCTCATTTTACCGAAAAACGGAGGCATAGAGAGGTTAAGAAATCTTTCCAAGATCACACAGTAAGTAGTGGGGCCAGGACAGGAACCCAGACCATCCATCCAGTTGCACTGCAGAGTCTCTTCCTTCCGTACCCTAAGGAAACTTCCTTCCTGAGATACGGCTGCCATCAAACAAGGCCTGTTCTTTGAGATCAGTGGAGCTGATACCATCAATCCAGGGCTATGAGCATTGCATAGTAGTACGGCATATCCTATATAATAAAGAGGTAATATGCAAAGTGACCCTCACACACTCACAAGATGGCTGCCTTCAACCAGGCCAGCAGGGGGGTTAGTGAGGGACGACCAAACAACTGAACAGCAGGCTGTGTGGGGTGACCAGGCGGGCGGGGAGCGGGGGGGTTAGTTGGGCGCGACCAGGCCAGCAAGGGGGGGGGGGGGTGCAGTTGGGGGTGACCAGGATGGCAGGGAGGAGGCAGTTGGGGGCGACCTGGCCAGCAGCGGGGGACAGTTAGGGGCGACCAGGCTGGCGGGGGGGGGGGGGGGGGGGCGCAGTTAGGGGCAATCAGGCCAGCATGCAGAGGCAGTGAGGGGCGATCAGGTTGGCAGGCAGGTGAGCAATTAGGAGCCAGTGGTCCAAGATTCTGAGAGGGATGTCCGACTGCCGGTTTAGGCCCGATCCTAGGGACAGGCAGTTGGACATCCCCCAATTGGAGAGGGTGCAGGATGGGCTGAGGGGACCCCCCCCCCCTTGTGCACAAATTTCATGCACCGGGCCTCTAGTATTTAAATAATTATGCAGCCCACCGAAGAATATGGTTCTATTGATACAATACATGATCAAGGACATAATCTAATATTAACTATTCCATTTAAGTATAATAAGACTGAGAATGTCACATTCTGACTAACAGACTAATAAAATCAAATATATAAGATGAATAGTAATTAGGTTTCTTATTTCTATATAACTCTGTCTCACTGGGCAGATAATAGGGAGTGACATATTTTAGGAAAGTCCTAAGAAATTTTTATGCCAACTACAGAGAAATCAGAATATGTTGCCTGGTGCCACAAAAACCCTATGCGAGCTACAGTTATTTAAAGTTGGACGAGTATCTTGGAACAAGAGATAGATACAGTGTCTTGGCTTGAATGATTGAAATACTGACTGACCATTGACTTTAAAATGATTTAAATACTGAAAAAGCAACTTTAAAAGAAATTAAGAATGAAAACTATAAATGTATACTAATGAACTCAAAATTTTAGAACAGGAATGGAAGCAAAGAGTAGAATATATCCTTCTACTAACAAAATAATACAGGAGACATAAGGTAATTCTCCTAATAAACAACAAATATCTGGTTTGGGGGGTTTGGTTTTTTTAGCTATCTTGAAAAAATGGAACGCTTTTGGCTATCCCCCAGACAATATCCATTCAGAACACTACTTACTGCCAAAAGATAAAACTTAGAAGGCATCTGAAGCCATCAAGGAACTACAGTGCCAAATTGATGATAGGTTTCCAATTGTCCTCAACATGCAGGGTATCTGGTCTCAAGATACAAACACAAAGTCCTGCTGCTATGGTTACTGAAAACAGTTTCTAGTTTTAAGTCAGTTCTGGGCCTTTTGATAAATTTACCATCATATTTCACAAGAACGCAGTATACTTTAAGAGCCCCAAATAAATCAGACTCTTTTCATTTTACAGCTCCTTGGGTCAAATCTTGACAACCATGAAGTACTATAAAAAATCAAAATCAAAAAAAGAGTTCCTTTTCCCTCCCTAAAGGTGAGAGAAGCTTAGATAATTTATGGTTTGGTGAAAAACAAAAACAGTACCAAATACAATTTTCTTGTCTTCTCAAATTCTTACGTTGTGGGATGTTTATAAATTAATTTCTAGGAGGAATGGTAAATATTTTGACATCTTGATATTAGAATAAGTTGTGAAATCATTTTTCTTGAAAACACAGCTCTAATGTCAGACATATGTCATAGTTCTGGAGTATCATTCATAACACACACCTACTTTACAGCAACAGTAAATAAATGAGGTATTAAAAAATTCTTTACTATTTGTACTCAGTGGTCATTTGAACTGCCAATATTGATTTTTAAAAGAATACTCCAGCAAATATACATCTACATTTGTATCTCTTGAGAAAAAATGACCCAGGGGGTTAATCATAAGATTTTTAAGTTTTTAGTTAGATTATATCCAACACAATAACTCTCACAAATGGTGTATATTTTTGTTTTGTTTTGAAGGGAGGGACAGAAGTCCATCTCTGTGTCTTTAACATTACATTCACTTTATTAAACTTTTAAAGCATAAAAAATTAAATTTAGGAATTCCAATCTCTAAGCATAACAGATAAGTTCTAATTTAGAAGGCTACTTGGGTTTGAAGGATAAATAGTATTAAGGGCCTTAAGAAAAACAACATAAATATGACATTGAAGCAAACTGGCACAGTTTGACAAGTATTAGAACACTAGCTCACAAAATGAATATACTTTGATTCAGACAAACACAACAAATATAGCCTTTATCCAAAAATCACAGAGACAGCCCTAGATAATACCCATGTTAAAGGTTCAACACTACAGGCCAAAAGTTGCCAGAGTCCTGGCAGAGAAGTTAACAACGTGACTACGCTTGACAAAGCTTTGCGCGCATGCACACACTCTGCAATGGGGGAGACAGACACCGATCACCATCAATATTGTCCTTACTTGCAGACGCACAAGTATCCTGCATGTTCCGATTCTGACTGGCACCTGGAGCAGCTCTACATGCCAGTCATCCCAATGTACTCAGGGATGTAAACACCTTATAATTAGAAAACGTGAAGGCGTCAAGGACGTTAGACAAATTTAAAACACATCCAAAGATTAATTTTTAAAGGCATTGAAGAAATAATTAATTGCAAATTCCAGTAAGAGGATGTACCTGCTCCTTCACAGAAGCTAGAATAGTGGTGGCTGTGGTCTCGGGTTCCATGCCTGGGCCAGTGCAGGCAGCTTCCTGGCGGATCTGTGGCTGCCCCTCCTCCACCAGTGAGGCCTGCTCAGGAGCTGGCATTCCTCCTGCAATCAAGCAGGAAAAGAGTTAACACTTTCTCCAGGTCTCCTCTGAGGATCTGCAGATGGTTCCTAGAAAGTACATAATGATCACAATACCCAAGGCTATTTGATTTTTAGAAGTCAACATCTAGGGCCAAATGTATAGTGAGTAGTACCAAATATTAAAAAATAAATTTAAATGTAATGATAAAAAATACTAAGAAAATATTTAGACATCATAGTAAAAAAAAAATGACATGAAAAGGGTTGGAAAGGAAGGCTCTTAAATTAAAAATATACTAAGGACAATAAAGTTGTTAGGAGCTTGTTAAATAATTGGCAAGCCTTGTAATCAGATAACCAATAAGTAAATATGATTCTTATGAAACAAATAACAATAAACACTCTATATTTGCTATAAGAGCCAGTTTTCAGAAAAGTATACACACAAGAAGACAGCTACAAATGTACAAATGCTGTACCAATTACAGAAGAGGCTTAGGCAATAGAAAAAAAGGTTACAAAACTTAAGGAAGCCTTGAACATAAACAAAAGTCTGCTGTACTTAAAAGAAATGCAAGGGGATCTCCAGTGGCGCAATCGGTTAGCGCGCGGTACTTATAAGAAATGCAAGGCTTAATTATCTACACTAATAAAAGAGTAAGATGCAAATTGACCGTACCTTCGCAACGCCCACCAGCCAATCAGGAGTGAGTATGCAAATTAACCCAGCAAAGCTGGTGGATTGATTTGCATACACAGGTGCCTAGTGGCCGGGGGCGGGACACTTGTGTCATCACCATGGTGATGACACAGGCGTTCCCCAAGGCTCCAGCTGCTCTGGGCTTCTGGGCAGCGTGGGAAGGTGGAAAGGTGGCTCTGGCCAAGGCGAAGGCAGTGCCAGCAGCCAGGGGAAGGAAGGCCCATGCTTGCACAAATCTTTGTGCATCGGGCCTCTAGTTAATAATGATATCTTTGGTAGAATATTACAGTTAGTTTGGTTTCCTTAGAAGAATCAGATTAGTCAAAGATGACAATGGCTATAGGGAGCTGTTGACAAGAGAAACCATTTGTCAGGCCCACAGCTCATGACAGCAGATTAAGTTCTGGGCAGAAGACAAGTGCCTCTCCTAGGATTACACACACACAGAGTGATGTGCTTACCAGAGACTTACTGACCTGATGCAGACTTTTTACAAGTTTAAAAAATATTAGGAAAAGATACCCACCTAAAATGTTGTAAATATTTTAATAACCTGTTTAACATGTCAGTCTCTCTGACCATTAACCTGAGAGCACAATCTATCTACCATACTGTGAAACTAGCCTGGCATACATAATAGGTGCTCAATTAATGTTTGCTGAATAAGTGTGAATGTGGATGAAGGACGACCATCATTTCCATGTCTGGTTCTAGGCACTAGGCAAATCTAACCAAGTGCTATGATGCTCATGAGTCCTTATTTGTTCACTGTTTTACTCTGTATACTCATATACAGATATCTAAGAACATAAATACTGTTCTTGACATTATTCATAGTTTTCTACTAAAAATTATTCTACTGTTGTATTTAATTTTGTATCAAACCTTTATAACGTTCAATTCTGTAGTAGAATCTAGGGATTTTATTTCCCCATTCCTTCAAATTTCAGTATCAGCCTACTATTGTTTTTCCCCAAAATCATAATCTGTTCAAAAAAAAAAAAGGGGGGGGGGAGGTGGGGAGGTGCATACCACCTGAAACTCCAACTTATTTCTTTTCTTACTCTCCTGACTTCCACATCAGTGGAAATAGTTCTAGGCTCCAGGTTTCTGTGAGTGGTTGCTTTATTCTTGTCATATTAACAGGTTGAAACAGGTAATGGGTCTGACAAGTTTCTGCTCTAACAGGTGAATTTTCCATCTCCGATTTCCAGGTGCCCAAGGCTCAGAGGGACACATAGCTGGCAAGGAGTTTCCTCAAGTATGAGCAGTAGGAGACATTTCAGACCTGAATAAATAGGGCTAGGATCACAACCTAAGTCATCATGGACAAGTGAGGACCTCACTGAGCCCCCCTTTCCTCACTTATAAAAAATGGCCTTACTAATTCTTTATACAACAAATGGAATGATTTTTATGACAATCTACATTTTAGTACGTAAAATACACTTCAAATATCATCAACTATAAAATAACTCACTTCTGCACTTACTGAGTGCTCATTAAAGACAAAATATGAGGTCTACCAAGAAGAAAAATAATGCACATAAAGATCCTAGATTAGTCTCTAAAACATTTAAAGATATAAAAGTATTCCATGCCATTGAAAAATTACACACCTTAAAATAAGCAGATGGTTGCAAAGAACAAAAATGTTACTATGCAACAGTGAACAAATAATGCCAAGAATCAAAAATTTAAAATGTCAAGAGTATAATACCATGAAATAACCAATATGTTAGAAAGAGAGAAGCAAAAATTCAGTGAACAAAGAGAATCTGGAAAAGGAGATCTAGAAACATCACTGGGAAAGTACTTATTAATTCTTTACCACAGAGAGCAGGAGCCTTACTGCTTAAAGAAAGATACAGAATTCTATTATTGTAATTAGATCCCATCACTCTGGTGTACCACAATTTCACGATACTTATCATGATAACTTTGTCCAGAATTGATGAAACTGGATGAGCATTTTCTGAGGACTGCTTTGACCATGTACTCAGGGGGGGTGCTAAGGGGACACAGGCACAAGGCAGGTCACTGACCACTAGTGACTCATCATCTAGCCGAGGCAGCAAAATATGAATAGATCAAGCCAAAGTACAGCAAGATGCAAGCGATGGAATAACAGCACAGAAGCTAATGGACAGAGGTTGTAGAGTTTATACCTTTGTAAAAGAAGATACTACTCAGCAGCAGAGGATTTTCACAGGCAGGGATGATGTTTTTATTCTCTGATTCCTCAAAGACTAGGAGACATTACCAGTAATCACTAACACACATGAGATGAAGAATGATGACCACAGTACCCATGCATAACTGAGGGTGAGACAATTTCCCCATCCCTCATCTCTGGAACAGCCCCCAAATACTACAACCAATACTGGGCAAAGGAGGGATACCGCAATAATGACAAGTTATAAACCTATTAAGGTTGTCCATTTTCTTGCAGTTCTCATAACAATTTAAAGAGCTGCAGGACCCAAGCAAAGATTAGAGTCACAGAAAAATATTATAACATCTTCCCACTAGAGCAAAGGAAAAAAGCACTGAGTACTTATGTGGCAAAGAGACGGTGAAAAATTAGGCCTCAGTGACCTCAACTTGCCTGACTTCAATGATAACATTCTAGGAACCTGGGGAAACTTGCAAATAGGCTTCTGGACCATTTGGGGGCTCTCTGGAGAATCACAGAAAACTGGAAGTAGGAAAATGCCAATTCTGTTTTTGGAAAGCAGAAAGTAGACTCTGTTCATGTTACAAACTAGAGAGCTAGACATAGATCTTAGGTGAGATTCTTAAAAAAAGGATTTTATCCAAGAGACGATGTGCAAGAACTAAAAAGAGGCATACCAAAGAAAAGTCACGTTATGCTGGTCTACTTTCTGTCTTTGGCAATGTAACCACGGAAATGCAGTGTGTCTAGACTCCAGGGAGGCTTGCATCATGTTAGAAAGCACCTCCGACATTATAAGCAGCACAAAAATGGGGCTGGCACAGGCTACTACTGATTCTCACGATCTTTAAATAGCTGAATGAAAAATATCACCCTATAGAGATTTCTAATGTAATGCCAGGGAGGTCTAATATTTACACAATCTAACCAAAACTATAGCCATAATGTAAATAATAATAATAGACAGGCATCCTCAAATTCTTCAATAATGTTGAGAATATTGAATTTACCAGAATATAAAATTAAAATATGAATAACATTGCTAAACTACAGTAATGAGCTGCCTCTATAAGATAAAATAGGAGTAAATGTCAGGTCTTGTGTTTTGGTTAGCTCAGCAGGACATTGGGGAAAAGATGTAGATACTTTAGGTTCAAGAGAGAATGAGTGAGCCATGAATGAGACAAGGCTACTCTACAGCCACGGTGATCTTATACTGTACTGATATTAGTATTTAAGATAATAGAAAGAAGGGGACAAATGAGCACACAACTCTCCTTCAGGCTCCTTGGGACACATCCTCTTTCAGTTATGGGTGGCATATTAGCAGGAATGGACACATGTATATTCATTCAAAAGAGGATAGTAAAGGGACTCAGTCCTTATTCCCAGACACAGGTATGGAGATGAAATGAACGATAGCGCCAGTTTCTTATGAGCTCAAGCCTTGGCAAGGGACACAGGAAGAACAGTTAATAGACCAAAGAGAAATTCTGACCAGGAAAAAAAAAAAAGCAGATTAACTACAAGCACTGCCATGGACAAACAAGGTTAGATTTTTTAGGCTATGATCTTCAGAGCTAGAGCAAAAACTAATGTTTGTAACAAACTTGTATCAGATTATATTATTATCCTCTTTATACACTGAGTCAAATTTGGCTAATGATTGTATTACTTTTAATCAAAGTTAAAGTCTGGAGCCATGAGGGCAAGCCCAGGATGGTCTTTCCTTTTGGAGCACTCAAATGTCCAAAATTTCAAAAATTGATTGGCCTCCAAAGGTGCTATATTCCCCATCATGAGAGGTCGTTAATCACAGCTCAGAAGATCTAGTAGTGTGATGGTACAGAAGGGATCCTTCATTGGGTATGAAGAAATAGGAATTCTCAGAATTTTGAGGCTACCAATAAGATAAGACATCTACATTCTAAATTAATGTGAAGGTTACTGAGGAGTTTTCAGAACACCTGTCTATCACATCACACTTTCCTGTAATAAGGCAATTGAAGGCCAGAAGCGCTGCTTTTCCTGAGGGCTTGATGAGTACTGGAAATCTTAGTGCTGTGTCTCTCTCTGGTTGTACCAAGGAAGCTCAGAGATGAGTTTGTGACCAACTCTAACAAGTGAGTTCTCATTTTATCACAGTTATTACTGATTAAATTTCCTCTTTATCCAGGTCTAATTTTATCATTTGGTTGAGCTGCATTCTTTTGAGCAACTTTTTGAAAGGCTAAGTGTTTATGTGAAATTTAGTGTAATTGTGTGCGTGTGTGCATATGTATATCTCAATCTTATAGCAAACTATAATTGATTAACAGAAAATGTTTTGCTCAAGACTGCAGGCCACATATATCCAGTGTGATTACTGATTCTCAAGGCTGTGGATATAATATGGCTATTGATGTAACACAGTATATAGGCAACAACCTATGATTCAGTACCTCTAATCCCTTTTACCACAGATGATACTAATCCACAAAAATCATCTCTGAGATAAATCTCTCTGGAATAAAATATCAAATAGATACTAAATTTTCCTCTCTTTACTCCTTTCTACTCTCCTTACTGGTAATTTTTGGTCAAAGTATACTAAGTATACTTTGTTTCATCTTATCCAGCAAAATAAATTGGGAGTCTACACATTTCTCCTCTTTGAACTAATAATCTGGAGTATAACACACATCTCATCATTTCATTTTGAACACTCATGTTATGATGGTTAATGACTATTTCAAAATAGGTAAAATAATGATGCCTAAGAAAAATGAAGGGCAGAAAGTAAGCATGAATATTTTAATTAGTCAAAGTAAGATATTAGTAATATAGAATTTTAAAAGTTTGTTAAGGGTGGGAGTAAAAATGTAGTGCTTTAATAATGTGTCAAACTTAAGCGACCAGCAACTGAAAATCCACTGCTATATACATAGGTTGTTATATATGAATCTTAGGTAACCACAAGCCATAATAGATACACACAAAAAAATTTAAGAGAAGGGGCTGGAAATAAAGTCAACAAATCACCAGGGATGAGAGCAAGAGAAAAAGAACTGAGAAGACCTACAAAAACAGCCAGAAAACATTTAACAAAATAGCAATAAGTACATGCTTAATAATAATTATTTTAAATATAAGTGGATTAAATGCTCCAATCAAAAGACATAGAGTGGCTGAATAAATAAAAACATATCTGTACATATGCTGCCTTCAAGAGATTCGCTTCAGATTCAGATTTAAAGACACACACAGACTGAATGTGAAGGGATGGAGAAAGATATTTCATGTAAATAAGGGGGGGGGAACCCATCTGGGGTAGCAATACTTATATCAAAGGCTGCAATAAGAGACAAGGAAGGGAATTTCATAATAATAAAGGATTCAATAAAGGAAGGAGCTATAACACTTGTAAACTTATGCTCCCAAATATGAGTATCTAAATACATAAAGCAAATATTAACAGATATGACAAAAGAGATTGACAGTATAACAGTGATAGTGGGGAACTTTAACACCCCACTAACCATGAAAAATAGATCATCCAGAGAGAAAATAAAGAAGGAAACACCTGCCTTAAGTGACACATTAGACAAGATGGATAGAACATTCATCCCAAACAGCAGAATACACATTCATTTCAGGTGCACATGGAACATTCTTCAGGATACATTACATGTTAGGTCACAAAATAACTCTCAATAAATTTAAGAAGACTGACATAATAATAGGCATACCAGAAGAGACGGAAAAGGGAACGAAGAGACTATTCAAACAAATAGTTGAATATGGAAAGAGCTAGATTCTCAAGTCCAAGAAGCAAATAGAAACCTAATTACCACAATCCTTCTCCAATACACAGGGTATTAAAACTATAAAAATTAATGACAAAGAAAGAATTCTCAAGACAACCAGGGAAAAGAAGAAAGAAACCTATAAGGGAAAGCCCTTAGGTTATCATCAGACTTCTCGACAGAAACTCTACAAGCTAGAAGAGAATGGAAACAAATATTTAAACTACTGAAAGAGAGATTTTATCAGCCTAGAATAATACATCCAGCAAAGTTTTATTTTAGATATGAAAGAGCAATAAAAACTTCTCTAGACATATAGAAGCTGAGGAAATATATTACCACAAGACTTCCATTACAGGAAATGTATCGTTTTCAAAAATAAAAATTAAAAAAAATATCTATTAGAGTCTACATTTAACATGTAATACAAAAAAAGAAAATAGTTAAAGAATTAGAAAAAATGTTTACATAATATGAGCAAAGCAGACTGTCATTGTATCTTAAATCTAATTTGCTATGAGAGATACAATGTTTTACATTTTTTAGATTTAGAACATGCATGCATATCAAAAGTACAATGAGATACGACCTTACACCTGTTAGAATGACTATTATCAACAAGACAAATGCTGGAAAGGTTGTGGAGGAAAAGGTTCCCGCATTCAATGCTGGTAGGAACGTAAACTGGTACAGCCACTATGGAAAACAGTATGGCAGTTCCTCAAAAAATTAAGAATAGAGTTACTGTATGGCCCAGCTATCCCTCTTCTGGGTATCTACATGAAAAACTCCAAAACACTTATTCACGAAGATACAGGCACCCCTCTATTCATTGCAGCATTATTCACTGGACACTTTGGTTGACATGGAGACAACCAAAGTGTCCTTCGATAGAGGACTGGATAAAGATGTGGCACATACTAGTATATATTATGGAATACTAATCAGCCAAAGATGCAATACTGCATTTGGGGCAACATGGATGGACCTTGAGAATATTATACTAGGCGAAATAAGTCAGGCAGAAAAAGCTAAAGCATATAATTTCACTCATAGGTGGGATATAAAGCTGAAACTCACAGACACAGACAACAGTATGCTGGTTACCAGAGGGAAGGGAGTGGGAGAATTAGTAAATGGTAAAGGGGACCAAATATATGGTGATGGAAAATGATTTGACTTTTGGTGGTGGGCACACAATGCAATATAAACGTAACCAGACAAACAATGGGTCCATGCTGCCTGTCACTACTTGAGCCAATTCAGCAGAGACACGGTTGAATCATATATGAGCGTTTATTCCAATACTAGAGGCCCGGTGCACGACATTTGTGCACGGGTGGGGGGGAGGACTGGTCATTCTGCCATTCGGTCGATTTGCATATTAGGGTTTTATTATATAGGATTGCCAGCAGTATGGGAAAGCAACAAGTCATCCACAAAAATCTGCTCTGCACCCCACCATAAACCAACTGCTTATATTGGGTAGAAGTACAAAGATTACATGGGGAAGTAGCCAAAGGGTATGCCAAATGTGCAGTTAACAGGTAAGCAGGCTGGAGATTTACAAAGGCCTGCAAGTATGCAAAAGGGCTGGGGATCTTCAAAGGGCTTAGTGATATGCAAGGGCTGGGGATCTGCAAAGGGCTGGCTATTCTAGTTTCTGCAACAAAGTTGTTTATCTTTCCATGATAATAGGCAGCTCCAACTGAGGAGGATGGGCTGCATTTCCAGGTGAGCTCCCAGCTCCCATGTGCTGCTGCCAGCCAGGTTACAATGTGCCTTCTTTAATCAGAACAAAACAATCACAGTTAACAGAGCATGATTAATATTTCTTACAATTCTACCTGGTTCCCTAACATTCTATTTCTGCCCCTATCAAATCTACCTGGCCAATAAATATGGTGCTCAACCTCATTAGTAATTAGAAAATTGCAAATTCATACTACATTGAGACATTAATATATAACCACAGGAATGGCAAAATGCTTTTCAACTAAACTACTTCTGGTTATAAAACTACACGAAATACAATTTTATTCATTTCAATAATAAGGGGTTTTCATTACAAAACAGAATGCTCTCAACCCCATATTCCACTGAATTAAAATTTCTGAAAATAACCCCCTGGCTAATACATAACCTCAGGGTCAGCACTGCTCACTCCTGGAGGCAGCAGTTCTCATTGTATTCTATGTGAATGGTGCTCCCTGGAGTTATGCCAAGTGTTGATATTGTCTCTCTAACAATAGGTACATATTGAAAAACTGTTAATAAAAAGTGAAAATTCTGTGTTGGATAAATATAGATTTCACTTTGCTATTTTCAACTTTTCCAAAGAAAATCTTTCTTATGGACAGCAAAGAAGGGAAAATGAAAGTCTCTTTTTGGAAAGTGCTACAGGTTCACTTTTTTTCTTAGGAGGTGGGATTCTTTGTAGCATGTTAGTGAGGAGAAAGGAGAAACCTGGCATGCTGAAGGATGTAAAAAAGACTCAATGGAGCCCCAGTTGGTTTGGCTCAATGGATAGAGCGTCAGCCTGCAGACTGAAGGGTCCCTGGTTCGATTCCGGTTAAGGGTACACGCTTAGGTTGCAGGCTTGATCCCCAGTGTGGGGTGTGCAGGAGGCAGCCAATCAATGATTCCCTATCATCACTGATGTTTCTATCTCTCCTTCTCTCCCTTCCTCTCTGAAATCAATTAAAATATACTTTAAAAAAAAAGACTCAATGGAGATAATAGTGTAAGGATGTAGTTAAAACTCTGAGGGAGATAACTGGATCAAGAGACAAGATGGATATACACGTCCACTCTTTCAATTCACAATGTCATGGAATAAAAGAAAAGGTATTTCCTCTTTTTTTAGGATAAGAAAATTAGTCTAGAAATTTTAAAAAGGCCATTAATGTACCAAAAAGTCAGAAAAATAATGGCTGCAGCCCTACAACAAAATAACCCAAGGAAACCGTAACACAAAAGAGAAAAGGGCTGCTTTAGAGGTTGGAGCAGTTGATGGGAGAGTTTTTCAGAGTCATGAATAGCAGACTCTAGGCTCTTAGGTATAGGTCAAAATCAGAAGCTCAAGGGTAGAAAGATAGGGCAGCTCGGTGGCCAGCCTCTGTCCTGCACATGCTCACACAGCTGCCACGAGCAAAGGAGTGATCTAGACAGAACAGGGCCTTAGCCAGAGACTGATGTCCAAGAGACCAAATTCCCTAAACAGAACAAATGGAATAGATAGAATATCCTTTGTGTTTCAATCAAAAGCTGTATGCATGAAAGAGAACTAGCCAGAGACCTTAAAAAAAAAAAGTTACAGGCTAAAAACAAAAATCTCAATCAATGGAATGAATAATGTTTTTTAAAGTGTATTCCATAAGAGTGACCTAAAAAATTCTCTTGGGGACTAAAAGAAAAAGAGATGAAAAAGATAAATCATTTGGAGACTATAGACTAAATCCTGGCATTATCTTTATTTACTAACAGTACTAAAAAGAGGGGAAAAAAGGAGAATAAATACCAAAAAAAACTTAAATGAAAATTTCTGAGAGCTAAACACGAATCATTTAAGAAGGGCCAATAAGTGAAGAAATTAAATGAAACAGATAAACTACATGTAGACAAACCCAATCCATGGAAATTTTTTGGTTCCAAGGACAAAGAAAAGATTGTAACTGTTACCGTGGAGGAAAAACAAACTGCTTGCAAAGGAATGAGAATCAGTTTGGCATCAGACCTCCTATCAACTACAGCAGATATAGCAATAGCTTCCGATGCTAAACAAAAATTATGATTCCAATATGAAGTCAAAATAAAGGCATTTTAAGACATACCAGGACTCAAAGTGTGTGGCTTCAACAATCTTTTTTTTTTTT
Organism: Cnephaeus nilssonii; assembly: GCF_951640355.1. Taxonomy (NCBI): domain Eukaryota; kingdom Metazoa; phylum Chordata; class Mammalia; order Chiroptera; family Vespertilionidae; genus Cnephaeus; species Cnephaeus nilssonii. The sequence continues at coordinate 56,408,522 of NC_137081.1, forward strand.
TTTCAGGAGAGAGCGCGAACGCAGTCCCCCACTACCATAAATTATGCAGTCGAGTTTCCCACATTTGGGGAAATCGCAGGGGTCAGCACATCCGGAGTGCAATGGATAAGCCTCGCCCTGGGAAAACCACCTTCGTGATCATGGTATCTCCCCTGCCAGGTAAGTATTTCAACAATCTTTTAAAGCAGTGGTTCTCAACCTTCCTAATGCTGCGACCCTTTAATACAGTTCCTCATGTTGTGGTGACCCCCAACCATAAAATTATTTTCGTGGCTACTTCATAACTGTAATTTTGCTACTGTTAATGAATTGTAATGTAAATATCTGTGTTTTCCAATGGTCTTAGGCTCTACAGCAGCCGTTCTCAACCTGTGGGTCCCGACCCACAGGTTGAGAACTGTTAGCAGGGTCGCGCAGCATTAGAAAGGTTGAGAACCACTGTTTTAAAGGAAGTTCTGCAACCAAATAGCGCATTTGAAAGAGGAAGGATTAGGGCACAAGAAAGAGTGCTAAGCAATTAATTCAGAAAATTGAAGATTAAGTCTAAACTCTACATGATATCCACAAGAGAGGAGTGAGGAGCTGAAGCAAATAAGATTGTACTAATTGTCTTATTTAATTTAGTGGGAAGAAATGCATACAGAGTAACTCCAGGTCACTGTGCTTTTCCTGTCTTCTCAGGAAGAGGCGAAGTCCACCACCCACCCTTGAATGTAGGGCTGGCCTCTTGAGACTTTTAGAATGTGACAGGTGTGATCTTGTGCAACATCTGAGGCTCAATCTTAAAAGGCCCTGCTGCTTTGTCTTCTGAGATCACTGTGCTATGAATGAGCTCAGGATTAAAAGATTCCATGGTGCAGAGGCCCAGGGTCCCAGCCACTCCAGCCAAGACCTCAGAATCTGAAGACAGGCCCTCTTAGAAAGTGATCTGACCAACTGCTGACTGCAGCCACCTGAGTAGCCAGGCAAGACCAGCAGCAGAGCCTCCCTGCATCCTAGAATTGCAAGAAATTTAAAAATCACTGAGCCACTTAGATGTAGGATGACTTGTTATAAGATGAATAAGTGATACTAATACAACGGTCAAGACAGGAAATGAGGATCAAGGAAAAAAATAACATATTATGTTTAAGTATTGTTAAGATAAAAAAAATTAAATTTTACATGCTGAATTACTTTATAAAATATAATTTATTCAATGAATTATTGATCTTCCGCTTATGTACTACACCATATAGTGTTATTGAAAGTATAAAGATAAATAAGACCCTGACCTCTAATCCAATTTACAGTCTAAAAGGAGAGACAAAACAAATGAACAAACAACTACAATACAAGGCACCAAGAGTTCAAAAACAGAAAGCAGGTGCTCACAGAAGGGTTTGAATAGGCATGTATAAAAGGGGACATGTGCAGCAGAAGGACCCAGGTGGGCAAAAGCCTACCAATAATGCATTAATTAATTTTATTAAGCTTTCATATTTAAAAATTTACTTTAGCTTCAATAAATTTCTCAAAAACCTCCCTAGACTATTGTTTTATATTATTTGCAATTAAGGATATGGTAAGCCGTATCAAATCTCAAGCTGTTTAAATAAAAGATTTGTTCTTATCATTAGTTTTTTTTATATCAAATGCTAGTGTTAACAAAAAGATTAAAGACTAATAAAATCACTAGCACAGCACAGACAGAAATTTAGAAAATGGTAATTTGTACGTGTATTACTACAGGCAATAAAAATAAAGTAAAATTGTTTAATTAAGGACTTTGGCATTTAAAAATATTAATAATGGTGTATTAAAAATAAAAGGCATACAATCTAGTAACAACCTGCTATCTTATGTAGTGGTTGTCAATTTATGCTACTGATTTTTCTTTTTACATGAACTAGCTGAATGATTTTTCAGTGTCTTGGGATTTATACTAGGCCTCTACCTCTAGCTAAAAATAATGTAGAAATTCTGTATTAATCTTTTTAGAATTTCTGCATTAGACTTCTATTTAACTTATAAATTCATTTGTAATTTGAAAGGTACAATTTAAAATTTAAAGTTCTCTGAGTTATGCTCCACAGGCTACTTCCAGTATGTCAAAAACAAGGCAAGTCTGGGAAATACTGCAGAGCATGCTTCCTCTTAAAAGATTCCTGAAAACCTTGTTACTTAACGTGTGATCTGCAAACCAGTTACACTGGCAGCACTTTAGTGCTTGTAAGAAATGCAGAAATTCAGGCCCCACCTGATCTACTGACTTGTGAATCTTCATGTGAATAATATCCCCAGTGTATTGTATCTACCTTCAAATTTGAGAAGCAGTGAACTTGTTTAATCTCATCTAACTCAGTATCTTACTTACTTAACCTCCACTCTTTTTGAGGGTTAACTATTAACAATCTGAGGAACATACTTTAGAAAATCCCACAATATTAATAATCATTTTTTAAACTATTTTTATTGATTTTAGAGAGGAAGGGAGAGGGAGAGAGAGATAGAAACATCAATGATGTGAGAGAATCATTGGTCAGCTGCCTCCTGCACAGCCCCCACTGGTGATAAGATTCCACAACCCAGGCATGAACCCTAACCAGGAATGGAACCATGAACCCCTAATTCATACGTCAACACTCAACCACTGAGCCATGCCAGCCAGGCAATAATCATTATTATTAATGAGCAAAAGTAGCTAAAGAGAGGTATTGTTCTATCCACAATTAAAATTTGGCTCTCCCTGGCTTGACCAATGTCAGCCTATTTTAAAAATGAAAGTACTTTAAAGAAAATGATACAGAAGAAATTAAGCTTTCTGAATCAAGATTCCTGCCAACAAAATTAAATACAAAATTGTGCTTTGGCTATAAGTTGGGTACCAATTTCGTGGAAAACTTAGTTTCTGAACGAAGGAATAAATGATTTTCCAGAAAAAGAAAAACACAACTCAGCCTGCTCCAGGCCAGGTGCAAGTTGTAATTTTATTTTTTCATTCTCATCTCATGAACATTCATTAGAAATACCCTAGGTGTATAGTACGTACTGGTGCTTTGGGTGCGGAGATAAACTCCCCATCTGGGACTCATGTAAGAATTTGTTTAAGCCGAAACCGGTTTGGCTCAGTGGACAGAGCGTCAGCCTGCGGACTGAAAGGTCCCAGGTTTGATTCCGGTCAAGGGCATGGTACCTTGGTTGCAGGCACATCCCCAGTAGGGGGTGTGCAGAAGGCAGCTGATCGATGTCTCTCTCTCATCGATGTTTCTAACTCTCTATCTCTCCCTTCCTCTCTGTAAAACATCAATAAAATATATTTTAAAAAAAGAATTTGTTTAAAACATGACCAGTTTAGGACAGATGTTAATCTCTAAGTGGTGCTTTATGGAAAGCAAGGTAAAGGAGGAAAGTTAACAGTTTTGAATTGGAGTATCATCAAAACCATTGATGCTAGTCCTATTAAAATCACTTTTAACAATGCTGATTTAAGAAATGATGCATCTAATGACTTCCAATTTCTTAAGTAGCTCTTTAGAGTAAAAGGGAAAAATTCTAGATTTTAAAAAATAAAGTTAGGTAGATTAACAATGTAAAACTATCTTTTGTTTCTGTCCATGTCTTCAGCAAGCTAAAATTAGGGAAATGATGCTTATCTTTCCATCTCCTTTATTCAGTTTAGATTCTGTATGCTTAAACCATATTTTGTTTTCAAAAAGAAACACATTTTCACACTTAACATCTCCAAACAGCTTTTTGAAGAAAGCACAAGAAAAAATATCAACCTTATAAAGCCTCTAGAATTGTGTTGATGACAGATGGAGCATGCAGTGGACTACATTGTACTTTCCTTTTCTGTATACACTGAATATTTCCTGTTCTGTAAACGCTAGCCATGTACTCTAGGTTCAGTAGGAACAGGGACGATTTTTATCTAGATCGCCACTGTATTCACAGCTCCAATAAAAGTGCCTGAAACATAATAGATGTTCGTTAGAGTTTGTTCAATGAAGGAAAGAAACAAACTGAGGGGAAATGACAACAAATCTGTGCTGCCTTTGAAATAACATTTATATGCCAGGTAGTGTGAGGTTTTGGAACCATCAAGATGCTGAAGGAGCTCATCGTCTAGCAAGAAAGGAATAAAAATAGTGTAAAAATTGCACCAGTAAAGAGGCATAAAACATATCGCAGTAGGAAAGTGGTCAAAGATGAGAGTTACTATAAAGACAGAGAGGCAGAGAACATCTTAATATGTTGCATTGGGAGAAAGCCAACCATATAAATTTGGGGTGGGGAGGGTGAGGAGAAAAGTAGGGAAAGAACTTTGGAGATGACAAGATGAAGGACTGCCTAATATGATGGTGAAAGTTGAGGCAAAGAATTCAATGAGTCAGGTACCACTGCCTCTGCAAAGGTGGTAATATGGCCTGGAGTTAGAATTGATAAGGAGAGGAAGAGAGTAAAAGCTAGAAGGTGTCAACTTAGAGTCTAGTAAAACATATGAAAGACCTAGAAAGCCTCTATGGGGAAAAGAGCAACTTCATTTAAGAAGACTTCAAAAAGAGCACATCATGCGAAACCTGTAGGAGAAAACAACTAGGCTATCCTTCACACGCCAAGCCCCTGGGGACACCACGATGACTGCAATCCTAAGAAACCTGTCCATCATGTCCAGGTGGTCTGTTACAGGAGACTACGATGATGTACTTAGTAGCACGACCCTCCTTGCTTCAGTATCCTCACCAGGTACATCTAGATGCAGATAGGAGTTGTTCTCAAAACCCACAGAGACAGGAAACTGGGCAGCTCCCAGAAGAAATTTAGAAAATCAATAAAATAAGGAGAATATTGAATATGGGTGGAAATAAACTAAGAGTCAGTAAATTAGCCTAAAAAGTTGTGTAATAATCAAGGAAAAGACTATAACACCCAGAGCAGAATCAGAATTTGATTGTGAACCATCACAATTCCCATCAGAACTGGAGAAGGAACAGTCAGCATAAAGCACAGAAAAAGAAAACCTAGATCCCGGCCCTGTCTGAGGAAGTGGAAAACCTGAGGTCTCTGTAAAATCTTCTGCTGTAGGGACAGAGAAAATCTTGAAATGAAATCTCTTGTGAAACTCTCTTTATCTTTGACAGGATTCTAGGTTCAACAGTGACCTTGATACCAGAAGGGAAAAGCCTGGTTGGCAAACATGGGGATATTGGGTAATTATCCTATCTAATAAAAAGGGAATATGCTAATTGACTGTCACACCCTCACAAAGATGGCGGCGCCTGCAGCCAATAAGGAGGGAATATGCTAATTGATGCCATGCCCTCAAAGATGGCAGCACCCACAGCCACAAGATAGCAGCACCCAGTCCCCTCAGCCCCACCGGGGTGGCAGGCATGCAGCATGGCCGGGCCCGCCCCCAGGCGGGACTGGCTGCTTTGCGCGCCTACCTCCGGAGTCCCCCAGTCCCCTCAGCCCCCAGCCACCCAAGGCCCGTCCGAAGCGCAGGCAAGCCTCAGATGGCGGCTGCCCAGATGCCCAGGAATGGCCTGAGGCGCAGGCAAGCCTTGGATGGCGGCTGCCCAGCCGACACCCAAGGCGCAGGCAAGCCTCGGATGACGGCTGCCCAGATGCCCAGGGCTGGCCTGAGGCACAGGCAAGCCTTGGATGGCGGCTGCACAGTGACACCCAAGGAGCAGGCAAGCCTCGGATGGTGGCTGCCCAGCCATCCAGGGCCAGCCCAAGGTACAGGCAAGCCACCGATGATGGCTGCCAAGCCACCCAGGGCTGGCCCAAGGTGCAGACAAGCCTCGGACCGTGACAGGGGGGCAGGCCGGGCTGAGGGATCCCCCGCCCCTCCAGTGCATGCATTTTCATGCACCAGGCCTCTAGTGAGCTAATAATTAATTAGCACTCTGGTTTTTGTATCAGTCCTACTTCTTATAACTGCAAAGATGAGGACAAGGCCAGGTCTGCAGTGACTTCAATGCTCTGTGATATGATTTTGGGGAGGCCTTGTCTCCACCAGTAGTTGTTCTCTACAGACAACAACCTAGCTTAATGGCCACTCATTCCAATTCAGAATCTTAAGAAATAGTTAACACAAAACTTAGATGAAAAGGTTAGTCACCATGAGTAACACAGTCTATTAGTCACTCTAGAACAGGATGAAACAGCTCCGTGCTTAGAGGGCTGGCTGCTAGGAAGGTTTTACAAGCCAACATGCCAGGATTCTCCACCACTGCTGTGCTCATGCACTGTGATGACACCACATGAATGCTAATCAGATTCAATTCCTCCAAAATTCACTAGTTTACATCAACTTTTGCAGAACCATGCCTTAATTCTGGGGTTATCATTTATGGCTAATAATCTGTTTAAGTTTTTTGCTTTAAAATAACAGTGCATTTAATTATCTAAAGTGCAAACAATTCCAAAACTCCTTCAGAATAATATGGTTCAGTATTCCACACATGAATCCAGAAAGCACCTACACAATGATCTCTATTTTGCTTATTTTTGAATAAAGTCTGTCCTCATTAAAATTCACAGTGTTTCATGTTTCTACTTGGGTCACCCCAAGGTGCAGGTACATACAAATCCATATAGTATAGTAATATAGAATTGTCTTCAAATTTGAATAAGTAACTAGAAAAACTTCTCTCCAAACAGATGCATCATAACATTTTTAAAAATTAAGATATAATTCATACCATACCATTACTATTGACTTTAGTACTACCCATTTTTATGATTAAATATGCTCTACTCAGGATTCTTTAAAACACCTAATGGGTCTGATTCAGAGTGGGAATCTATTTTGACTAGCTTACATTTACATATGCTCCTATTTCACTTGTAAAATTGAAGTGGTATGTCATAACCAGATGAAAGGTAAATACATGTTTTCTGTATAAAAGTCTGAACAAAAATAAAGTAGCAAGACAGAAATGCTTCTCTTTGAAAATGTCTTCCTAACTGGTCTCAGGCTATGTCTGTCTGTCTGTCTGTCTGTCTGTCTGTCTGTCGTCTGTCTCTCTCTCTCTCTCTCTCTCTCTCGCTCTCTCTCTCTCTCTCTCTCTCATATCCTATATAATAAAAGGCCAGCGACCATAATGGTGTAACGACCAGAATGACTGATTGACCAGTCGCTATGAGGTGCATTGACCACCTATCAGTCCCTCCCCCGAGCCTGCAGGCTCCGTTTGCCAGATGGTGAACAGTGAACCACAGGGAACCTGGGTGGGTGTTGGCAGCAGGGTGGGACTGGGGACTGGCAAGTGGGTAGAAGACAGACCTCTTGGTCCCTCCTCCCAGCCCGCAGGCTCCGATTGATGGATGGCAAACGGGGAACCACAGGGAACCGGGATGGGCGGTGGCAGGGCGGGACGGGACTGGGGACTGGCAAGTGGGCGGAAGATGGCCCTGATCATAGGCTAGGCCTAGGGACCCTACCCACACACGATTTCATGCACTGGGCCTCTAGTATAAATATAAACAGTCATTGTGTAACTGAGCAAATGTTATTCATCAGATAAACAGTACATCAAATTTTTCAAAGTTACAGCAAATTTACTCATTTTTTCCAAAGAGTAAAACATTTGTTTGGAGCACTGGTAAGTTTAAGTTTTAGCATTCAAATAAAATTGTGTATCTCAAATGAACCAAAAAGTAGACTTTTGATTGACATAATATGTATAGAAAATAAAAACCATCAACACTAAGGTCTGTGATGACTGGTTAGGTAGTAGAGACTCTAACATGGGTTTTATAGACTGGGATATTCCCTCTCCCCCACATTCCTCTCAGGGCGCCTCCCTCAACTCACTCGCTCACAGAGGTCTTCCCTGAATACTTTGTGGTCTTTTGGAACAACAGAATTGAGAAGAATGGTAGAGAGACCATGAAGGTAGATTAACAGTGTAATGTGCTTGTCTCTAAACTGTGGCCAACAGGAGTTCCCTCTCAACATAGCCTCCCCACGGTGGTGCCATTTTCATGTCTTCAATCAGCTGTTTGAGGCTGGGGAAGTGGAATGGGCCCCTCTGCCACTCCCGCCAGAGCTCAGCCCCGCACTCCTGCCACTTCCTGAGCACAGCCACTCTACCTCCTGTCCTTCAAACTCCACAGGCAGGCGTAACACCAGGCTACTGCCTCCTGCTTCACCAAACCTCCTTCCTTCCACACACACACGCTCTGTGTCTCACCCTTAAGAAGGCACTCCTCAGTGTGTTCTGAAATTGCCCTTTTTGGGGAGATGACTCACTCCTCCAGTCCCAACTAATCTAGTTAAAGTCTTAACAATGCACAATGTTCATTTTCACCCACTTTTATCTGCTCCTTAAAATATTCTCTCATCTATTTAGACTGAAGTTACTTGAAACCAGAACTCCTGTCTACGTCTGTATTTCCTTTAGCGTGTAACACGTGTGCTGGGGCATTTCACACAATGCCTGCTGACAGAACTGGTTCTGCTATGCGAGCAGCTGAAAACAGAGACTGGCACTCTACTGCTGCGCTGACTGAAAAATGTTTAATATATTAGATGGCTCATAGTCAAAGAACCACTGAGCAAACTGCTTCCCTACAGAAGTCTTTTGTTCAGTCACTGGCACTAAAACTGTCAGAAAGGACCAGATTTCATTCTCAAGCTTCCTAGTTGGGTAACTTGTTTTTCAGGTGACTGTTTTGACTTTCTTAAAAGGAAAATTTTAGGAAAATAACCCCAAGTCAAGGAAGTTACATTCCATTAGCAGAAGGTAACACATCTGTGTTACGATGTGGTCACAATGGTATTTCTAAATTATCACCCGCAGATCTAGTGTATAACTAAAATGTTGTTGTTGCTTTTAATCAAACCCAATGAATCAGAATTATGATTAGAAAACTGTTATTAGTCTTGATTTTGATAACATCAAAATATACTGAAACATCACCTGGTCAGATTAAGTGGGCAGGAAAATGAAAGGAATGGATTATTCCACATTTTAACAATATGTTTTTTATTACTGCTAATAAAAAGTATATATCTGTGCCCTTATTTAATGAATAGATCAAAAGCAGCATCCAGTGGTTCTAAAATAGTGTGGTAAAATATCTCAAAGATTAACTAACTATGTTTACATCTCTTAAAATTTTGTTTTACATTTTTTTTTTTTTTTGCTTAATGTTTCATTTACTCATAGTTTCAAAATAACTTCAGTCTACCAAACTGAATTGGTTACAAATTCATAAGCTATCAGAATCTAAACTGATGTGACATAACTGAATCTCAAAAATAAATACTTTGAGTTTAAAACATTGTGCCCTATATGCATTTTTGTGTCATTTTAATTGGGGAGGAGGGGGTGAATGGAGTATAGAGAGAGACCTGCCTTTATTAATCTGGACTATCATAAACTATGATTTGAAGTTCACTAATAAGGACATGTTCATATTTCTCTTAGATACTGCAGAGAACTACCTAATGCCCTCTGAAAGGTAGAACACTCACCAATAAAGTATGGTGTTACAGAGCATAAATAAGTAATGACTGATAAATATTTAGAGCTCTGGCAATGCAGAGAAAGAGAACACATGTTGGACGACTTTCCACAGCCACCCCAGAATCTCTCTACAATTAAGGTAATAGTGAGAATATAAAATTTTGATGCCCAAGCAGCCTACTAGGATTATAAAGGCTGTGTCAAAAGTACCATCTGTCCACATGGAAGCATGTACCCTCACAAATCATAAGAATTACAGTGACATATATCATTTTTAACATCAGAGGCACCATAATAAATAAGATATTTAATTTAATGTTTGTTGAAGATGATAGAAAAAGACACTAAAAGGTTAATTGCCTATTTTAAAGCTCAACAATTCTCTGCTCTTTCTGAGAGACTACTACTGTGAGAGCATCTGGATCTACAGTACCTACCTATACATCAATGATAAACTATCACAAAACTCACACAAGAATTGTCAGTTAGCAATTGCCTAGGACAGTGGTCGGCAAACTCATTAGTCAACAGAGCCAAATATCAACAGTACAACGATTGAAATTTCTTTTGAGAGCCAAATTTTTTAAACTTAAACTTCTTCTAATGCCACTTCTTCAAAATAGACTCACCCAGGCCGTGGTATTTTGTGGAAGAGCCACACTCAAGGGGCCAAAGAGCCGCATGTGGCTTGCGAGCCACAGTTTGCCGACCATGGGCCTAAGACAGTGGTCGGCAAACCGCGGCTCGCGAGCCACATGCGGCTCTTTGGCCCCTTGAGTGTTCTAACGCCACTTCTTCAAAATAGACTCGCCCAGGCCGAAAACCGACTTCTGCGCATGGGCCATGAAGTTTCGATCTCACGGTACATGTGCGCCCGCATGTGGTATTTTGTGGAAGAGCCACACTCAAAGGGCCAAAGAGCCGCATGTGGCTAACAAGCCGCAGTTTGCCAACCACTGGCCTAGGACATGCAGTGGTTTCTAACTTTCCTTCACTGGCATCTTTATTTCTATTTTCACAACGTCTCATGTGGAATGTCTAAAGGATAAAATGCTCTTTGGGTGCAGAAAATTGGGTGTACCTGTTAAGGGAGAAAGGCAGCACCCACCCTGTGCTCCAGTATAATAAGCAAAGTGGAGGAAGTCTATTATTGGGGATGGCTCCAGGAAGTTTTCAATAGAGAGAGCTCACCATGGAGAGAGTTCTGGGCTCACATTACACTGCAGCATTCAACTGGCAACAAAGATTTAGAGAGTTTGTCCTAGTAATCCACATTCAAGACAGCCAGCCTCTAGACCCCAAGCCCCAAGCATCACTTTCTTACCAATTGCTTGACAATATATTTCCTCTGCTCTTTTGATTTCTGTGAGAGAAACCAAAGAAGTTTGAGGAAGACATCAATGTTAACTTCAATAATCTGATGGTCACAAAAGAACTGAAAAATACTGAACTAACCAAGAAGCCAAAAGCCTGTTCCTCTGTTAAGACCTGCAATTCATTCCCCCCAAAAGGGGAGTTTTTTCAAATGAAGCGATTTAAGCCAGGGACCAAGCTGAGAGAGTGTCAGATGAAACACATCTGAGTTAGTTGGGATAGTCTCATGTTGCCATAGCTGAGTCCCAGTTTCACAGTCCTCTGTTGATCTTCACCACTGTGATATTTAAACCAGCTGGTTTTCAATTTACTTTCAACTAACAGCTGCCATGAGCATCTACTGAAATTACATCACAACAAAGCCACTCCTATTAACAGCCTAAACTCATCTTCATACCTTCACAGTAGTCAGTCACAGAAAAAACACTGAGAAACACACAGGTATCTCTCCAGACTTGAACTCGTGGATTCTGATTCAGTAAGCAATATAGCACCAATCATTTATAGTATGTACTGGTATTTATGAAAACAATCTATATGCAGCACTGCAAAATAAAATATATGGATTGTGATAAATAAATGATGTATAGAATATGAAAACATCCAAGTGCTGGACATATTACCTTGGCCTTCAAAGCAAAAAAGAAAAAAGAATAAAACAGTCTATGGCTGGATGGAACAGGCTTTATGTTGCCCAGGGAAGCCACTCGACTCCATACTGCTATTCATGAGACAGTATGTGACAACACCTCACAAGAATATGTCCTCTAAAGAGAATATAACCTTGAAGAATGATCATAAACTAAATATGGTACTGGTAGCAAACTTAGTCATTATTTTATTAAACACCTTTGATTTATCTTCCCTAGTCAAAAATAAAATATTTTAACCAGCAGTTGGCTAGCCCACCCATCCTAAAAGTATACAAGGTGAAATTACATCTATAGAAATTTCTTGGAAACATTTCATATAAGCACTTTGGTCAGAGGAAATCGGGAAAAGGTCTACTCTAATGTTCCTTTTCTATTCTCTTCAGAGATTTAGAATGTTGCAATTCATAAAGTTTTACTAAAATTTTAAAAATAAATAGACAAGTAAAATTGTGAAGAGATAATGATGTAGATTCTTGAGATTTCAAAAATAACAAAACAAATAGTATTAAATATAGAAGCTAAGGAAGCCCTCATACCAAATACAAGATTAGTCAAGAAGCACTAGTGTCAGAAACACCTGACGTCACCAACAAATGTCTAAACATTGTTGTGGCTAGATTATGTGGTAACAACATATACTTGAGGACTAATAAAAACAATAGTGTCGCAGAACTCTAGAAATGGAAGGACCTTGAAGCTCATCTAAAGCACTTTTCCAAATTCATTATTTTCTTAACCCTCTTTTTCTAAATAAATAGTAACACCAATACATAAAAAAATAAAAGCAGGAGCTACTGCTCCTGGGCCTTCTTCAATCTCCTCAGCCACAGCAGCCTGGAAGCTCCCTGAGGAAGATTATTTAACATCAAGGATCACACAATAGAGACCACTAGAGGCTCTGAGCCAGGGCACAAAGTGCCCAGTCTCGTCTCGTCTCCCTTCCCCTCCCCTCCCCTCCCCTCTTTCTTTTTTTCCCCATCACCATTTGTCCACTTTATGCCCTCTTCCACTTTCCCCCACCCAATGCAATCACCATACTTTTGTCATGTCCATGAGTTCTCTTTTTTTCTTCTTTTTTGCTCAATCCCTCCACACACCTCCCACCACCAGAGCTGTTTGCCTGCTCTCTATCTATGTATCTGTCTCTATTTTACTTGGTGATTTCACTCATATGTGGAATTTAGTGAACAAACTGAACTACCAAGCAGGGTTCTTTCTATTGCAGCACACAACCAAAGCAACAGAATCCTAAAACAAATTTGGTTAGAATGCAATAATAGAGAATTGGAAATTTCTGTGGATTTGTAAGAGTAATATCTAACTTGCCATACACTTATATTCCAGATTAGCTAAGTTTTTAAAAATGTATATTTAGAAAATCGTAAAATCAGTTTAAATTATGAACCTAAATCATCCCCAAAGTGCTTATATGAAGTTTTTAAAGTTAATACTACCTGTTCCAGTAAATAATTAAGTATTAATAACAAATAAGAGAAAAGTGAAGGCTTAATTTTATGTTTAACTTGTCTCCCACTCTTTCTAGTAGAAAGGCTAAATTATCAGTGAGGTATTAAAATAAATTATCAGTGAGATAACCATACGTCAGAAAGAGAAGCACGAGAAGCAAAGAAATAAAGTTGATTAACCAGATAACACACAGATACTCAAAGTCAGATCAGCCAAGTTTTTAAGGAGTAACTCCATTATTAGCCTGGGGGGAAATGGGCAACTAGTACATTCATTTGTTCATCCCAACATGTATTGAGTGCCCACTATGTATCAGGGATTTATAGAAACCTATTTGTACTTAGTTTCTAACACAGATGCAAAATTAATAGTATAATAGTCATTGCAATGCTCCATTTACCACCTCTTGAATTATTTGTTAAAATATATTTTATTGATTTTTTTACCGAGAGGATGGGAGAGGGATAGAGAGTTAGAAACATCGATCAGCTGCCTCCTGCACACCTCCTACTGGGGATGTGCCCACAACCAAGGTACGTGCCCTTGACCGGAATCGAACCTGGGACCGACCCTTCAGTCCAAAGGCCGACACTCTATCCACTGAGCCAAACCAGTTGGGGCGAATTATTTTTTAAAAACTAGTAAATGTACATTTGGTCATTTACCAAGTAATACCATCACACTGTCAAAACTATATACATTTAAATCAAAATAAGTAAAATGCAATATCCTGAGAACAGCAAGAAAGGGAATATGGCTAAAAGGCAGCTTGAATATAACTCTGTGAACCATAAAAGCTATGGCAAACCTTTCTTATCTTTTCTATGTTCTATTGTATCTTGAACTCATTATATTTGAAAATCATAAAAACAAAACACTATTTACTAGAATCCTAACCAGTGGTCCTAAGAGTGTGATACAGTAGAATCAGCAACACCACAGACCTACTGAGCCAGAGATGCTGGGGGCGGGCACAGTGATCTGTGTTTTCCACACTTTACAACCTCTCCAGGTGATTCCCAAACACACTAAAGGTTGAGAATCATTCTCCCAAAATAACATATCAGAAGTAATACAATAAAACAAAGTGCTTCCTAACTGCATACATAAAGATTGCTTTATATTCATAGAAAATTTTGTAATAAATTTGTTAAAGATCATAATTTCTTCTTAACTATAGGAATAATGCTTTGAGACTGTCAGTAATTAATTAAAGTCATTTATTGGGCTTGGGATTAAAAACAGTTCAAAGTAAATGAATGGTATAAGCTTTGAACAGCTGCTAAAATTTCCATTTAAAAAATAGGAGGCATTAAAATACTTTGGACTGTCCAAATTTTAACAGAACATTTTAGTGAGAAATATAAAATCTGAAGTTTCAAAAGCACATATTAAAAAATTATAAGTGTATCCTCATGAAGTAAATATGATTTGATAAAAGATTACATATGAGAATATAATGTCACTTTACAGAAATTTATAAAACTACGTGCAGGGCTTACTTTTTTTTTTAATATGTTTTTTAAATTGATTTTTAGAGATAGAGGAAGGGCGAGGGAGAGAGAGAAACATTGATCAGCTACCTCTTGCAAACCCCTACAGGGGATCGAGCCTGCAACCTGGGCATAAGCTCCGACTGAGAATTGAGCCAGCAACCTTTTGGTGCATGGGATGATGCCCAACCAAGTGAGTGAGCCACACCAACCAGGGCCCCTGAAGGGTCTGCTTTTAGTCCCAAGTTCTTTTCATTGGCCATTAAAATGTTTATTTATGAGTTATCACAATATTTTTTAATCCTAGGAGGATGAAATTAGAGATAAAAGGAGAATCAAGGGAATCTGCAGAATCAAGGGAATCCGCAGCTAAAGTGTAACAGTCAGCTACAAATTAAACATGAAACAAATTAAAGCACTGAAATTCCTTTCACCATATCTCCTACATGAGTTGACATGCATCTATGAAATATCAGACGCATAGCAAGTATAGTTCACAACTTGGATACTGCTTATATCATCTGACAAATGTTGCTTTTCCAATTTCTTCACATGTATTGGCTCAAAGTTTTAATTAGATTGAAAAATTCCTATGAGCAAGCAGAGGTCAAACTGGATTTAGGCAAAACAGATGTGAATAGCAAAGCTAAGAGAGGTATAAAATAGGCCTCAAGTCTTTAACACTTCTTACCAAGAATTCCCATGGCATTCTCAAAACATAAAAATAGCAGACCACTGAGCAGAAAGTCTTTAGGATTTGTGCCAAAAGTTTATTTTAAAACAGAGAGATCTTACTATTCTTTGCTTTTATGAATGTCTACTTTTATTGTTCCCCAAACCACCTCTAACACACTGTAGAGGCTGTACCACAGGTAAACAAACTTTCTGTATCACCGTCAGCACCTATTAGCACGTGAGGTCAACACAACTTTGTGGACCACCTACCGCCTCCCACTGCAGCAAGTGCATTTTGGTATTTCTCTAAAGGGTACCAGGGTTATGTTTGAGAGACTAGCTGGGCTAAGGGACTGGAGAGAAGTCCGGTGGTGGTAGAAGTTCAGCCAAAAGCAACTGCAGTGACTCACCTGGAAGGTGAGTAGGAAGAATGAAGAGTGCTGATGGTGAGGGGTGATGAGAAGACACTTCAACTGCAGACCAGATGGAACCTGGAGACAGGTAAGATGTCAAGGAAAGAGCAGAGGCAGAAACTGAAGGTGAGGCATTCTGTCACAGAATTTTAAAGCTCAAAGGGATTTGAGCGACAACTGAAACTATGGCTTTCAGCATAGAGCACTAGGTTGAGGATGACAGCTAGCATCTCTGAAAGCTCTTTGGGGAACCCCCACACTAGGATTAGGAAGATACATCAATCTCAGAAGAGACTAGAACCAGAGTTCTTATGAACTCTAAGCTATAAAGGCAGCAAGCTGGGTTTTAACGGACCTGGAGGTCACAAATGAGTCGTCCAGTACCTTATCTCCAGAAACCATCAAGATACCTGGTAAATTTCCATCATCAGTCAACCTGGATTATCCCGGTTCCTAAAATATGATTGCTCTTAGGTACTCCCTAAGACCTTGAAGCTTCTGTAGTCTTTTAAATGGATGGTCAATACTTCATCATGAATGTAGTTAAATAAAGTAAAATATAAATGGCTCCCATTTTATGCTATTTTATTTCACTAATTGCGCTCAGCTTTCAGAAAAACCTCAGTGAGACTGTAAGCAGGATTAAATGTAAACTTTACAGGACTATAAGCTTTACAAATATTGTCCAGAACCTGACTAATGCCAACAACATGCTCCTGAAGTGCATATTTGGGAAAGCTGCTGAGTTATCCTGTAGCCTTAAACATACTAAAGATCGAAAGGTAAGTGGAAAGATCAAGGTCATAATCCACATTAGTCAAGAAAACCTTACCTAGCAGATGCTGTCCTTGTGCTGAGAAGATAGCATGAAAATGAATCAAAGCCAACACAATTTGGAGAGACTGAAATAATAATCAGGCACCTTTTAACAAAGCTAATGAAACTTGGTTCTGCCTTCACTGTCTTAAATCTGCCTCTTCGACAGAACACCTGTCTACATTCTACCTCTATTACAAGAAGAATATCTTTCCCCACTTATAAACAGAGAGCAAGACAGGAGTGGCAAGTCCTAGAGCACAGCTAGTTCACCGATGGAGGCACATTCATTCCATTAGCTGAGTTGGCTGGACATGTGCTGCGGAAGGATGTCAGCAGGATATGCAAGCAGCTGCTGCATAAGAACCTCAAGCAGGGACACTGTAGGGCCAAGAGGGAGGAATCTGTGAAGATGCACTAAGCACAGCTCTGAGTCCTGCAGCCTCTGTGGAACGCTGAGAAACAGAAGCACGTAAACCAATCTGGCATGTAGCAATCAGAAATAAAACAATCCATTGTAAGTAATACACTGGATACCAAGGAAGGCCAAATAGGAAGAGGTGTGTGGCAACAATAAATGTACAGTTTTTGTTGTTATTTTATTAAGTGAAAGTTTTCATTGGTAATGTTAGCCTTTTTTGGTTACACATCTCAGAAGTGAAGTAGCCCACTTGAGGGCCAAGCTCAGGAGGCCCTGGAGTCTAGCGCAGCAGTCAGGGACCTGCCCCAGGGGGTAGTGTTGGCAGAGGGCTGTGAGCTAGGACTCCCTTGGGGAGTTTGGAGGATGCTTGCTGTCCCTGCCAAGTTCAACCTAATACCCATCTCTGCCCAGGTCTAGCAGCTATGATAAATGTTCCTAGCTTCTCAGTCTCAAACAAAACAACAGCTCTACCAAATGGCTCTTGACGTACAGGCAGCCTCAAGCAGCAGAGGAAAAGCAAGGAGGATGGGCATTGAGATTTGGCGTCTGTCATAACCCTCTGGTGTCCATTCTGTCCAAAACAGAGCTGCTGACAATAATGATGAGATAGCTCCTTAAGGAGTGATTGCCATAGCTGCTCAGAATACAAATAAATACCTTTCCATTGGTCCATGCCCCCTCCTAGGTACCTACATCTCTCTGAATTTCTTTCGCTCTAATATTGGAGTCTAAAACGTTCTCCTAGAGCCGTGGTCGGCAAACTGCGGCTCGCGAGCCACATGCGGCTCTTTGGCCCCTTGAATGTGGCTCTTCCACAAAATACCACGGCCTGGGCAAGTCTATTTTGAAGAAGTGGCGTTAGAAGAAGTTTAAGTTTAAAAAAATTGGCTCTCAAAAGAAATTTCAATCGTTGTACTGTTGATATTTGGCTCTGTTGACTAATGAGTTTGCCGAACACTGTCCTAGAGAAACCTTTTCTAATTAACAGAAGAATGGAAATCACTTCTTACAGTGGTCAACCCTTACAACTTCTTCACCAATACACAAACTTCCACAGCCTGTTAAAAATATAAAAAATATACTTAACATATAAGATTGATTTATAGATATCACAAAGTATGAAAAGGTAGGAATGTCTACATTCTACCTCTATTACAAGAAGAATATCTTTCCCCACTTATAAACAGAACATAATAACTGTCACCAAAAAATCCTCATAAAATTGGTTAAATCACAAAATAATACTTTTCTTATAACTGGTCAAAGATTAGTTTTTTTACCATTACTTCCTACAGTTTTATAAATATTACCAAATATAAAACGCCTTTTGCAGAGGAAAAAACAAAGGTAAGTGGGATTATTAAAAATCAAGTTCTCTGAATCCATTTATTGATTTATGTGTGGGGCACCATGCCTAGTACCATGGAGAACAGAACAATGAATCAGAAGCTAATGCTGATTTCAAAGAAGTAAGTTCAGCAGTAATATGACATATGGCCATAAACACACTGTTAAAAAGCACCTGAGGTAATTAAAGGCGGTACAAATAATGTGGGAAATGGTGTGTACATGCACATGTGTGCAGGAGGAAGGGGTTGCTGGAGATCACAAACACCTTTGTGAAAGAAATAACTGAGCAGGGCCTTGAAGGGTACAAAGTCCTAGCCCATGAGTAAAGAAGTGGGAAGAAGATTCGAGGCAGAGTGAAGAACACAGCAAGAATGAATAGAGATGATGATCATTCTGGTTTGGATGAATGACAGAGACCTGAAGGGGGACAATGGTTAACCTTTTGCACTCGGATGTCGAGTGTGACTCGACACGGTTAGCATTAGAATAAAGGAATCGAGAAAAAAGCAAGCGAGTGCAAAGGGTTAATCCTGAGAAATGCAAGGATGGCTGGACTCTCAGATTAGACCAAGAAGTTTGACCCTGTATGATGTCTGATGGGCATCAAGGCTCCAAAGGAAATATCTGATTGGGAGAATGACAACATCACCTTTGTTTCAGGAAGACCTCTTTAGCTATACCATGTTAGGCTGACTGGAAAAAAGAGGGGACAGGAGGCCTTGCTTGGAGCTTATTCCAAAAGTTCAGTAGCAGAAAAAATGGAAGTAGGAATTGAACTGAGACTGTAGGTTTCAGAAATAAGTCAAACAAATAGGTCAATAAGACCTGATAAATGACTAGACACAGGGGCAGGGGAAGGAGACAAATCAAAGATGAGTTAAGGTTTTATGTCTGGTATCAGAATGAAACTAGGAAAAACAAGAGGAAGGTCAATGCTAGGCGCTGTTTGGACACACCAGGTTTCAGGTCTGGTAGTTCACTCGGATGGAGAAGGCCAGCAAAAAAAACCTAATCTGGAATCACAGCTTCACTGCTACAGGCTGCTTTTGTTTGGCCAAGGTTCTGGTCCCAAAGTGGCAAGAGCAGTTCACAGTCCAGGGTCCTGGGACAATACAGGAGAGCTATCTAATCTCATGCATGTTGTCAAGGACTCCATGATTCAAGTGAGCCATAGACTTGGACTTGGAGGTACTTTCATGAAAAAAATGGAGACTATTACCATCTGCAGGATTATATTTTTCCGTGGCATTGCTGTTTGGTTAAATAAGAACTGCATTTTCTGTTGCTCAGGGAAACAAAATATCTATAAATAGAGAAGTTTTTTTGTGCCTTTTCTTTATAGAATTCAGGCTTTAATGAGGATGCATTATCTTTATTTTATTTATTTATTTATCTTGCTATTATGCATGTTTACCAAGAACAAAAACATATTTGTAAGGCAAAAATGAGCATTTTGCATGATTAGTAATAGTCCTTGGCTGGTATAATCAACAAGGTTGTCATTACTGGCAGTTGGGATGATTGCTTTCTCTGCAGAAGCAACTGAGCTGACTGGGGCTGGCACACTGGCCACTGTGCTATGGATGCAGGCACTGCACTGCAGTTAGGACATTATAGCTTCCTGCAGTAGCAAGAGAAATGATGGAGTGCTAAAAATAGAGTAATTAGGAAGCAAACATGTAAGATTAGTCTGTCCTGATTATTCATGAATGTAAAATATACTAAATTACTGTATATACTGTCCATAAAAAATGCCAGCAACTTACTATTGAGGATGACTTGCATGACTACTTTCTATAGCATTAGTACAATAATTAGAACTTTCTTACATTTCTGGGAGATTACCACCTCACTTTCTAACAACTGACATTACTGTGTATAATAATAGAATTAGAAATTGCAAATTCAAGTCTGGAGAGGTGATACTTTGTTCAATTCATGCATCCTACTTTCTAACTCCCAATATCCATTGTACTTTGTGCTCCAACATCCTTCATTTTATTCAAGAAGTCTGAGAAAAATCTATGGGTAAGGGCAATCTTTTAACTTGGTCTAAGTATTAGCAATTTTTTTCCCCAGAAATAATTGACCTCGTTTCTAACCAAGTGGATGAAGAATAAGCACTAAGACAATGGCATGATTTATAACACAGTGTCAGGAAGACAGACCATTGAGCTTTCAAACTGCAGTAACGTCAGTGGTGCTCTGCTCTGCCACCAACACAAATACAAATTTTCCTCCAGGCCAGTGGACACATGCCCAATTATCCTTCTGGATTATCAGAACACTGACCTCTGATATTCTAACCTAAATGCAGACACGTGTTAAATGTTATCTGGCCAAAACTCAGTGGCGTTACCATTTCTCTAGAGCTAGAGACACAACTGGGTCACAAGAAACGAAGTGCTCCTAAGAATAAGCTAGAAAATGGAGCAAGGTGGGTCAACGGCATGCCTCACTGACAGCGGTGCAGGATGGGGCAGGTTGCTCACCAGGAGGGGTATATCGTGGAGGCCCCATTGGAACACCACCCGCTTGGATTGGTGGCTGTGCAGCCTCACGCAATATATGCATGAACAGTGCTCAGGAAAAGCGGTCCATTTTTTAATTAAAAAAAAAGTCCAAGGCCATTTAGTCTTACGCATCTAAAATCAAGCTTCATAAGCCTTCCCCATTAACCACCATACTAAATTTCTCAAGCATGTGGAAAATCTAAAGTAATTGCTATTTTGGGCCCTTACACAGCCTCTTTCTTTTTAAAAAAATTTAAATTCTTTATTGTTGAAAGTATTACATATGTCTCTTTTTCCCCCACTGACCTCTCCCTGCACTGCCCTGCCCACTCCTGCCTCCTAAGCACAGGCCCTCACCACCCCCTACTGTCAGTGTTATTGGTTATGCTTATATGCATGCATACAAGTCCTTTAGTTGATCTCTTACCATACCTCGCCCCTGCCTTACTGTTCTTATTGTATACTAGAAGCCCGGTGCACGAAATTCGTGCACGGCGGGGGGTTGTCCCTCAGCCCAGCCTGTACCCTCTCCAATCTGGGACTCCTGGAGGGATGTCCGACTGCCCGTTTAGGCCCGATCCTGGTGGGATCGGGCCTAAACGGGCAGTCGGACATCCCTCTCACAATCCAGGACTGCTGGCTCCCAACTGCTTGCCTGCCTGCCTTCCTGATTGCCCCTAACCGCTTCTGCCTGCCAGCCTGATCACCCCCTAACCACTCTGCTGCCAGCCTGGTTGATGCTTAACTGCTCCCCTCCCAGCCTGTTTGCCCCCAACTTCCCTCCTCTGCCAGCCTGGTCACCCCTAACTGCCCTCTCCTGCAGGGTTGATCGCCTCCAACTGCCCTCCTTTGCAGGGCTGGTCCCTCACAACTGCCCTCCCTTGCAGGCCGGGTGCCTCTCAACTGCCCTCTCCTGCTGGCCATCTTGTAGTGGCCATCTTGTGTCCACATGGGGGCAGGATCTTTGACCACATGGGGGCAGCTATATTGTGTGTTGCAGTGATGATCAATCTGTATATTACTCTTTTATTAGATATAGAGGCCTGGTGCACGGGTGGGGGCCAGCTGGTTTGCCCTGAAGGGTGTCACAGATAAGGGTGGGGGTTTCCTTGGGGCGTGGGGCAGCCTGAGCGAGGGGCCTGTGGTGGTTTGCAGGCCGGCCACGCCCCCTGGCAACCCAAGCAGAGGCCCTGGTATCTGGAATTTATTTTCCTTCTACAATTGAAACTTTGTAGCCTGGAGCGGAGCCAAGCCTGGGGCTCCAGCAGCCATCTCTGTGGCAGTTAATTCACCTTCTACAATTGAAACTTTGTAGCCTTAAGCGGGTGAGCCCGGCCAGGGTGTGCGGAAAGCTTTGCTTCCCCTGTTGCCGCCGGCAACCCTGGCCTGCTCTCTCAAGCTCCATT
This sequence comes from Cnephaeus nilssonii, assembly GCF_951640355.1. Taxonomy (NCBI): domain Eukaryota; kingdom Metazoa; phylum Chordata; class Mammalia; order Chiroptera; family Vespertilionidae; genus Cnephaeus; species Cnephaeus nilssonii. The sequence continues at coordinate 56,430,567 of NC_137081.1, forward strand.
CTGCCGCCATTTGTTTGAATTGTTTACCTTCTATAATTGAAACTTTGTAGCTTGAGTGGAGGCTTAGGCCTGCAACGGCTATGGAAAGCTTGGCTTACTCTGTTACCTGGGAAACCTTGCTCTCTGTGGCTGTAGCCATCTTGGATTGGGGTTAATTTGCATGCTCGCTCTGATTGGGTGGTGGGCGTGGCTTGGCTGGTGGGTGTGGCTTTATGTAGCGGAGTGATGGTTAATTTGCATATTACCATTTTATTAGAGAGGATACTTCCACACTTATTTTGAATACAGGAGCACAGAATGATGTACTCTCCCGATGGATCAATCCCTGGGTGATAAGGGGGCCTCTCTCCTGTGCGGCCACAGGCTGTCTGATGTCAGCATCGGCAGTTGTGCTGTAGAAACCGTGCCTGGTCAAGAGCAACTGGATCCCCCAATCTTCCACCTCTGGAGAAAAAAACACTCACAACCCTCCCACTGCTGGCACAGGGCAACAGCACTATCTGAACAAGAGGAGCAGAAGTGTGTATAAGAGCAAAGCAGAGCACGGTAAGTTCTAGAGCAGCCTAAGACTGCCCTACCAACTTATCTCCATGGTTTAACACTGCGGGGTCCCCAGACATTAGAAGAAAGATGATTATGTGGCCAACATCAGCATAATAAACTGGATCCCCAATGATTATAACCACTAGAGGAATGCTGAAAAGAAAAATGAAGCCTAAGAAACAAAATTATTTTTCACAACACAGTTAACATTTTTGGAACACTATGTGAAACTAATAACATGATAAAGTGTTAACACTTCCAAAGTATTTCACAACAAAAATTCTGAAACAAAGTACCAAAAACAGAGTCCATTATGAGAATGTAGTGAAAACTGTAAAAATGCTTTTTATGTCTGGAACATTTTTTTGCTCATTTCAAATCACCTTGCAACTTCTAACTTAATATTCACCTTCATTTAAAAATGTGTGGAAAGCTGTACAATTCAGAATCCCCCAACTGCCCATCCTCACATTGCCTTTGAGGCAAGCATCCATTCATAATACCCGGGCTTTTCCCCTTGCCCTATTATCCTTTCCGCATTCCCTTTCTGCTATATCCATAGATAAGTTTATAATACTAATAAAAAATCAGATGACTCTTTGAGTTCCACCCCATGTTTATGTTTGTTGATTTGTTTTGGGGTTTTTGTCTTTTTTACTATACACTGAGAAACCAATGTTTACTGGGATTTTAAAAAGTGAACCAGTATTTGAAATATGAAGTCTGGCCTGCATCTCATCATTGAAAAGTTAATGCTGTAATAGCAATATCAGCAACCATCTTATTAAAATACTAGAGGCCCAGTGCACGGATTCATGCACAGGTGGGGTCCGGCCGGCCCAGCCCCAATCGGGGCAGATCGGGGCCGGATCTGTCAGGAGGAGGAGACGGAAGGAGGTTGGCTGGCTGGCCAACCCCGATCAGGATCCATCAGGGCTGAGCCAGCTGGGGGAAGGGGCCGAGGGAGGTTGACTGGCCAGCCCCACCCCGATAGGGCTGGTTCGCTGGCCGCTGTGGGCATCATAGCGACCAGTCGTTTTGGTCGTTACAGCATTCCAGTCGCTGGCTTTTTATATATACAGACAGATTTCCTATGAATCAGATAGTACTGAGCACTTTACAAATATTATATCATTTAATCTTCGAGACAAAACTGAATTAACACTATCTCCATTTCACTGTTGAGAATACAGAAGCAAGGAAGCAAAATAACCTGCCTAAAGGTCACACCCCTAACAAGTCACACAGTCTGTATTCAAGCCCAGGTCTGTATTCTAAGTTTCCAGAAAAACTGGGAAACCATTTTCTAAAGCCACACTTTAAAGAACTGAAAGATTTTTTTTTTTTTTGAAGAGGAGATAACTTCTCCTTATCAGTATTTATTTTCTCCATGTGGTTTATATCTAGCACTAGGCAAGCCAAACCAAGGAACTAAAAAGGAGTAGGAAAATCAGGCAAGAGGGAAGGGAACTGGGAGTATAAACTAGGCAAAGAGCCAAGGGAAAAAAAGAAAGGGCACTAAAAATTGTAGCCCAACCCAGAGGAGCAAAAGGTAGCCTATCACTGATGTCATATAAAAATGTTTCAACTGATACCAATTTACCATAATGAAAGGCTAAAAATTCATACATACACCTATCCTTTTTTGACATATGACTATCTGTAATGGCTACAAAGAAGTCTATTGTATGATGTATTAACATAGTATTTAGATTTATAGTTTTTAATACTCTAAACAACTCATCTGAAAATAATCTCTGTCCACGTGAGACATGACAGCACACTAGAACTCACGGAAGAAAGGTACTTTTTGTTGTTTTTTTAAGGCTATTGATGCCTCCTGCCAGCTTCCTCAATGGAAGAGTTGTGGCAATGTCAGCTCAACTATCTGACCCTCATCAGTATGGGGGGGATAGGGTTCCATCATTCTTCCCAGTCGTTCTCAGTCTGAAAAATATGATACAACACTTGTATCGTTTTCTTTTATGACCAAAAAGGCAGAAGCTTAAAAAATAAAATGTCAATTTATTTAATCTCACTGAGATTTAAAAAAAAATCCCCACAAAATTCTAGAGGTAGGAATTATCCTCACTTTATTGGTAAAGAAGTAGATTCAAAACAGTTAAAATATTTCCAAATGTATAGCAAATAGCAAAACTATAATTTCTATTTTGTTTTTAATAACTGTTTACTTATAAATTAAAAGTGTTAAATGCATTTTATCTATAAGAATATTCAGTACCTCAAAAAAGTCTTTGCAGTTTAGAAAATTTCATATTAAAATTACTAAATAAAAAATAATTAAATATGAAAGTCATCAACTATAATTTTAAATTATTTTTACTATCTGTGATTACTGAGTTCAAGCATTTTATTTCAAAACAAATCATCTTTAATGTTATTAATTTGCTCATTTGCTTTCAAATAACTAAGGTATGTTTTTAAATTACTTATTTATACTATTGTAAATAACTTTCTAGTTCACAGTATATTTTTGGCACAGTTGATATTTTCAATGAACTTCAGATAAGACTCTAAAGGTCACCGTTTTTTTTACTACTAAGAAATCCTTTTGGTTTAAACTGAACCCATAAACACACTGTTTTAATACTGAGGTGAAGTGATTTTAAGAATGTACATAATGAAAATATATAACCTTTTGTCGTAAAGTGTTGAAAACAGAGCAAATGCCTAAAGTAGTGTAACAGATGAGTATCCTGAGTTGAAGTATAATGAGAAATATGCTAAGTGCTAACAGCTTTTCCCTCTTCATCAGTGAATCATTTAAAGTTCCTATATTTTAAGGGGAAAAAATGATCCAAGTTTTATAATGGCAAGAGTCTGCCTAGTTCCTGAAATCTGAAAATGTCAGCCTCATTTTAAATGAATTCTGCACCCCCTGGATTCCATTCTCTTCTTCCCAAAGGACCAAAGATGTTAATAACCCCACAGGAGAATAAAAGGGGACTGAGAGCAGGGATCTACAGGAGGCAGAGAGTGTGGAAGGAGGAAAGAGTGGAAACCAATGGTCAGACCTAGACTAGCATTCCTGAAACATCAAGGGAAAGTGTGATGACAAATGAGCAGGCACACACAAATCAGAAGGCTGGGATGAACCATACTCACCGCCAGCATTAAGTGCTTGACACCCACACGGACCAGAGACTGAGACTTTCTCAAATCCACAAGTCTGCTAACATCATTTTACCACTGAATTTATCTCCTGACATGCAGGAGTGTCCGAATCCCTCCACTCCCTTGATGAGGGTTACTCAGGTGCATTGACATTGTGAAGCAGGCCTAGACAGCAACCAGCCCAGTCTGGAGCAGGAACAGAGAGCTGGCCCCAAAAGGGTGGGTCAAAAGAAGACAATGCAACTCAGTTATCTGCCAATGGTACTAAGAGGCTGAATGAAGAAGGTTATGGGAAGAGTCTGCTGTAAATCTAAACAAAATTAAGGAAATGGAAAAATGAGGCAAATATTTCTACTGGAGGGAGAAAAAAACTTGTATAAAAAATGACAACAAGCCCTGGCCGGTTGTTGGATAGAGCGTTGGCCTGCAGACTGAAGGGTCCTGGGTTCGGTTCTGGTCAAGGGCATGTACCTTGGTTGCAGGATCGATCCCCAGTAGGGGTTGTGCAGGAGGCGACTGATTAATGTTTCTCTCTCATCAATGTTTCTAATTCTCTATTCCTCTCCCTTCCTCTCTGTAAAAATCAATAAAATATATTTTAAAAATTAGATCTACTCAAAAAAAAAAAAAAGACAACAGGCTCATTGATAAATAGTATTTACATATTAAAATTGTTTGGTAAATACATATCATTAGGTAGGGAGAAACTAAAGTGCTATGTATAAAGACCATGTATGCAGCATGATCCCATTTTAATAAAGAATCAAAGCCAAAACACCATGTCTAAGTGGTGAAATTTTGAATAGTCTACCCTTTTTATTGTTCCATATTTTCTCCTGTATACATATATAACACTTTTACAAGAAGGGGAGAAAAGTTAACCTAAAAGAAAAAAAATAAGCAGGAGGAAAATGGTCAGCTGGCAATGAAACTTAAGAAATATGAGTCAGAAAGAAAAGGAAACACACACACACACACACACACACACACAATTATATCCTAAGGAAGAAAAGAAATTTCACCAAGGTATGGGCAGTCAATGGGGCCAAGTGTTGCTGGGCAGATGTTGGGGAGGAAAAAGCAGGGCTGTGGGATCTGAGCAGAGAACAGGGACTGAGAGAAGAGAAGATGGCATCAGATACTGACCGAGAAGGAAGAGAGCCCAGGCCAGTTCTCAGGAGGGAAAGGCAGGTTTCTGGCTGTTAAAATATGGGGAGACGGATGTTTAAGGAGAAAAGAAACCAGTGGAAAAGTGACTTAGGGTAAGAGAAAAGATGATTTCCCAGTTAAAAACAAACAAAAAAAAAACACACAATTTAACTTTAAGTAAACTGATTTTATATATATATATATATATATATATATATATATATATGTATGTATATATATATATATATGTATATATATATATATATATATGATTTTATTTATATATATATATATATGGCTTCTAATTTTTACAAACCTTAGTTCCCACTAAGTACTTGACTATATTGTCATTAGGCACAAAGAAAACAAAGAACCCATGAGGACAACCCATCTTATGGATTTTGATAAACTATGAATTAGTTATGGATTTTGATTAGTTATGGATTAGTTATGGATTTTGATAAACTATGAATCCTAATGCTAAAAGAGAGGAATTTTTACTACTACTATTATGTAAGTCAAGTTACCATTATTCACAAGAATACTTAATCACTTTAAAAAACAATATGGAGATTTTTCAAAAAACTAAGACTAGAGTTACCATATGGCCCAGCAATCTCTCTTCTTGGTATCTACCCCAAAAACTTGAAAACATTTATTCACAAAGATATATGCACCCCTATGTTCACTGCAGCATTATTCACAATACCCAAGACATAGAAGCAATCAAAGTGTCCTTTGATAGATGATTGAATAAAGAAGACGCGGTACATATATACAATGGAATACTGCTCAGCCATAAGAAAAGATGAAAATACTGCCATTTACAACAACATGGATGGCCCTTGAAAATATTGTGCTAAGTGAAATAAGTCAGTCAGAAAAAGCTAAGAACCATACAATTTCACCCAGATGTGGAATATAAAACTGAAACTCATAGCCACAGACAACAGCATGGTGGTTATCAGAAGGAGGGTAATAAAAATAAAGGGGGCCAAATGTATGGTGATGAAAGATGATTTGAATTTGTGTGGACACACAATGCAATATCCAGTTCATAGAAATGTATACCTGAAACCTATATAATCTTATCAACCAATGTCATCCCAATAAATTTAAAATAATAAAATAATTACTCTATAATGCTTATCAAGCTAACAGGGCTGGCATGCTTGTAACATTTGCAAAATAAATAAATTTTTGGTTACAGGTATATTTTAAAACAAAGGTAGGGTTTTAAATCTCACTTAACAAGTAGCTGGAAGGTAGGGGAGCAAGGTGCTGAAGAATGTGTTTGGTATGACTCATTTCTAATTTTTTTAAGTGTTGTAAGATCTAGTATTTCTACTAGTGGCTGCATATCAGAATCACCCAGGGAGCTATTAAGAATATCAATGCCAGGGTCCCACGCCAGGGATTCTGGGTGACTTTATCTGGGCACTGGAATTTTTGGCATTCCTAAACCCCTGGCTTCCTACCCAAATGATTATATGTATACTAAAGAGAAGAAAAAGTATTAAAGGCGTGGGGCTTAGAATTTTTAATTTCCTACTTTGAGCATTTCTGTATTGTTTGACTTCCTAAACAATTCGAATATACTACCTCTATATTTTAAATAGAAGTACTTCTATTTAAAAATTAACAAAAGGAATATCTCTTTTAGACTTTATAATGATTTCAGTAGGGAAAATACCTTTTAAGTTGTTACAACACTCACTTTTCTGTTAAGAGGGATTTTAGAAAACATCAAATTCTGTGTACTTGGAATATGAAGGTGAATAAGGGGCAGTGGGCACATCTTAATTGGGGGACAGGCATGAGACAGATCCTGAGGGGCCTAATACGCCCAAGCGAGGCCACTTGATTACTTTTGAACAGGGAAGTGACATGATGTGGACTCTAGATGAAGGAAATCCCAATTGTGAAAATCAAAATAAAGTTAAAAGAAGAAAATGATAGAGAACATCTTTGAAGCTTACGGGTAGGAAAGACTTAAAACCTACAAGCCATAAGGCAAAAATGAAAAAATTTTGATAGCACACTTAAGGGTTTCTTTTCAGTGGATAAAGTTGACAGGCAGATGAGAGATTAGAAGATTTTTGCAATGCTCTGATAGGGGACTAGCATTCAGAATATAAGAATACTCCTCAAATCAACATAGAAAGATGAGAATCCAAAGCATTAAATGGGCAAAAACTATAAAAGAAGATACCCCAAAAAAGATAAAAAGCAGATGAAGAGATGATGAAGTTCACAAGTAGTCAGAGAAATGCAAATCAGAAATGAGATATCTGACAACTGACTGGCAAAAATTAGGAAGCTGGACCATGTTTGAGAATACAGCCATCTAGAGAACGTTAGGCATAGCTTCTGCAAACTAAATGTACTCAGAGTCTAAGGCCCAGCAATTCTAGTCCTGGCATAGTTCCCAAAGAATCTGTCACACAGGTCCCAAGGGACATACTGTCCACTCTGTGATGGTGGGGAGGTGGAAGCAGTCTAGATCCCAATCAGAAGGAGTGGAGAGGGAAAAGGGAATAAATGTACATCACAAAATACTCAACTACAGTCAGAATCAACAGGATAATATTCACACAGGACCAGGGACAAATCTTTATAATAAACTAGAGGCTCGGTGCACAAAATTCATGCCCAGATAGGATACTTATGCCTGGCCAGCAATCAGGGCCAATCAGTGGGGCGACTGGCAGGGCGATCGGGGGGCCCCCGCTGGTACCCGCCTTGGCTGGCCTGGGGCCTGCAGGTTGGGGGCAGCTCTTCCGTTGAGTGTCTGCCCCCTGGTGGTCAGTGCGCGTCGTAGTGACCAGTCGTCCCACCATTCGGTCGATTTGCATATTAGGCTTTTATTATATAGGATGTCTGGGTGAAAATATTAACCAAATGAGAACAAAGTCATTTATGTAACAATTTACATAATACAAAATATTCATTACACAAGAGTATATACAAACAAAAAGAATCACACTACACACATTAGAATAAATGCCTATGATAGTGGAAGGGGTGTGATATGCAGGGGATGGTAATAACAAGAGCTAATAAATAAAACATTGGTTTGGCCGAGACCAATGATGACAAAATGCCACCAACTGAGATGTATGAACAATTCCACCCAAAGTCCAACTAAAAAACTTCTACAAAATAAAAATTAGCAATGTGAGTGAAGGGAAGAGACTAGAAGTGAGGAGAATAAACCAGAAGGCACTTTCATCAGTCTTCTAGGGTAGTTCACCAGACTCATGCCCTCCTCAATACAGATTAGACAAATGTCGAAAACCATCCCCTGCAAGGAAGTCTAAGGAAACACTGCTATTTGCACTTCTTCCTTCAGAAAAATACCGGCTTATTCCGACTTGGTATTTCCCATTTCCAGACTTCAACCACCTATGACAAATCAGCCACTCTCACCATTTAAAGCCCAACAGTATTTTTATAAACAGCCATTAAAAGTGAAAATTTGTTATAGGTTTTTTTTGAAATCTATGAAAAATAATTGACTTATGTAGGTTTTTACCCTCTCAAAAAGTTCCAGTAAATATGTTTGTCCCTGTAGATAGCAGTTTTGCTTTCCCTCTGAAGAGTTTTTTAAATTTGATTTCTAACCATGCCTGTTATCACAGAGGTACCAGAAGCCTAGCAGGAAAGAAAGCCGGACAACTAACGCTCTAAATCCCCTTCCTTCGACATGTTCACAGTGGCACCAACCAATCTGCTGGCACAGTAACTGTTCATAAGCTAAATTCACACATTTTGGCTAAAAGTATCCCAATTTCACCCTTTAAAAATCCTGGGTAGATAACTTCTGGTATTAATGATTTACAAACCCTTAAACTGGCTAAAAATAATTTAAATAAATCCAACTGTTTGACCTAGTATCTCTAATGTGCCTATTTTAAAATGAAGTTTGAGGACAAAATTTCCCCTAATTGTTTCCTTAATAATGACCAACAGCTAAGAAAAATGGTTTACATTGTCAGTTATTTTCCCAAAGAAGGTTGGAGGGGCAGGGAGGGCTGTAGCTAGGATTTGAGAGCCATCAGCCCAAGAGTGAGACCTGTGGAATCCAGATTCCCCTCACCTTAATGTCATTCTACCATATCTTGTTACTGTTTTGTTAGACATAATTATGTTTTCAGCATATATACTTTTGTTTTACTTGATAAACATAATTTTAAAAATTATTTCCACTGATTCCAAATGGCAAGAAATTTTTCTAAGGCACATGAATAAGATAGGGCTTAAATGCAGTGAGTAGAATTTAGTTTCTGATACTCTGACATGAAAAAAAAACAACAGTTAATAAACCTTGAATCTGAGAGGGAAGGGTCTCTCAGCAAAAAACTATCTGCCTCCACCCAGCTAAGAGCTAAGACAGGAGGCCGAGGGTCAGGGGAACCACATTTTGAGCCCCACATACCAGAAACATTTTAGAGTGCAGAAGATGATTCCAGGCATGCCAGAGCAACTCCACAGAGGGAACAAAATACATGCAGTGTAGATAAAGGCACACATATCATTTTCCTCTAACAAGGAATTTTTAGCTTCAGAAACCTCTGATTTATCAGACACACAAACTCAAAAAGACTAAGATAGTCTAACCACATTAAAACTGCTTTCATGACTTTAAGAAGTGTAACTCTAGGAAGTTACTGTAAAGAATAACTCAAAAATGAGAAGCCCATATATGTGAATATCCAGTGACATAATGTTGGAAGATTTAAGATGGTACATAAATTTCATACTTACAATATATGGTTTCTAAAGGAAAAAGTAACTTCACTGTACCTGGATGGAACTTTTTTTTTTTAATGAAGCTTAATCAAAAAGCAAAATATTAGATTTCTGGATATAGAGGAAGTAAACTGAAGAAATTTATCAAAATCCTCAAGTTCAACTCTATCCATTGTAGAGATGAGAAAATGGCTCAGGGAGATGTAACACATTCTCCAAGACCACTAAGGTAATCTACAGAAATGAAGACGAGCTTTCTTCTGAAGGCTCAGTGCCTTTCTCACCTGTTCCTGTTTCCAGATACCCATTGGCCCGCTCTTTCTAAATAGTCACAGGCCTCGTCCTTTCCCTGGCTCAGGAGCAAATTCTAAGTTCTTTCACCACAAAGCTATCAAGAATCTCAATATTGATAACAGTGCTATTCTTGGAAGTGACATTACTGGCATATAATTGTAGGGAATATTCTATTCATTAGAAGTCAATAAATAGGCCACACTCAAGGGGAATGAATTCCAGGAGGTGGGGAATCATACACTGGATACCTGTCAAACAATCAAGACAGAGCTGGGGGAAGATCCTTTGTGTGAATGCTTCTCACATTCTTCAGAAGTGGGAGAACAATATACATTGTATGGAAAGAAAAATAAGGAAAGAAGACATGTTATATATGAAAATTCAGCAAGACACTGTCTAGAAAAGCCTCAGTAGACAAAGTAAGACCAAATGAAGAGTCACTTTTAAAGGAAACAAAGTGCTGAGAAGGAGAAGGTGAAGGAATTCTAGCAAAGACAATGTACTAGTGAGTGAGTGCTAAAAAAAAAGGATGCCCCTAGCACATAGTAGGTTCAACGAATTCTTGTTAAGTTTTCATACATTTTTAAAGTGTATACCCTACCTGTATCTTACAGCTCTCAAAAATATTTTTATAGTTGTCAGACCCCCAGAACAAGGCTAGTGGGCCAAGCACAGAAAATCACCAGGACAGAAAGCCCCAGATGCCTACCTAGCAAGGGGCAAAACTGGGAAAACAAGAAACTTGATCCTCCCTAAGCATATCACTGGTCATGCGGTTTAGACCCCCTGATCTTTTCCTCCCTAAAGATAACATCTAGGCTCAGTTGTATTTCAGCTCCAGGCCCAGGAAAGCAGCAAAACCAGACAAGTGACACCATGGCTGCCTCAGGACCAGCTACACTCACTAATGACCCCCTGGCATCAACCAATCAGGGGAGACCATGACCTTGAAAGAGAATACCTGGAAAGCTGATGACTATTTTATTAATAAGACCCTCTCCTAAGACCTCCCCTAAGAGTCCAACCTGCAAGAAAGAGATCAGTACACTCAGGACAAAGGACCCAGTGCATGCTCTCCCTCCAAGGAGCACGCCTGTGCCATTCCCTTCCCCTTCTCCTTCCTCCACAGGCACTGTATCCCCTTATCCTCTAAGGGACCCCATGACACTTGCAACCAGGGAGCAAAGGGCAGCAGCAGCTCATGCCAGGCTTACCCCCTGAACCTGTCTCCAAGGAGTCCTTTGAGCCAAAGCAGCCCAGCCCAGTCTTTCCTGATGCTTCCTCTATGCCCTTCCTTGTTTTATTGTCCTAAGTGCCAGTATGGAACCAATATCTTTGGCTCAGTGCTGTGTAGTCCTTCCCTTTGGAAATCCCCATCACCCATCTCCTTCTCCTTAAATAAATTCAATTTTTCTTTATTCACTGTCTGAGATAGCTATTTAGCCTGCCTGTGCACCCACCAACTTTAACCTTTCAGTAATTTGATTTCATGAGAATATAAAATTTGATTTGTAGTGCATGTGTACAGAAATCTACCATAGGATCACACAGACAACAGTTAGAAATACGTTAATAAATGGCAGTGATAAAATGTGTGATTATAGAGGGAAGAAATTAGGGGGGGGGAAGAAGGGTCTACCTACCTCGAATATGATCTGACTCTATGTAATGAAATCAGAACTGAATGATTCCATAACTGAAGAAACAAATCAACATTTATTTATGATCTAGGGACATCTCAGGAGTTTTCTACTTATTTTACCATATATTTCATCACCATCTTTATTCCCAAGAGATCTTCTCTTACAGATACAAGCACTTGCAAAATTAATTCATTCCTTTCCTATTCATTCATTCCATTCATTAGACACCACTGACTCCCTATGAGCCAGGACTGTGTCTGGCAGTGGATATACAATGTCCTTATTCAGTAATCAAAAATGGTGTAACAGTATCTGCAGAAACTATCCTAACATTCAAATTCTTTCAGCACAAGTCTATCTAAATCTAACTTGAACATGTATATAAACATTATACCCAAACAAACCAAAATTCTAAATTCATAGGTGTTTTATATATATATATGACATCTCCCACATTAACTCAGAGCAACAGCACAATCAAACAGAGGCCTATCCTTTTTATATAGAAAAATAAGGTTTGGATTCTCACCAGTTGTGAGATCTTTGGCAAGTCACAGGTTTCTCTTAGTCTTTTCCCGGTTGTGTAAACTATATGTATATCACATATCTCTGAAGATGATGGTGAAGACAACTAGTAAATGAGAAAATATAGAGAACCATTGCATGGTTTCTACAAATGCACTTTTAACAAGGCTTTGTGCCAGTTAAAAACGTCCCGTTTAGGGCCTTAAGATTTCAGTACATTTACAATTATTTTTAACTATCATACAGAACTGACATGCTAGTGCTAAGAACACTACTACAAGTTGAGTCATCATATGATAAACTCCATGCTCTGGCCACTTGCTTCTGTATGTTTGCTGACCTTTCTCCCCCGTTTACATTTAGATCTTATATAAGGATGTTGGTGTAACATTTCATAAGAAATGTCACAAGGCTAAAAACAGGGTCACAACTATGAAGTTATATATAGAAGTCACAAGGAAGGTACTTCTGACCATAACCATTCTTTGCATGCACGGCTGTGACAAAAATGACCATTGCCCAAATAATCTTATTCAACCTATATAGATCGTCACTGAACTCACATGTTCTATTGTCTTTGATCCAGCCTCAAATTCTTCATGCTTAAGAGGAACCATCAGTCACCTGTTGCTTGTGATACACAAAGGTACATCTTTCAAGTACCTTTCTCCACTGCTTCCCAAATCAGTTTGCCATGTAGGGACAAGGCTGAGAAGAGCTGTATTTGAAATGTGGGCCACTATGTTCTACACCCCACAACTTAGTTAGGCTGAAACACCGCTCTAAAAGCTGGGTATCTGCAAGCCTGATGAATTTCAGAGTCATCCAAAACTTTGTAGTTTAGTCTTCAGTGTCCTATCACCCAGCTTTACTGCCGCTAGAATTCTGGCTTTCAAAAAAACCATTAGATTTGATACAAAAGAAAATGTTCAACTGTATTGTTTAAGTTTCTTGATTCACCATGATTTATTACTTTAATAACAACCTCAAAGGAAAAAAATCCTACCTTTTATGACATAATATTGTCTCCATACCCCATACAACTTAATAAAATTTTCTTCTTATATTGTATCTACACATATTCAAATAGAAATAAACTACTTTAATTATAGTCCATCAGAAAGAATTTACAAATTGAGCTGCCAAGTAGCTCCAAAATAATTTTACTATAATTACTAATTAAATATTATAAAATCCAGTTCTTTTTGTCAAATCCCATTGTTGTAATTCTTTTAGTTTGAATTCCGCTATTAATGATTACATAGAGATAACTAGAAATAAAAAATTCAATGTGGCCAAAATCAAAATGTGCATTTTATTTTTGCAACAAAATATGAATTCTGTTTACAAGTTTTAAATAAATTAAATTACTATAAACCTTAATTAGATTACATGTGGCGATGTATTTTAATTGTGGATGGGTATTACTAAACACAAGCTAATTAAAACCTATTCTCAAACTTGCAATCAAAACAAAAGTACAAAAACAAATCTTTGGCCATTGTGAAGTTACACGTTTTGTATTAGAGTCCAATATCCTTTATAGAAATTTTAATGTCAGCCCTTCGTTTTACAGATGATAATAAAGGATTAAATATTTTGCTTAAAAAGGGCCTGGTCTTATGTTTAAGCACAGTGATGGTTCACAGCAAATGACTTCCAAGAAATATACAATAACTACCCATCAGATGGTTGTAATGAACTCTAAAAACACGATAAAAGGGAAAAAGATATAGTTCCTCCTTCATGCAGCTTAGTCTTCTGGGGAAGACAGACTTCAATCAAATAATCCTATATCCTCTCTAATAAAATGGTAATATGCAAATTAACCATCACTCCACTACATAAGCCACACCCACCAGCCAAGCCACGCCCACCAGCCAATCAGGGTGCGTATGCAAATTAACCCCAATCCAAGATGGCTACAGCCACAGTGAGCAAGGTTTCCCAGGTAACAGAGGAAGCCAAGCTTTCCATAGCTGCTGCAGGCCTAAGCCTCCACTCAAGCTACAAAGTTTCAATTATAGAAGGTAAACAAATTCAAACAAATGGCGGTAGAATGGGGCTAGAAGAGCAGGCCACGGTTGCCGGCAGCAACAGGGGAAGCAAAGCTTTCCACACACCCTGGCCGGGCTCACCCGCTTAAGGCTACAAAGTTTCAATTGTAGAAGGTGAATTAACTGCCACAGAAATGGCTGCCGGAGCCCCAGGCTTGGCTCCGCTCCAGGCTACAAAGTTTCAATTGTAGAAGGAAAATAAATTCCAAATACCAGGGCCTCCCCTTGGGTTGCCAGGGGACGTGGCCGGCCTGCAAACCACCACAGGCCCCTCGCTCAGGCCGCCCCACACCCCAAGGGAACCCCCACCCTGATCAGGGACACCCTTCAGGGCAAACCAGCTGGCCCCCACCCGTGCACCAGGCCTCTATCCTATTTAATAAAAGAGTAATATACAGATTGATCATCACTGCAACACACAATATAGCTGCCCCCATGTGGTCAAAGATCCTGCCCCCATGTGGACACAAGATGGCTACTACAAGATGGCCAGCAGGGGAGGGCAGTTGGGAGGCACCCGGCCTGCAAGGGAGGGCAGTTGTGAGGGACCAGCCCTGCAAAGGAGGGCAGTTGGAGGCGATCAACCCTGCAGGAGAGGGCAGTTAGGGGTGACCAGGCTGGCAGAGGAGGGAAGTTGGGGGCAAACAGGCTGGGAGGGGAGCAGTTAAGCATCAACCAGGCTGGCAGCAGAGTGGTTAGGGGGTGATCAGGCTGGCAGGCAGAAGCGGTTAGGGGCAATCAGGAAGGCAGGCAGGCAAGCAGTTGGGAGCCAGCAGTCCTGGATTGTGAGAGGGATGTCCGACTGCCCGTTTAGGCCCGATCCTCGGGCCTAAACGGGCAGTCGGACATCCCTCCAGCAGTCCCAGATTGGAGAGGGTACAGGCTGGGCTGAGGGACAACCCCCTGCCGTGCACGGATTTCGTGCACCGGGCTTCTAGTATAAACATAAAATTGTGAACAGTAGTATTACTGGTTATGCTGACAGCCTATCCCAGGGAGCAGAGTGTTTAAAAGCAGGGGATCTAGGATTAAGTGGCCTAAACTGAAATTCTAGTGCTGTTACTTCCTAGCTGTGTGTCTCTAGGTGACATGCTTAACTGTTAAGTATTTCTGTGCATTCTCTTCTGTAAAATAGGACTAATAATACCTGGTTCGTGGGGCTGTGGAGATTAAATTCACTTGGGGACAACTGAGTGAGGTACACTGAGAGGAGATGAGTATGCTAGACCAGATGGTTTACAGTAACAATATCTTAGCATCTTTTATTCTGGTTGCCACTTGCAGAACTTTCCTATTGTAAGCACTCCCTTCTAACAAATCCACATGGGACTGTGCTGGTACCCCGCTTATTATAAGTTTTCAAGTGTTTACAGAACTGGGCAATCTTCTGTTTACTGCACTTACCTATACCTACATTTCAAAGAATAGCTCCATAGCTAACAACCCACTTACTAGTATAAAGGAGACAAGTCTGCTTATTACAACTTTCCAAAATGTCCGTTGATATAAAGGTCAATCGTCACCATCGTTATCACAAGAAATACACCAAAGGCCTCATTAGGTAAGGTCCTCTTTGAAAAAGGAATATACATGCATATCCAACATGGACCAGGTAGTTAGTCATTAAAAGTTCAGAGTGTGCAGCCCTCGCCGGTTTGGCTCAGTGGATAGAGCGTCGGCCTGTGGACTGAAGGGTCCCAGGTTCGATTCCTGTCAGGGGCACATGCCCAGGTTGCAGGCTCCTCCCTGGCCGGGTCCTGGTCAGGGTTAGTGCAGGAGGCAACTAATCGATGTGTTTCTCTCACATTGATGTTTCTCTCTGTCTTTCCCTTTCTCTTCCACCCTCTCTAGAAATCAATGGAAAAATATTCTCAGTTGAGGATTAACAACAACCCCCCCAACACACACACACACACACACACACACACACACACACACACACACACAAAGTTCAGAGTGTGCAAACAAAAAGAAAAAAATATTCCTAAGAATAGACAACATATAAGAAATGCTAACCTTAAACTAGAAACATCTCTAACATATTTGCCAAGCCAAGACAGCAATGTAGACTTTGAACAGCAGAACCTCAATGCTTCACTTCTCAAAGGCAAGTAAATTGATGCAGAGTTGGCTCAATACCAAAAGGCTTTGAAAAATGTGCAACTATTCACATTCTTATTAGGCTTATTTTTTAATGTCCACACACATACTACAGATTCATCAGTCAGGTTGGCAACAGATTAGAAAATAAAACTCATATCAACTAATAATAAATTTTACTGGCAGTTTTAAAATATTTTGCAGAACTCTGATGAAAACCAATAACTTTCAGATTATCTGTTAATTTCTCTATCTCCTAATTTCACCTATATAAATTTTTAGAGTAGAACATAATTCCACAAATTCATCTGGTTGTAATAAATGGTAATAAATTCAAGAGTTAAAAACAATAATTAACTTTACCCATAGTATTTTTTAAATAGGGGGTTTCAAGTTTCAAAATAGCACCAACAAAAAATGCTTTTCAAGATAACAAGTTCCTCAAACACCACCTCACTGCACAAAATGTTACTTTCCAACCTGCCCCACTGACAGTCTCTATAACATTATGATGTTATATATAGGGTTGTTCATATGAAAAGTAATACAATAAATAGTAATGCAACAATAAACTGTATTTCCCATACTCACAACTGTAAAGCTACTTTTGTTCCACCCTGTATTTTGTTACTAATATCTACGTAGAGCTAATTAATGTCCAGGTGATTCTACTGCCTCATGAAATTTATGAATGACCAGGGATCATGTACTGCAAACTGAGGATACAGACCTCAACAATATAACAACAGAAGGAGAAGACAAATAATAAAAACAAAATACATGCCCTCAAGAGCAGTCTGTTATACAGAATGGAAAAAGTAGAGCGAGTATCAAGAAGTCTCAGAATGGCACCAGAAATTAAGGCACCTTTGAGAAAAATGTATTAAGGAAACACAGAACTGTGGACAAGAAACTAGCTCTACCATGAGAACTGGACAAACAAAAAATAAGTAAATAAAAATTAAGAAAAGAAAACCAATCATAGGCCCATAATCCTTACCTCCACTTTCCAATATACCAACTTTCCCAACTGAAAATACTGATTTTTCTAGTGGATAGCTGTTCACTGGTAATTTTGACATGGGTCAAATGACTACTTTTGATGTCTAAATCTGCAAATATTTACTATTTTCACACTGGATAGGGAAAAACTACTTTAAAATTAATTGGTCTGTATATAGGTTAAGAACCACTAGACTAACCCTACCCGGTTTGGCTCAGTGGATAGAGCATCGGCCTGTGGACTGAAGGGCCCCAGGTTCGATTCCGGTCAAGGGCACATGCCCGGGTTGTGGGCTCGATCCCCAGTGGGGTCGTGCAGGAGGCAGCTAATCAATCACTCTCTCTCATCATTGATGTTTCCTATCTTTCTCTCCCTCTTCCTTCCTCTCTGAAATCAATAAAAATATTTTTAAAAAAACACTAGACTATAAACCTTAAGAATTCAATTCTTTCCCTTCACTCTGTTATCTGCAAGTTAAATTTCAAAGTTTCAGAAGGGTCATAGGATATTAAGAGAGAAGTCAACCTGACCCCATTGGGGAGGATAATAAGAACAAAAACTTTACACTGCAAATGACTTTAGAGGTGGGGTGTTAGGATCTCTACAAATCTCAAAGACACACGAAGGACAATGTTAACAGGAATAATATGAACAGGTGTACTACCATCCAATACTCTAAAGTTACTATTTCAAATTATAAGGCTCTAAGCTAATTCAGGTTAAAAAAAACTATTTTTTATCCCATTGACATTTTCCTTAGAGTATGAAACTTTGATAAAATAAATCTAGACCAGCACAACCCAAGTGAACTTTCTGTGATGATGGAAATGCTGTATATTTGTACTCCCCTGTATGGTAGGTAGGCACTAGCCACATGTGGCTACTAATGAGCACTTGAAATATGGCTATTGTAATGGCTGAGGAACTAAGTTTTATTTTGATTAACTTAAATTTAAACTTACATAGCCAAATGTGGCCAGTGGATATATAGTAGCACAAATAGATAATTAAGGCATAACAGACCACAGTTAACAAATCTACAAACTTTACTGATATTACTCTAAGTAGAATAAAATAGCTCTAACATTAATGTTTTAATACCTGACACTAAGGCTATAAACTAATCTAGCACCATTACAATAATACTGATGCCTGGATAATGTTCATTTGTGTAACCAGTTTTGCTATTTTCATGTACTATGAGGCAGTCAATACTTTTACAAGTACTTTACTCATACATTATCATTCATTCCTAGAAAGTTTTCTTTCTGCAAAAGTAATCATAGTTCTTGAAATAAAATCACTTAAAATAAAGCAATTAAAAATGGGCAAAAAAATTAAATACATATTCCCAAAAAATATACACAAATAGCCAATAAGCATATGAAAATATGCTCGAATGACTAAATCAGGAAAATGTAAATCAAACTATAATGAGTTATCACTTTACACCCACTAGAAAAGCTGTAATTAAAGACAGACAATACCAAGTGTGGGTGAGTACAGAGAATTGGAACCCTCAAACATTGTTGGTGGGAAAGCAAAACAGTGCAGCTGCTTTGGAAACAGTTGGCAGTTTTTCAAAAGAGTTAAACATAAAGTTATCATATGACCCAGCAATTCCACTCCTGGGTGTGTACCTAGAAGAACTGAAAACATATGTCTACAGAAAAACACACACAAATGTTCATAGTAGCATTTTCTTAATAGCCAAATCTGAAAACCCAAATGTCAATCAGCTGATGAACAGATTAGCAAATTGTGATATATACATATAATAGACTATTGCCCTATATAATAAAGAGGTAATATGCAAATTGACCACCACACCCTCACGTCATCACAAGATGGTCACCACAAGATGGCAGCCCCATCATCACAAGATGGCCATCCCACGTCATCACAAGATGACAGCCCCCACATTGTCACAAGATGGCCGGCAGGGGAGGGCAGTTGGGGGTGACCAGGCCAGCAGGGTAGGGCAGTTGGGAGTGATCGGGCCTGTAGGGGAGGGCAGTTGGGGGTGATCAGGCCAGCAGGGGAGCAGTTAAGTGTCAATCAGGCCAGCAGGGGAGCAGTTAGGGGGTGATCAGGTTGGCAGGCAGAAGTGAGAGGTATGTCCCAGATTGGAGAGGGTGCAGGCTGGGCTGAGGGACACCCCCTCCAGTGCAGGAATTTCGTGCACCGGGCCTCTAGTCCTATATAATAAAAGGCTAATATGCAAAGTGTCCGTTCGGGAGTTCGACCAACCTGGAGTTCAATGGCTCGCTATGACGTGAGCTGACCACTGGGGGGGGCAACGCTGAACAAAGGAAGGCCCCAGCTAGCAGCCAGCAGCCGGGGGAAGGAAGGCCCTGATGGGCCCTGACCGCCAGCCAGGCCTAGGGATCCTACCCATGCACATTTTTCATGCACCTGGCCTCTAGTTCAGTCATAAAAAGGAAATACTGATTCATGCTAAGGTATGAATGAATCCTGAAAACATTATAGGAGAGGCAAAAGAGGCCTGACACAAAAATATACATATTGCATGATTCTGTTTAGATAAAATGTCCAAAATAGGCATATCCATAGAGAACATATATTAGTAGTTCCTAGCAACTGCAGGAGAGAGAAATGGAGAATGATTTCTAAACAGATACAGGATTTATTTTGGGGATGATGAAATTGTTTTAGAATCATATAATGATGATTGTACAACTCTGTAAATGTTCTAAAAACTATTAAATTGTACATTTTAAAGGAATAAATTTTATAGTATGTGAATTTTACCTTAATTTTTAAAAGCACTTCAATTTTTGCTTTTTAACTTTTGTTAATTTTCTATTTACATAATTTTGCTTTAAAATATTTGTGTTGTTTTTTTTCTCTAAAGAAATACACTAGCCATTTTAATAAATGGTTTTGTGTAAAAAGAGATTATGTGTAAACAAAAATTCTATATATCAGTGATTTTTTTACCTTTTTCATCTCATGGCACACAAACTAGTAATATTCTGAGGCACACCAAAAATGTATTTTTTGCCAATCTGATAACAAAAACAGGTGTAATTTTTATTCATTCACACTGGATGGCTATTGTGCTGGCTGTTATCATTGTTTTTGATAATCTAAGGCAGTGGTTCTCAACCTTTCTAATGCCGTGAACCTTTAATACAGTTCCTCATGTTGTGGTGACCCCCAACCATAAAATTATTTTCGTTACTACTTCATAACTGTAATTTTGCTACTGTTAAGAATCGTAATGTAAATATCTGTGTTTTCCGATGGTCTTCGGCGACCCTGCTAGCGGTTCTCAACCTGTGGGTCGTGACCCACAGGTTGAGAACTGCTGCTGTAGAGTAGCAGTTATTACAGTTATGAAGTAGCAACGAGAATAATTTTATGGTTGGGGTCACCACAACATGAGGAACTGTATTAAAGGGTCATGGCATTAGAAAGGTTGAGAACCACTGGTCTAAGCAGTGATTGGCAAACTCATTAGTCAACAGAGCCAAATATCAACAGTACAATGATTGAAATTTCTTTTGAGAGCCAAATTTTTTAAACTTAAACTTCTTCTAACGCCACTTCTTCAAAATAGACTCGCCCAGGCCGTGGTATTTTGTGGAAGAGCCACACTCAAGGGGCCAAAGCGCCACATGTGGCTCGCGAGCCGCAGTTTGCCGACCACGGATCTAAGGGAAGAGGTCAATGCCACTGACTAAATGGTCAGGTATTGCATGCTTTAAAAATTCTTGGGGCACACCGGTTAAAAATCGCTGCTATATAGGCTGCAAATTTTAAAGGTTGCTAGTTATTTAGAATAAAGAAGGAATCATTCAATAGAAATCAGGAAGAGCACTGAGCTGGCACTGACTTCTGAGTAGAAGAGGACAAGGTATACCTTCCTGACCTAGAGACACAGGGTAGAGTCTGCTATTTGGCTCTCATGCGAAGCAGTAGCAATTCTGAGCTAAAGTTTGAAAAGAAGGACTGAGTCCCTTTCTTTCTGACCTCCTCTCAGCTGACAAAGGAGGCATCTTGAGAAAGGAAAATTTAACCAGGGCAGCCCAAGGTTGACGCTACAACTGTGGAACCAAGTAATAGGCAAGCCCTGGGCTTCAACATTTACTCAAGTAAACGTGAGAAATGGGCTGAAATGTCTCTCCTGAAAGATACAAAGAGAAACTGGGGTAAAGAATAAGGCAATAAGAACAAGGAAGTACAAAAGTTGCATAAATCCAAAAAAGAAATCATAAATTCTTTAGAAATACATTTCTATTTCATGGCTTGGAAAAAAAGGATCATTTGTCTGGGTCACACAATAAGTCAAAGACCAATTAACACATCAAAGAGTAATCAATACTCATAAAGTCTTATTCAGTTGTCCTCACGACAGGGAACAAAATTACCACCTGTTGTTGGTTAATAAAGTTTTTTTCCCCCATAAAATGGTTGTTCTTCACTGAATTTCTTTTCCAATCTGATAAATATCTCAGGTCTTATTTTAAGTATAAAAATGTCAAGCTGCCTATGGAAGCTTAAATATAAATATATCAATTAAAAATGAAATTTAAAAATTATGCTGCATTTAAAATTAGCTAATGAATATCTAAATTGATGGAAAGTATAAAGGGTTGAAAAATAAATGCTGCTTAAGTTACTCCTACTAATGGAAAGGAAAAAAAATAATTGAAACCTCCTGGAGAATGTTGGGGGGAGCCCAGCCTAGAAAAAGAACGAGTGGGTGGAATTTACTAACTCTAATGGGGGGAAGGGAGGAGACACAGGGAATCAAGCATAACAAAATTTTCAGCATTTAAAAGCCCATGTTCATAACAATATATGAATGTAGTGAAAATAAAAACATAATAAAAAAAAGCCCTAACCGGTTTGGCTCAGTGGATAGAGCGTCGGCCTGCGGACAGAAGGGTCCCAGGTTCAATTCTGGTCAAGGGCATGTACCTTGGTTGCGGGCACATCCCCAGTAGGATGTTTCTCTCTCATCGATGTTTCTAACTCTCTGTCCCTCTCCCTTCCTCTCTGTAAAAAAAAAAAAAAAATCAATAAAATATATTTTAAAAAAATAATAATAATAATAAAAAGGATAAATACCAACTTTAGAAACCTTAAGCAAATTTGGTAAGAGTTCTTAAATTCGAAGGATAGTTTCATGGGTATTCATTACATTAATCTTGGTATCTTTTTGTTTTTTAAATATTACCTAAAAACCCTAAATAAAGTCTTATGATCATTAGTGATCATCAGTTTCATTTAGCCCAAAAGTTCAAATTATGTTTTGAACAACTACCAAAATATGTTGCTAATAACTTATATAAGTTATTAGCCATTGGTAATAACTTATATAATTCAATAAAATATTTACAAAGCTACCCAACAGAAAAAGATAAAATACTGTCAAAGTAGAGCTGTGGACAGTAGGCACATACTAATGGCTGCATTTATCTTGATTAGTACTCCAACTCTATAACGGGTGAATACCTTTTAGTACAGGAATTTAATGACCACATATATTGTCGGCATATTCGAAAGTGTTTACTAAACATTAAAAGTCAAAATCGTGGCATGTCATCTGCTTGTGAGCTTCTCATCTTAAAATATTCGAACCCACTGAGTGGAAGAAACAAAACACACAACATAATGTGATTACTTTAAGGTACAGAAGTAATTCTTTTAAATCCTTCCCAATTAAAAACAAAGTCAAAATAACCTAAGCAATGATTTTGTCTTTATAATCTGGGGTACAGCTAAAAAAAATGTCTTCTTTTTCCAACAGCCTCACATCTTGTAGATAACAAGAGGTTAAACTTCAAGCCACACCCTTTCAAAAACAAAACTGAAAATTTAAGATCTCAAACCTTTGCCAGTCTATTTTAGAACACACTGAAAATGTTTCTGCCTGAACTAGGAATTTCTCTTTAGAACACAAGGGCTGAGAGAATCAACTTTGTCCCTGGCTTATTGGTAACAGATATGAAGTATTATTATGGTTATCAACTTATTTGCATACCTCAAAAGCCAGTCCCTACAGCTCAGCTGGCATGGGGCTTTATCCATTTTTTGAATCAGGAAATTATTACCAGGAAATTGAACCTCAGCCTAACGCCAGTTGAATATGACAGCAGATTTTCAGGGAACCTGGATGTAAGACTGACCCTTCACTGTTCCCTACAGGATCTGTCCCTTGCTGCTTGGCTTCCAGAGAAACCAGGCCATAATTAATATTTCAATGGCATGGGAGCTGATACTTCTGCTGCAGTGAAGCAGTTCATTTACTCTGGCGTGGTTTCTTTCCAATCCCTTATTTGCAAAAAGCATATCTCCAGCTGAGTTGGCCTAGATCATTTTCTGTTTTTAAATTTTTGGAGGGGAGGGAGGGAATTAAAGTCCAGAATTCTTTTCTAAATTAGCTAATGGAAAGCATGGTACCTTGCCCAGGGTGCTGATATAATCATATTAGACCTGAAGTTTTGAAAAAGTTTCCTATGGTCTTGCAACAGCTGGACCCACCATCCACTGCTGTCAACAAGTTTTCTTCCTCTCCATGGTGCACATAATGGGGCAGATTATATATTAAAAACGTATGAAATGCACTGGGCCTGTGTGTCTTCCCTATCAGGCACAGCACTGTGCACGTAGGCGTCTAAGGGTTTGAAAGAGGTTCAAGGCAAACCGAGAGGTAAGGTCAGACTCCCTAAAGATTTGGCCATTGCCAGTGCTCCTAAATCAGATACCTAGCAAGCACTTGAAGATTTCTGTAATTATTGATGACAGGTTTATTGCTCTCCTTTGATACAATGACTAATAGATACCACCTGGTTAATATCCTGAACTTGTTTCTGGTCACCAAGAAATTCAGGATAGGAACAGTCTTGTAATGAAAAAAAACTACAGCAAAATCTTGTGATAAAGTACCTCAAGACTACACAAATTTGGATAATGTGAATTTATACATTAAAAAATTTATATGTAATCAAACTGGAGTCCAAACTCCTGGGATTTGTGGCTGGCTAGCTTTGTAGTTGGCCCTAAGACATGATACTTGAAACAACAAACTAATTGAAATACATCAATAAATATAAAAGGCTAATATGCTAAGTGTCCCTCCACCCGTCTGACCAGTCACTATGATGCACACTGACCTCCAGGGGGCAGATGCTCAACACAGGAGCTGCCGTGATGTGCACTGGCCATTGACAGAGAAACCGCAGCACAGACCTGGATCCGATAAAGCAACACACGGCTTCACCCAAGTGGGACACAGGCCCCGCCACCACCCCGATGCTGCCGAGACCCCTTGGCCAGCCTGGAAACGGTTGCTGTGAGCACCGGGTAATGATGTCCTGGGCGTAGCAATGCCCGACTTCCTTTCCCTAGCAACTAGCCTCCTTGCAGTTTCTTCAGCCCAGGAACACAACTTGCTTTATAGCCAGATGGAAACATTTCACATTTTAACCAAATGTCTGTGAAGCATTTTCCTGTGCCTCATCTCATTTGATCCTCACTGAAGTCCTAGAGTAGGTAGATAGAAGACTCGGTAGAATCCTATTTTCTTTTCATTAGCTTGAAAATGGAGATTTAGAAAGCTTAGGAACTTGATGAGACTGAAAAGAAGGAATGGTGGACCTTGAAAATGACTTCAGGTTTTCTCACTGCGCAGAATATAGTCAAACACTGCTGCAGTTAAATATTTTACCCTTTGTTCTCCCTGCATGATCTACAATACTAATCTGCTTCATGTTGAAATTAACTGCTGTGTTGCTGACAATTACCAGAAAGAAAAGTTGGGGTGCTTCAAAGGGGTGAAAAAAGTTTAGCTAAATCAGAAAGCAGGTCTAATTAAGCAAGTTTATTCTATATATATAAAAGGTTAAGTTGACTCGCGCAATAGCGATACATATAAAGCTCTCGCTGGTGCCAATTGCACACGTGTGTTTCGATCTGTCATTGTCAATTGTGAATTTGGTTGACACTTCTATTATAGAGAAAGGGCAAATAGCGATATTAAAATATTTCTTCTAATTAATTTCCTTTCAATGTGCACGAATTTGTGCACCAGGCCACTAGTACATCAATAAAAGACAAATCCTGATGCAAATTTATTTAGCACATTACTCACTGCCACCTCACCAATTTCTTTTTTGCAACTTCTAGAGCCTAAGATTTTATTCAATAGTATCTTTAGCTTCTCATATTTCCTTGTCAACATCACAATGCACCACTAGACCAATGGTTCAAGTACTAAGGCCAGCTACTTAACTTGAAGCAGAAAGATTTTCCTGGGTTAGACCTTTTCATCAAGATAATAAGTCCAAGAATAGATAGAGGGCCACTTGAATAGCTTTGGTGATGCTATGAGAATAAATGATTGAGGGATCAACTGCTTGATTCATCTTACATAGAACATTTGCATCATTAAGAAAAACTATATATATCGTATTTACTTTCTATAAAAAGGTACATTTTGAATATGCAAAACAGACTGATTCCATTTTTTTTAAAACATTTGAATGTCAAATCTGGGGCTACATCTGGATTCCATAACATGTGCGTGTTTAGTACATCCTAAAATTTAAAAGCATAAAGTAGCAATTACTATACAAACTTTAAAAAATACTCATATGATCTAAACCCTAAAATCAAACATAAAATTAATCCATGAAACGACAGAAAGAAAGATGTTAACTCTCAATAAGATCAATATATCTTTTATGACCTGGCTAATAATTTGGGATATTAACATGATATCTGGTTTAGGCTTCAGGTCAAGACTTAGGTCTGTTCCTCAGCTTTGAGATTTAGACCTGCCTTGGGGACTGGATGACAAAAATGGTATCAGTAACAAGGATTCCAAAGAAGCTACACACCTGTCATTGTTTCCTGCCTCTCAACCTGAAGTTAAGCCTACCTAATAAATCCTAAAAGTAAGGTGACCATTGGAACAGCAAGCTGATTGTCTTCATAAGTAAAGCAGAAATAAGGCTACAGAGAACAATCTGGCACCCCTCAAGGAAGGACTCAGCCTGCAGACTATTCTGACAAAGGAGGACCACGCTGCAGTACACACAGACACGACCACAAGCACCTAGCCTCCAGACCCAGGCATGCTTGTGAACCTGAATGACCACCTCGCCAGATCTCAGGTTCTTCACCTGTAAAGGGAACAAGGAACCACACCACATATGGTGATTGCTAACATCCTTCCTTGGCCTAAAAGTTTTTGATTCTCTAAGCATTGACCTCATCAGCAGTATCCTCACAGTTATCCTCAAATAAGTGTGATCATGTCCTGACTGGTGTGGCTCAGTTGGTTGAGCCTTGTTCCATTCACCGCGAGGTTGCCAGTTGGATTCTCGGTCAGGGCACAAGCTGGGGCCATGCAGGAAGCAGCTGATGGATGTTTTTCTCTTATCAATGTTTCTCTCTCTCTTCTTCTCCCTTCCTTTTTTAAAACTTATTTTTAAAAGTGTGATCATTATATCTGTGGCTTAAGTTTAATACAGCCATAAATTTAAAAAGGAATTTGATTATTTACATCAAAATGCCAACAGTGCTCATCTCTGGATGCAGGTAAATATAGGTGGGTTTTACTTTTTTTTGTGCTTCTCTGCATTTGAAGATTTCTCTACAAAAGTACAGACCACATTTATAATCAGGGTAAAAAAATTATTTAAAAAGTGAATTTTCCTATATTTAAGATAGTGGTTCTTGAATCCAAGACTAACACTATTTTATTTCAATTAAAAGTTTAGAGGATGAGTCTCAATTCAAAAGTGCAGAAAGGAGTGATAAAATATGACACAACACACTTCTGCTCCGCATGTGGCTGATGATAGCCAATAACATAAATGTAAACTGAAATCATCTTTAAAATTCACTTATTGAGATATGATCACATATACACCTACAATGTCCCAATGGTTTTCTGATCTTATCTAAAAAGATTCAGTGTACCAGTCCTCTGGAAGGAAAAGAATTGCATTAATGTCTTAAGTTAAAAAGGAAAAAAAGGACTTGTTCCCCTTTATTACAATTTATCCTAACTCTTTGGGGGGAAGGGCAAAGCAAAACACCATTTGAAAATCTGTTGAAAGCTATAACTTCTCTTTAAAAAAAAAAAAAAGAAGAAGAAGAAAAGAAAAGAAAGACTGCAAGTCTCCTTGATTTTGTAAACTGTTCCTAATATCTGGAACTATTTCAAATGTCTGAATATTTATGTGAAATATAATTGTCTGTATTGAGCTGGAATTGCCCAGAATCAGAACCCAAGACAGGATGTGAGTGCAAGTAACTGACTTGGGAGGTTGACAAGTGAGACAGGCCAGGGAAAGAAGTCAATACAGGTGCATTAATGAGCAGTTACGGCTGTGAGCAATGGGTGCCATGCCCTCTGAGGACTTCTGGGTGAAGAAGTTGGGACTACCGGTCCAGTTCCCTCTAGTCAACGATTGGGGCTGCTTCAAGGGGTAGTAACTTCTTGGCACTTCTGACCTGACCTATTACCGTGGCAGGGAAAGCCTCCAGGCTCAAAGTCCCAGGGGCTTGCAGTTAGGAAGCTGTTGGGTCAGAAGACAATAAACTGGTGGTGAGTGCCATGGGATGCGGGCAGGACGCAGACAGAATGGGCTGCCACCCCTAAGTACACTAAGAAAAATGCCCTTCCTTAGATTAAAATGCAAACTACAAACACTTACTGAGCACCCAATCTGTGCCAAGAACTCTGTTGGGCACTGATGATTTAAAAGAGGAATAAAGTCAGTTTATGACTTTTAGTCCACAATTTAGTGGCATACAAGTTATCGAAAACTAAAAAAGCTCTAATAGAAGGATTTAAAAGTAGGGCCAGGGTTTTTGGCATTTCTAGTAGAAAGATTATCCTCTGCAAAGCAGCTATAATAGAACATAACATTTCTGTCAAGAGTAAGGAAGAAAGAGCAGAGATTTCACCCTGATGACAGCAACAAAAACACCACCCAATCTGCCAATTCACAATATTTTCAACCCATCAGAGAGCTGAAAACACATTATAACCAACTAAGCTGAAATAAAGGAAAGAGAGGCAAGGATGAACTTCTTACCTGGGGCAGATGCTACTAAATGCTGCTAAAAGAGATGAGCTAGAATTTTTGCCATATTGGTAAAGACTAAATGTAGGTAAGCGAAAGAAGATAGAACCCCTCAGGGCCACAGACAGGAGGTGAATTTACATTCAGGTTTTTCTCTGTGGGCCTCCCCAGCTGCTAACAGGAAAGACTGGCCAGGTCCTGAGGCAGTCTCCCACTAGGTGAGGCGTGGGGGAGGGAAGAGC
Organism: Cnephaeus nilssonii; assembly: GCF_951640355.1. Lineage (NCBI taxonomy): Eukaryota > Metazoa > Chordata > Mammalia > Chiroptera > Vespertilionidae > Cnephaeus > Cnephaeus nilssonii. The sequence goes on from NC_137081.1 coordinate 56,459,079, forward strand.
AGCACTGTGAGAAAGACCGGAATCTTACCTGGATCCTTCTCTCATCTCTATTACAGAGCAAAAGCCTTAAACTGTGAGGAAATGAAACAACAAAACAACTTTTTCTTCCTTAAGACAATGGTGTAAGTCCATTGCAGCTGGGAATTTCAGTCAGTATACCTATGTCACACCATTTTATGAACAGTCTAACTTAAAAACAGCTCTTCTGTTATAGACACAATTTCAAGACCCTGGTCCCAATCTTCAACCAGGCCGCCAGCCTAAGCCCCTTCTCAACAAACACTATGGAGCCACCAGTGTGGATGGATTTTTCAGAGCCTTGGAGTTAAAGGAGAGAAAATGATAGCGAATCAGCAGGTTTTAATAGAAGAAAAGTTTTAAGATGAAGGTAAGCATGGTTATGGATGTAGCAACAAAGTCAAAGAATCTACCTATCTATCTATATGTATACATACATATATATACACACACACACACACACACACACACACACACACACACACACTAGCTTTCCCATTGCAGGAAAAATCCTGCAATAGGGTTTCCTGCTGCACTCTACCCCACCCTGCCTGCTCTCCTCCCTTGTCCCCCGCCCCGCCTTCTCCGCCAGCCCCCCTGCTTTTCTCCCTTCTCTGCCAGCCTGCCCGCTCTCCTCCCTTCTCCCCCGGCCCCGCCTCTGATCCTCCCTTCTCCTCCCCCTGGCTTGCTTGCTTCTCCGCAGCTTTGCTCCCTTCTGCAGCTCTTGGCTTCTTTCTACGCTGTCTTGATATGCAAATTAGCCGCCATCTTTGTTGGGGTAGTTTGCATACTCGTCCTGATTGGTTGGTGGGCGTGGCTTGGCTGATGGGTGTGGTTTGGGCGTGGCGAATGTGCGGTCAATTTGCATATTTGTCCATTATTAGGTAGTATATATAAATAAAGCGGTACTATGCAAATTAGGCCAGGACTCCATAACGGGTCACGACCAGACAGGAGGAGGTTGCGCACGCAGGTGAGGCCCGGAGCGGAGACAGAGACAGGGGGCCTGCCCAAGCCAGCACGGCGGCTCAGGTGGTCCCGGAGCAGACACAGGCAGGGGGGCCAGGGGACACTGTGAGTCAGGCATGGGTCCCGGCCCCCCCGCCGCGCCTGTCCGGCCTCCCACGGCACCAGTCCGGCCTGACTCCCATGGCGGCAAGAGCTGCGAGTCAGGTTTGGGTCCCAGCCCCCCGCGGCACTGGTCTGGCCTGACTCCCGCAAGGTGGGAGGCGGGGTGCCGCTGGGCCTCTAGTAGGATTAATAATAACCAGGCAGTTAGTAGGACATGCTATGAATCACTTAGCAAGAATTTTCTTCTGAATGAAACATCAGTTGCTTAGACATGCAAGTTTAGTTTTTGTTTAAAATACGGGGAGAAATCCTACATGAATGGATTCCTGAATTAAATTTAGTATCGGATTTAATTTTTGTCAAGAACAATTAAATTGTCTGCTTGTATTTTCTGGATCATGAGAGCTATTCTCACTGAAATGTCTAATGTTTTGCTCACTGTCAAAAAAAAACAACCACCACCTTCAAATGCTGACATGAAGAATTGTGCTTTATTTCAAATTGTGCACATCACTGAAGTAACAGAAGCACATCACACATATGAGAGGAGACATACTGGAAGCCAATTTCATCTTTTCTCCTAGTTGATGTGACAGAAGCAGTACCATCCAACCTAAATAGTATCAATGAATGTCTGTTTTAATATTCCTTCAATCTTATTCATAGTTAAGAAATCAGGATAATTTCCTTCTATTAACTGCCATTTATTGAACTAAGCATTATTTCAAAGAAAAGAAGCACTAGTCATTGAAAAGTAATTCCATTTTAGATACCACATTAAACTTAACCAAGGCATTTAAATGTTTCTGATTACTGAAAAATTAAACATGCTTAAATTATTCATTCTTATTCAACAGACAGCCAAAACTTAAATACTTCTTATCAAATAATTTCTAAAAGACATAGAGTGAAAATGTGTTCTTCCTCAGTTCTTTCCCTACTCCAAAAAGCTTTAACAAGCTAAGCACAAAACTAAAAATTAAAATGAATCAAAAAAAGGTGAACAAAAAGCTCTTCCAACTGACTATCAGTTCTAAAATGTCTACACAATCTGATTGAGTCCGACCTGAACACTAGATACAGCCTATGTGTTCCCCCTGAGTAGGATCAATCACCTAATTTCTTAAAAGCAGAGAAATTAAGACTATAAGCTGTAACATAGACTTTTGTTATACAGTAAATGATAAAAACATGAAATTAAGGCATCCATTTAAAGCAGGGTGGGTAAAGTCTGGCCCATGCCGTATAAGGCACAAGAAATCATTTGGTCTGGCCCTGCCAAGGCATAAGGGGTGAGTTAATTAAATGTTTAACCAAATATAGCAGCAGGCTAATTTTTAAGTTGATAATTTTGTATGGCCCGCAAATGATATTATAAATGTTCAAATAGCCCTTGGCAGAACAGGTGATACTCTAAATACTATATGTATTATATTTCGCATATGGGTTAACTTACTCTGTATACCCAAATTTCTACGTGCTTCAGGCATTTTTCATTTTCATTTCTGAAGCAAAACTACAAATCAAAAATGCCCAGCACATTTTTTTCCTTCTTTACCCCCAGAATCACGGGACGTTTTAGAATTCACTAATTTCCATTTAAAATTTCAAAGCATAAGCCAATACAAAGTTGTTGTTTTTTAAATTTGATGAGTTTTTAAGCAAAGGCAAAAATATTACACATTCTTATACATCAAATACTTTCCATAACTCATTAATCAAATATTTACTAACTACTGAGTAACATCTATTTTGTTTCAGTATGTAGAACTGAACCATAAGCTCCACTTATAGCAATTTTAATATCCTTTTTAAGTGTTACCGACTCTTGTTCTAGCTGGGTAGCTCAGCTGGTTAGAGCACCTCCCCATACACCAAGGTTGTGGGTTTGATCGCTGGTCAGGGCACATACAACAATAAACCAATAAACGCATAACTAAGCAGAACAACAAATCTCTCTCTCTCTCCCTCAAAATCTTTTTTTTAAATAATTTCTTTGTTTTGTAAAATGAAGGTAATATATCACCTATTTTATAAGAGTTATTGGAAGGACCAAGTGAATATTAATATAACGCTTTGGAAACTGGAAAGCTGTGTTATTTTGTATCATTACCCCAAAAGCATCTATCATTTTATTATTTACAACTGGTCCCAGCTATTCTCTGTACCAGTTCCAATAAGACTTTCTACAAAGGAAATGTTCTGTAGCTGCTTATTACTAGAGCCAATTGCCATACGTGGTTATTCAGCACTTAATATGTGGCCAGTGTGGATAAGAAACTGAATTTTTAATTTAAAACTTTAAATAGCTTATGTGGTCAGTGACTATCATATGGATATCACAATTCTATATGTTCAGAAACGTATTTTTTCCATTATTAAAAACTTCAAGAGATGAAATTTCATTTTTCTAAACCAGTTTCCACTCTTTTCAGTTTGGGACAGTACTATATAAAAATCAAAGACAACAACTTAGAGAAGCAAACCACCACTTAATACAGCTTGTTTGACAAATGGGATCTTAAATGAAGTCTCCAATACCAAAGATAGGCACATACTAGGTGCTTAGAAAATAACTTTTGCTCTTAGCTGGTGGTTCAGTTGGTTGGAGTGTTGTTCCGTACACCAAAAGGCTACAGGTTCGACTCCTGGTCAGAACAGATACCTAAATTGCAGGTTCAATCCCCAGTTGGGTTGCATGCGGGAGGCAATCAATCAATGTTTCACTCTCACATCAATGTTTCCCTTTTTCTCTCTTTTCCCCCCTTCCTCTTCTCTCTCTAAAAATTAATAAATATATCCTCAGGTAAGGATAAAAAAAGAAAATAACTATTAATGAAAGGACAAATGAGTGTACATCTTAGTATGACCTAATTAGAGGTTGACCTTGTCCTCAACATCCCCAGCCGACACAACCTCTACTTCCTGAGTGACTTCTTGAAATATTTCAGTGTGATCAATTATTTTACATAGAAAATGTACAAGACAAGAACCCTTCCCTTAAGAAACTAAAATCTAGCTGGAAGAAAGACAAAAGTTAAGCAGTAGAAATTAGCAATCCAATACAACAACAGAAAAACCAATCACCATGGAGAGTTTATCATTAAAAGCCAGAGAACAAGTAAAGACATTTGGAGGAAAGATGACCACTGGTCAGAGAGAGTGGTCTGAGAAGGTCACACATGCACTAGAAAGGATTTGAACTAGGTCTTAAGAGGCTATGAATATTTAAACTTCGAGTGCAGGGAGGTAGGGAACAGTGAGTAAAAACTACTTTTGCTGATGTGGAATGTTCAGGACGGAGAGTAATTAGTGTTTGATTGTGAAGGGCCTTAAATGGCAGGCAAGCTAAGGAGTTGGAAGTGATCCTGCAGGGTAAACAACAGGGAGGCATTAAAAGTTAGAGGAGAGAGGGACAAACTAAGGTTATAAACAGAGTATTTAATTATTCATTACAATGATGGCTGTGACACAGTCCTAACCTGGGCAGGGCTCACAACATAGCCAGCCAACACAGATACAGAAGCAACTCCAACTCAAGGTGACACATGTTTATAGCTGAGTTAGGTACAAAGTGCTAAGAAGGCCCTAAGTGGTTTGGCTCAGTGGATAGAGCATCAGCCTGGGGACTGAAGGGTCCCAGGTTTGATTCTGGTCAAGGGCACATGCCCGGGTTGTGGGCTCAATCCCCAGTAGGGGGCGTGCAGGAGGCAGCCAATCAATGATTCTCTCTCATCATTGATGTTTCTATCTTCCTCTCCCTCTCCCTTCCTATCAGAAATAAAAAAAATATAATTTTAAAGTGCTAAGAAGCACAAAAGGGAAGATTTAAATCTGGAGAGAAGGGCCAAGGAAGTCTTCACTAAGAAGGGGTAATTAACCTTGAAGAAAACCATGGGCTCACGAGACAGAGAAGGGCATATTAGTTACCTACAGAAAAAGCCTTCAAGAAATATACAACTTGTTGGGAAGATCACATTTCTGCAAAATTAAAGGGCTCTAAGGTTATATCATTCAAATATAAAGAACCAAATCTTTAAAAGCCGTGTTAAAGAAGAGTGTTATTGTATAGCTCTATTTTAGTAATGATTGCAGCCATCAATTGTCCTCTCAGCTATGACTTCTGAAGACCATGAATGCTAAAAGCATTAAAAATATTAAGATATACATAAGCAATACAGAACAAGATATATAATAAAACTAATTAAATGATCTGGTGGTATTTTAAGCTATAAAAAGCAACATATTTGACATCCAGAGTAGAAAATATCCGATTATCAATCGTGATGACTTTATTTAGGCCAGACATCATTTCAACATTTTCCTCTGGCAGAAATTGTATACAACACTCATGCAAAAATCAGAAAGACAATTAGGGGGGAGGGGGAATGACAAAACTGTGCTTTATTGAAATGCCTTCTATTCTAGAAAGAAAGAGCCCTTGCCTTTAAAAGTATCAGATGTGCTTGATGACTTCCACCTGACAACTGGATCAATTCCAAATACAAACAAGGATACTGTCTGCATGTTACATCCCCACTTTGCCTATTAGCATGGTACACAATAAACTTTTTTTCTTCAAGAATATTATCTACAATTGTTTACATCATATACAGGTAAAATTCTGGAAGAGCCACATTAAAATATAGTGTTTTTATTAGAAATTAAATACACTTGATGTCTAAAACAAAACAGAAAAAACAACAAATCCTAAAGTCAAGTTATAAAGCAATTTCATGAATTCCACTTAAATTCAGGAGGTAGTATCTGTAAAACACTCTGTAACAAAGAGAAAAGACTTGATTTTTAAAACAAATTCTGTAATTTACTGAAACTATAAAAATAACTTTTAAATTACCAAGATCTCATGTAATTCAGTGTGTAATTATAGAAAGAAAGCTCTTAAAAATTACAATTTAAGCTAGCAATTGCATTCCGGGACATTTACCCCCAAGAAACATAAACATAACTCAAAAGCCTATATACTGATATTTATAGCAGTTCTATTAGTAAGTTGAAAATTATTATAAATTGAACATAAACCAGGCAGATGTCCTTCAATAGGTGACTAGTTAAGCAAACTCTGGTCCATGTAACAACCTGGATGAATATGTAAGAACTATGCTGAGTGAAAAAGAAAATCCTCCAAAGTTACATTCTGTATGATTCCATTTATATAACAATCTTAAAATAACGAAAGTATACAAATGAAGGACAATTCATGGTTGCTAGGAAAGGAGAAGATAAAAGTGGGGGTGTAGCTATAAATGGGCAACATGACCCATGTACCCCAAGTGATAAAAATGTTCTACATCTTGACAGTATCAATGTCAAGACCCTGGTTGTGATATTGCACTACAGTTCTGCAAGATGTCACCACTGAGGGGAACTGGGTAAGAGGTACACAGGATACCTGTATTATTTCTTACTAGAGGCCCGGTGCATGAAATTCGTGCACGGTTGGGGTTCCTAGGCCTGGCTGGTAATCAGGGCTGATCAAGTTTACAAACACACACACACACACACACACACACACACACACACACACCCCCGCCTCCCCACCTCCTCCTTCCCTCACTCCCTCTGTGCCCCACCACTGCTGCTGGTCACCCGCCATGTTCCATGCCACCCCCTGGTGGTCAGTGCACATCATAGTGAGTAATCGAACTCCTGTTCTGGTCGAACTCTCGAGGGGACACTTTGCATCTTAGCCTTTTATATATATAGACTAGAGGCCCGGTGCACAAAAATTCGTGCACTCGGGGGGGGGGGGGGAGGGGGGTCCCCTCAGCCCTGCCTGCGCCCTCTCGCAGTCCGGGACCCCTCAGAGGATGTCCCCCTACAAGCTTAGACTCACTCCTTGGGGGATCAGGCCTAAGCTGGCAGTCAGACATCACCCTGGCAGCCCGGAAGCCCTTGGGGGATGTCTGACAGACAGCTTATCACTGCCACAGAGGCGGAAGAGGCTCCTGCCACCGCTGCTGTGCTTGCAGCCCTCAACCCAGTTTGTGGCTAAGCGGAGCTCCCCCTGTGGAAGCACACTGACCACCAGGGAGCAGCTCCTGCATTGAGCATCTGCCCCCTGGTGGTCAGTGCGCATCATAGCAACCAGTCGTTCTGGATGTTCTGCCATTACAGTCAATTTGCATATTACCCTTTTATTATATAGGATAACTGCATGTGAATTCATAATCATCTCACAATTAAAAATTTAGTTTTTAAAAATTATAATTTATTCAAATCTTATAGTGAAAACTTGAGGTAGGGACCACCAAAATATTTGAGTATTTCTTTTTTTATATATATGTTTTTATTGATTTCAGAAAGAGGAAGGGGGAGGGGGTAGAGAGAAACATCGATGAGAGAGGAACATCAATCAGCTTCCTCCTGCACGCCCCCTACAGGAGAGCGAGCTGGCAACTTGGGCATGAGTCCTGACCAGGAATCAAACTGTAACCTCCTGGTTCATGGGACGATGCTCAACCGAGGAACACCAGCTGAGCTGAGAGTATTTCTAACTACATTGTTAAAGTCAAAGAATATTTGCTACACCTATTACATCAAAACAAGCTATAATATTTCCTATTTTATTACTTTTAATGTTTATGTAATTATATAGTACTAGTTACACTCGTGTCATTTTCCTAACATTTTTCCTCTGAAAAACTTCATGTACTGAAAATTACATCTACTTTTGATCTCAATTCATCAGCTAAGTTATACAAAAGGTACTACTAGTTCACAAAAGGCAAGGACACAGAAAGTTTGCTGCCAACACCTGGCCAAGGAGGCTGGTCTTGGTACTTGCCTGCTGCACATGAATAGTCTGAGAAAGAGCACTATGTAAACTTATCTCACCATAGCTATAATCCAAGCAATTGAGATTAGAATGTATGGGAATCAAAGTTTAAAATCTGATAATTAATGTTTTAGTAAGGAATCTGATAAACTATCTAGCAAGTTGTATTACAAGGGTAATTTTTTGTCAATGCAGTTTTTCCACTGAAACTTGCATAAGCTAAGAAAAGCAATTTACAAAAGGAAGGAGGGCCCATATAAGGCAGAGAAAAATGTATCTAAGAGTGGTAGGTAAAGGTATGCCGAGATTAAAATTCAAAACTTGTTCACTCATTTACAGGTATCTAGAAAGACTAGAGGTCAAAATAAGTCATGTTAAAAGACCAAGTCCCTGCTGTCAAGTTAGCTCAGGGAAGCAGGCCATGGGGACATGGAACCAATATACTGATTGGTGGTGGTCTTATACATAATGTTGCTTCTATGGAAATTGTATTCAGAGTGCCAAACAAGTGACTCACAGAAAATATTTTGGAAGATTGACACCTGCCAATATAATGTCCCAAAATTTCAGACTGACATATTTTTCATTTACTGACAGACTTTTAACAGCTGAATTGTTTATCACAGCAGTTCTTGAGAAAGTCCAATGGTCTTTCTGATCCCTTTTTCAGTGCTTTTAAATACCGACTTTGTTGCTTATTTAGTCATTGACAAATTGACAATAAGTGGAAAATTCCCATCAGTGCATCAGTCTGAGATTCAAGGTATGATTCAATGAGATCATTTATTCTAGCAGATGTCACAAGAGATTTTCAAAACATTATTCTGTTTGTTCTTAACAATGGAAGGGAATATTTGCAATAATAGATAATGAGTTTGGACTTACAAAGGCAAAAAAATTGCATAAAAAATAAAGAAAAGCACAAAAGACAATAAACCAAAGCACTGCTGTATGAAAATAAGAATTTACTTAAATGGCAAGTCTTGAGGCATAAATTAAGATTCTTCATAATTAATGCATTTTCATTGTGATCGATTATTTACATAAGCTATATGGTAAAGTATTCCAAGAAAAATAACCAAAATAATAAATTTCATGATTAAATTCTTTTCTGAAATCACTATCTTTTCATTGTTAAGGAACACTTTTTCAAATGCAGGCTTTTCCCAAAAATCCACTGACAGTTAATGCAACAGTCTATCTAGATTCTGATAATGTATCAAGTAACATACAGCTAAAAAGTAGGGTTAGCTAAAACCTAGTTAATACAAAATCATTTTACAGCCCATCCTTAACACAGAACAATTTTACATATTTATTTATATACCTAAGTTTTCTAGGACAATTTTTTTCCAGTGCTTGTGTCCCTATCTTACCTAACTAGATTGAAAAATTAATCAGATTTCTCAAAGGTGGAGACTCTCAATAGTGAATCCAACACAGATTGTCAACTCCCTGGGGAAAATAATTTTTTGTCCATGAGGTCTAGCACAATCTGATATAGAGCGAGGGATTAATGAATGTTGGCTAAACTCAAATGTATGACATCTTTTAAAATAAGAGGTATTTAAAAGAATACAATACTTCACACAAAATAGGACTCCAGCAAATATGTGAAGCACTAATTGTCTTGTCTGCTAGCTTGGACCCCAGGTGTTACTCAGGAAGAAGATTACTTCAAACTAGATCAGTCTTTGTTTCCCATTCAATCCAGGGTACAGGTGTCAGAAAACACGATGCACTTCACTGCAAAGTGGTTATTATGGGTTTCCATTTTACAGGCGTGTTTACAATTCTCATGAACGTATGGAAACTGAAGAGCCTGTTCAAGTGTTTACTTTGATCATGACACCGAGAATTCATGTAATATTGCATACATTAGTAGTATAATTGATTCTCCTTTTTGAAAATAATGTATTTGTTCCATTAGCTGAGGGAAACAGCCAATCTCAATATTTTAAATTACTCTGCGAATGTATACATATGCAAATTTTATAGGGATTATCCCTACCCCAATCCCCACCTTTGTAGGGGGAAAGCAGAATCTAGGAGAAATTCTCTTCATGGGATTCTGAAATTGCTTAAAAAATATATACAAAAAATCCCACACATATCCAAGAGTACTAATCCAAGCAAAACATCATCCTATTGACATCCACCACAATTTCTAAACATCGGTAGGTTGTCTATACACAAAAAATTAAGAGTTAAATAAAACATACCTATATTCTATAATGGAGATAAATCAGTGAAATTCTATGAACATAAAGTGTTCATGGAAAAGTAACATGTTTTCAGAGGAACAACTGTCTCAGTTATTTAATTTTTTTGAGGACAAATCAAACCAAAGCAAATGGTAAGTGGGTCTTTCTCATTTTAACAAGACTATTCCCCTTTAACCACCACCTAAAATCCCCTTCTATTTCTATTTAACTTTTTGGAAAATTTAGTCTCAATCAGGGCCTAAGCCTCAAATGTGCAAAGAATCCAAGAGGGTAGCAACTGACTCAGCCAGTATGAAGTCAGTTTGTCTGGCTGCAACACACATTTTTAGGAGCTGAGCATTTCAGGTATATAACCTCAATTTTCCCCCTTATCATGGAGGCTAAACTGTAATTAACTCTTGAGGAGAAGACAGTATATTCTTGCTTGGGGGGCGGGGGGGGGGTAAAGAGGGGGAAGTAATCAAATGAGAATCCCTGATGTTCTAAGAGTAGTGGAATACATTTTATACAGTAGATGAGGAAACTAGAGCTCTGGTAAGTTAAATGACTTGCTCAAGGGATGCCAGGACTGGAACTAGCACCTCTTGATATCTACTGGTTTACATCAGATATCTTCCAAATTTCTCTTCTAGTTTTTCTTGCTTTGGTAGTTTTCTGCCAATTTCAGTTGTGGTTACTTGTGGACAGAAAAGGCAGCTGATGGAGTTAATTTACAAGCTGCATTTTAGTCCATAAATGATTAACACTTTCTAACACTTCCTTCATGCATTGACTTGATTAGACATTGTATAAAATGACTGCTACTTAGAATTACAAATGCAATAGTTGTATACATATTTTAACATTTTGTTTTACATTTTGCAAGTGTTTCCACTTCAAGCTCCTGTAGTATGATACTAGTAGTCTTCACCTTTTAAACCTATCAGTTTATTAAACCTCCTACAAGTGATAGTTGTGTTTGCATGCCTCTAAGTATTACCTACACAAAGAAGTTACAACTTCCCTAATTTAAAAGGCCCTCTATCTATATATATAAAAGGCTAATATGCTAATATGGAGTTCCACCAGGAGAATGAGTTCGATGGCTTGCTATGACCTAAGCTGACCACCAGGGGGTCACGTGGAACATGGTGGTCGACCAGTGGTGGCAGTGGGGGCTCTGAGGGAGCAAGGAAAGGAGGAGGTGGGGAGGCAGGGAGGCGGAGAACCTGATGGGCCCTGATCGCTGGCCAGGCGTAGGGACCCTACCCGGGTACGAATTTCATGCACCGGGCCTCTAGTCTTACCTTATAATAGAGAAACATGCAAATTGACCGCACCTCCGCTATGCCCACAATTGGGCCGGCAGGAGGCTGGGGACGGGACTCCAGGTGGCATATCCGCCGTTGAGAAGTTCAAGATGGCGGTGCCCAGTGGCCGGGCCCATGCCACTGCTCCCGGGGGTGCCTGGGGCGATCGGCACCCCGGGGGGGCGTGGCCGGACCCATGCCGCCGCTCCCCGGGGTGCCTGGGGCGATCGGCACCCTGGGGGGCGTGGCCGGGCCCATCGGCACCCCGGGGGGCGTGGCCGGACCCATGCCACCGCTCCCGGGGGTGCCTGGGGCGATCGGCACCCCGGGGGGCGTGGCCGGGCCCATCGGCACGGAGGCGGGGGGAGGCGTAGCCGGGCCCATTCAGCCGCTCCCGGGGGTGCCTGGGGCGATCGGCCACCTAGGGGGGCGTGTCCGGGCCCCTTCCGCCCCTCCCGGGGGTCCCGGGGTTGATCGTCCACCTAGGAGGGCGTGGCCCTGCCCCTCCCGCCCCTCCCGGGGGTCGATCCGCCACCTGGGGGGGCGTGGCCGGGCCCCTCCCGCCCCTCCCTGGGGTCCCGGAGGCGATCGCCCACCAGGGGGTCCCGGGGTCGATCGGCCACCTGGGGGGGCGTGGCCCAGCCCCTCCCGCCGCTCCCGGGGGTCCCAGGGGCCGAGGCTTTCCGGGCCTTGGGCACCAGCGGGGAGCCTGCACCGATCGCAGGAAACCACTGGGGGTCGGCTCCTGTGATCGGTAGCAGGGACGCTGGGTGCGGCGAGCCCAAGGCCGGGAAAGCCTGGGGCGGAGGCTTTCCCGGCCTTGGGCACCAGCGGGGAGCCTGCACGGATCGCAGGAAACCACTGGGGGTCGGCTCCTGCGATCCTTAGCAAGGATGTTGGGTGCCGCGGAGCCCAAGGCCACCGCCCGGGGCCAAGCCCCGACCCTGAAAAAGGCAGAAGACAGTGGCCACAGCCAAGGCCTGGGTCCCTGGTGCCGGCAGAAAACTGGTGCAGGCAGCCAGGTGAATGAAGGTCTATTGCACGAATCTTGGTGCAAACGGGCTACTAGTAGGAATTATAAATCTGAAGCCTATATAATTTTATTAACCCATGTTACCCCAATAAATTCATTCAATAAAGAAAAAAAAGGGGGGGCCCTTATTTCTTTTGCTGGATTCTCTTCCTTACAGGTAATTTCTTGCTAACTATCAAGTTCACAATAATTTTTTTTAATTGTTTGCTTCTTCCCTGAAAGATCCTGCTTAGATTCATAATCATATTGACTAAGATCACAGAACGCAAGCCAATAATTTGCCTGGCATATAGTACATGCTACAGAAAGCATCATTAAGTACCACAATATAATAAAAGTAATGACTTATATTAACTCATTTAGCCTTCACAACAACCATACGAGATGGATACTTTTATCATTCTGTTTTATAGGTAACCAAATAAGATCTACAGAGATTATATAATTTACCAAGTTACACACCTGGCAAATAGAAGTGCCAGAACTGAACTATGACAGTCAGCTGCTAACCACCACACCTCACTGTCTTAATGACACTTAAGGGTTTCACTCAGTGTGAAGGTGCAGCCCAAAAAACTGTCCCGGCCTAACGTATCAGTTAATTTTGGACTGGGATGAGGGTAGACAGCAAGACCTTGAAAACATTATGTGCTTTTTTCTCTTTTCCTCACTTCCTAAAATGACATTGTTTTTTAAAAAAATCTATTTAAGATGAACTTGAAAGAGATTCAAAAGTCTCAAAAGAGAACCCCAACTTCCTTTTTGCCATGATTTGGATTAGGAGGGGGAACAGGGTGGATTATATACATGAATGCTTAGGAAACCCTTTTTTCTTAAAAACGATACAGAGGACTTTGGGAACCTTGAGCTGAAACGTACCTTAGATCAATGCAATCTAAACCCTGAATTTTTACTAATAAAAGGGGTAAACTATAACCCAATGCTAGATGGTTTGCCAAGGTCATACTGTTCAACCCCAGGTCTCCTAATTCTGGCTTAGTGTGCTTTTCATCTCCCTCTCATGTCTGCAATTCGAGAGACAGCTTATAGTGGACCAGAATTTCAAATAGCACCTACCCAGTGTCTTAAAAGTCTATCTGTAAATTGGTTTGGGTGTCTATGAAAAACTGTATTCTGTTTGTCGGGTCCCCAAAGCCTGCACAGTACCCTAATAGTCCCATTTCAACTACACATTTTACCTAACTTTCATATATAATATGATTTTATGACAAAAACACACATCCACTCTAAATTCAACCTGGAACACTAGGCACCAAATTCTATATTCTATGTAAATGGCACCTGAAAAGGGGCTTTCTCTGCCTCTCCAAGCAGGCAAATGCATTGGTGTTGTGTGTGTGTGTGTGTGTGTGTGTGTGTGTGTGTGTGTGTAAAGGGAAGGAAGTGCCAGACAGGGAGGGGTCCAGATTAGTGAAGATCAGGATAAACACCCTTGGATATTTGCAGATCACTAAATTTCTATTTAATATAGATGATAACTACAGAAGTCAAACATGCCTTGCCTATTGAAAATAAAGGGTTACTGGTTCCCCCAGCCCCCCAGCCACCCTACTCTTCATTTGTGAGTTCTGGACTTTGTGAGGTCTGTCTCCCTACATGGATTGGCATCTACCCAATCAGCAGGCATTATTCAGTTCAGGAAAAATGCCTCACAATGACATGATTTAAAATAATCCAGACATCTGCATATTTTACTAGAGGCCTGGTGCATGAATTCGTGCATGGGTGGAGTTCCTCAGTCTGGCCAGTGATCGAGGCCTAATGGGGGGCTGGCCAGCCGGGGGGTAGGGGAGGGGCCATAGGAGGTTGGCTGGCCAGCCCTCCAATTGGGGCCAATGCGGGGGTTGGCTGGGGGGAGGAGCCACAGGAGGTTGGCAGTGGGAGCACACTGACCACCAGGGGGCAGCTACTGCATTGAGCGTCTGCCCCCTGGTGGTCAGTGTGCATCATAGCGACTGGTCCACCAGTTGTTCCGGTCGTTCAGTAGTAATGGTCACTTAGGCTTTTATATATATAGATAGCATTTTAAAAATTTAAAATCCAAACTCTAATGACGTTTTATCATCTACTATAAATCATCCTACATAATAAAAGGGTAATATGTAAATTACCATCACTCCGCTATGCCCACGATTGGGCCAGCGGGAGGCGCAGGGGGCAGGACTCAGGGTGGCCGGGGTGGCCAATTGGGCCGGCGGGACACTGAGCTCATGTTGCCAGCGGCGGCGTGAGCTCAGCGTCTGCGCCATGGCTGTGCTGTGGCACAGAAGGGGCCTCTGGGGCAGCGAGCCCACGTCCTGCTGTGGACCATCAAAAGCGGGGAGCGAAAGCTGGGGAGCTGGCTATCTGTCCGCTCCGGCACCAGGCCTTTCAAAAGCCTCCGCCGCGCTGGAGGCTTTTGAAAGGCCTAGTGCACCAGCGGACAGACAGCCAGCTCCCCCGCGATCGAAAGCGGGGAGCTGTGTGTCCGCTCCAGCACCAGTGGACCCCCTGCCATCAAAAGCGGGGAGCAGGCTGCTAGCAGTGTCTGTGGAGCGTGCTAGGCTTTGTGGGGCAGTGGATATGGCCTGGATGGCAGGTTAGGCCTAGGGGACCCTACACGTGCATGATTTAATCATGCACTGGGCCTCTAGTATGAGTCATAATAAACTATATTATCAAGACTATGAATAATAAAATTATCAGCAATGTAGCTGACATTTATTGCTTTATCAAATAAAAATAAATCTAAATTATAAAAAGAAAAAAATTTAGACCAATGACAAATGAAATGTCTGCAGCATTCTAAGCTTAATTTGAAGTGCACCATCATGTAATATCCCCAATTTAGTTATGGTAACATAGAGCCTGAAAGATAAAACATAATTCCACTGAATTATTACAGTAGCAATGTGAACATCTGAATGCCCTACAACACCTCAACTGAAACTAGCAAGCACATGAATTATTGCTCTTGGATGTCTTAGGGCATATCCTTGCCCTAAAAGAAGCCTGTTATTTCTTATTGCTGGGCATCAAACTGACCTGCTGACTGCTATTACTTACTAGCAGTATATGAAGCCTCTGGCCTTATATTTAGATGTGCTTCAAGTTTCTCTCTCTCTCTCTGTCATCTGTAGTGACAGTTTGGATGATAAAATGGTTACTGAATTTTCCAAACATATCCAGTTCACTTGTGTTATGTTTTAGATTCTTCTTCCCCCTTCAGTGCAGAAAAGGCGCTACAAAACCATTTAACACATTGAAGAAGTAATTATCTCCCAGTATACTGAAGGTGTGAAGGCAACTCCCAAAGTGACCTATAATTCAGTGAATGTTTATGCCCTGGAATAACCTCTACTTTATCTTCCAGTTAAGTATGAAGGTATGATGTCCATTTTAGAATGAAGCAATTTAGGGATTTACCTCTTAATTGAAATAAAAATTAAATTATAGAGCATTTTCAAAATATCTTAGTATTTTAAGTTATTAAGGTGAAAGGCTGGACTTACCAAATTGGCACCATCCAGGGTATGAAAATTCTGTATTTAAATCAATAACTAGTCAATAGCAAGGAAACCATTCAGTTTTAAAATTGGCAATAACTGGATTTTTAAAAAGTATGTGTATTTAAAGTTTTTAATTAAATTTACTTTTCCAATTTGTATAGAACAGGATAAGAAAGAAAATTGCATGTCTGACTTAATTTAGACTTCATCCAAATACTCAGATCTTACAATTGCTAAAGATTTTATTAAACTGAGTTTGGTAGTAGATTCTTTAAATTCAAATTATGATATCAGAACTAGTCACAGAATTAGATTTGGTTTATTCTTATAAATGTAGCAATTAACATACTTTTTTTTCCTGGATGAATGCTAGCTGCTCCCCTTTCTACTTACCTTCTCTCATGCTTTCAATCACAACCCTACTCCCCCCTATCTCTTCCAAAAACAGTATAGATAAGAATTAAGGTAACTGGACACTCAGTCCCCCTATTTGCAATTTTCAGTATGACATAAAACATGAAATGCCACACCTTTTCCTTACATAACAGTGGGGGATGGGGGAGTAACATACTTGGTCAAACATAATTTGTTGTTTATGACTGTGAACCTGTTCTAAAACGTCCTCTCTTCAAATATGTATAACATATAGAATATATTTCTAACTGAAAGCCCAACTTTACTTAAATGGGTAAAACTACTTGAACAGCCAATCCTGCGTATACATTAACTATATACTCAAAGGGGTTATTTCAATTTCCAATGCAGTAAAGAAACCAAATGTGCTTTTACTTTCTAATCTTCACATCAAATCAAATAAGCACATGTTAAACTCTGCTGTAATATATTGTTACATAATATAGTTCCTGTTGGCATCTACAAACATCTCCCAATATCCTGCACAGTGTTGCTAACTATAATTTAGAGCAGCGATTTTCAACCTTTATATCTCATGGCACACATAAACTAATTACTAAAATTCTGCAGCACACCAAAATATATGTATTTTTTTGCCAATCTGACAAAAAAAAAGTACAATTTTGATTCTTTCACTCTGGAAGGCTATTGTGTTGGCTGTTGTTATTTATTTATTTTTTTTTAATTTGACAATCTAAGGGAAAAAGAGTTCAGTCAGTATCCCTGACTAAATATTCAGGTATTGCATGTTTTAAAAATTCTTGCAGCACACTGGTTGAAAATTGCTGATTTAGAGTTAAACCTCTAAATTGGAAGGTCCACAGGTCCACTTAACTATGGACATACCTGAAAAACAATGTAGCAGCCAAAAAACACAACCTTTCTCAGTGCAAAGGTGTTTTTCTTTCCTATTTCTCCTTTCCATTAGGTCTTTAACTAAAAGGTGATCATCTTATACTTTTCAATGCCCTTGATCCAAGCAAAGTAGGTGTTGGAAGGCAGCTGAGCAATCAACTTATATTCCTGAATCTGATACAAAATAACCAAGTGTGAAGAGGCTTACAGTAAACTCAACCTCCAAAGCAAACTGTGTCACACACATAGTAAGCTTTTCAACATCCAGAAACATTTATTTTGAAAGCCAGTTGTCCTCATTTTCATAATGCCATTTTCCATAACTGTTCCACAGGAACTAGCAATATACTGCATTCAGAAAGAGAAACAGTCCTTTATTTTTCCTTTTAAAAGAAAAGTATCTAAGCCTAATTCTAGAAAAGCATCTTCTGTCGTACATTTGTCTTTCTGCTTTAAAGAAAATAAAATATGACCAAAAATGTATAGTAATCTGTATTGAATTTACACATAAATAATTACCATTTTTTTAAAGTTGTAGGGGTATATTATTTTTCAAACGCAGTAACAAAGAGAAAAAGAACTGCGACTTCAACTAATCAATTACATCTTTAAATATACATGACTGTGTTGTCCCCATGTTACTTTCAATGGTAACTGACACGCCCCGAATTTAACTGTACCAGACAGTTCTATCTGTCCCATCGCTGACCAAACACTGCTTCTCTGTTTCTATTCATTATGTATTATACGAGGTCTAAACACAACCCAGTATGATGAGAAAAAAAATTACAATTCTTATGACGGCAAAGTGATGCATTCAAGATCTCTTTTGCACTACAGCCCTGTCCATGAGCATTAACAGACATTTTTTGATAGAGCTGCAAGCTCATTTCACTAAGAACCTTCGGCACCCTTTCCTGCAGGTTTTCAGAAAACCCTTGGGGGGGAAAAACCAGGCACAATTCAAACCTTGCAAAACCAAACTTGCCAAGAATCTTGTGCAATGATCAATAACCTTGGCTACACTGCCATCAAGCCCCAAATTCACGGTCCTGGAGACCAATGCAGCAAAAACCCAAACGAAATGCTAGCTGAAGCCCAACAGAACTGCTGCGCTTCCCCTCGGCTGCCCCCCTCTGCCGCATGGAGGGAGGCAAGGGGAGGAGAGAAGTCGAGTGAACCTCACCAGCTTCCAAGATGCTCCGGTGACCTCTGGCTGCGCGGCGGGTGCTGGGCAAGGAAGGCGCTAGAGCAGCCGCGGCGGGCCCTGTGGACTCTGCCTCTGGTGCATTCCTCGCATTCCTGCACAATCTGTCGCCAGCCGAAGAGCCGGTGGCGTGCGTGTCCCCCACCCCCACCCGGACACAGACACCTGCCTATTTGCTGCGCCCCGAGTGGCCACGGCCGCCGCGGCGCATCTACTGCCCGCACTCGCGGTTTGTCGCACTCGGCCAGCACACAGCCAAATCCCGGCCCGCCGCTCAGCCCCTGGCTTCCCCGGGAAGGGAAAAAGGGAAGAGGGCCGGCCGGGCAGCCCCAGCGCCGGGAAAGGACACCCGAGCCGCCAGGGAGAGGACGAGGAAGCGGCGGCGCAGGACGGCCGGGGCAGCTCGGGGCTGGGAGCTGGAGGGGTGGAAGGTGAACACACGCCGCGAGGAGAGCGGGGCGCACCGGGCGGAGCGGGGCCGGCAGGGCTGGCAGGAGCGCGGGACTCGGGGGCCACACGCGAGACGGCGGCGCAGGCAGCAGAGAACGTGCGAGGGAGGGGAGGAGGGCAGGAGGGACGGACAGACGGCCCCGAAAGCTGGGGAAGGCGGGCGCCTCAGGGTGCCGGGGGCGCAGGGCGGAGTGCCAGGCGGGCAGGAGCCGGGGAAACCTCCGGGCAGAAGTCCAGGAGGACTCGGCGTGGTGCTCAAGTTCGGGGCTGGGGGGCTATGGATCCGAAAAGGCCAACGTGGGTAGGGGTCCTGCGCGCCGTGTAAGGGAGACCGGGAGGAAGAGTAATCACCGGGAAAAGCAAATGGAGGTGAAACTTGTGCGCCTGCCGGGGGGAGGGGAGCAGGCAGGCGAGTGCGGGCAGGAACACGAGGCGGGGCAGGAAAGCCGAGGCGGCTGCGAGGCGGTGGGGACTGAGTAACGGGAGGGAGGGACCCGCACCCCTCGCAGGCAGGTCCCGGCTGGGGCGCGAGGGCAGAGGTCCTCGTGGGCAGGAGTCTCCGCGCCCTCCCGCGAGCCCGCACACTTACTTTCTAGGCGAGGCAGAGGACGTCGTTGCTCCGGGGATGAGGGGCATCAGCGCCGGTGGGTCGCCGCTGCGGCACCCGAAAAAATTGAAAAAGTGCCGCGGGCGAGCGTCCGCCCTCCCCCTCCCTCCCCCACCCGCCCCCTCCCCCGAAGCGGCTCTCCCACCACCCCCGGCGGCGGCGGCGGTGGCCAACTTGCCCCTCTACCCCGTGCCCATGGTGCCGCCTCCGCGACCGGCAACCACACAGACTCAGCCCCGGAGCCCCCTCTACTGCCCAGAGGCCGCCGCCGCCGCCCGCCCAGCCGCCAGCCCGCCTGCCCAGCCAGCCCCGAACTCCCGGGAACGTCAGCACGCCGCCGTCTCCGGACCTGGCCTCCGCCAACCCTATTGGTCGGGAAGAAAAGGCTGGCCCTCCCTATTGGCCCGGCCCTCATATTGAACGGGCCAATGGGAACTGCGGTTTCAGGTCGCCATAGAGACCGATGCTGTGAAGAGGGCGAGGGCCTGGAGAAGGTGCGGAGTGCGGGTGAAGGGGTCTGTGGTTTGGGGCGCGGGAGGCGGTCGGGGAAAGAAGTACTGGGGGATTCCCGGGAGCTGGCTCTGAAACCTGGAGCAGCTTGTGCTTTGCCTCTCTGTCAGTGCCACCTGTGAAAGGTAGGGTTTGTCCCCTGGCGTCAGAAGTAGGAACAGCTGAGCCCCCCCTAGACGAATATTTGAATGTAAGAGCCTAGGAGTGAGTGTTCCACTTTCCCCGTGGCTGGGGAGCCCCAAAGGTTATGCCCTTTGATCCTTGACATGCGTGCAGCTTCTGCGTCTCCAGGTGAGTTTGCACCGCATCCCTTAAATCGCTGCTTCCTGTCGTCACTGAAACTCCTGAATTTTCCTTGTTCATGCCAACCACTCGCCCTTCCCTGGGGCTGATCTGGCTCTTCAAACTTATAGCCCTACCTAAAGGATACTCAAGAAAGGATTCCCTTTGAATGATATTTCGGTAAAGAAACAGGCTGAAGTATTGTAGAATGGATGTCATCAACTCAACACTTAAGATAATGTGTTCCCTGCTTCCCAAAGCAAACCTCTAATCTCTCTGTTGAAAGATATTTATTAAACACCCATCTGTGTGTGCATTCTGCACTATGAGCTTGACAGGTGTTTGCTCTTTCCCTTAAAAGGTTATAGGTGGGGAAAGACACGGATGACAGAGTAAATCCATACTTCTAATGATTTCACAAGAGAGTAAAGGAAATAGATTACAGTTGATGGATTTTATTTTCTGGGTATTTTCCAGTTTATCTCTAAATCTGATAACACTGAGCCATGGAATCAGTGCACACAAAAATCACGTGCTTTAATAACAACCTTTGATTTAAAGTTACTTTGTGTTCATTTGTCAATACCAATTTTTTTTAAATAACTTTCATATTTAGATACTGGCTATTAAAGTGGAACTTCATGATTACATTAGGCTTTCAAGCATTATATTGCTCAATCATATAGCCACCAATATTCTTAGGTTCCTTCTTATGGTATACTAATCTCTTTAGTAAGAAGACTATGTTTATGTTACTGCCCCTCAAGTTGGAGGGACCATATTGTGAGAAAAAGGTAATAGAATTTTGGAAATTATAAATATCTTGTTGAGAGAAACAGATTAATGTGTGTACAAGCTATATATGTCTAATTATTGTCCTGAGTTTTAAATTAGATAATATGCTTTGTTGTTTTTTTTATCTTACTGTATTTGAAGATTATAAATATAGATAAGAATTATTAATTCGGCTCCTTGATTAGAAAAATATTTCTCACAATTTGTAGTAAAATTGAACTTAGTCGATAATCCTATGCAAGGTTGGACTGCAGAACAAAACAGCTGAGCATATGAGTGTTCCCCCTAAGCATTTCCCAAATTGGGAAGGAATTATCAGGGGCCATGGAATGGTGGCTCGTTTGCCATCATGGAAATTAGATCATTATGTTTTTTATTTCTGACTTTTTGGTGTTTGTTTATGGGGAAATGGAAAAAATGCAACTTTTTATAAATAAGACTCACTTTTAAGGTAGTAATGAATACAAACGCATATTTGGCTACCTGCCTTAGTGAAAGCCAAACTCGTGAAATAGGTGCTGGTAAGAAGGAAAATGGTTTATTCAAGTTTCGGCAACCTGAGAAGATGGCAGACTCTTGTCCTGAAAAACCATCTTAACATCTCCGTGTAGGCAAGGGTTTTTATCAGGAAGGAGAGGGAAAGCAGAACAAAGAAATCAAGGAAGGGGGCTGTGGACCTTCAGGCAGTATTCTTGCTTGTCCTGATATAGGTTTTTAATGTCATCTGAAGTCTTGTAATCAAGTCACCCCAGACCCAGGCAGCATCCAGAACAACCTGTTTCTACAATGTGCTCAAAAAAGGATGTTAGGGGTTTAAGGCAAGCATGACTAACCAGGCCTTTATTTTAAGGCATACATCCTGTTTCCCAACTCGTGGAGAAGTATAATTCATTATATGTTATTTAATCAAGAAAGTTATTTTATTTCATAGAATAAGATTTTGTGTAGGATGTGCAGGGCACCTTCCCGTAGGCTTTGATTATGGATCTTTATGGTCAGCTCCACGAGTGGGCCTCCTGGTTGTTTGTCAGCTGACTTCCTGGGGCAGGATGTCTTAAGGTCAGGCTACTCCTTAGGTTCAACAGGAACTAAAACTGCAGATTTAGTAAATTATACTAAAAAACAAACAAACTTCTAACATGCAAGCTCTAGTTTTTTTTAAATTTACCTTTATGGTTGGAAGTATTACAGAAGTCCCCTCTTTTTCCCCATTTACCCCCTCCACTCTATATCTGCCACCCCCAGGCCTTCACCATACACAAGCTCTAGTTTTCTTTAAATATTTTTATTGATTTCAGAGAGGAATGGAGAGGGAGAGAGAGATAGAAACATCAACTATGAGAGAGAATCATTGATCAGCTGCCTCCTGCATGCCTCCCCACTGAGGATCAAGCCCACCACCCAGGCAGTGCCCTTGACCAGAATCAAACCTGGGACCCTTCAGTCCTCAGGCCAACGTTCTATCCACTGAGCTAAACCGGCTAGGGCCACAAGCTCTAGTTTTGAGTGGGGGAAATCAGGTTAGAGTAATAAGCTGGAGTTAACATTTACTAAGAGTAAAATGGGTTTCTTTATATAGATTTTTACTAGTTTCCTTGGTGAGTACATTCTTATTTTAGTTCTATTCAAAGATTAGTAAGAGAAGTGTAAAGTTTTTATTCCCTGATACACTAACAAGATATCAATGATTTGGTTTTTTAAAAAATGTAATAATACTGCATGAAAGGAAGATGTGTCCAATGGAAAGAAAAAAAACTTTCCTTTTTTCTTGCCTTGAGCTAGCATAGAAAGAAGAAAACAAGAACCAATTGATCTTTTTACTCCAGTAATCTTTTCTTTCTGTGTTATTCTCAGGTCATATGTTTGAAGAGTGTTTTGATATCATATATTTCATGTTTGTAATTTAAAATGTTACTAAAATCCACCATGAGTAATGTCCCTAAAATGTTTCCATTTAACATTATTTTTTTCACAATCTTTATGCTCATTTGACAGCTTTCTTTTGAACTTGCTCCTATACTACCAAGCATTGTTGAATAAAGTTAAACAATTTTGTTCCACTAAAAGTTTATGCTTTTCAGCCTTGACTGGGTCTTCATTGATGCTCTAAAATCTTTTTCTTATCAGTAGGGTGATTATCCAGGACACTTATCCAGGGTGCTTGTCCCAAACCTGTCCTGTTTCTGCTGTCCTTAAACCCTCACTGTACTCTTGGTCTTCTTCCAGTTCTGCAAATGAATTTGTTAGGGGCAGAAAGAGAATATTGGGGACCAGCTACAATTATAAGAAATATTAATCATGCTCTGTTAACCATGATGGTTCTGTACTGATTAGAGAAAGCACATTCTAACCTGCCTGGGAATTGTAGGCCCTGGGACATGGGAGCCAGCATCAGAATGCAGTCCATCCTCCTTCCAAGAACCACCTATCATTATGGAAAGATTTACAACCTCGTGGCCAAAACAATCTAGTCCTGGAGGCACCTGCTATTTACAACCCCTGCCCCTATTACATGTAATCTGGTCCAGACGTGCCCACCCTCCTGCAAGCCCCTTCTCTCCCCCAGCCCACATGACTTGTAGCTTGTGCTGATTATCCTGCGCCTACTTTCCCATGCCTGTAATTCCTACTTCCCCACTTAATCTTTGTTCTTCTATCCAACATAAGCAACTCGTTTATGATAGGGTGCAGAGCAGATTTTTGTGGATGACCTGCTGCTCTCCCATGCTGCCGGCAATATTGGAATAAACGCTCAAATATGATTCAACCCTGTCTCTGCATATTTGGTCAAGTAGTGACAGGTAGCCCGGACCCCTTGGTTGTCCAGTTACAAGTTTGCTTTATACTTAATTGAGGCATCCACCATGAGCTTCCTCAATTTAATTTTACTAAACCTCAGTCTCAATTTTTACACTGCATCTGGCTGAGAAGGGGTGCCCACCCTTCTCTTCGACGCTCATACTCCACTTGTGCTTTCAAACATGGTCATTCTTATCCTCCACCATTTTGCTTTGCTGATTATAATTTCTCCTTGGTCATGTATTACAATCTTTCCCCTACAACCTTAAATACCTGACCTTTTGTAAAAGCACCTCCCTTCTATTCTAATCCATCTTCATATATTGGCATTTTCTTTCACCTAAAAACCGTCTGAAGGTAATTTCTCCAGGCTTCTATTTCTTTTAGCCCCAATGTTCTGGTGTTTGAAAACAACCTAAACATCTGTGAAGATGGTGCTCTTTTTCCTCAGAATACAAATTCCTTTGCCAGTAAAGTTGTCTCCTACAAAAAAAAAAAAAAAAAAAAAAAGTGCCCTTCTCTTGCAAATTGCAATGCCTGGATTCCAGATTTCCAGTGAAGGGTAGAGACCATTGTCTCCCACCCCGAGGGTCTATAGAAATGCAAATGATCTACTTGAGAAGGGGAGCTTTTACCTTGTGGCTGCAGCACCTGGGTGGGTCTAATCACTGGGAAGTAGGTGTGGGAAGAGGGGCTGGTAGAGAGGCCCAGGGCAAGTTAGGAAGGTTAGAAAAAAGGAAGTTTGGTGAGCTCCACCCTCAAGAACAAATGTAAACAGCAGAAATCTGAGGGAACTTTTCACTTACCATCCCAGAAAGAAGTCAACCTGAACCATTCATGATTATGAAAACTGTCAATGCTTATTTCATATTAGCAGAGGCAGCGAGGAAAAGGGGGCAGCAGGAACACGGTCTCTTTTCATTCTAGCATGTCTCTAGAGAAGGTGAGGGCAGTGAAGATAATAACTCCCAAAAGTACACTGATAAGTTAGTTGATAGTGGGATTTTGTTTGTTTGGACCAAGGAACGTTAAAACATAGGCCGGTTGCAAATTAAGCAGAGAAAGCAGTGAACAAACTGGTCCTGAGAAGGGGTGCTAGAGCTTAACAAAGGTTATGCTCAGGATTTCAGAATCCACTGTGCCCCACCTGCAGCCCAGCACTGAATATGTAAATCTTCTTCTGCCCTTAGAGGCCCAGCCCAATAATTACTTGACACAATTGCAAAGACTTTCCTTACTTTACCTCCCTCCAGAGAGGATGATTTCTGCTTTAGTGTATTATTGTGGCACTTAAACCTCTCTGCCCCACGGAATATGTATTTGTGTTTGTGTTTGAGCCTTCTCCCTAGAGCAGTGGTCGGCAAACTCATTAGTCAACAGAGCGACAAACCACGGCTCGTGAGCCACATGTGGCTGGCGAGCCGCAGTTTGCCGACCACTGCCCTAGAGGATAGGATACATATCATGGTCATGACCATATCCTTCCCTCGACTATTGAAGTGTTTCTCATGCTAAGGAAAGCTAATTTTCATTAATCCTTTCTTTTAGTCCTTGGAAGAATTTGACTTCCAACAATGAAAAATTGGAATCAGTTAAATTGGGAGGTAATTAGAAAAAGATGGGGCTAGAGGTTCAATGTGGAAAAGTGAGGTCATGTGTGGCAGAGCCGAGTAGAAGTTTTTGCCACATAGCCTCTGAAGAGAGAAAAGGCTTCAGATTTTATCTGGACCCCTGGATGAGGGAGGGGACTAGTGTGATAAAGACTGGTTGCAGGTATTTTGGCATGAAGTTACATTTAGAGCTAAGGCTATAAAATTTTGTGTATGAGGGAAAGCAGTTGAAATTCAGCTTTTTCAAACAGGTTAAGTAAGGGTTACCTACATTTTTTCCATCTGAAACATTCAGGTTGCTCTGTCTTTTGGAACACAGTATAATCATGAGAATTTCACAACTTCATAAAATCAAAAAGGCTTCAAACATCTGGTAAGTATAACAGACATGTTTCCAAGTACGTATATCTATAGCCCTTGAAGTAGGCAGCCCTGCATGCTTCATGATCTTGCATCTGACCATGGTACCTGCCCCAGCGGGGACCTGTTTCAAATGTCGCCAATTCATTGGCTGACCATTGACCCATAACCTTTAACAGTGCCAATCAGATTTTTCTTCTGGAAATTTTGAATTGAGAGAACAAGTGAGCCAGAAAGAGCAACTGTCTTGGTCCTGATGGTTTCTGAGTTACTATTCTCCCCACGAAGCCAGAATATACGTCATGCTTTATTCCATAAGATTTATTTTTCTTATAATCACCCCCAAGCCATTCTTTTCTCGGTTTGCCTTTAGTGAGCCTCTTTTCCTTACAATCAAAACGTTTCACTAAAGTATTATGCAAATATTTTACAACAAAAAAGAAAACATATATTGTGACCATCTTATTGGACTATGAAGCACAACCATCTAAAATTTTCTAACAAGCGAAGAATAGAAAGTGAATGATCTAATTCCAAATATTGCCAACCTCGTTTGAATAAAAGATCTTTATTTAGCCCCACTCTACAACATCAAAGCCTTATATTCTTCAACCCTCAGTTCTCCTTATAAGTTGGGAGCAAGAAAAGAACTTTGAGAAAACGAACAATTATTTGCCTATTTAGGGTAGAATAATTTTGCCACACCATTGGTATCAGAGGAATATATTAAAATTTATATTTATTTTATAGATTTATACTAATTTTTTAGGAACCATGCTAAAAAATAAAAATAAAATAGGAAAATTTATCAGAGATATCAGTGATCAGTGGCCCCACAACTCAGAGAAAACAAATTATGAAATTTAAGTTGCAGCAATTTTAAAAAGCCTCTCAGGAGGAAAACCAGACTTTGTACCAAATTGCTATAATATTTTATCTAAAATATTCTGGTTTCAAGAAAAAAAATTATGGCCGAAACCGGTTTGGCTCAGTGGATAGAGCATTGGCCTGCGGACTGAAAGGTCCCAGGTTCGATTCCGGTCAAGGGTATGTACCTTGGTTGCGGGCACATCCCCAGTAGGGGGTGTGCAAGAGGCAGCTGATCGATGTTTCTCTCTCATTGATGTTTCTAACTCTCTATCCCTCTCTCTTCCTCTCTGTAAAAAATCAATAAAATATATTTTTTTAAAAAGAAAAAAAATATGAATCAATGGCCTAAAAGTTTCCAAATTTTAACCTATAGATCCATGAAACTCAATAATTCTAAATAGAATAAACATAAGGAGAGCCACAACTAGGTACATCATAGTCTGCTGAAAGACCAAAGATTAAAAAAAAAATTTGAAGCAGCAAGAGAATAACAATTCATCATGTACAAAGGGACCACAATAAAATTAACAGTTGATTTATTAGAAACAAAAACAAAACAAAAAGCTAGAAGGGAGTGAAGGATGTAAAGTGTTAATAGAAAAAAAATATTGCAATTAAGAATTGTATATCTGGCAAAACTATCTATCAGAAATTAAGGTGGCAGTCCTAATAAATGAATCTGTGTTGAAAGTGTGCTAAATACTGGACAGGACCCATACAGCTGCCAGTTTTGAGTGAAGCTCAAAGCAAAAGAAGGCTGTCAGAAAATACAGGATACCTGGCAAGCCAACATCAAATGATCAATATACTAAATGCTATTTAAAATACTACATTTGAAGCTCTAGCTGATATGGCTCAGAGCATCATCTTGCAGACTGAAGGGTCATGGTTTGATCCTGGTCAAGGGTACATACTTCAGTTGCAGTCTCCATCCCCAGCCCAGGTCTGAGCATGTGCAGGAGGCAACCAATTGATGTGTCTCCCTCTCTTATGTACATCAATGTTTCTCTGCCTCTCCCTCACCCTAACACTCTCTCTACAAATTAATGGAAAAACTATCGTCAGGTGAGGATTAACGACAACAGAAAATACTAGTTTTGAAGTTCTCCCAGAAAATATTACCTCAAAATTTTCTTTTTTTTAAAATATATTTTTATTGATTTTTAGGGAGAGAGACAGCATTGTGAGAGTGAAACATCTATTGGGTGCTTCCTGCATGCCCCCTACCCGGGATCAAGCCCCTAACATGGGCATGTGCCCTGACCAGGAACTGAACTGGCAACCTATCCATGTGTGGGCTGCTGCCCAACCAAACAAGCCACACTTGCCAGGGCTCATTCTTTTTTTTTTAAATGTGTTTTAATTGATTTTAGAGAGAGAGGGAGGGATAAGGATAGAGAGATAGAAATATTGATTGGCTGCTCCACACTCAACTACTGAGCCACACCGACCAGACATTATTTTCTTAACTTCAAAGCTCAATATCTGCTTCATAAAGGTGGCAACTGCTGACTAGAGCAGTAGCAGAGAGAAAGTCAATCACATGCAAGAATCCTCTTCTCATCCTGTCCTCCAGCCGTGGTACCTGACCCTTTCCATTCCTGGGGCCCCATTTCCTTTATACACTAGGTCAGCTGTCACCACAGAACTTCTACACAGCTGGTTACAGTTTCTGTGCATCTCTGGGGTTGGATTGGGTGAGCAAGTCAGGAACATCTGCTAGCACACTACTTTGCCAGAAACTAGATGTCAAGAACTGCTATATTTTTCTGTAGTTTAATGGATTTTTAAAATAAGAAAATAAAAAAATGATGAGACTAAACACAAGAAAGCAGTTGACCAGATCCAACATCTATTCATGATAAAAATGTTCAACAAATTAGAAATAGGAGGGATAAGTATGTGATAAAGTATATCTAGGGGTGGGTGCAAGGTGGAGGGGAACAATGGATGGGGGTGAAAGAGGGACATATTTAATATTTTCAACAATAAAAAATAAATTAAAAACAACAACAGCAAAAGAAGACCTACATTGAACATTGCATTTGTGGTAAAAGGCAGAATGCTTTCTCTCTAAGATTGAAAAAAATATGATATCCACTCTCATCTCTTTCATTTAACAATGTACGGGAGGTTTTAGCAATGTAATAAGAGAAAAAAAATAAATGCATATAGATTGGGAAAGAAATTAAAGCTGTCTTTATTCACAGATGACATGATCCTATACATGGAAAATTCTAAACAATTAAAAAACAAACAGACAGCCCCAGCTGGTTTGGCTCAGTGGCTAGAGCATCAGCCTGTGGACTGAAGGGTCCCAGGTTCAATTCCCATGAAGGGCACATGCCTGGGTTGCGGGCTCGATCCCCACTGTGGGGTGTGCAGGAGGCAGCCAATGAATAATTCTCTCTCATCATTGATGTTTCTATCTCTCTCCCTTCCTCTCTGAAATCAAGGGAGGAAAAAAAAAAAAAAAGAAAAGAAATATGCCCCCAAAAATAAGCTGCCTAAAAAATTAAAAACAAACAATAATACTAGGAGTAATAAAAAATGTAGCAAAGTCACAAGATACAGGACCAATATACAAAAATTAACTGTATTTTTATATGCTAGGAACTATCCATTTGAAAATGTACTTTAGAACACAATTTTATTCATAATAACATGAAAAAGAATGTGCTATCTAGGAATAAATTTTAGAAAATAAGTATAAGACCTCTGTTCTATAGATTCAATATGATCCCTATCAAAATCCCAGCAATCACATTTTGTAGAAATTGACCAGCCAATCTTAAAATGAACATACATAAAAATATCCCCCAAAACAACAAAGTAGGAGGAATTTCAATATATAATTTTTAAATTTACTATAGAGATAAAATAGAATATAGTATTAGCATAATTACAACCATTTAGGTCAATGAAATAGAAAAGGAGGTATAGAAATATGTCCTTATATTTATGTCAATTGATTCTCAACAAAGATGCCAAGGTAGTTCAATGGTGAAAGGGGTGTCTTTTCAAGAAACGTTGCTGGGATAATTAGACAACCGTATGCAAAAGAATGAACTCATACTCTTACACAACACAGAAAAATTAACTCAATATACATCATAGACCTAAGAACTATTTATAAGACTTCTGGAAGAAAACATAATACAAAATCTCTGTGACTTTGCTTTAAGCAGAGATTTCTTAGATATGATACCACATTGTGAAATTGATAAATGGGACTTAATAAAAAATAAAAGTTTTGTTCTTCCAAAGACGGTAAGAAAATGAAAAGTCAAGTTACAGACTAGGAAAGAATATTTGCTAATCATAATTGATAAAGGACATAACTAGAATGTAAAGAACTTCTAAACATCAAAGTAAGAAGGAAAGCAACTCAATTAAAAATGTGCAAAATATTTGAATAGACATTTCACCAAAAGTTATGCACGTGATTAATAAACCCATGAAAAGATGCTCAACTGATTAATCATTAGGGAAATGCTCATTAATCACAATACAATACCACTACACAACCACTAGAATGGGTATAAGCAAAAGATTGATAATATCAAGCAATGACAAGAATGTGGGAAAACTGGAAATCTAATACATTGATGATTGGTATATCCACTTTGAAAAACTGTTAGATAGTTTCTTAAAAATATAGATACAAATTTATCCTATGACCCAGCAATTCTACTTTTAGTAATTTAGTAAGGAATTAAAACATGTCCACACAAAGACTTCTACATGAATAATAAGAGTATTATTTCATAATAAGAAAAAAACTAGCCCTAGTCTGTTTGTCTCAGTGGATAGAGCATCGGCCTGCAGACTGAAAGATTCTGGGTTTGATTCATGTCAAGGACATATACCTTGGTTGCAGGCTCCTCCCAGCTGGACCCTGGTGGGGGCTTGTGCAGGAGGCGACCAATCGATGTGTTTCTTTCACATCGATATTTCTCTCAGTCTTTCCTTCTCTCTTTCACTCTCTCTAAAAATCAATGGAAAAATATGATGGATGAGAATTTAAAAAGAAAAAGAAAAACTAGAAATAATTCAAATGTCCACCAACTAATGATTGTGGCAGAATGGAATAATATTCAACAATAAATGAGTAACCCATACATGCTACAAAATGCCCATAGGAAAAAAGCTAGCCACAAAAGGACACAGTTTGCATAATACCATTTATATAACAGTTCCAAAATGGAAAAACTATAGAGGCAGATAGCAGATCAGTAATTACCTTGGGCTGGGAGGGGAATATTCGATGCAAATGGTTTTGATAGAAGTTTTTCATGTGATGGAATGAATGATGGTGATGGTTGCGCAATGCATTTTTATAAATTTTATAAATAACTAACTGCATTGTACTCTTAACAATGAACATATTTTCACAGAATGTAAATTAGATCTCAATAAGGCTATTAAAAATAAAAATTAAAAATAACAAGTACATCATCTTAAAATTCTCATATATGAGTACTCAGTCACTTTGTGTTTTGTTTTGTTTTATTTTAATTTGGAAAGTATTGTCTAACATGATTGAAAATCTTCCTAATGGCATTTCAGTGGATTTAGACCTCATTTGTTAAACATTAAAGGAAAATTTAGCAGGGAAATCAGAAATTGACTAGAAAAAAAGACTAAACTACAACCCTTTGGTAATTAGTGAATGGAATTGAAATTTTAGTATCATAATTGAGTGCATGAAGCCAATTTTGCACTACTTGCATATCTTTTTTTGTGGTAACTATATGGTGTCCCCCACAAATGTATATACCTATATTCTTTTAAAAAATATTATTTTTATTGATTTTAGAGAGGAAGAGAGAGGGAGAGGTAGAAACATCAATGATGAGAGAGAATCATTGATTGGCTGTCTCATGCATGCCCCCAACTAGGGAATCGAGCCCACAACCTGGGCATGTGCTCTGACTGGGAATTGAACCATGATCTCCTGGTTCATAGGTCAATGCTCAACCACTGACCCAGACTGGCCGGGCTACACATACACTTTTTTATAATTCAATTGATGTTTTTCAGATTTAACTCATTGGAATTAATAATTATTCAAAGTGTGTATACATTTTTGGGACACCCTGTATGTTAGCATTATAGTTCTTATACTCAAGTATAAAAACAATCTAAACTTAGACTTTGAATTCTTCTATGATCAGGTATTAAAACCAAGTTTTTCAAGGTAATGCAACATTTTCCAGCACTTAACTCTCACTAAAATTTATTCAAATTATTAATATTATGTTCGTATGGATTTTTGTATTTTATAATTGCATAATGTTAACACAATATTATATTTAAAGAATTTATAATTTTAGAAGTGTGTGCTCAAGGATGTTTAGTAATAGAAGTATGTAGTTGAGAATGTTTAGAGACCTTGGTTATACAATATCTTTTAATTAAATGTACATTCTTTCCTTCTTGTTTTGGTTTGTTTTTGTTATTTTTTTTTTTTAAGTTTTTGTCTTCTTGTCTACTCCATGTAGTAAGATTAAGTCTTTGGAAGACCAGATTCTGATCTTTTTCTTTTGCTTTTTCCTTTGTCTTGAAGATCATGTAGATCATTTACCTTCCATAAGTCATGTTTGAATCTCTAACATCATCAGACACTGATCATTATTGTGATCCAACTTCAGAGAAGTCAGTGAAATGTTGACTGGTATTGAGAAGAGTATTCTTCTTTTGACGCATCCAAATGATGTAAAATGAGACATAAATAACAAGTATACAATACAAAGAAGGCCAAGGAAATTGTTGTAAAGTAGAGAATAAGAGAAAGGAAAAATATTCTACCCACACAGAATTAATGTGTGGTTTATGGTCGGTAGAAAACCTGATTTCAAAATCCTAGGCTTTTAATGATTTACTATTTGACCTTGGAAAAGCCACTTATTTTTCCACTGCCTCAGCCCCACGTCTATGAAAATGAGGCTTAATATACTTCTCTATTCTCACAAACATTAATTATTAACCTTTAAACTTAAAAAAATGTAAAATATGTAAACTTCTGAACTTGCAGTGTGAATATGCTGTACCTATACCTGACCATAAAGAAAGAGGTCTTTAGGATCTAAGAATTTATCTCAGAAAAGGACTCTTCCTTTCTACCTACTTTTCCTTTTGCTTCCTTCCCTTTTTTGTTAACATTAGGTAAAAATTTCTTTATTAACTAACATAGTCTGAACTACCATAGATAACATAATCATCAGCATTTTATTAACTTCTTGTAAATCTCCCTTTTTTGAAACCACTATAGCAGTTTTCTCATAGACTCAGGTTAAATGGTATATCATAACCTCATTTGTCAAACATACTTAAATTTAGTATTTTAATCCAATTTTTGCTTCAATTATCAATTTCCTAAAGTCATAGAATTTGAGAGCTGTAAAAAACCTTAGAGATTGCAGACCAGCATTAAAACTAATCATATAACTACCACCCTAAGACTCTATCCATTCAACCATATCAATCTCTTTTAATAAAGAAAAAATTAACATCATTTAGAAATCTCACTGTTTGCCAAAAAATGTGTGACTAAATTTTCTCAAACTAAAATAATAATTTGAAAACAATTATAGAGATAAAACAATAGAGGAAACTAATATGCAGTTATACCAAGAATTCTCTTCCTTGCATGTATAAATGACTATGTTATCTACACTGCTCTTCTACAATGTTATTTATTTACCTCCCTCCCCCGTGGGGGTTCTAATGGTTATGTATGCTTTTTATTTAACTATTGGGAAGATGATAACATTAGGTATTTTGTATTTAATCGTCAATATATAATCACTGTAGTTATTTTTTATGTTCTTGGAATTGAGTCAAAACCTATTGAGTACTGCTTCTGTGTTTTAAAAGCTGATGCACTCGGTGAAAGAGCCCTGAGCTCAGAGTCAGGATATAGCCTGACCCATGCTACCTGCTTCTTCAAGTCTTGAACAAAGCATTGAATCCCTCTGGCCCTGTGCTTACAGATCTGTAAAATGCACCAGTCAGACTAAAATTTTGTCTTGGCTTAGATGAATTCATTTATAAAATGAATTACAGCATGATCTCATTCTAAATCTTGGCTTTTTGTTTGTTTGTTTGTTTGTTTTTAATTTATCTTTGACTTTGTTTTCTTTTGAAAGAAATTTACTGAAAATGTTTATCACTTTGCTGTAGCCCTTAAGTTTATTTCCATCACCTTCTTTGTTTTCATTTTTCCATAAACTCTCTTTGAAAAGACTTTTCCCTTTTTCTTTGTCCAAGATCTGCCTCTCCACTTAATTTCTACTTATATCTTGCCTCCCTTTCTCTCTCTCTAGAACATGATCTTTACCTTAACAAGGGAGCAGCTGTTTACTTAAAAAAGAAAAAAGCATGGCAGAAGTGCATCCACTTCTATACTTCTATGCATGTTGAGGAGCACCACCTGTGAGTTGTCACCCTTCACTGACAGGGAGTAGAGTAGATATTAGTTGCACGTGCTGTGGACTGCCTGGGTATTTATCTGGTCTCTGCGACTGAGTTGCTGTATGATCTTGGACCTTAGCTTCCTGTTTGGCAAAATAAAAATAGCAGTGTTACCCAAACATTATTGTGAGAATTAAGTGAATCAAAATAGGTAAAGCTCTTAAGATAGTGCCTGGCTCATAGTAATTGCTCAATAAATGTTGGCGATTATTGCATCTTTTTATATAGATCCTCATAAAATGATAGTGTAGAAGAGGAAAGAGTGAAGTGGAAGCACAGGATAGCTCTGGGTGAGGAGAATGTTGTCTGACAATTTGGGGGGGTTGGAGGGGCGCTTTTGCCACAACACTCTATTCCTGACTTCCTGTTTTTTCCCTTCAATCCTTCTGGGATGTAAATGTTGGGCAAAATGATGGAGAGGAAGCCTGGCAAGATTTGTGGATAGTGTGCCTTTCGTTTAAATTGCAGGGATGACTATTCATTGCAACTTTTTCTCCAAATAAATTATCTATTTGAAATGTGGTTTTTGTTGTTGGTTGTTTTCTGCTGTAATTCTGAACTGGCATGCCCTAATTGGTATACTTTAAGACATTAAAGAAAACATCTCAGCAACTGTCCTTTGGACAGGCCTGTTTATATAATACTCCATTTGATAAATAGCACTGGGAAAAGCTGTTCTTAGCAAAGAATGTTAATTGATGAAAACATTTCTTTGCTAACAATCTGAGGGAAGCAATATGTTTTTAGCACTTTTAAACTATAAAATAGAATTAGCCATTGGTGAACAAAAGCCAATTATTTATTTTTAATACTACCATTACCAAATTTTTGCTTTTGATAATGGGGCTCTTTTAAAATTCTTTATCAAAGCAGTTTTAAAAATATAACAGCTCTTTTAATAAATATTTGTTGAATGAATGAATAGTGAAAATTGAGTCAATGATTGACTTTTTGTTTTTATAGAATCATGAGCATGACAGATTCTAAATGAAATTTGTTGACCACTTTATGAATTATTGTCTAATGTGCATCATTTCATATATCCTAAATGATAGTTTATAGCTTTTTAAAAAATGAGACTGATAGTATTGAAGATAATAGCATAGAAGAATTTAATTTCAAGTAAACTTTCATTATGTGGGCAAATTTCTATTTTTTAACATAGATGGTTAAAAGATTCTTCTAGATGCTGTTTGCCACACTTGTCTTTCTAGATTGGAAAAAGGCCTAATTTCAAAATATTTCAGTCCATTTCAATTGTACAGATTATGTATTTCCACAAAGGAGGCGGTAGTATCCAGTTTTTGGTGAGGGAAATGGGCGTGCAGAGGTAGTTCTGATATCTCGCCCCTCTCACACACATACTCCAGAAGCACCACAGACTTACATTGTCCAGCTTAGTTGTCATTATTATCTCACATGTGCCTAGTCCCACATTCAGTGCTTAGAATATTATGATACTCTAAAAACAGTATTACTAATGATGCAAAACATACATTACTAACCACATTTTACAAATTGTAAATGAATGCCTAGAACAACTAAGTGAATTGCTCAAAGCCATAGTTGGTAAGGATCAAAGACAGAATTTATGAAGCTCCAAAACGTTTATGCTTTTTGCTTCTTCTTTGTGAGCCAAAACCTGGTTCTATCATGGAAAATAGAGAATTGTCTTATACTCATCTGTTTCTTGGACTTTATGACGTCAAATTCAGTGAAAGGATTATCTTATAAAAAATTTGTTTCTTTAAACATCTATGACTCATTCTCATATAACCTTTCTATAGTAATTAAATTTTCATAGAGGTATTTCATGATTTTATCATTAGGCATTGTGTTTTTCAATTCTTTGGAAGTCAATAAAATTATTTTGATACTTGCTTGTTTCCAAATTTTAAAAGCTAAGTAATTTAGTATTTTTGCTCACTTAGTTAGAATGCAATCTTGGTATTGATCAACATACACTTCCACTTACCTCCAATAGGGAAATCCCAGCCAAAAGCTAATACTAATGCTACTTCTGGCTCACATTTTAATTATCTTCTCTGATTGTGAAAAACAACACACAAAGCCAAGTTTATATTCTGCTTCTATATGACCCTGAATAAAAATTGAATGGGAGATGATTTTTATAACTCCTTTCACTCTTTTAAAAAAATATTTTTATTGATTTCAGAGAGGAAGAGAGATAGAAACATCAATGATCAGAGAGAATCATTGATCGGCTGCCTCCTGCATGCCCCAGTTGGAGGATCAAGCCCACAACCCGGGACATGTGCCCTGACTGGGAATCAAATCCAGACCTCCTGGTTCACAGATCGATGCTCAACCACTGAGCCACGCCAGCTGGGGCTTTCACTCTTTAAATATTAAAATGTATGGGTTTTTTTTAGCATGTGAATATTTATTTGCTCACTCATTTGTTCATGTAACAAACATTTATTGAGTGCTTCCTATATTCTAGGCATCATTCTAGGGAATATAATGGTCAAGAAGACAGATGAAATGTTTGCACCATAGATATTCTATTCTAATGGGGAGAAGTAGACAACCAAACAATGAAATTGTGGTAACTGCTGATAGGAAAAAGGCATTCTGATAAAGGAGGTTGGGGAGGCACACTATCCCCCTGGGAAGCATGCCCATTCCATTCCCTTCCCCACAGGCATGTATCCCCTAAACTCTAAGAGACCCCATGAGACTTATAACCAGGGAAACAGTGGGCAGTGGCAGCTCATCCCAGGCTAGCCCAACTGAACCTCTCTCCAAGGTCCTCTTTTCTCTGACTTCCCAGTGAGCCAAAGCAGCCCAGGCTATGCTCTCCTGTTACTTCTTCTATGCCCTTCCTTGTTTTTGCTGTGGTCAATAAATTCTTGCTTGCTCTGCTGCAAAATAAATAAATAAATAGTTGGGCAAAGGGGCACGGTTATTTTGGACAGAATGGTCATATGAGGTATTTTGGTGGAGGTGACATTTGAACTAAGACCTGAATTATGGGAAGGAAAAAGCCACTTGAAAAGCTGCCAGACTACTTTCCAAGCAGATACAACAGCCCTAGAGGCAGGAATGACTTTTGGAGGAACGAGGAACAAGGAAGGTTCTGCTGAAACATAGTTTGTAAGGCTGAAAAAAGGAGTCAGGAGCCAAATCTTAAGGGGACTTCAAATAAAATTATAGTTACCATTCATTTCTTCTGAATATAGCATTATTCATATTATTCTATTTGCCTTAGAATTAATTTTATCTCCCTGGCACTATTTATTAATTATGCATCAGAGAGAAACATATATTATCATACAATCTTAAGAATTGAAAGGTTTCTTAGAAATTACCTAGTTCAACTCCTTCATTTTAGAGACAAGGCAATTTTAGGCCAGAAAGGTAAAGCAACTTATAGGAGATAACTCAGCAAGCCCAGACAAGCCAGGTTTTGATTTCAGGCTTCAGCATTATAGGGTCCCATGCTCTTTGCAGAAAGCTAGTTTTTAAGAAAACATTAAAAATATTTTTTTTAATGCTGTTTCTGTGGTTCTCATGTTTTCCATTAGATTGTTAAAAAGTAACAATTTTCCATAATTTAACCAGTATTTAAGTATAGTTAATTGTTTTACTTTGGGATTATATGTGTTTTTTAGTTCGTTGGCTAAATTCTTTTAAGAGCAGAATAATGCAGATATTGACTTAGCATTTATCTTTCATTTGATTTGCATTGTACCATCTGCAGAGGTTCTTAACCTGGTGTTCTTACACTCCAAGGGATCCACAAATGGGCTGTAAGGTCCATATAACATTTTACATGCTTGTGAGTATCATCCCAGGTCCCCAAGAAACAGACATAAGACAGGATTAGGCAAAATCAATTTATGGGGAAATGCCTATGGAGGATAAAGGAGAGGGAGCAGGAGTAGTTAGAAGGAGATCAGAATGGAGATCTTTCATATGCGGAGCGAGAAAGGAAAGGAAGGATTGGGTTGAAAGTCTCAAACTGCAGTACAGTTTCCAAGAAAGTCTCATCCAAGCTGATGGGCTGGGGCAGGGGGCGGTGAGAGTCTCCAGGCAAAAGTTGCAGATGGAGGCATCTCGTGTTGGGTAGAAAGGCACTGGCATGTTTTGTTACTGACTCTGAGCAGCCCCAGGGAAAGTGTGGTTTTGCTGTGAGCACGGCCATGGATACAGGGGACAGCAGCCATGACTGTCCATCAACTCTGCTCCAGGCAACGGTTGTCTGGAAGGAGATGGGAGCCATGCGCTCCCACGGCCACCACATGTGCCCATGTGCATTCCTCGGGGGAAAGTGTCTTGGCTTTTGTCATATTCTCAATGTGTCTTGGTCCTCCAAAAAGTGCACAACCACCAACTGTTCTGACACCTGAATGGTTAAGCTGCGGCCCTCAGAAACCAAAGTATGGACTCAAACTTATTACCGAAAGTCAATCAACAGGAGTTACTCACCAAACCATTGAAAACGGTGGCATTGTTTCTATTATGTTATCAGGAGTTGCAGAGACATTCATACTTTTCATATTTTTATTTATCCCTGGCTGCAGGGTTACACGATAAGATGTACATGCACTTATTTTTCCTTAGGGAACACGCTAAAGATTTAGAGCATGGATGATGGAGAAAGAATTCCTGGGTTCATACTGTGATTCTGCCACTGACTCCTCATTTCTAACATGGATGCAATGAACAGCGCCTGCCTCTTCAAACTGTGGAGAGGCGTCAGGGAGGTGATCTTCACACGTGCCTGGCACATACCATTCTGGTGGTGATGACTCAGGCACTGAGCACTGCAGGGTGCCCCACTGGAGCGGGTTCAGCAATCTAAGAGGTGAACTCAGGGAGTGAAGGGATGCATGAGGCTCAGCTGCTGCAAGCTGCAGAAGGATCCTTTGAAGAACGAGCCTTTCTAACGCATTTAGAAATTATTTAGTGAAAAAAGTGTCTTTGGGTTGGTAATATTTGAGGAGACATTAGATGTTTTTTCGTTGTGCTTATTTGTATTTTTAATTTAAGAAATGATTATGCATTACATTTTTAATTTAAGCCCAATTCTTTATTTTTTAAAACTTTTTTAAAAAAATGTATTTTTATTGATTTCAGAGAGGAATGGAGAGGGAGAAAGAGGTAGAAACATCAATGATGAGAGAGAATAATTGATCAGCTGCCTCCTGCACGACCCCCACTGGGGATCAAGCCCACAACCCCGGCATGTGCCCTTGTCCGGAACCGAACTCTGGGCCCTTCAGTCCACAGGCCGACGCTCTATCACTGAGCCAAACTGGCTAAGGCTATGCCCAATTCTTTAATACGTCCACTTTTTAAAGCAAGTTAGAGCTACCAACGTGATTATTCTATGTCTAATATTATTACTGCTATTATTGCACAAATGTTTTAAAAATGTTCAGTCTTGTTCTAAAGAGTTTGACCTTCCTTTTTTTCTTCTTTATGGATTAAGGTATTACATATGTGTCCTTATCCCCCCATTGCCCCCGACACGCCCACTCATGCCATCACCCCCCTGGTGTCTGTGTCCATTGGTTAGGCTTATATGCATGCATACAAGTCCTTTGGTTCATATCTCCCCCTTACTCCCCCTCCCCCCACCTTTCCTCTGATTGATGCTTCTCTGTCTCTGGATCTGTTTTTGTTCATCAGTTTATGTTGTTCATTATATTCCACAAATGAGTGAGATCATGTGATATTTATCTTTCTCTGACTGGCTTATTTCGCTTAGCATAATGCTCTCCAGTTCCATCCATGCTGTTGCAAATGGTAAGAATTCCTTCTTTTTTACTGCAGCCTAGTATTCCATTGTGTAGATCCGTGGTCAGCAAATTGCGGCTCGCAAGCCACATGCGGCTCTTTGGCCCCGTGAGTGTGGCTCTTCCACAAAATACCATGGCCTGGGCAAGTCTATTTTGAAGAAATGGCGTTAGAAGAAGTTTAAGTTTAAAAAATTTGGCTCTCAAAAGAAATTTCAATCGTTGTACTGTTGATATTTGGCTCTGTTGACTAATGAGTTTGCGGACCACTGGTGTAGATGTACTACAGTTTTTTAATCCACTCATCTGCTGATGGGCACTTAGGCTGTTTCCAAATCTTAGCTATGGTAAATTGTGCTGCTACGAAGGGGTGCATATATCCTGCCCCGACCCGCGGGGCAACAACACGGACACCAGAGACGAACCTAAGAGAGAGAAACAAACAAGGGACGTGGAGAATGGAGGCAAGACAAATGGGTTCTGATCAAGCCTCAAATTTTTATTCTTACAGCGGTGCCTTATATCCAAGTCAGGGAGTGGGAGGTGGGGCGTGGGGAGTGAACTGTGGACCTATCAGTGCTTGCCAGCAGGGGCTGCAGGCAGGGGAGGGGGTATATGAGGAAGTTCTAGAAGGGGAGATGTCTAGGAGGGATAGGGGCTGAGCGGATCATGTGGACTTAGATAATTTGGCTAAGGTCTTAAAGGGTGTTGACTAAAGATAAAGGATGGGGCGGTTGAAGGGCAGCTATGCGAAGAATGCTTTGTCCTCAGGCATGAGGAAGTAAGCCAATGGTGAGGACCAAGTTTCCATGAGGTTCTGTTTCATTAGCTTACTAAAATAATGTTAGAATTAATTTGTCATTGACTCTTGGCTCCTGACATCTCCTCCCTCTCTGTTTAAGAGAAGGGAGTGGGCCTTAACCAACCGGGGAGACATTGACCTGGTTCCTCCCGTGGGCTTTGTATGCCCACCGTGTGTGGCTCTTGACATCTTTTGGGGAGGAGAGGCAGAGCCATTATTTTTATCGATGTCAACCTCTATGCAAACCAGGTATACTCTCAGGGAAATCCAGAGGAGGTTAAAAAAAGTTTGAACCTTCCCTTGCAATGCTTTGCTCTGCACCCGGTTTGATACCCATACCTCTGGCTCTGGTTAGAGCGTAGGTAAGCATCCCTCTGGTTAAGATGCTGTCCCCGTAGGGAAGGAGCGAGTCTGGGTCTGGAGGTTTTTTGGCCATTTCTAGGCGTTGATAGTGAACCTGGATGGGTTTTGCTAAAGTTGAATCTATTTGCTATTTTACAAGGTCGGTTATTTTTCTAAATGCCCAAGGGCCAAATGTCTTCATGGCTGGAGCATTCCTGTTAATTCCTCTCTGTTGCAGGAGTCCACATGGTCTAGGAGTTGTTTTCTGAAAATATACAAACACATTCTCGACCAAAAGTTAATAGAGGAATCTTTTCTATAAATTTTACTTGGGATCCTTTATTTTTTGCCCAAACAATTTTCCTTTGGCTTATTTTGACACCATATATGTTTTTCATGGGTGTCCTGCTGTATGAAAATTAATTTTCAAAGTAAAAAATTTTTTCTAGATGTAATTTACTTACAGGATATTTTTTCTTACATGGTATTTTTCCACTATCCCCCTTTTTTATTTATTTATTAGGAGGCTTTTGGAAAATTTTTATAATGCAGTCTTGATGACTTTAATTTTTATTTTTTTGCACAAAAATATGACTGCTTTAGGTTCATTGCATGTTAAGTAATTTTACCATGAAATGAACTATCAATAGAAATTTTGGTTAATACTTTAGGAACAGCTTTTGTACAATTGCATTTTCTTGAATATTTACTTATTTTCAATTAGCCAATTTAAATTAATCTGAAAACTTGACTATTTTACTGTCAAATTTAATACTCATTAAATAACAACAATCTTAGTTTACTCAGTAAATATTAATGGAAAGGATTATTTTGCATCCTTGAGAAAGCCCTGAGCATTTCTGGATTTAGATATAGGGCAGCTGCCATCAGCCAACTCTCTGTTGCCTGGGTCTCAATCTAAGCTGGGCCAAGTCTCTGTACGTTGCCTGGGTCCCGATTTGAGCTGGCATGGGAAGCGCGAAGCAGCCATGAGGCAGGAGACCTCCTTCAGAAGGGGCGAGTGTTCAAGCCCCTGCAATGTTGGGGGGGTGAGGTTCTGTGCCCCACCTCTGTTGACCCCCAAGTTCTCTCCTGATGGCCCCTCTGCGACTGTGCCTGTGTTAGGTTGTTCCTCCCTTGAGGAATCTTACCCGTCTTTGACTAACCAGCCATCCTCCGGGGCCAAGCAGGGTGATGTGAGGTTCAGTTCTGTCTCCTTGGTAGCCTACGCCCCTATGGCCTCCGTGCCCAGCACCTGCCTTGGGATCCCCTCACCTGCTGGTGGGGCCCTGGCATTGATCACAGATCTTGGGGTACCCAGGTTTCTTCTCCAGGGAGGGCCCATCTCACGCCATTGGGCGAGAGACAGATCCATGGTACCAGTCATTATGAGGCTTTAACCTCAGCATGAACAGAAAACTCAGGCAACAGCTATGGGCAATTGGATTGTGAGAAGAGGGT
This sequence comes from Cnephaeus nilssonii, assembly GCF_951640355.1. Classification (NCBI taxonomy): domain Eukaryota; kingdom Metazoa; phylum Chordata; class Mammalia; order Chiroptera; family Vespertilionidae; genus Cnephaeus; species Cnephaeus nilssonii. The sequence goes on from NC_137081.1 coordinate 56,501,628, forward strand.
CCCTCTTGGCAAAAAGAGCAAGAAGGGTCAATATAGAATGCTCAAATGCTTTCCCAGGGGGCCTTCCACACAGTGGAAGGGATTAAATCCTTTCATGTCCTTATAAATTGCTGCCAAACATTAAAAAAAAATTAGTTTGTAAGTTTGGGATAATTGTATAATATGCTGTTGTAAAATATCAAAAATTATAATGAAATTGTAAAATATCATGTAAGAATATTTTTTGTTCTAGGCCATGGCAATTCAATCTCAAACTGGCTATCAATTTCCTTTTATATAGAAAAGGTCTTAACCAGTTAAAGTCTCCTAATAATTTCTAAAAGTCATTTAATCTTTTCTTATCTACACCTTCTGAGGTCTGATGCGTTGATTATCAATTACAATCTCTGATGTTTGAAGGAAAACTCTATTTTCTCCCAAAATAATCTGCAGGCTATAGAGAGTTTCATTTAAGGATCTTTGTCTTTCTTTTTACAACAAGCAACCTGTATGGTTACAGCTTGAAAGGCAAGCCTCAGGCGACTAGCTAGCTATATTACAAGTATTCTTACAGTAAGGCTGACTACTAATTTACTTTCAGATTTAACATTTTAATAACAATTTTCAGTTTATACTGTAAATGTTAGTGAAATAGAATTTAAAATCTTAAAATTTCTTTTTTATAAATTTATAATTATATTTTTAAAGTATCCTCTTAGGCTTATTTGAATATACAGAGGGATCATGGGAAGCCTTCAGTAACCCTTTTAGAAAACTTATTTAAATTGCTTACAAAGACATTGGCTTATTTAAAGGAAGGGGACTGGCCTTTGTTATTATAAGATGGTGGGCAGTAACCACGTGGCCAGAGAGGCAGGCAAGATGGCGGCTGCCTTACAAGCGGCAAATGTTGCCCCGCCTCTAGCTTAGACATTGATTATATTTTAAAAATCCAATTTATAAGGTAACTTAAGTAGGTATCTTTAATTTAAAAAGCAAAGAAACCTATTCAGTAAAACTTATTTGATACTTTATTGTTCTGATCCAAAAGTATAAACAGTGTCCCACCTCCAGCCGATCCAAAAATGCAGGTTGCTTGAGGCTTTTGTCTTTTTAGAAATTTTACTGCTGTTGAAAATGTTGGCTATATTTAAATATATTGTTTTTGCCCTCCTTACAGGCAAAAACTTTCATTATTTTATAAAGCTTTCCATGAAGAGAGAATAGACTTTTGAAATACATTTAAGGGCCTGTGAAATGTCTTAAAAGCTATTCTCAAAACCTTGAAATACCTTGGAAAGGTCAAACATATAATATATATATATGTATATATGATTTAAAGATTATATACTTAAATTATCTTAAAGAATATCAATTAAATTTAAACTGTATCGCAGAATTAATTCTCTTTTTTAAATCAGACCAAGAAGTAACATATTTTGAATTCCTAATTATTTAAGAGAAAACATTTTATTTTCTCAAAAACACATTTTACTACACTCTAGGCATTTAGTTACCACAATTATGTAAGTTCTCCCAATTCAATCTGAACCTTAAACTTTCAGAGCCTGCAAGTCAAATATTTGCTGTTCTTAGATTAATAACACCTTTATAGCTTTAAGAATAAATTTCAAAATCTAATAGTTAACTTAAAACCATGTTTTTTCTGCCTAGGGAAACTGAGAATCAAACTTATAAGTATTAAAAAAATGACTACTGGTGGTAAGGTGATTTTAAAGGAGCCACCTTTTCAGGAAAAAACCACTTGACCTTTCCTGGGAAGGTCAGCTAGCAAAAGGTGTAGCCATTGAAATGCAAATTAACATTCTTCTAAGATGGCTGCTGGGGGGAACCAGCCTACCTGCATGCTAGGGGAAGGGCGTGTCCACCCCTCCCTCCATAAAAAAAGGGTGTAGCTTTAAAACCTTTTAATGGAGAGAAAAGAGACCTTAAACTTTCAGAGCTTTAAATCCTAGGTAGCAAAATTAAATACTTAGCATTTCTCAAACCAATAATACTTTTACGTTTTTAAGGATACATTTCAAATAAAATATAAGGCATAGTCAATTAATAGATTAACTTCTATCATCTAGACTTCATACTAGGCATACTTAGATCAACATTTCAGTATTATTAATTTCAATACATTTAGATAATTTGAACTTAAAAGTTGTAAATTTCCAGCTAATAGGCTTGGCACAGCTACTAAATTTTTTAAAGAATTTTTCCTGCTGAGGAAGTCAAGAAACAAACCCATAGCTATTCACATGTAAATTTGCTTTCTACTTCCTGGTGGTTATGTATCTCTGGGCGGGAAATTTCAAAAGAGCCTTGGCCCCCTATATCTCTTTCCCCGGTTCATCTCCGCCATCTTTAAGGCCAAAATAGTCTCGGGTTTTTATTCTGTACACAGAAAAAGGTCAAGTCCAGCTCAAAACTATGCGCACTCGTTTTTAAACTGGCCTTTTCCTTTGCATGTGCACAGAAATCCCGGATGCATTTATGAATTTGTAAAAGCTTTAAGTCATTAGCTGGAAAATAAATAAAGATGACAAAGATAAGGCCTTTCAAATTGGCTGTCTTGGGGAGTGGCGTCCATATTGGATCGCCACGTGTCTCCCTTCCCCCACCTCCTTCTTTCTTAGGGAGAAGATTCAGTAATGGTCTGGCATCTACTGTTTTTATTTTATTTACTTTTTTCAATTTTTATTTATTTTTATTTTTAAGGAAAGAAAAGATTTTTAAGATAAAGAATTATTGGCCGTTGCTGAGAAGTTCCTTTTATTCTTTTTTACTTGGTTACAAGTAGTTTACACGTGGAGGCAGAAGAGGTGCAGATGGTATTATTAGAGACTTGCACCCTTCCATTGCAGGCTGTAACCCACTTAGACATTCTTAAACTCTCCTGTGCTGAATCAAGGCCATCACCAATTAAAATAGGAATTTTCTCTGGACCAAAAGTCTCATAATAATCCTGAAGGGCGTGTGGAAGGGGGATGGGAGTTTTCTTTAAGAATTTCCACCCCCGTTTTAATAACTTCTTGAACGTCAGGGTCATGTGAGTGGATTTTCAGCATGTCATTAATTAAATTCCAGTAGGAAAAAGTACGTTACAGGAATTTTTTCAGGGCCAAAGGCTTGATAAAAATCTTGTAAAGCATCTCCTACTCTAACCCATCGTCTATGATTGATGGTTCCTCCTAGGGGGAACCAGGGAAGGGTATCATGAATAAAGTCAAAAAACTTTTTGGGAAATTCTTGTTTGTAAAATCATCCACTTACCTTACTCCGATCTGACTCGCGGCGGGTGCGCGGCGATCTAGGGCGGAATTTAATCCGAGGGTCACGGAATTTAATCCGAAGGTCGCGGAATTTAATCCGAAGGTCACGGAATTTAATCCGAAGGTCGCGGAATTTAATCCGAAGGTCGCGGAATTTAATCCGAAGGTCGCGGAATTTAATCCGAAGGTCGCGGAATTTAATCCGAGGGTCGCGGAATTCAATCCGAAGGTCGCGGAATTTAATCCGAAGGTCGCGGAATTTAATCCGAGGGTCGCGGAATTCAATCCGAGGGTCGCAGAATTCAATCCGAGGGTCGCGGAATTCAATCCGAGGGTCACCTGGCCAGGCCTTTCCAGTGGATGTTCTCGTCGGAGGGTCTCTAGACCACGTTGGGCGACATGGCAACAACACGGACACCAGACACGAACCTAAGAGAAAGAGACAAACAAGGGACGTGGAGAATGGAGGCAAGACAAATGGGTTCTGATCAAGCCTCAAATTTTTATTCTTACAGCGGTGCCTTATATCCAAGTCAGGGAGTGGGAGGTGGGGCGTGGGGAGTGAACTGTGGACCTATCAGTGCTTGCCAGCAGGGGCTGCAGGCAGGGGAGGGGGTATATGAGGAAGTTCTAGAAGGGGAGATGTCTAGGAGGGATAGGGGCTGAGCGGATCATGTGGACTTAGATAATTTGGCTAAGGTCTTAAAGGGTGTTGACTAAAGATAAAGGATGGGGCGGTTGAAGGGCAGCTATGCGAAGAATGCTTTGTCCTCAGGCATGAGGAAGTAAGCCAATGGTGAGGACCAAGTTTCCATGAGGTTCTGTTTCATTAGCTTACTAAAATAATGTTAGAATTAATTTGTCATTGACTCTTGGCTCCTGACAATATCCTTTCTGATTGGTGTTTCTAGTTTCTTGGGATATATTCCTGGAAGTGGGATCACTGGGTCAAATGGGAGTTTCATTTTTAGTTTTTTGAGGAAACTCCATACTGTTCTCCACAATGGCTGCACCAGTCTGCATTCCTACCAGCAGTGCATGAGAGTTCCTTTTTCTCCGAATCCTCGAATCCTCGCCAGCACTTGTAGTTTGTTGATCTGTTGATGATAGCCATTCTGACAGGTGTGAGATGGTACCGCATTGCAGCTTGACCTTTCTTTTTTTTTTTTTTTTTAAATATATTTTATTGATTTTTTACAGAGAGGAAGGGAGAGGGATAGAAAGCTAGAAACATCGATGAGAGAGAAACATCGATCAGCTGCCTCCTGCACACCCCCTACTGGGGATGTGCCCGCAACCAAGGTACATGCCCTTGACCGGAATCGAACCTGGGACCTTTCAGTCTGCAGGCCGACGCTCTATCCACTGAGCCAAACCAGTTTTGGCTTGACCTTTCTTGATGAATTACTTTCTGTTCCGGTAACACTGCCTTTCCTTCTTTAACATCTTCTTTGATTTCTCACAGCCTATTTTTTCTATTATCCTTTAATTCTCTATCTCCTTGGTATATCCTTTTTTCACTATTCCTGGTCTAAACATTTTTAGTAAGCCAAATGTAATAAAAGGTTAAATAAGACTTGAAAGGTTAAATTCACAAATTATTTAGTCCATAAAATAGCCCAAGGGCCAAATTTGGCCAGTAGCTTGTTTGTGTAAATAAAGTTTTATTGGAACCATGCTTTTTAGATTACATAGTGTCTATGGCTACTTTCATGCTACACAATGGAATTCAGTAATTACAAAAGAGACTGTATTGTCCACAAAGCTTAAAATATTTACTATCTGACCTCTTACAGAATAAGTTTGACAAAATTTAGTTTACCCAAAATTTTCAAAAGCATAAGAAAAAAATTTAAAATATCTAAAAATAGGATAGCTTCTCCCCTCCTTCTTTCCCATCCCCAGGTGGTAGGTACCTTTATTTTAATTTTATAGGTAAATAAGCCAAGTTTGGCAGAAATTAAATACGTTGCTCAAGGATCATTGTGATTAAGTGGTAAAGCTAAGATTCAAACTCATGTCTGTTTGGCACTGGCACCCAACCTCAGTACCAGAATAGCTTCTTGAGCATAGGAATTGTGCCTTACTCATTGCTTTTCTTTAGCAGCTAGCCTACAGCCAGGCTTGCAGTAGATACTAAACAAATATTTGTCAAATTGAATTGATTACATTAATTTGAAAAATTAAATGCTTAAAATTAGAAAGAAATGTCCTCCTAGTATGTTTTTATTAAAGTTGGCACTGTGGAGTAAACTAGCTGGGCAAGCCCATTAGAGTGGCCATTATAAATAATCTCCCTGGGGTGGTTTAGAACATTAGAAAAGCATTATTTTGGTGAAAAAACTATTAGTTTAATGGAATAATGTGTTTGAGAGAGAATACTTGGCCCCCTGCTGCTTCTTTTAATGTTTTGTTTTTTATGCTAAAAGTCCTTTAATAATTTCTTAATACTTTAGACATGATACTTCATCAAATTCCTAGACTTACATACTTGGTGATCTCCAAATATTTTCAATAAGTGTATTCTAGTACCTGGTTTGGAAAAATTAGGTTAAAAAAAAACAACCCTTTGTATCTAGTTATATATGAATTTTGAAATTAACTAGTTCCTATTATATTGCTACAAAGGTAAAAAACATTTTAAACTATTATTATTTATTAATCATTTGTATTCAAAATTTTGCAAGGAAAGGAATCTAGCTTTAAATAAATGATACTTTTAAAATATTAGGCCATGGGTTTCTGGCTTTCCTTCTGTTTGTCCATTTGTCTTCGTGTGATAAACAAGGACATCAATTAATAACAACTTTGGAAATTTTCCATAAAATGCTTCCTATTGATAAGAATCATCTGAGACACTTCTTTAAAAATATTGCAGAGTGAAAAGATGAATAGAGGGAGCACAGATGATTTAGGGGTCAATGAATCTACTCTTTTCAATACTACAATGGTGGATACATGTCATTATACATTTGTCAAAATCCATGGACTGTACAACACCAAGAGTAAACTGTAATGTAAACTGTAGACCTTGGATGATAATGATGTATCAATATAGGTTCATCAATTGTAAAGAATGTACCACTCTGGTGGGGAATCTTGATAATGGGGGAGGCTTGTTTGTTTGCATGTGTGGGGGTAAAGGGTATATGGGAAATCTCTCTACCTTCCTCTTAATTTTGCTCTGAACATAACATAGCTCTAAAAAAATAAAATCTTGAAACAAAAAAGCAATGAAAACTTCCTTGGCCTCCCCCCTCTAAATTTTGTTAGGGCCTAGGACTCATTATTGTTTAAGTATAAAGTATTGCAAGTAATTCACATCATCAGAGTTTAGGAAATGCTACTTTAAAGAATATCTTCACATTTTTTCAGTCGTGTATGAAGTGATTTGAATGGGGCTTGAAAAATTTACCTGGACCTCTCATATACTCCCATCAATGATGAGACCATTTTAATATTTACACATAGAAGTTAATAATTGTACTTAAAATAGGCTAAATATTAGACAATTTTATTTATTACTTAGAGTGAGGTGTTTTTTTTTGTGTGTGTGTGTGTGTGTGTTTTATATTTCCATCACTGACACTCATTCAATATTTTAAGCTTATTTAGGTCACAGTTTCCCTCTGAGAAGTTGATGAAATATGTGTAATCTCTCCCCAGGAAAATGAACACACAAAAAATTTGCATATCATTACATGTTTTTTACTAACCCTGACATATAATAATGGAACCCAACCATGGACCAGTTTAAGATATATTTTTCAATTGGGGTCTTCTTTATTTTTAATTTTGTTTTATACCTAAGTGTCTTTACCTCTAATGTGTGTTTTTCTCAGATGCCCTACAACCCAAAATTTAGTAACTGTCATTTTCCTGACTGTATGTATCTCTCTTTCCAGTTAAATAGGTCATATATTGTCATTCTACTTGTTTTTGCTTAATATGTCCTTGTATTTTAAAAAATCTCATGTACAGTTATGGGTTTGGGGGGTGTTATTTATGGGAAGAGCAAGAAGTTGACAGTTTGTGGAATAGAGAAACAGATACCGTAGACCAGGGGACTTCTGATGGAAATGTGATGGGAGAAAGAAGATGCCTAGGGAAGGAACTGAGGTGACCAGAGGCCAGCAATGCAAAACCTAGGGCAGACTGGAGTCACGGGCGAATTCAGAGGAAGCTGGCAGCATAGCCCTCTATTCCTCCCTGGTTTTAGAAATGGGAATTCAGTGAGGATGCAAACAGCTTGGGTGGCAGATGGCTTCGGGAAAAAAAACAACACTGTTTCAACCCAAATTTGAGCATTGTACCAAAAACTCAGGCAGAAAGAATGTTGTTTTCTTCAAGGTCTTAGGGATCAGGTAAGGGTGGGAGAGTGAGAGAGAAATATTGAGTGGAGATGAGATAGGAGTGGAAGAGAGAGAGAGAAGTGAAACAGAAAAATAGAGAAAAAGAGAAGTTCAGGAAAGAAGCCATACTTGTATTAATCTAGACAAAACAGACCTCACAGATTATACTGGAAATGTAATGTACCTACTAGGATGTAATCTCACGTGTGGTACTTTAAAATGACTTCCTGAAAGTGTATAGTATAGTGTTTTAGGCCTCATAGCAAGGGGAAGAGAATCAGAGGATACAAAGTGGCCGGTCTCTTACCTGTATGTCAAATTATGACCCACTGGCCCACAGGACACTTTTGTATGAATTACAAACAGGCAGATGCAGCCCCACACCAGGGCACATACCTCGGAAACCAGGGCACAGTTGAGATTTCAGCCTCTGTTTCTCTCTATTGCCAGACCAGCTTGTGCAGTGAACTCTCTGCCCAACCCTGTGTGTCAGCCCTGTTACAGTTGAATTTCTGCTTAGGCTTTAGGCAGTAGAAAGGATAAGGAGAACCTTTGGGTCTCTGTAAAGACTTTCCAGGTCTCTTCTAAGCCAGAGCGTCTACAATATTTTGTTTTCAAACTATCCGAGTAAATGTGAACTGGAGTAGCAAGGTGGCAGAGCGGGCTGGTGTGAGGGAGATGCACATGAGAGCTCAAGGGGGAAGAAGGTGATGGTGCAGCCAGGCAGCCACATCACAGAACCACCCTGGCAATCAATCAGGAGGCAGATGTTCCAGCCAGATTGCTTTCACATATATAAACCAGTTATCACTTTTATGTTTTCAAAAATAACTATAACAATAATTTCACAAGTCACCATATTTCTCTATACATGTATACACACTTTAACAGCTGATAGCTCAATTTTGAAAATAAAATGTACTTTACTAAACACTGCCTTTTTAAATATTCAAAGTGTGTGGATACATTTTTTGCGACACCCTATATATTCAGGCACACTCACAAGGTTCATATATGTTTCAAATGTACATATATTTATGAATCCTAGCCATTCTTCTATACAATATCCAACAAACTATCTGATACTTATAATTCTTATAAATTATTCCTATTGTGTCTACTGTAACAGAATATGAAATATGTAAATATGAAAGTCATTAACTTGTTTGGGGAATTTGAAAATCATGATTCAATCTTAATGAACTGTTCTTTAATGTTTAATGATAGTTAACTAAATATCTAATACATTTTGTTCATGTAAGTAATTAAGTTGAAAATATTTGCACATATTTCCAATATTTTCTTCAGCTTTGTTTTCTGTTTCTACCTACTTTTCAAATTTTGTGTAAATCTGGGTAATAAGATCTTGTGGATTATATATGAGTTGTGTCTGTATCTTTATTTGTATCTGTGGATTATTTAAGGCTGGCTCATTTTCTTCACTTAGAACTATGAAATATCATCTATCATGACTATAAAGTTTATAGTTGGCTTTTAATTGAATTTATTGGGGTGACATTGAATAATAAAATTACATAGGTTTCAGGGGTACATGTATTGTGAGTTCACCACTCTAAGTCTTTTTCCGTCACCATTTATCCCTCCATACCTCTTCTACCTCCTCCCACCCTCCTTCCCTCTGGTAATCACCATGCTGTTGTCTGTGTCTATGAGGTTTTATTTTATATTTTTTTGCTTAATCCCTTCACCATTTTCACTCAGCCCCACAACCCCCCACCCCTCTGTTCTCTGTCTGAGTCTGTTTCTATTTTGTTTGTTAGTTTATTTTGTTCATTAGATTTTATGTATGAGTGAAATCATGTGGTACTTGTCTTTATCTGACTAGCTTATTTCACTTACCATTATGCTCTCCAGGTCCATCCATGCTGTCTCAAAGGGTAAGATTTTCTACTCTTTTATGACAAAGGAGTATTCCATTGTGTATATGCACCAGAGCTTTTTTTTTTTTTATCATATATTCAGGGACACTTGGCTTGTTTCCAAATCTTGGCTATTTTAAATAATGCTGCAACGAACATAGGGGTGCATATATTCTTTTGAATTAGTGTTTTGGGTTTCTTCAGGTATATTCTCAGAAGTGGAATTGCAGGGTCATAAGGTAGTTCCAATTCTAATTTTTTGAAGAATCTCCAAACTGTTTTTCACAGTGGTTGCACCAGTCTGCCCTCCCACCAACAGTGCACCAGTGTTCTTTCCCCACATCCTCCCCAACACTTGTTGTTTGTTGATTTCCTGACAGGTATGAAGTCATTTTAATTTACTTTTCTCTGATGATTAGTGATGTTGACCATCTTTTCATATGTCCATTGGCGATCTGTATGTCCTCTTTGGAGAAGTATCTATTCAGGTAATTTGGCCACTTTTTAAATGGATTTTTTTGGTGTTGTTTTATAGATTCTTTATAAGTTTGGGATATTAACCCCTTATCAAATGTATCATTGGCAAATATGTTCTCCCATTCAGTGGGCTGACATTTCATTGTGTTGATGGTTTCCTTTGCTGTGCAAAAACTTTTTAGTTTGAAGTAGTCCCATTTATTTATTTTTCTTTTGTTTCCCTTGCTTGAGGAAATATATCAGAAAAAAATTTTGCTATGAGAAATGTCTTTTTACTGCCTATGTTATCCTCTAGGATTTTTATGGTTTTAAATCTAACACTGAAGTAATTAATCCATTTGAGTTTATTCTTGTGTATGGTGTAAGAAGTTGATCTAGTTTCATTTTTTGCATGTATATGTCCAATATTCCCAAAACTATTTCTTGAATAGACTATTTTTTCCCTATTGTATGTTTTTGCCTCCTTTGTCAATTTTTTTTGTTTAATTTCCAACTATTTGGGTTCTTTTTCTAGATGTCATATTTTAATTTAATTTTTATTTAATTATTCCTTTTTCAAATATTAATTGACCATAAAAGCATAGACTTATTTCTGGGCTCTCTATTTTATTCCATTGATCTATATGCTTGTTTTTATGCCAGAACAATGCTATTTTGATTACCATGGCCTTATAGTATAGTTTGATACCAGGTAGCATTATTTCTCCAACTTTGTTCTTTCTCAAGATTGCTGTGGCTATTCAGGGTATTTTGTGGTGCCATATAAATTTTTGGAATTATTTGTTCTAGTTCTGTAAAATATGCCACTGAAATCTTGATGGGAATTGCATCGAATCTATAGATTGCTTTGGGTAGTATGGACATTTTAACAATGTTAATTCTTCCTATCCATGAACACAGTATATGCTTCCACTTATTTGTATCTTCTTCAATTTCTTTCTTCAATGTCTCATAATTTTCTGAGTACTGGTCTTTTACAACCTTGGTTACATTTATTCTTAGATATTTTATGTATTTACTTGTGTATTTATTATTTCTCACCCGAGGATATATTGTTATTTATGTTTTAGAGAGAGAGAAAGAAACATTGATCGATTGCCTCTGTACTAACTCAACCAGGGATGGAACCCACAACCCTTTGTTGTATGGGATGACACTCCAACCAAAAGAGCCACCTGGCAAGGCCTGGGCATTTTATTTTTGGTGAAGCAATTGTGAATGGGATTGTTTTCTTAGTTTTCCTTTTTGATAGTTCATTTAAGGTGTAAAAAATAACATCCATTTCTGGATATTTATTTTATATTCTGCTACGTTACTGAATTCATTTATCAGTTCTAGTAGTTTTTTGGTGGACTCTAAGGAGCCTTATATACAGTATCATGTCATCTGCAAATTATGACAGTTTTACTTCTTCCTTTCCCATTTGGGTCCATTTATTTACTGTTCTCGTCTGATTGCTGTGGTTAGGACTTTCAGCACTATGTTGAATAAGAGTGGTGAAAGTGAACATCCCTGTTGTGTGTTTTTTTTCTGATCTTAAGGGAAACACTTGTAGGTTTTGCTTATTAAGTAGATGTTGGCTGTGGGCTTGTCATATATGGCCTTTATTACATTAGGTACATTCTCTATTCCCATTTTGCTGAGAGTTGTTTTTTTTTAATCATAAATGGGTGCTGGTTTTTTTCAAATGCTTTTTATGCATTTTTTATATGCTTGTATGATTTTTATTTTTAGTTTTGTTTATGTGGTGTATTGCATTTATTGAATTGCAGTAATTGTACCCACCTCGCATCCCTGGAATAAATTCCACTTGATTATGCTGTATGATCTTTTTAATGTATTGCTGGATAGTTTGCTAATATTTTGTTGAGGATTTTAGCATCTATGTTCATCAGAATTATTGGCCTATAATTTTTTTTTCTTTGTAGTGTCTTTCTCTGGTTTCGGAATTAGGATAATTCTGGCCTCATAAAATGAGCTTGGGAGTCTATCCTCCTCTTGAATTTTTTGGAACAGTTTGAGAAAGATAGGTGTTAGTTCTTCTTTGAATGTTTGGTTAAATTCACCTGTGAAGCCATCTGGTCCAGGACTTTTATTTTTGGGGAGGTTGTTTTTTTAATTACTATTTCAATTTCACTAATTGTAATCTGTCTATTCAGATACTCTTGATTCTTCCTGATTCAGTTTTAGAATATTGTATGTTTCTAGGAATTTATCTATTTCTTCCAGATTGTCCAATTGTTGACATACTAGAAGCCCAGTGCACGAAATTCGTGCATGGCGGGGGGTTGTCCCTCAGCCCAGCCTGTACCCTCTCCAATCTGGGACTCCTGGAGGGATGTCCGACTGCCCGTTTAGGCCTGATCCTGGTGGGATCGGGCCTAAATGGGCAGTCGGATATCCCTCTCACAATCCAGGACTGCTGGCTCCCAACTGCTTGCCTGCCTGCCTTCCTGATTGCCCCTAACCGCTTCTGCCTGCCAGCCTGATCACCCCCTAACCACTCCGCTGCCAGTCTGGTTGATGCTTAACTGCTCCCCTGCCAGCCTGTTTGCCCCCAACTTCCCTCCTCTGCCAGCCTGGTCACCCCTAACTGCCCTCTCCTGCAGGGTTGATCACCTCCAACTGCCCTCCCTTGCAAGCCTGGTCCCTCTCAACTGCCCTCCCTTGCAGGCCTGGTCCCTCACAACTGCCCTCCCTTGCAGGCCGGGTGCCTCCCAACTGCCCTCTCCTGCTGGCCATCTTGTAGTGGCCATCTTGTGTCCACATGGGGGCAGGATCTTTGACCACATGGGGGCAGCTATATTGTGTGTTGCAGTGATGATCAATCTGTATATTACTCTTTTATTAGATAAGATAGAGGCCTGGTGCACAGGTGGGGGCCAGCTGGTTTGCCCTGAAGGGCGTCCCGGATCAGGGTGGGGGTTCCCTTGGGGCGTGGGGCAGCCTGAGCGAGGGGCCTGTGGTGGTTTACAGGCCGGCCACGCCCCCTGGCAACCCAAGCAGAGGCCCTGGTATCTGGGATTTATTTTCCTTCTACAATTGAAACTTTGTAGCCTGGAGCGGAGCCAAGCCTGCTGCTCCCTCTGGGGCGGCAGCCATTTCTGTGGCAGTTAATTCACCTTCTATAACTGAAACTTTGTAGCCTTAAGCGGGTGAGCCCGGCCAGGGTGTGCAGAAAGTTCTGCTTCCCCTGTTGCCGCCGGCAACCCGGGCCTGCTCTCTCAAGCTCCATTCTGCTGCCATTTGTTTGAATTTGTTAACCTTCTATAATTGAAACTTTGTAGCTTGAGTGGAGGCTTAGGCCTGCAACAGCTATGGAAAGCTTGGCTTCCTCTGTTACCTGGGAAACCTTGTTCTCTGTGGCTGTAGCCATTTTGGATTGGGGTTAATTTGCATACTCGCCCTGATTGGCTGGCGGGCGTGGCTTATGTAGCGGAGTGATGGTTAATTTGCATATTACCATTTTATAGAGAGGATAATTGTTTGTAATACTTTCTTAACAATCCTTTGTATTTCTGTGATGTCAGTTGTTACTTCTCTTTCATTTCTGATTTTATTTATTTGGGTCCTCTTTCTTTTTTTTCCTGATGAGTCTGGTTAAGAGTTTGTCAATCTTGTTTATCTTTTCAAAAAACCAGTTCTTGGTTACATTGAGTTATTTTTAGACTCTATTTCATTTATTTCTGCTCTGATCTTATTATTACCTTCTTTCTACTCACTTTGGTCTTTATTTGTTGTTCTTTTTCTAGTTCCTTTAAATGTAAAGTTAGATTGTTTACTTGAGATTTCTCTTGTTCTTGAGAGAGGCCTGTAATGTTATGAATTACCCTATTAGGACTGCTTTCACTGTGTTCCATAGATTTTGGGTTGTTGTATTTGCATTTTCATTTGTTTCACTGTATCTTTCATTTATCCTTTGATCTTATTGTTTAACCATTCACTGTTTAGTAACATGTTAAAATTTAGTCTCCATGTCATTGTGTATTTTTAAGTTTTTTTCTTGTGCATGATTTCTAGTTTCATACCATTATGGTCAGAGAAGATGCTTGATATAATTTCAGTCTTCTTAAATTTATTGAGACTGTTTTGTGTCCTAACATGTGGTCTGTCCTAGAAAATGTTCCATGTGCACTTGAAAATAATGTATATTCTGTTTTTTCTGTTTTTT